>NC_138663.1:59975502-61182242 GCF_964273445.1 Streptopelia decaocto
AAAAAACAAATGTAAAAACTTTACCTCTGTTCACTGCCTCTTAAATTAATTGTCTCATATTACAAATATTTGAGAAGAGTTCTGAGGACATATTAATATTTAATTTTTCATTACATTGGTCCTAAAGTACAAAGACAAAATTCCCTAATACAGCATTGCTTAAAGCTGATATACATAATTCATTCCACCTATTTGGGATACAAGTCATCCCGCTGAGGAAAAAGTATGCATTGGCAGCAGTATGTTGAGACTCCCATTGAAGATGGGATCCCATTCTTGTTTTAAAGAAAAAAGCTAGAGACAAGTTAAATATATTTCTTTTTCAGTCTGATTTATCTTCCTTTTTGAACTGACTTCTGAAAAATGACAGCACTCTGCCTGCTTCTTTTGGTTGAAGTACATTGCTTTCCAGCTAACACTGCTGTTCAACTGCCCCTAATTTCAGGCCAGGGTTAATACTTTCCAGCAAAGAACAGGTACATAACCCAGTACCTTTCTCCTAGAGCAACCTTAAATAACCAGGTTCGGGCTGAACATTCACCTAAACATCCCCTATATCCAACCTAGACAGAAAAATCAGTACCGCTTGGCCCAGGTGAGATAGCAGTATCAGAACAATTACATCTTCGGCATCTCTAGCTATGTTTAAGCAAGCTACTGCCTTCAAACATCCTGAATTTTTAAAGCAAAGTAAGAATAATTAATTATGCCCATACTGAAAGTTTAGAGATTCTCTTCAGCTAAAGATTTGGACATGGTTTGTCTTCCAAACTCTCACATAGACTTCTGCTATGACCCCACAGCAGCACAGAAAATTACTGCTATTGGATACATACCATGAAACATTGAAATACACATTCAAATACTATGCTAAACACCTTTTCAGAGACACTAAGACATCCATAGCTCAATCATAAGCATATACTTGCAAATGATATTATAAAACTACTGCTCCATCTGTATTGGCAACAATTACGCTCAGGGCAAACTGAGCTCAGGGCAAAAAAAAGCAAGGCTCAATTTGACAGTATTTTGCACATGCAGCACTTTCTGGGAGTTATTGAAAAACATCTGAACAACAATGCAGCTGCTGGTCCCAGCCAGCACAGGTTCATGAGGGTAAAGTCCTGCTTAACAAACTTAATTTCTTTCTATGAAAAGCTTACCCACTTAGTTGACCAAGGCAAGCCTGTCAGTGTGATCTTTTTGGATTTCAGTAAAGCCTTTGATACTGCCTCTCACAGTATCCTCCTGGACAAGATGCCCATCATACAGCTGGTAAACACACAATCCAGTGGGTGAGCAATTGGCTGACGAGCTGGGCTCAAAGGGTCTAGTAAATGAGGCTATGTTGGGCTGGCGACCAGTCACCAGTGGGGTTCCAAAGAGATCCATCTTAGGGCCAGTGCTCTTCAATGTCTTCATAAACAACTTAGTCTCAGGATTTGAGGGAATGATAAGTAAGTTTGCCAATGACACTAAACTGGGAGGAGCTGTCGACACTCTCGAGGACAGAGGTGCCCTGCAGAGGGATCTGGACAAATTGGAGAACTGGGCAATCACCAACCGCATGAAGTTTAACAAGGGCAAGTGCTGAATTTTGCACCTGGGACACGGCAACCCTGGCTGTACATACAGACTGGGGGACAAGATGCTGGAGAGCAGCTCTGCAGAGAGGGATCTGGAGGTTCTGGTCAATGGCAAGTTGAACATGAGCCCACAGTGTCCTGGGTGCATCAAGCACAGAATTGCCAGCCGGGGGAGGGCGAGGGCGGAGGTGATTGTTCCGCTCTGCTCTGCACTGGTGTGGCCCCACCTGGAGCACTGTGTGCAGTTCTGGGCACCACAGGATAAAAAGGATATAAAGGTATTGGAAAGTGTCCAGAAGAGGGCTTCAAAGTTGGTGAAGGGTTTGGAGAGGAAACTATATGAGGAGCAGTTAAAGTCACTTGGTTTGTTCAGCCGAGGGAAGAGGAGATAGAAGGGAGACCTCATGACGGCTACAGCTTCCTCACAAGGGGAGGAGGAGGGGCAGGCACTGATCTCTTCTCTCTAGTGACCAGTGACAGAACCTGAGGGAATGGCAGGAAGAGGTGCCAGGGGAGGTTTAGGCTGGAAATTAGGAAAAGGTTCTTCCCCCAGAGGGTGGTGGAGCACTGGAACAGGCTCCCCAGAGAGGTGTCATGGCCCCAAGCCTGACAGTGTTCAAGAAGAGACTGGACAAGCCCTCAGACACATGGTGTGAACTGTGGGGTTGTCATATCCAAGGACAGGAGTTGGACTTGATGATCCTTACGGGTCCCTTCCAACTCAGGACATTCTGTGATTCTATGATTCTTGAAGCATGAAAATACTCAGGGCAAAGTTGAAGTAAGTGACCCTCAGAAGCAGCCCTTTTCTAGAGCACGTCAGAGACTCTTGGACTGATTTTTTTGCAATTTGGAACACCCTGTCCACATAACTTTCAGACTCTTGGTTAAAATAATGCTGAAGAAGCTTGTCATTAGTAACAAGCCCGTTCTGCTTCAGGAAAACAAGCCTTCCATAATAATTGACAACAAGCTGCTCTGCAAGAGTTCAGCCAACTCCCAACTGCAGACAAAATCCGAAACTCAGTGACAAAGAGACTACCTCATTTCAAACTTCATTAAAATTCCTGTGCTCCCTTCTACAGACTAATCAGGCTAAGGACACCGAATGGTATGAAAGGGTTAATTTTTAATCAGCAACTGGGAGCATGAGGAGTGAATGCAAATGCTGTCACCCAGCAGTGGCTCCAGAGCCTGAGTACGGAGACTTTTACATAGCTCCCCTGGCAATGATTTATGAACACTAATCCTTCAGCAGCGGTTCACAAAGATCCACGGATTGATAACATCTTGTGACATCTGGGGCCTTGTGCTTTGCTGCTTTCAGCTCAGGATTTTAGACTAATTTATCAGTCCTTCATCTGGAGACCACAGGTACAAGGATTTATGACTAAACTCTTGTCTGGCCTCTTTTGTTTTCTTAAGGCAAAACTGCAGGTTTCTTTGATGGAGCTTGTGAGATCTATTTTTAGAAAGTAAAAATCAGATTAGGTATTGTATATGACCATGCCAAAGTCTTAAATGCAGAGAAGGAAGTAATTCTTATTCCCTACATTAACGAAGAGCCAGATTTTTTGCCTTATACTAGATACTGACTAGAAACACAGGGTTTTACTCAGCATGAGAAACAACCAAAACCTGTGGCCAGAGCACCTTACCCTGTGTCACACCTCTCTGCATCACAGACAAACCAGAGACCCTACTGAGGAGGGTGCTGCACATACACAGCAAAGAAACAATCCCAAAATCTGGATGTTTTAGAGCCTCACTTAAGGAACGGGGATGCTAGATTTTAGTTAGCAATACTGATTCATTGATTCAACATGTCCATCCTACCCTCCCCTGATGTTCCCACTCCTACTCATGTACCAGAGGGACATACTAAAATAAGACTGTAGATGGATACCAAAAAAGTGAAGGATGAAAAACAAAGAAGAGGTCACATCTTAGTGAAATAATTATAGCTGAGTTAAGCAGCAAAGTCACCAGTTATGGGACCAAGGACCAGCAAAGTAACAGTCCTCAGTTCACGGATCAGAAAAACAGAGGCAAAGAGGTTAAAAACTTCCACAAAGTAAAGTAGCTGCTACAGATCAAAATCATTTTCGGAAGTGAGATGTCTATTCTAAGTGACTCATTTAAGCTTCTACAATTCACAGAGCTGCAGCTGCAGAGACGGGTCACCCCACGTGCCTCTGGAGGTGTCCCACCTCCTCTCACCAACCACCTAGCCTAGGTGGGTCGATGGTTGAAGTTACATGAAATAAATCCTGGCACGGCAAGGAAATGAATCTTAACATTTGTTTCTAAGCTCTAATCACTAATTATGAAGGTTGTAAATGTCTTGCAAAGAATAGAGGGATGTTTAATTACTTTTTGCTTTAGACAGATTTCTAGAAATAAATTTGTATTTTATCCTGTTTGTTCTCAGATTATCATGGGGATGGGTTTAATTGGGCACAGTGGGGAAGTTAATATCCTTGGGTGAAATTATGCAGAGACTTAGATCCTTGGCCACCCTACGGACATTGCATGTGGCATAAATTAGCACAACATCTTTCCTGTTAATGAACAATGAGCAACTTTTTTCCAGTATTTTTTTTTTTTAATGTTAATCCATATGGAATTTCTTCAGAAGTCTCAAGAAATTACCCGCAGGCCTAAATCAAGAGACTTTTCCACAGGCTTTACTTCTCACAGGAGGAGAGCTCTGTTTTGTTTATCACACACAGGCATACACTGCTTTTGATGCACTAAGTTTTTGTGGGTGCAAACTACAAACCGTATTAGACTTGGTCAAAACTTTTCTGAGATAACCTTGTTTTCTCCGGCACAAAATGAAGATTTGGGGGTACCAAAGTATTTCACAGGTCAGTTCTGGATGGATTGCTGACCACGTCAAGCTGCCTGCTAATCTCTGTGCATGTCCTGGTTTACACCATCCATCAGCAAAGCCAGATGTCCCAAAATGTTGATCAAAACAGTTTACTTCTTTCCCAGAACTATTTCTAAGTCTTTGTAAATAAAAAACTCTTTTAAAAAAATTTATCATTCACATCAACTTAACAAATTCTTTGTTCCCTTTTTTTCTTGCATTTTTTTTTCCTCTCAAACACATATTTCTACAAAGGAGGTAAGAAAATAAGGAATTGTGACCAACTTTAACTATATGTATTTGACAAACAAACATTCGTATTATGAATCTGCATGAAGGAACACTGTGGATTCAGTCTGTCAAAATACAAAGAAAAGCTCTCTTTCTGGACATTACACTTTTTCTACTTTTTGAGTAGAAGTTAGCCATGCGTTCTGCAAAACGAGACTGCACTAATCTCAGAAGTTTGGAAAAATTCTAGTGAAGCTTACCGGTTTCCAAACATGCCTCCCTCCAACTTCTAGATATTCACTGTAACCACATCAGCAGGCACATCTGCTGCTGGGTTTTCTTTACAGCAAAGAGCTGAATGCTCTACTCTGTTCCTCTTATCAGCCTAGACTTCAAACCTGTAGATAGTTGGCTATATCCCATCTCTCTGATGCAAGTTCAAATGAAAACTGTGTAGATGTAGGTCCAGGGGAAAAAAAAAACCTACATTTGCATTGTCATAAAATAGTGAGAAACTACATTTCTTCTTCTGTATTTCCGACTACTTTCATTACACTGTCAGTACCAGTCTACTTAACAAACATGATGCATGAGCTTGCTCAAAGAGAAAGAAAAAAAGGAAAAAAAGAAGGAATGAGAGAAAAACCTTTAAAGGATGAAGGTTTCTTTAGAAAGCTGTAATTTTAAAAGCATTTATCTTGAATCATGGTCAAAATGAGAATGACAGCTGCTGCAGCTGCAGTCTATTTGAGCTACTGTTTCTTTGCTGTTCTTCAACAGATGTGCATTGAAGATGAAACACAAAATCATATTTGCTATGGATATACTCAAACATACAGTATGTCTTCTCACAAGCCAAGCAGAAAGGAAAATAGAGCTGCAGCAGTCATTTTAACCCAGAGCAATGAAAGGCTCAAACTTTTGGTCTCCGTTTGAACTTCAGGCAGAAGTATTGCACAGACACAGATGCACACCTGACCTGACACAGACAGAAATCAACTGCCGCAAGTGATTTCTGTCTTAGAGACAAGCCCAGATGGATCAAGATTTACCACCTCTGCAGCAGTGCCCCTGGTATTTTTAGTGTGATCACATCCTTCTGATACTTTACTGTGATTTCTGAACAATAATTTTCTTTACAAAAGAGAATCACTAAACAATTTGATAAGCGGGAAAGAAAGTATGAAATCCTGCAGTAATCACTTCCAGAGCAGTCACTCATTATGGCAAAGAGGATTATGACTGCAGCTTGTTGGATAAGCAGATGAGCCCTTACAAATTAAGGATGCTACTTCCTTGGCAATGCAAAGGCCAAATGCTGATATTAAACGGAAAAAAAGTACCACTGACAGTAAAGGCCTCGTTCTGAGAGTTGCAAAACGTCCGGACTAATAATTAATACACAGCTGGGCTTTGCCGTCTTATTCCCAGAGTTTACTCTGTTTAATACTTCTGAACTCCAAGTAATCCCAAAACACAGAGACCCAATCTGCTGCTTTGCAATATCTTTTACTTTTCCAACAGCTGGTTATCACCTCAGCTGACCGGGATTGGGGCAGGTTTAGGGTCTGCAGAGCACGGCATCGGACCATGGAAGCTCTCCAGTGCTCCCGCCTTCTCCCAGCAGGATCTGTACATCCGTACGCGAATGCTGGGAAGCTGCTTTCACACACTCTTCTCTGGCTGTTAGCAAAGAGCTGTACACAGATGATATTGCTTTCAGATGTAAGAATCCCCTCATGTGGCAGATTTGAAACATTCCAAACCACAGATCCTTCAAAACATTTTACATATGAATAGGACATTGTCAGCTCCCTCAGACCCAGGCTGCACTTCACCACACAGAAGAGTAAAATACACATTAGCACTATAAAACTTGATCTCAATTAGCATAATCTGTATTTCCATTATAGAGCCCAGCTTTACAGCCAACCTCGGGTGATGTACTGAGCACTCTGGGTCTGTCTTTCTCTAAGAAGAAATTCCCCAAACACAAGAAAACCATTCAGAGTGGTGAATGTATGAGCTTTCAGTGCCTGCTTATCTTTCAGTGGTTCTACTCCCTTCTTCTATCTCCTGCCATTGCTCCCATCGTTTCAATGAGTTCAGTTAAAACCTTCTGATGCACTTTATCTACAGCGAGGAAATGCAGTCATGCCTCACACATACCCGAGTGGATGGGCCAAGCATGCCAACTCCATATCCAAGAGGAAAAAGGAATCAATGAGGAAAGATCTTTCTGTGATTTTACTTCCAATGAGTACATTTAAAGGAGAACCAAACCAGGTGGCAGTTGCAAAAGACACATTTTCTGGAGTTGCTACCAAATAGGATGCTGTATCGACTACAAATTTTAAATTGATTGAGACTCTTCCTCCAAATATTATGGACATGCTATACAGCATGGGATAGTAATATACGAAGCCACCTTTCCTTAGCTTCCTTCTGCATTAAACAGGAATGAAGGAATCTCTCAGTATTTCAAGGCTTAGTTTCTGAGCCTCCAGAATCCTGGATATGTATCTGGCCTTTATTGATAATAACAACATCATAATTAGCATGCAAAATAATAAAATTTGGGTTCAGCCACTGACAGCCTGCCAAACACACTGTGAAATTTCTAGTAATGCTGCAGCTGGTGAAAAATAAGTATCTAAAATACAGGATCACTCTGACAGTACAACTCTGAAGGAGATGGATACCAAAACAACTAGACAGAATCAGGGACTTAAATTTCTTTCCATATGAAACAAATTCTGTTCTCACACTTCTAAGGTCCCAAAAAAGGAGAGGGATAGAAAGAGCAGGAGAGAGAAAAAAAAGGAAAGTATCCTTTCCAGAAGACTTCCCTAAAACAAAGCCCAATTAAGCTGTAGTTCATCTTTTAAAGAGACAGCTAATCTTCTTTCTAAATTTGCCATGAGCAAGAAGTCCACCTTGGGAAACTGATTTGATGTCAAATTCTCCTCCCTAGATATACTCTTTTGCTAACCTGAATTGAACTATCCTCACCTTCCAGACACTGGATCTTGTGGTGCATTTGTCAGCGCCTTATGGCCATAGCTCTCTTTTCCCTGCAGGAACCTACATGTTGTCATCAAGGCATCCCTTAACTTTCCACCATTCTGTGGCATGCTTTCTAGGAAATTCTTCACTTTGCTTGCTTTCTTCTGAACACATTTCAAAGATGACACCACAACTTGCTGAAACCAGGGTGCCCTTCTGTGACACAGCACCACAGCAAAGGCTGTGGCAGGATCCATATGATGACCAAGTACAACCTCCCTTCTAGAATAACAGAATGTCCTGAGTTGGAAGGGACCCGTAAGGATCATCAAGTCCAACTCCTGTCCCTGCACAGGACAACCCCACAGTTCACACCATGTGTCTGAGGGCTTGTCCAGTCTCTTCTTGAACACTGTCAGGCTTGGGGCCATGACATCTCCCTGGGGAGCCTGTTCCAGTGCTCCACCACCCTCTGGGGGAAGAACCTTTTCCTAATGTCCAGGCTAAAACTCCCTTGGAACATCTTGCTGCCATTCCCTCAGGTTCTGTCACTGGTGGCCAGAGAGACAAGATCAGTCCCTGTCCCTCCTCCTCCCCTTGTGAGGGAGCTGTAGCCCCATGAGGTCTCCCCCCAGTCTCCTCCAGGCTGAACAAACCAAGTGACTTTAGCCGCTTCTCATACACCTTCCCCTCCAAACGCTTCACCAACTTTGTGGCCCTCTTCTGGACACTCTCCAATAGCTTTCTGGCTCTATGTTCCACCTTATCTGTGCTTGGGTGGCATTAGCCCTACCGTGGCCCAGGGAGCAGCCAGGTCAGCTGGGGAACCGATCATACCTTTTTCGGACCTCCTCTCAACAGAAGAGGGTCCCCTACTTGGTAAGCATCACCTAGAATTTATTCCTCAATACACACACCTTTACTAAAAATACTGAAATTGGGCTGCCACCCAAGTCACACAGAATCACAAGTCACTTAGGTAATCACAATTCTGTGTTAAAAGACTTGCTCTCTTCCTCCTCTCCATTTACCATTGCCCTAATTTCTGCACCCTCGGTAAACCTGATCAATAACTGTTTTGTTCTGGATGATAAATTAGAACATCTAACTAGTGTCAGCCCAGAATGTGGTCCCCCAAGGATCCCATGGGAAATGTATCAGCTTAGTGGTGATTTCCCAGCTATAACTATTTCTACAAACTGTCAAACATTTTTAAATTATGTCTGCCAGATTGATATGCATTCACTTGCCAATTTAACTTTTGGTTTATTCAGTCCCAAATGCACCTGTGTAGGAGAAATACCGACATTCAAATATTGCATCTTTAAAACAACGAGGGTCATCAGCTTGGAGAATTCATCCTGAAACATTTATTTGTGAAAAAAATTTAGGCTAGTTCTCTATCTTTAACATCCCAAGGCTGCAGAGAAGGCTTCTGTGGTATGTTACAGTCTTGCTTTGCTCTCAGCTCCGCATGGGTTAATTTTATCACAAGTTCTTGAAAGCTGAAACGGCAAAACTGCATCTTAATTGAAAATATTTTACATTTCAGCTTAAAAATATAAAGCAGGAAAAAATTACATGTTAAGTGATGCTTTCTCAAGCCACAGAGTTGAGTGGCAGATAGGACTGACCCGGAGGAAGCAATTACAGAATACTGATGCTTTTGGGGTAATTCTTATGTTTTATGCTGAAAACTCCATTTGTCATCATTAAATATTAATTGGCCATTACCAAGGAGGCATATATAATAGCTGTGTTAAATAATAAAACCCAACAAGCGAAAAAAAACTGATCTGATCTCACGTTTACAATAAGGAGTTGCCATGTATTACTCCTTTCCAAGTTGAGATAAATCATCTCAGCTTCACGAACTTGAAACACATCTCTGTCCTTCTACATGCCTGGGAATTGCACCTGAGCTGTTTACAGTGAAAGAAAGATTTACTGAGATTGACTGCTTGAGTCCTCAGCAGGCAAAGCAGTCAAAGTATTTTATTTGGCTGGGAAGGATACCATTTGCGTGCATAGGTGCAGCCATTCATGCAGGTATGATATGAGTGACTATATTACATCCATACATGAGTGAATATAAACATGCATTATTGATGTTGACATAGCACACCAGTGTTTTACCCACCACCAGATGCTGGTATTTCTCTATTTTGTAATTACTTCAAGAGCTGCAACATGCTGCATCATGTTTTACTGTTCAAATGCAACAATTAAATGGCAGTTTATTTTGGTTTCTCCTTTCTATTTTGCTCCTATCTATTTCATTACAGGGTTCCTAGGCTGAAAGCTTAAGTAATACTCAGAGAAAATGACAATGCAAATTTATCACCTAATAGTAGTCTCTAATTTAATACCCTTTTTTTCCAGAACACACCGCTTTTCAACTCTTCTATTTAATCCAGCTCTTGACATAATATTTTTCTGTCAAAATCTATTCTGTTTTTCTGAAATCTTTATCCTCCCTGGCCTTTTCTTCCCCCACCCCAACTATTCCCTTTGGCGCTCTGCTGCTGCCCCCACACACCCTTACCAGTCTTTTAGGCTCATTCCCTGCTAACCATTTCTCTTCCCTCACCTTTTCTAAGTCTACCACCACCATCCGGCTTCCTCCCACTGCTCTCCCAAACCAATGAGCCAAGAAAGACATCAACTTGCACCGTGACCCAGCCACCATGCCACGAACCCAGGTCTCACTCAACTCAGAGCAAGGGGTGGCAAAGGGGCAGAGGTGGCAAGGGGTGGCAGGGAGAGGAGGTGCTGAAGGCATGGGGACTTGGACCAGAAGAAAGCTCTCTCCCATGTGTTCCCTCAGGTTTCTGGGGCTTTAATCCATTCCCTGAGCTCAGCACCCATTTTCCACCATCTCAATGCCCAGCTCTTTGCAATCCCCTCCTCTGTTCCTAGGAGACCCCATCCAGCCAGAGGTCCTGCATTAGCTAAAATACATGAAACGCAAAAGAACGAACAAAGTAGTTTTTACTCGGCACTCTGTTTTTCCTGCAGTTGAAGCAGTTGAGAAACATGACAGAGTTTGAGGTCAGGAGCATCGTCACAGATGCACAAAGCATGAGCACATGAGAGGTTCAGCAGCGATGCTGCTGAGTGCTCTCATGTTTCTCAACAAATAGTGGTTTTCCTTTCCATTCCATACACTCGCTTTCAATTCTCTATCCTAAATGTTTAAACAAAGAGCAATCATCCCCTCACACAATTAAAGGCTGTGAGTACGGAAAAGAGTCCAAGACTTTATATGATACTTTTTGACGGATACACAAGAAATTTATTCTTCCCACCAGGGCTGCACTCTGGCTACAACCAGTGTCAGAAAAACAAAGATTTCAGACAAATACAAACAGCCTTAGAAATGAAGATCACCTTTACCTCTGCCTCAGTTACGAATGTTTTCTTGAAATGGGAATCCTTAATAGAAAAGAAAATGAGAAGACCTCAGGATGATAAACCCACTGTCATTAACCTTAAAGAAACCACATTTGTTATATTGTGTTTGTGGCTTCCACCAAGTGTGTGCTAATTTAAATGAAAGCTGAACATGCATATTAAAAAAAAAAGAACAAATCCAAACCACTAGTACTGACTAATTTTGCTGCTCAAGACCTTAGCTATATTTTGTTGTTGTTGTCTTACATTGTCCACAAAATAATACAAAGCTCGTAGATGAGTATGTGAGTGAACCTGAAAAATCAGAGCTTCTTATCACCCTGAGGTAATTGCAATATAAAAAAAGAGTTCAGAGTGAAGGTAACCAGTGATTTTATTTAGATGCTCCCACATGAGCAGGATTAATTCCATGCTCTGCAGATGTTCATTTGTGTCCTCCTTATCCTATAGGGAAATTAAAATGCAGGGTGGTTTGCTGTATACTCTGCTTACAATGTCAAGGTAATTTAACTGTTTCTGTTGCAGCTGTGCTAACTCCTTTCAAAGAGAGGACAACAGCCTAAATGCCTATGTCTTCCATCAGTCCACCCCAGCCCCAGCACTCAAAGGACTTAATTTCATTCCTGCCTCACTGAGAAATGTCCTTTTAAGTAGAAGGCTCTCTTTGCCGTTCTTTTGCCATACTAGTAATGCTAGTAAGTACTGGAATTCAAATAAACTGTCTTAGGCTAAAGTTCAAGCTCTTTAGAATAATATGTGCTTGGGGATTTGGTGTGAGCTCCTCCATAAGCTTCCACTTGCAACTTTCTGCAAAACACCCTGATGCCATCATCCAACTTTCCACCTATCACCCTCACAACAGCTACTGCTAAACGGCGGTCTCCAGATGAACAAGGCAACATCAACCATCTCTTTCCAGACCTGATTTGCTTCAAAAAGTCCCTGCTGGAGCTGGTTGGTTGCTTTGACGCTTCTTTGCCTCAGAGAGGCCTCCTCATGGCCAGGTAAGAGCTGAATCTTCTGGTCTCCCTCTAGAAGGTGCAGGTTGGGGCACATCTCAGCCTCCTCGCCCCATAAAACAGCTAGCAGTCAAGTCATCCCTGTCCTCAAGTCAACCCCAAATAAAACACACAGGGCAGGGAGAGAAAAGGGGAAACGAAACAAAAGCACAGTGAGTCCCAACCAAACATAAAGATTTCTCCCCTTCATCTGTTAGCTCTTCTTACAGCCAAAACACAAGAGTTAAGCTATGTACATGACTAAGGGTTTCCAGTACCAGGGGTTTCCCAACGCTATTTGTCTAATCAAAAAGTCAGTAAGCTACATCTTGGCTTTCTTATTGCAAGGACAACACTAAAGGAAGAAAGCGCGATACTTCATTTCCTTTCTCCTATGTTTTTCAAACAGCATCTGCTCATTCACCGCAGACAAAACAGAACACAAGCTTCTTCCCTCCTTTTAAACTAGAGATTAAGATACTCAGATTGACTTTAATATTGAGAAGCGAGTGACCAAAATGGTTCTTCCAAACCCAAACAGCACATTTTCTTCCTCACCATGCAGACACAACATGGTCACACCAGTCACTCGGGCTCTGCAACCTCCCTCCACAGCAGCAGCTCCCTCCCAGCAATGCCATTTCTCCCCCCCACAGCAAAGCTTAGGCCAGGATTAAAGAGGTGGGGAAAGGTCTGAAACACAAAATGTATTTCAGTGGCCACATCAAGCACACTATGAGAGACAGGTACGACAAAATCCAAAGGAAGACTTTCAGCCTCCCAGCAAAAAGTAGCCATTAAAAGCAGTCAAGGCCAGGCGCCGAGCTAACCACGGATAGGGTGACAGCCAGTCCTACCACTTGTCACTTGGTGAAATCACTGTCTGTGCACTAGCGCCTCAAACAAGCACTTAAATACATCTCGCTCCCTCAATCACCCTGAGAGGAAATGAGTGGGATGAACTGCAGGCCACCTTCCATGGTCACTAATGATGCAATTTATTTCTAACAGATATGACATGGCAGCAACCAGCGTTACTGTTTGACTCGAGAAGTATAGAACACAGCAAGAACAAACACTTCTTCCTCCCTAATCACCTTTTTCCCCCTTCCCAGGCCTTTCTCCTCTGCAATGGAGTAAAAGTTAGTTTTAAAAGATGGAAGAAAATGGGGAGAAAATGACAAAGTAAAAAATAAGACTTATAAGAAGCTGCATCTATTTGGTACAAAATTAAAAACGTATAAAGCTTAAAAAAAAAAAAAAAAAAGAGAAAGTTTCATAAAAAAATCCTAACCAAATTCTACTACCTTTATTTTTTCAATGACAGTCTTTACAAGAAAGATTTGCCCACTTTCTTACTCAATTCTCTAATTCACTGTTGTCACTACACAGGCACCAGTGTTACTGAATTTACACAGAGTCACACCCAGGAGTTTATTCAAAACACAAATTACACAATCCAGCACTAAACACAACAGCTTTCCGGAATTATGTCTGTTTCCTAAAATACGGGCTGGTACTGCATCGCTAATTGTAGTCAAACACACGACCAACCCATCTCTATCCAAACCACTTCAAAAGAGGGAGCAGCAGCAAGAAGAGACTGCCAAGCAGGGACACTCAGCCCAGATTTTGAATGGAAGCACGGGTTTATTATTAGGTTGTTTTTTCGAGTTATACCACCAATACCTTGGCTACACTGGAGGAAAACAAAGGCACGGCACTTTGCAAGCCCATCGCCTCTCCTGATGTGAGCTGCTGCCCATGCTCTGCAGCAAGGAAGAGCCCTCAGCTCTTTCCAGGGAGGTACACGGGGAACCTACGCTGCTCAGTGGCCGGGGTCCCATGCAGGCAGACACAGCTTGAAAAACCCAGCCCTGGGCAAGAGGGAACAGTGACACAGGTGGCACAGTCACCCAGCTGTCCCCCACCACCCTACACGCCCCCAAGCCCTTCCAGAGGAAAGCAGAGAGCGACAGAGGGGTCTGAGGCAAGAGGAGCGTGGCCACAAGCTAAATTCACTGTCACTTTCCATGCAGTGATGACAGCTCTGAGTTGGCGGGCGTCAGGCCAAACTGGACTTTACAGACAATGCAGCAGGGCTTGGAGAAGCTGCCAAGCGAGCATGGAGTGTCGGGAGGCAAGAGCAAGGAGCGCAGGGTGCTCTGCCAGATGGGACCAGACAAGCCAAGTCCGCTGGTAGCACTGCCACACCACTGCGTCATCTTCTCTGCAAACATTGACCCGTCTGCTCTCAGCAATGGAGAGAAAAACACCCCCTTTCAGAGCAAAGGCCTGGAGCTGGGCCAAAAACCCACAGGGGAAGAACCAGAATAGAGTTAACAATGTCACTAGAGTAAAAGATGCTATTGAGGATTATATCCATACAGAAGACAGAAGTGAACTAGTCACTGATAGACAGGATTAATTTTCCATGTGTAAAATCTGAAATTCACTTGGAAGCAAAGAGAAAACCTACAGATTTTTTTTCAGGTAGCAACAAGAGCAGCAACATCTATTGTCTTTCTCAAATTTACACACCAAATAACCACTCATGTTACTTAGCGCTACCTACCTCTCACCTTCCTCTCCTCCACTACAAGTGACTTCAACAACTGTTACTCTTGGCCTGAAGTTTTTTAGTTACTAAACTGTAAAATAGTCAGTATTTAAAAACAAAAGAATACAGCTGATGATAAAACATACCATGTCTGAAACTAAGCATTCAAGAACAGCTTCGGCAAAAAGCATTAAGACTTTACGTTCCTTACTGAAAAAAATCTCTACATTATTATTTGTATGCATTTAAAATTCCTATAGAACAGCTCTTATCTATTTAGCAAGAGCTAACCAATCCAGTTTGAGAAGTGCCTAATCCCATTACAGTTTTCCTCCACATTGCCATCATATACATTGTCCCCTGTTCTTAAATCTGAACATGCACTTCTCAAAGTCAATGGGCTTGAGCTTTGCTCCAAAATTCTTACCTGTGAAGGTGCCCTACAGTTTATACCTTCGACAGGAGTTTACTTCTGGACTCTGCTTTTGGTTCCTTCACAGTCTTTGCGGTACCTTGGGGGTACCACTTCAGCCCAAATTCAGTGGTATAGTGAAGTACTCACTTCACATCACACATAGGAGCTGAAAATCATGCAAGTGTATGTACCCAGCCACGACTTGTTGAAGGTCAGAAAGCAAACTGATGACAGAGCTGGAAACAAAACAGAGACCTCCTGATCTCAAGATCAATTCCTTTAACCTCCAGGGCATGTTTGCATGAATTAACAAGGGAAACAATTCATCTGCAAGTGGTCTGAATCATTTTAGTGATCAGGTAACGTGTCCCAGTTCTGTCATCATTACATTTGTTGGCTCAGAGCTCCAATTTCCACCCCCGTGCCACTTGCCCAACAATTTCTGTCCTTGGGAAAAAGTGATCAAGTATGATAAGGATGACAATCATAATTAGCTTAAAATGCAGGCCTGCTGGCATGTATTGAGAACACATTTTAACATAAAGAGCTAACATGGAGGGAGCAAGACTAAAGCAATAGAAATTTTAGATTAATTGAATATGGATATCCAAACCCAAATTATGAGAAATTATCATTTTAGGAGGCAGTAGGAATTTCCTTTACATAAATTACTCCTTTAAATATTTAAAATTCCACTTCAACCTCAGTAGAAATGAATGTTTAATATCTGCTCTTCTGTAACCTGACAAAAGCATTTGTAAAATGCATTTAGCCTTGTCAGCCCCATCCTGCTCTTAAAATATGGGCAAGAGAAGGTGGACAAAGACCAAACAAGGTAAAAAAACCATCTGATTTCAGTCAGATAGCTTTGCTGAGCTACCTGTCAACAAGTAAATCACTTGCCAGAAAAGAAAGGAGAATATACCTGAATGCTTGAAGATGACTCCTTGTAACAGCAACCAGTTATGAATTATATCACATTAGCACCACTGCTGTATTTTTCAGGTTTTCTTTTTCCAATACATTTGTCTATCTTCTGCCATTTTTCACAGTTAAGCAATTACTGGTCTGTTGGAAGGACGCCAGCTGTCAGTACTTCTGTCAAACTGACACTTCACAAATATGTAAGAGTCCTCATTTCTGATGATGAATTCCTCACTGCATGTGTGACAGGATAAATTACTGCCAGCAATACCTACACAGCGACTCCATGGGTCAGTTGTACAGAGAGACAGGCAAGGTGAAAGGCACTGTTACAGCACAACTGCCACATCGTGGGATTTAAGAAGAAAGTTTTTAAACTAAACTTCACTAAAATCCCAGCTACCAAAATCCTGCAAGCACTACAACCATGTCCATTACATCAGTAACATGTGTGACGGGAGTCGAGCAGGGACAGGTATTCACAAGCATGCATGAATAACAATGTTGACCTGTCTCTTCAATACAAGGGGCTACCCACTATTTGGGTCCTCCCGAACCATTTCAGTCTGGGTGAGAAACAGATGAGAAGGAGCCAGATGCAGCCTTCCCTGTGCATCCACGGAACACGTGCAGTGAGCACACGTGCTCCCCTGCCCTGGTCCTGCTCTCCTCAACCCTGCAGATACACTGGGGAGGCAGCCACCCTGCCAGGCAATCCCCTCCGCTGGGTCCTCATGACTTCTCCAGGTGCCTTTCCCCATCCCTATTGCCCACAAGGCAATGTCCACCAATTTGCAGGGAGAGAAACCCTTCTGCCACATTGATCGAACCTCTCAAAGGACTGGTTGCAAGCTAACAAGACTGGATAAAACAACTCTTGAAAAGAGTTTTAATGTTTTACTTAAACATGCAGTAATTTTTAATCCTCTTGCCCATCCTACAGGCTCACAACACAGATACCAAAGCTATAGTATCATAGAATCATTTCGGTTGGAAGAGACCCTCAGGATCACCTAGTCTAACCATAACCTAACCTAACTCTAACGTATACCACAGTGAGCCGTATTTTACATTTATCATAGTAGTGTTGGTTATCTGTGTCTATGGCATAAGCCCACCATGGAAATAACCTCTCAACGTGCCCCAACCCATGTCCTTTCAATCCAAGAAGATGGCACAAGTAGTGAATCCTGGTGGGTTTCCACTCCTTTGCCCTTCTCACTGAGTGTCTTTGTAAGTCATGCATTGTCCCCGTGGGTGAGGAGCACAAGACGGTGTGGGGTCAGCAAGCTGGTGAATAACAAAGGTTTATTTAATCAACCTCTTACTGAGCAGAGCTTGACCAACTAACCCACGGGTGTCAAACTCATTTTCGCCGGGATCACATGTAACTACTCCTACACTTATACAGTCCTAAAATTACATTCAGCCCTTTGAAGGCAACTGCTTGGCTGATGTGGCCGCAGTGAAAATGAGTTTGACACCACTGGACTAACCTATGCAAGTGCCCAGCTCTTCTAGCCGCTCTTTTGCTCTCTCCTGACCAACTCATTAAACAGAACAACAAAGTACCACCCCAGGAAAGCAATTAAACTCTTTGCTGGAGGAAGCAAGGAACAGCCTGAGATGGCTCAATGTGCACACATGCTGCCACTCAGAACCAACAAGCAAAGGCTTCCTTCCACTTGAGAAAAGAGAAGTGCCGATACCCATGAGGAAAAAAGACAAGGCTTTCTCCTTGTTCTTTTTAATGATTTCCAGCGCTATCAAAAGACACAGAGCCACATCTGCAGCTGGTACAAATCCCAGCAAATCCACTGACTTTGACACCACCACACGAATCTAAAGCAATGGAGATTTTCATTCCAAAGCCTTAACCATTACAAATAAAAAGTAACACCCTAAATTTTGGTTCCTACTCAAAAGCCTACTGACTAAAACTGAAAATACTGAGTTGCTTTCTACTCACCCACACAAAAACAAAAACATGCTTTTCTCAAATCTAACAGAAAGAACTGCTTAAAATAACAGCAACCACTGAATGCTGTCTCCACTCCTGCCCCTACCTTCCATTACTGTGAGCAAGAAGTCATTGTGCTTAAGTTTTCTGGACAAACCCATAGAAGACGAAATGAAACAATGGGCATATAAGAGCAAAACTTTTAAAACAAAAAAATATTGAACTATTTCAGTTAAATATTAGTCATGTTGATTCCGTCAAAACTGTGAGCTGACTCATTATTACTAATATAGGATAGCAATGTCTCATAGACAGTAGCCAAAATGTATAACTTTTCTAAAAACAAAACTTATATAAAGTATATATATATATATATATATATATAATTAATTTGGAAGACTATGAAACCACAATTGCAGGAAAGACGTATGATACAAAAAATGATAATACAATTTGTCTTGGAAATCCCACAAACTGCTGAAACATCTAGTTAGTTCCAAAACAGGATTCCCACAGTAAATGAAAAGCTGCTGAAAATAGCACGAAGACCCCAAAATAGCACTAAAAACCTGACAGAAGCCTCCCAGGGATGTCTTGCAAAGTGTCTAACTACAGCTTCTCCAGATAACTCAGACACACAGAGACAATATAAAACTTATTTTTAACAGGACAGAGCATACCAAAAAAAGAAACACCCTGACTTGGGTATTTGGGGAGAAGAGGGGAGGATGTGGGTCGCAGCCTGGAGCCAGCACCCCACATCGCAGCCTGCTCCTGCCAACAAGCTGGACACGGAGCCACAACGTAGGGTCTGGGCTTGTTCCCACATAGGGTCTCTCAATGCAAGACTCAAAGAAACTGAGAGCTAGGTCACTGTGGCTGTATTTATTAATAATATGAGCCATAACGACCACAGATACTGCCGAAAGCAAGGTGAATAGGGGCCATACACAATCAGATTTATGTAGATGTGATTAAAGGGATACTTACAATTCAAAATCATATATACAAAATCTGAATCTTGGACTAATTCCTCCCAACTTATGCCAAAAAAAGGTGACAAATATTAATTTCATTTTTTAGCAGCACACTCTCGTGCAGTCTATGCAACTGAGCCAGGGACAGGCACAAGATCTATAATGGAACTGACTACAGCTTTAAACTAGGATTCATTTAAAAACATGTACAATGGGTTGCACTCTGTCTCCTCTCTTGATTCAAGGCATAACTAGAAAAATACTGACATTTCTTTCTCTATATAATAAAAACAAATTGAGTAACAAAAAGGTAAGAGTAAATTCAGGATTTTAAAATTATTTACCAAATTGCTAAACCTAAATTAAGAACACTACCCTGATTGAAATATTTGATTTTTTCTAATTCAGTCTGCCTTGTTAAAGCCTGCCACTGCAATAACATAAGCTGAGAAATAAAAACATACAAGATTCTGTCTTGAGCACATGAATTGAAGCAGCTTAAACTAGACTACAGAGTTGGCCTAAGAAATACCAGTAACGCTAAGAACTGGATCATGAAAGACTAAATGTACTAACAAAAGAAGTAGTCTCTACAGTGGTCTTTATTTTTAAAAAATCAGCAATTAGAGCACTTAAAATACTGTACTTTGCAAATCTAAACTTTTTAACCTCATCTGAGACACAGGAGCCCGTGATACAGACCAGAGGAGACATGGCAAGAGATTCTTTTCTCGACTTACACAGCCAGAACCAAGGAATTATAGAATCATAGAATGTCCTGTGTTGGAAAGGACCCACAAGGATCATCGAGTCCAACTCCTGTCCCTGCACAGGACAACCCCACAGTTCACACCATGTGTCTGAGGGCTTGTCCAGTCTCTTCTTGAACACTGTCAGGCTTGGGGCTGTGACACCTCCCTGGGGAGCCTGTTCCAGTGCTCCACCACCCTCTGGGGGAAGAACCTTTTCCTAATGTCCAACCTAAACCTCTCCTGGCACATCTTCCTGACATTCCCTTGGGTTCTGCCATTGGTCACCACAGAGAAGAGATCAGCGCCTGCCCCTCCTCCCCTTGTGAGGATGCACCCAGGACACTGTTGGCTCATGTTCAACTTGCCGTCGACCAGAACCCCCAGATCCCTCTCTGTGGACCTGCTCTCCAGCATCTCGTCCCCCAGTCTGTATGTACAGCCAGGGTTGCCGTGTCCCAGGTGCAAAATCCAGCACTTGCCCTTATTAAACTTAATGTGGTTGGTGATTGATTGCCCAGGTCTCCAATTCGTCCAGATCAAATAATACACATGGTTGAGGGCAGGCAGAGAAAACCAGAGAGAGGGCAGGCAGAGAAAACCAGAGAGTAGCTGCACCAGGCAGCTACTGCATCAAGCTACAGCTGCAACTGTGAGCCCAGATTCCTGTAACGGGTGAACAAGGCTTTCAGCAGTGAAACCAAGGATATGCACTGAGATGCCATGCAGCAAAGGTAGCTAAGGACACTTCCAGGGAACACACTGAGATCAATGAAAGGGCAAGTGCTTTCACGCTGGCTGGATTACAAGCACTGAATGGAGCCAGAAGTAAACAGAAATGTGGAAAAAAAAAAAGCTGCTGTCATTATGGAGGAATGACAAAACGTGTTGGGACAAAACACTGGAGGAAGTGCAGGCTGGATTCACTGATGAAAAGGTGACAGACGGCGGATACACGTGGAGTGACACTGTCCAAGTACAAAGCCAGAGTGGTCTGAGAAACCTAATAGCATATATCAGGGCAGACGCTCAAAAGGAGAAATAAAGGGTCTGGAAATCAAAAAGCCTTTGAAAGAAAGCTTTCCGAGAAGGTAAAAAAAAAAAAATCAAGTGGAAGATGTGGACTCACGTCATCGCTGTACCATAATCTTGGCAGGGGACCTACATAAGAATATATAAAACATGCAAAACGTTGGACAGGAATGTAAAATTTGCTGTAGAAGATAACTGGTCCGTATAATCAGGTGTCTTGCAGCTCACTGTGGCCCCATATATGTTTCTACAGAAAGCAAAGGTATCTAATTAAACATCTGGTGCTGGGCTGAACACAAAAGAGAAAATTATTTCCTAACACCCACCACGGTCTTTCAAGTCACAAGCTTCAGCTTGGGTTATCATCTCAGTCTGCACCAATGCAGCACTAGCGGTGATCACATCATTACCATAACTAAACTAAGGTTTAGGTATTTGACCGGGGAACTCACTGTGAGGAAGAACACCAGACCAGAACGCTTTCAACTTCAAACAACTTCTTTTATACAGTATTTTAATTTCACTTTGGCAGAAGGAATCTGACTAGTCAGATTGAAGAATGGATTATTTTTTTTCCTCTTTTTAATCAAGACATCTCTGCTTCTGTACTTTCAGGATAAAAATACCCTGCACACCACGCACATGCTAATTCATATGCACTCTTCTCAGCCATATATTCAAGGCTCTTTCAAAGAGATCTTTTCAGATCACTCTCAGATCAGCGTCTATCAGCCCTGGCCCTGTATTATCCACCTGCAATAATGTATTTAACATCTCAAAAACTTACTCTGCTCACACTGGCTCTCTACTCTGCTTATCGCAAAAGTAATTTCTAGTTTCTAGCTAAATTACCTCCTTCCCCTGTGGTTATTTATTTTCCAGAACAGATTATTTTAAGAGAGGCTTCAATTTTGAATACCCAAATTAGTTACAGCCTCCAGGTCAGCTTTATTTACCATTTTATTAACTTTTTCAGATCATTCTTTGCAGATTAAAGGAACCCTTGCAGAACCTGGCTGCACAGCATTGCTCACACCCTTCAGGCATTAGCACACGGCAGGGCTGCAGCTTAGCTCTGATGAGCATGTTCAAAGAAACATAATTTAAAAAATACTACAATATTTTATCCATGAGAAATAATATGGCAAGTAAGGGAACAGTTTCAGCATTTCACGCTTGGACTCTCACCAAAATTGAACTTGTTTTTCCAGCCTGGATGGCTGAACTAGGGTGAAGACTTTGGGTTTTTTTCCACAAATTGCCAGTGATTATAGATATAGACTCTTAGTAAAAAATACCATCTAGCCATACCAAGAATTATGGCTCATTTCTGATATACTTTTTGAAAGAAGAGAAAAGCAAAACCAGGTGATCAAGTTCTCCTGCCCCACTGGACAGTGAACATACCACCTCCCTCATCACACTTCAGAAGCTCAACCACCTTTCCTTTACAGTTCCTGTAGATGTCACATTATTTCAGTTCTCGCCATCTTCCTCCAACACTTACATCGAGCTCTTTTGTACTTCTCACCTCTCCAACATGGGACTTCTTCGTTATCCAACAGGAATAACGTGAGGAGACAAAGGGCTTCTGTAAGAAATAAAATGATCTGCAGCTGACGTGCTTCAGTATCTCTCTATTGCCCACTGGTTTTCAGGAACCCTCTTTGCACATTCAGGGGGACTTGTTGGCTGAACAGCAGAAACCCCCAGCATAGATTTTGAGGCCTTGCAGCCCTCAGGGGACCTGCACCTACAATGGGACCCCTTTCTCCCCTCACAGCCTCTGGCTGGTCAGTGGGGAGGATGGGGGGCACCAGCCGATCCCCACTGGGAGAAGGTGGCTGCTGCACCTGGCACAATCCCCACAGGTGGTCAGCAGGACGCTCCCATCCTGACAGGGCAAGACCAACATGGAGGGGCAGCTCACCTGCTGGAATTATGGCAAGGGGAATTACGTGGAGTCTATTAACGGATTAAGCCTTGTCCTGAAGCTCACCAAGGCTTAGCTTCCCTGTTCTGCTCACGTTAATGAGTGACATTGTTACACATTTGGGTGGACCTGTTTGAAATACCCATCAATCATGTTCAGCCTGGAGAAGCTGAGTTCAGCCTGCGGAGACCTTATTGTGGCCTTTCAGTACTTAAAAGGAGCCTATAAGAAAGATGGGGACAGACTTTTTTTACCAGGGCCAGTTGCAATAGGACAAAGGGTAATGGTTTTAAACTAAAGGAGGGGAGATTCAGAATGGACATGAGGAAGAAATTTTTTACAATGCGGGTGGTGAAACACTGGCCCAGGTTGCCCAGAGAGGTGGTAGATGCTCCAGCCCTGGAGACATTCAAGGCTGGGCTGGACGGGGCTCTGAGCAACCTGATCTAGCTGAAGATCTAGCTCACTGCATGGGGGTTGGACTGGATGAGCTTTGAAGGTCCCTTCCAACCCAAACTTATTCTGATTCTCTGATTTCCATAGAGAGGGGGAAGAGGAGGGGAGGCAGCATTCATCTGGAAGAATCGCCATTTTCAGAAGAACATACATTGCATCTCTTTCAAAAACATATATCTTATGATGATAAACAATGACAAGTGTAAACTTCCATTAGATTTCTTCTACTTATTTATTTAAAGGACCATAAACCATGTCCCTCAATCTTAAAGAGCTGATTAAACTGCAGCAAATTATTAGAAACTAATCAGGTCTACAAGATACTAATTCATTACACTGGCTAAAATACAAGCAGTAATCCCTGACGGCTATCTGGCAAGAATGTAAACTTCATTAACTTCATGTTTTGCTTAGGGCTTGCATAAAATTAAATATTGATTGTCTTGCTGCTTAATACAATGTAAAGATGATACATGTGTATTGAAGTAGCATATAAATATTTATTACAGAAGTAATCAAATGCCAAGCAAAGCCAGACTAATCACATTTTAGGTTGCTTTTGTTTTTGCTTGTGGTTTGTTTTGTTTTTTTTTCCCCCCTTGAAGAACCAAGCAGCACTCACTAAATGGGAGGAATAACACAGGTGTTAGGTGTACACACTCAATTACCCTTATTTCACATTTGGTTTGGTTCAGAACTGAGGGATAATCCTTAGTTTTTCAGGAAATGGTTAACAACAGACTATGGTTCTGTGCTGAAAGTACAATTGCAGGACACCAGCTACTGTTTGCTTAGGGAAAGGGAAGACATTGCATGGGGAAAGGTTTAATTTCTCAAAAAAGATTTTCTCATCACACTGTAAATGCTTCTGCAATTCAACCTTCACCATCCAGTTCAAGCAATTTCCCAAGCTTTTTTAACCTTACCATTAGGGTGAAAGGAAGCAAGAGTGCTTATTGCTTGCTGCATTCACATTTCTGCAGTAGAAATTGGGCGGGGGAGGGGGAGCCTAAGGAAAAGGCTAAGCAAATAAACTGCTGTTTCATTCATGAAACAGAATCAGTTTTAGCAATCTTGACCAATGAAACTCCAAAGCCAACTTTATCCTCTGGGTGACATTAAAATTTACTTTATTCCACTGTGCCTGCCAATTTGGATACTGCACTTGCTGACACAAAAGCATATAAAGAATATGCTAGTTAATTAGATGAATTATAATGATTTTGAAAACATCACTTAGAAAGGAGGTTGAACACACTTTCACCTAAGGGATTTGCTACTTCTCTGCAAAAATCTGCAATTTCCAAACTTTCCAAACACAGCTCTTTACAGCTGCAATATAGGCTTGGGGGATATGAGGACATCAAACAAATAACTAGAATTCTCTCCTTCCTATGACTTTGATATTTTTTGCTACAACATGAGGGCTGGAATACTAAAGTCACTTTGTTCTGGCTTTTTCCTGTGGTTTGATGCTGGATGAATAAAATTCTAAGTGTCAATAGCTCAGAATAGTTCAAATAAAAGAAAAAGAGGATCTTCTTTTCCCTTGGCTAAACTAGTTGTCTGAGGTGAAAGACAGGACAAAAAAAGATTTCCTAAAAGGCAGAAGAGGCACTGTGGGTTTTCTACAACTAAACTCCTTTGCTTTACTGAACTATGTGCATATTTCAAAGTTACAGTCTCCATTTGCAGTAAAATGTGAGGGTACCTTTGTCAAAGTGCCTGGTGCTTTTTTCTTAATGTCCCCATGGACACGCTGTCCCTCAAAGAAGGCACTCCCAGGTGAGGAAGAGATGGTGTTATGAAGAGAAGGAAATCTTAAGACATACTGACCAAACCAAGGAATTTACAATGCCTTTGCAATTACTCTCTTAAGCATGTTTCTGGGGACAGGGTTGGGCACTCTCAAAGCAAGTGAATGTATTTGGAGCTTCTGCATTTCAGATGCTGCTGATCTGAGAAAAATTATTGATGTTGTGCCTTGTAACAGACAGCTGAAGGCAATTTGCTTTCTGCCTATTGCAGACATATCAAATGAATACATCTAGCACGCTGGCCAGCTGTTTACTCCTACTGCTGCTTTTGGGGGAGAGGGTTGTCTTATGACAGTTCAGGGCAGTTATAGGAACTTCAATCTGCAAAGCTGGTAATCGCTATCTGATTATTATTTTTTTTCAAAAGAATGAAGTTATGCTTCACCTGGGCTTTTGGATGCCTTCTACAGAGGGTGTCAGAAGAGGTGGTTAACAAACTGGGGATGCAACTTTCCCTAAGGCGGGAAAGCCTCCTTCAACAACATCTACTGCATACAGCGTCCTGCTATGATGCTGAATGATAGCACACTTGCACTCTATGTCCGACAGATTTATAACACACTTATCCTCAAATATAAATAACACATCTATGCTCCTTCCTCACCAGTCTATTGCTCTCCTGGCAAAGCAGCGTCAGGATAACAAAGCATCCCTGTACATGCACACCTGACTCCTTCAGCGCTATCTCTCAGACAATGACGGCATTGCTCAGGCTTTTATTTCATCGTTCATCTGTCACCTGTTTTGTGGCTTGGCAACTATGACCGGACTCTCAGGTAGCTTCAGAGCCATGCTTTCATAAAACGCAGTTTAACATGACAAAGTTACCAAATCTTTCCCTCAACATTAAATTTTTGTCACACAATGCTACATCAAATTTAAAAAAAAAAATTGTTAGGAAGAGGTGGCACTTCCTAATATTTATAGCAAATCTGTACCCTTGAAAGAAGTCTGTTCTGCTCTTGCCTTTGTCGGGCAGTAAAGATACTCAGCAGTTGCCTGACAAACAACAAAGAGGCTTCCTAGAGCTCCTAACCAGGGCACAGAACAGGGGTTGTTACAGCTGGAAAGGATGGGTAAAGCTACACAGAATGTTTCCATTGGACATTACTGAATTAGCTGCATAAATCAAAAAGTATATTTCCTCAACACCACAAAAACAAGGCAATTGATAAATGCCCATAAGACCCACTTAAGATAATTGAGCATTTATCAAACATATTCCAGTAGCATTTTATTGTGTGTTTTCTTCTTTATTTTCAAATTGTAAATGTTATATGGTCTAACATATGCCCATGCTTTGACATTAAGAGTGCTATAGAAACAAACACGTAATAATAAAGAAAATTGTGAGAAGATTTTTCTCTTTCTTCTTCCAATATGGTAAAACAGCAAGTATCTCCATCATCACATTCATTTCCCTAGGACGTGTCTTTCTAGTTTCTCTGTGTGAGTTTCTTCAGAAGCCTTCTTCCGAATTTCTTCAGAACTTTTCCATACATCTTTGCAGAAATGCAGGAATTATTAACAAAGGAGAAGCAACAGTCACATTACTTCTCCTTTTCTGTGTTTCCTAAAAGCCCACACAATCTCATACAGCTCTTCCAAATCTTGACTTCTTGAAGGAAATGTCATAGAATTGTAGAATGTCTTGAGTTGAAAGGGACTGTGCTGGTTTGACAAAAAATGGGTTAATTTTCTTCATGCAGTTAGAAACCTTTCTTTACCATAGCTAGCATAGTGTTTTTTTGAATGTAGTTTGAGAACAAGAAGATAACACCATAGCACAGAGTTAATGTTTTTAATTGCTCTAGTCTGAGAGCCAAGGACATTCTGAGAACTCTGCCCACAGGTGTGAGGCATCGAGGAAGGGGGGCAGAGATGGGGCAGAGCTTGACTGACATCCAGACTGATCAATAAGAATGTTTCATCCCATTAGAGTCATGCTTCATGTTTAAGGAGAGTCAGGATCTTCTGGTCTCTGCATTCTTCTCTTTGTCGGAGCCACGACAGAGACCTGTTCAAGGGAGTTCTGCTCAGGACTTTCTTTAGTTTGGCCATTTGCCATCCTGTCATTTTGCAGAGGCCTCTGGGCCTTTCTGCCTTTCTCTCCTCTCTCTGGGACTGGCTGTTCAGGACCAGGTGCTGCTGCCGGGGACTGGCTGCTCAGTGTGGACAAAGTGCATGAGGAATTACACTGAGTATCTTTTATTTTATATTCTATTTGTATTTAATATATGTATTTACTAGTAGTGTATTAGTATTTTGTTATTTCATTAAACTGTGTTTATATCAATTCAAGTTGCTCCCTTCCCTTTTGATTCTCTCCCCTATTTGGGGCAGGCAGAGGGGAGGCAGTGGGAGTGAGCAGGCAGCTATCATGATTATATTGCTAGCTCGGGTTAAACCATGACAGATGGCAATGAAGATTGAGGTTTTCAGTAGTTAAGGCAGAAAGAAATTATTTTCTTCTCAATGCAATGACTGAATGATCCTGTCATTAAATGCACTGTCTACATTCACTTGTATCACTGTAATCAAGCCATCCAGACTGATTTTCCTTCATGCTTTTGTCTCCTGCACTTCTGTTATTAGTAGTTTTGAATCTTATATCTGGGTTACGTCTTCTCTTAGCTACTGCTGCTCCTAGTACCTTGGGGGAAAAGGCAGAGTGGCAATGGATAAATGTCCAATACAAGGGTGACAGAGCATGCCCTAAGCACCATGGCACTTCTAATGTGTTGCTGAAGGGTTTGACAGGAAAGAAAGGACCGTAAAGTAGCACTAAGAAGAAAAATCAGAAAATTTGAAGAAAAATACTTGTTTCCAAGAGACTAATAAGAGGTAAAGGAAAGACTCATATCAGTGAGGAGTCCCAAGCTCCTCATTTTGCTCTCAAGACCACAGTGAGTTAATAAGCTAGAAAGGAGCACCCCAAACTGTCACCTAAAGTGATCAGGCGGTCACTTTAGTTTACTCTGTTAGGCGGACATGAACTATAAACACAGAAAAAAGTTTTTAGTAGATACACTTTGGCTCAATTTATCCCCAGTGGCTTTCTGGAACCATTCTCTCTTCTACACCACCCTAAACAGCTTCTTCATTTCCACCAGTATCTCTCCAGAATGATTGAAAGAAAAATTATAACTATGAGCTCCAGAAAAAGCAGCTGAAAGGCAATAAACCCTGCACCTATCTTTGCTCTCACCAGGCACAATGATGCTCGTACTTGTTTACCCAGACAAGCAGCAAAACACAGAGCATTAAGCTCTTCAGTGGCTGTCAAAGATGATGCCTCCCCAGCACTTGTTTAAATTTAGGCTGTGGTGTTGCACAAGCCCTATAGCTACCGAAGTGTTTCTGTGTAAAAAGGCTTCAATAACATTAGTGTTCAGAAAAAGAGGAAAAATTCTACAAGTTTCAGTGCATCTATATTTGCACCCAATGGTACATCAAGAAAAAAGTGAGACAAAGTGTCAGGTTTTGTAAAAGCAAGTTGAAAGGATCTTAGAGGAACCACCTGATCGCCAGCAATGCTTCATAGATGGTCCTTCCTGAATTGTCTACATCTGGAGTAAAAGCACAAATCTGTCTCTAAAAGGTGAGGCTGACCCCTGAGCAGCTCCCAAGGAGGCAGAGTGCAGCTGCCCTGAGGCAGGTGACACAGGGATCAAGCACCTTCTGAATAGGCCACGTCCTCCACACTCATGCCAGGCTCAGACTTCATCCCCTGGCCTGCTGTGCTGGTTTTGGCTGGAATAGAGTTAATTTTCTTCAGCATAGCTAGCATAGGGGCTATGTTTTGGATTTGTGCTGGAAACAGTGTTGATAATACAGGAATGTTTTCACACAAAGTCAAGGCCTTTTTCTGCTTCTCACACTACCCCACCAGCGAGTAGGCTGGGGGCGTGCAAGGAGTTGGGAGGAGACACAGCTTGGACAGCTGATCCCAACTGACCAAAGGGATATTCCATACCATATGATGCCATGCTCAGCAATGAAAGCTTGGTGAAGAAGAAGTAAAAGGGGACATTTGGAGTAATGGCATTTGTCTTCTCAAATCACCGTCACACATGATGGATCTCTGCTTTCCTGGAGATGGCTGAACAACTGCCTGATGATAGGAAGCAGTGAATGAATTCCTTGTTTTGCTTTGCTGGCATGTGCGGCTTTTGCTCTACCTATCAAACTGTCTTTATCTCAACCCAAAAGCTTTCTCACTTTTACTCGTCTGATTCTCCCATCCCACCAGGGGGGAGTTGAGTGAGCAGCGGTGCTTAGTTGTCGGCTGGGGTTAAACCATGACACAAGCCAGCATTGCTTTGGGATTCTACAGCTGCCTTTGTGCAACATAGGGCCTGTTTCTAGTACCATCTGGGGAGCGCCTTGGTGTCTTCCCACACACATTCCTCAAAGACAGTGGCTAAAGGGAATGGCACTTCCTTGGGCCTCCAAACAAGTCCCACAAGCTGGACCCTCTAGCAACACACACAAGATGTCAATCCACTGGCTGAGGCTGTTGATGCATTCACCTCCTTCTGCACACATATGGGTTTTATTTGTCTAGAGTACACCTGCAAATTATACCAATTAATCTTTAGAAGAGGAAATAATGCCAAAAAAAAGAGCAAAGGAAAGCCTTCCTTTCCAACAGTTTCATTAACAGCCACTGAAGAGCTAGGCAATCCACTGGCGACACTGAAAAACTAGTATATAGGCAATGTAAGCACCAGTAACAGTCAAAAACTGCCTCCTCATTAGAGCCACGTTAAAATTTTGCATTTATTTACATAACAGCAAAAATAAGTTTTTTAGCATAATGTCAATTCTTCCATTGATTGGTATCTGTTTTTCATGGAAAAAGTAAAACCCAAAATATTGAGTACTTTAAACTGCCCTGTCACATTCTTACAAAAGAGTACAAATGCATTACAACTGTGTTATCTTCTACTGATGGAAATACTTCCCTAGCTGGGCTTTAAATCCAACATGCTCTATGGTCCCATGACTCTACCACACAGGGGGTGAGATCCTTGAATACTTGTAAGAGGTATAATCTGAACAGGGATCCAGTTTACAAAAGACAATAGGATTATGAAGTATCAGATCTTCAATATCCACATAATCTGAACCCTTAAAAAACAATAATATCTTGGATTTGTTTTTAAAATCATAAAACTTATTATAGAAAAAAAATATACCATTTTAACTGCAAAGAAAACCCTTGACATGGACAGATACCACTCAGATGCTCTCTGCTTCAGTCTGGGCCTTATATTTTCTCCCCATAAAGATTTGGCATCCATCCTCACCTCTAAATAGTTATAAATTAGGTTCTTCAACATCGGAGAATCATTAAACTGTAGAAAAAAAGAGAGATATTGGTGCTGAACATCATCAAATATCATCCAGCACCAGCTCCCACATGGTGTCTCTCCCATGAGAGTCCTGTCAGGCTGATGAGAAGGGATGGCCACAACGAGAGATGCCTGTGGCAAGTGTGTCACCCTCCCTGCCTGCTCCAGCCTGGCTGCAGCGCCCCACCGCAGACCTGGGGTGTGCAGACCCAGCTTGGGCTTCAGCAGTGCAGGGACCTCCCTTCCTTGGTTTTGGCCCACGTTCCCTCTGTCTGTGCATCTGTAACTGGCCAGCAAAGGTGCCAGCAGACAGCACTCAAGAATGTGTCACACAGTTCCCGGGACCTCCAGATCCAACAAAACCCACAGCAGATTGCACAGGACTTGGCCAGAGAAGCTCTACCTTGCCTGCTAATGAGGAACATATGTACAACTCTACATGCAATCTTTGGTAATGTAAGACTCAGAAACCACCCCGTCAAGATAAGGTTGAAGGGAAACAAAATCACTGTTGTTATAATCCAGTCTTCATCTCGGCCAATTTACCCTCTAAGCCTCCTGTTCTCCAGGCAGTATTTTCTTTATTATACAGTGCACAAAGGGGAGGAAAAAAAATGTAAACAAACAAACAAAAAAAAAGAGTGACCTCTTAAGTTGGCAATTTGTTCCACATTGCCCTTATTCTGCAACATATGACTGTTTTGTGTGTGTGTCCCTCAGCCTGAATTCCACAGACCCATCGTCCCAAAGAGCTGCAGGGCAGGAGGGAAAAAGGGAGAAATTTTCTATTCCAGCTGCTTCTGCCAAAAATTCAGCTGTGAACTCACCAGAAAAACAAAAGGACAGAGAAGAGTAGGGCACAGTGCATTCCATATATTCCGGCTTTCTGTTCAGTGGCCCAGTAATGCCTCCTGCACATATTAACAATCAAACTTGTATTTCTGGATTGAAACGAGTAAGTAAACGCACCAACAAAACAAACATAATTTTTGCTTAAAACCATGGAGAAACTCTTTGTAGGGAAAACTCGATTTACAAATTATTGTCCCTAAGATCTGGCTGCTGCACCAGAATAAGTATTCTCAATGTCCTCAAGTGGATGCTTTCTTCTGAGCAGCTCTCCAACCTCTACAACTGAGAGAGGTATTCGAACGCACCATGTCTGTCTAGGAAATATTGACACATTTGGGACTCAGGAGAGAATCTCCAATTATTTTTCAAGAGGGCTCACATGCTGAAGTCACTAAAGATCCACCTTTATGAAAAAGCTAAACAGATACATTATTAGCAGGTGTTTGAGGTTAAACATTTTAAATAAAGTGGATGTAATAGGGGCTATAAGTCAGTTGCATGAGCTTAGATTAATTAAAATCTAAAACATCAACACAAGAAAGAAATTCAAAATACACAGTGGAACGAAATGAATAAAACCCTCTGAACTTCAAGTTCACTTGGAAGTACACTGTAGATCCTGCACATCAACAAGCCTGGGATGCTTTAAAATTAAATACAGCCAGTAAATGGACCATCAGGAATATGTACCTTTGTTAGGAAAATAACATATTAAAAGGCTGTGATTTTTTTATTTCTTCCCCCATCTTTATGGCACCATTATCCAAAAAAAAAAAAAAAAACAAATCCATTTAAACAATTAAATTCAAAATTTCAGGCACATTATTTTCTGTATTTTTTTAAATAGTAGATTCAAAAGGTGAGATAAAAATTCCACTAAATGTCAAGACAGACACAGGGTAACCATAGCACATGATTACCATGAGAAAGGTTACTCGAAAGTGTTAGCACTGGAACAGTTTTTGCTGATGTTAAAGGTCACAGACATTGTTTCTAATACTTTCCACTGGAATAAGATAGGGACATTTTGGTAACTGCCCTGCAATATCAAACCAGATAGAACTGTTGACTGAATAAATACTAAAAGTATAAGAATTGTTGGGTATTTTTTATCTAAATAGGTTAACATTTTGTGTATACACTTATATCATATATTTACACAGCAAGCAAATTACATCTGTAATGGTTACAAAGCTACAAGGATTAGTCATCAAAATCAATTCTATTGCTACCAATCTCTATAAATATTAATGTTCCACACTAAACTACTTAATCTGCCACAGGGAATCAAAATAATTTCATCTTCACAGAACACTTTAGTTTACTCCTAAAATTTCCATGATGATTACCTTGCCTGGTTTATAAAAGGAATTAGTGCAGTTCCACAAAATTAATAGTGTAAATCATCCAAGTGTGATCAAAAGACACCATGCTTTCCCTCTCTTGATTTTACAGTGTCCTGGTTTAAATGGGAAGTAGAATATAAGACTTTCATCTTGCAGAAGCAAATTCTGCATCAATTGTGGCAGGGCCCAGGAGACTGATTATCATGTAGTCACTTATACGGTAACTTCAACCATGAGCCGCAGTGCAGACCCATAGACCTGCTGTGCTGGAGAATCACATGTCAATGTACCCCAATGAGACAGGACCTCTCAGGAAGGCATCCTGGTGAACCACCCATCCACCCTCTGTGTCCTACAAGGATGTTTTGAAGCACTTCTCAGCTGCCATTCCACAGAAAGCAGCCGATGCAGGGAGAGATGAAAGTTGAGCCCTTCAAAGGCAGAGCAGCAGCTCTCACTCATTGGTTTTAAGGAGAAGCAGGTGCACAACTTTGAGGACCTGGGCAACCCAGGTCCCACCAGGAGCACACTGCAGAGCTGGAGTTAAAATTCACCTCAAAGCCAAAATGACAGGGTTCCTTCTCCTCTGGCCTTATGATGCAAAACTCCCAAGACACTGGCTAATTAATACTGAGCCTCCTGGAAATGGAGAATAAATTAAAAAGATGTGGTACAAATGTATTCTCCATCTGTGACACTCACCACAAGTCACTCCACAGAAGCTGGAAGATTTTCCCATGTGATTTCAAGCAATAATAATCTGGTTGCTCTCAGCTTTACAGTGATCTCATTGCTAAAAACATTTCAAACGGACAACCCATAGTGTCTGTCAAACGTAACAGAAGCAGCCAAGAACCCGCAAGCTTTGCAAACCCATAAAATCACATTTGGCTTTCAGCTACGGAACAAAAATAGAACCAAATCACAGAGGTCTCATATAGTCCATGGGAGCTTCAACCGAGGCACGAACACGGGCTGCAGCCTTTGCCCAGTTTTTGACAGATCTCGGTTTGCAGCAAAAGTAAAAAGGGCTGATGGTTATCAGATTTGATCTTCTACATAAAATATGCCTCCATCTCCACTGCAACTTTCTTTGTTTGACAACTTTCGTCTAACATGGAGCATATTATTTAGAATCCCATCCAATTTAAATAAACACTCCAAGCAACTGAGGATTTATCACATCGCTGATAATCAGTTCCACTGCTTCACAGCGCTTGCTGTTAAAATATGTTTTTTCCCCCCTTGATTGAGTTTTGCTGACTAACATGGAACCACAGGAAGCAAAGAAGCCCCCAGGATCAGAGATGTTCTCCTTGTGGAGGCAGTTATACCCTACAATCAAATGTTTTCTTTTTTATGAAGGGGCCAATCTGTTTAGTTTAACTTCTCATTATAAAAACATGTTTTCCTAAATTCTGTGGAGTTAATTCCCTATATAGAATGGTCTACCAATCTTGTTCTTAATTAAACAATGCTTCTCTTCTACTTTGCATGCTTTCCTAATTATCTTTTTCCTTTTTTTTCCCCTAAGATGAATTGCTTTGATGTGCGAAGCAAAGTCAGTGATACAGTCAGAACGTTTCATATAAGCTCTCCACTTTCCCAAGCTCTGAGCATCAATATTAGTATCTGGTTCTGAAACTTTTATTCCAGACAAGAAAGAAAATTATTTAAAAAAAAAAAAGCCCCAGGATGAAAGAAACCCTGTTAATTAGATATGAAAGAGTAAATCAGTTTTTTTGCAACAAGTCTTCTGACAATGACAGTTACAACAAAGCAATCCTTTCATCATTAGCAGTTATTTACTATTGGTAGGAAGCAACAGGTGAACCTGCTCCCCTTCAGAGACATGCGGCTCCCAAAATAAAATCAGCTTAAACTTCACCCAGTGCTGCAGATGGTAGCTGGGGACACACCAAGGTCCTTCTGACCGGCCTGTACATGCACTTGAGTAGCCTTGGTAGGAGCTGTCAGTCTGACTACTCACTCCACAAAATTGCAAAGAGAAATTTAGGGGGAAGGGGCAATTGACAGAGGACAGACAGCCCACACACCCAGCTCTGCAGCTACACCAGGGCATGCAGCAGGAGGGAGAAAACTCAACCGGCTAAAGTCACAGGGGCAGTTCCTATGAATAAGACACAACCTGGGACATGGACCATGATGACTTTCTAACCTGCCTGCCCACACGGCACTCAGGATCCCCACCTGGAGTTCATTAACTCAGGCCCAATCTCTGTCAGACAGCAAACACTTTGAAATCACCAAAAGATGGCAAGTTTCACCCATCATGTGCATTTCTTCCCCACTCCCTCCTTAAAAGGATCTTCTGATGGCCTGATGTCTTTTAAGGGAAGCTTGCCCGTTCCCTGATGTATAAAACAAGGGGACAGCACAATCTGTGTGCAATCCGCAAAGCAGCAAGCATTCCCAAGTGGGTTTTTCCCTCTTTGCTTCATTCTTCATCCACAAGTGCTCTTTTCACTTCCCATTCAAGTATTTAGTTTCCTTCTGGTGGCCGAATTTGAACATGTCTGTACCCATTCTTTGACCAGTGCCTGTGAAATGCCCCCCAGCTGGGGACCTGGCTGATGCCTGCCACAATGCCCACAAAACTTGTGAAAGAAAAACAAATGCTTGCACAGGAACTTAAGTATTTCATCAGTACTGAAATAGAAGCAAAGGCCTAAATGGCAGATACGAGTGAGCCCCAGGCACCAGTCCTCACCCTCTTTCACAGACCATGGCTCAGCTGAAGATCCAGTGAACAGAATGTAGAAATACAAGCGTAACTGCAGCAGGAACAAATCCTCCCCAGCTTTGCTTTGCATGGAGAAAGCAACAACAGAAATCTGTGAATGCTTTAAAAACCTGTCAAATCACCACAGCACAACACATACAAATATCCACCGCAGACTCCAGGACTTTAATACCTACTAACACTTCCAGCATATATTTTTTACTTTATAAAGTAAAAGTAGACTGATTCTGCATAGCACCGAGTACCTGCTGCTCCGACTGATAATGGCAGCAGAGGGGGAAGCCTAGTCCCTGGCACACAACTGTACTGGTGTGCCAGCAGGTGCTTAACTTGATGTGTTCAGACCTGAACACTCTGGCACAGCTTTCTGGAGATAACCCAGAAAAAAAAAAAAAAGCAGTGTGCTTCTTTTTCAATAATGTTTTTTTATAATATTCCTGGAAACTGAATGAATGCAAAAATATTTTTAAAACCTATATACAGTAACCCTTCAACTTGAAATTACCTTGGAACCCCAGTTCTATGTATACCAGGCAGGATGGGGCAGAGTTTGGGCTTTGTTTTTTTTGGTGGTGTTTGGTTTTTTATTTCCTCTTTTCTTTTTTCTATTTTTTTTCAATGTTCAGGGCAAAGACAGGGTCAATCTTGCAGTCCTTGCTGCAAATTCCACTATTAGGAACAGAGGCTGGCAAAACAAAGAGCCAAATTGAACTTAATAGTCTTTTTTTTTTTTTTTCTGAGGGCTGTACCTCTTTTCTAGGCTCCAATTCTGCAATCCATTCAAGTGATGCTTCTTTTCAGTCACACCAACCATCTCACTGCAAGCAACAGAAACTACATAAGGCTAACTGCCAGGTTTTTTGGTTTGGTTTTGGGTCATTTTCTTTTGTTTAAACTTCTACTTTTTATTTTTTTTATATTTACTAAGGATTGAGACAAACAATTACTAAAATGGAGACTGGCAATTTTTATCCCTGTCCTGCTCTGTGGGAGCCACTTCTAAACCAGGCAATTGGAAATACTAGAGATTTATACAGAAACTCAGGAGGGCAGATTCTGCCCCAAAGCAGAGAGAGCTGTAACCTGAACCCCCGCAGCCTGCTGCTGGGTGGAGAATTAATAAAGGAGCAGCTATCAAAAAGAAAATACCTCCGCCCATTCCCCCACATCTAGTCCACAGGACAATTCTTCTCTTCCTTGGCAGCCAGATCACCAGGGAGAAAAAGAACCTTTTAGTTTTAGTCCTGTGGCTGAAGCAAGGGTGAGTAGTCAATGAAAAGCCATTTGTTCAAATATGGCTGGAACATTTTTTTTAATGATCTCAAAAGAATGTTAAAATTTTGTGGCTAAACTGTCTAGACCAGATTCGAGCTGTAAAATGTTCCATTTAGTAGAGAAAATGCACTCAAAAGCGACTACACTCCCAAACGGGATAGTGTTCCAAACTGTGGGCACAAGAAAATACTTATTCTTCTATTTGTCCATTCCCTTAGACCATATGTACAACATCTTGCCTGTTCCACTCCAGACTTGCTATGGAAAGCCTGATGACAAATGACATAAGCTCATAACAATGGGGGTTTCACCCAGATTTCTGGTTCTGTCCCCCCGATCCCTTGCCCATTAAAAGAATATACACAGCCATGGTGCCTTCCAGGGACCTTACAGGTCTCTGGAAGAGCCTCCAGCCATGGTGTTTCTCTTGCCTCTCAGTGTTGGGGCTGTTATTAGATGCTTTCTTCTTCTCAGAAAACCTAACTAAATCAGGGGTGCAAGGAATGAGAATATTACAAATATTAGTTTCCAAACAGCACGTGGTTCTTTTCTCTCTGTGCACACCTCAGAGCCTCCAGGCATCAGGAAGATACTTGCAGAGAGATCGGCAGCATCAGGGAAACCAATGCAATGCTCAAAGTCTCTGGCTTCTAGTTTGCATTGGAGCAGTCTCAGGTTTTTCCACCCAAAGGTCAATGTTTCCAATGGAACAGAAATTGCCAGTTCTTGCCAACTCTGAAGATAGGCACTGGAAAAAATACCTTGTATGCTATAAGCTTCTTTTGCTCCAGCCATAAGACATTATTTCTGTGCAGACATAGCCCTTGCTATGCATTTCTCTTTCCATTAAGTTTAGGGCCACTTTGAACCAAACTTGACGCATGACTTTCCAAGTCATCTAGTTCCTGGAAGTCTTGGGAACATGAGCAGCAGAGGAGAGAGGCTATCAATGTTCCCCAAAAGGAAAAAGTTGCTGCATGTCTTAGCCCTCATTATACATCAGAGATGCAACATTGCATGGAGGGGATCCTGAGAGAAAAAATGAAAGAAAGATGCTAAGAGACAGTGCTCCTAACACAAAATCTGTAGCTGCATCAGCAAGTTTCCCCTTGATCTTGCTGTAGCAGGTAAGTGGATTCTGCTGTTCCAAGTGGCTTTTCATCCATCTGAATATAGGGACATAGAAGTTATTTCTACAATGGTGTACCAGCATCTCACTATGAACACTGTAGTGCTGAGGTAGAAACTGTACCACCTAAGGTCTTAGACTCCATGACAAAGAATTAAAATACGCACCTGCTCACACACATCAACATCAACTGCTACTGAGTGGAGATCTTCCATATGTTATTCTTAGATGCTGGTGACTATGGAGGCCTGCCAAAGAACAGGCCTATTGTTCGGTGCCTTGCAGGGCTGCTCAGATAACAGATGTCTTGCTGTAAGTAGCAGCGATCTCTTTGAAACAGAGAATATCCTCATGGAGATCTGCAGCTTTCCAAGTCCCCTAAATTACTTCTAAATGTATCTATACATAGTACAGCAGATTTTTTTTTTCCTCTATTAAGATATTCATCTGAGCCTTACAGGGGATCTCAGCCCTGCATGCTAGTAGTACAAAAACAGAAGTGTGACAAATAATTGTCATTAAAGCATAAGGACTGAGAAAAACATCAGTACCCTCTAGTTTACATCCAAGGACATCCAGGCAGAAGCTCACATGAGATGATCTGGCAGTGACACTGCTCACTGCAGCAAACATTCAATACAGTTATTTGGCTCTGCCAGGGTCTTCTTTTGCAATGCACAAGCAACACGAGGCAGGTGGGTGGCTGCAGGGCTGTTTTGCAGCTGATAAGCCACCTCCTTGGCAGGACTTCTCTGACCTCCAAGTGCTGCACGCAGGATGCTGGAGCTGCCATCCAGCTCTGCCCTTCTCTCCCACTCCTGCTTGTCAGACACATCCATCAACAGCCAGCAGATCTGCCAGTGCTGGGCAACTCACTGGGCGCTCATGGGCCACCAGCTCTTGAGAGGAGATAGAAGAATGGGAGAGCATGGTCAACACTGCCACAGGGAGTCTAAGGAGACACGCTGCAAAGGCAGCAGAGACCTTGAATTTTTACTTGCAGTTTTGGGCTAGTCAACAGAATAAATAGCCTGTGTGATAACTTATTCCTCTCACTTTCCCTATAACAGTGATGACAGAGTTAACTTTCCCAAGCTAAGTAGAGCACTAAAAAAATATGCCTACCTGTGCTTTCATCTGGTCCTGTGAAATAAACTGGGTTAAAATCCAAACCCAAATCATTCACAGAACACAATCAGATAAATCATAGCTGACTAGACATGGGCGGCTGCTCGACAGAGGGTTCAGAGCAGGGCAGCAGAAATCATCAAGCAGAAACAGCAAGCATACAGCCCTGAGCTGGTGCCAGTTCCACAGCTGATGAACCGTGCCCTTACTCGCACCACTTGGTGCCTTTCAGTAAAAGTAGTTTCACTGAAGCTGATGGGACTACCCGCAGAGCAAGGTCCTACCCACCACGCATAGTAGTCTTGTATCTTGGTTGCGTAGGACACTCAGTCATTTATATAGTCAAGCAACAGCTGCACTGGGGGTAGGATGTAATAACAGACTGCTGAGTCAAGGAGAGGAGCTGAACCTGCCTTCCAACTCCATGCCAATCATGCATGGATCCAGAATACACTTACATTTTCTGTTAGAGTCATTTCCCCCCCTCCACACTCTTCTGTCCTCAGTTCAAGAGAAGTTTTTTGTGAGTCTGGGACAAAATTCTGACAAGATCTCTACTTGAGTACGATGTTCTACAGATCAAAAGTGCACTGTAACAAACTATGCTCTGTATTTGGCTTTTTAAAAGAAAGTCAATTAAGGTTAGTGTCCCACACAGGTACTTCCTTTACAGCCATTACAATTAAAACACCAATGCATTAAACATATGGAAAGTCACAATGAAGTTTCCTGTAAATTCTTATGAGAAAGCCTGTAACACATCAAATAATTCAACAGTAACCTCCACATGGCATTCAAAATTAGCATTAGCTCTTTAAATAGCCAACCCCGATGAGAGGCTTAGAAAATAGCAGCAAAACCTAATTAATAGGTTTTTGAGGGAGAGCCCAGAAACCTAGGAGCTGTTATGGCTGGCTGCACTCCCCGGTGTGTTGATGCTGCCTCTCCTACCTTTTTCTTTCTCATCATTTTGAGTAAAGCCCTTAGGACAAGGATGAGATGTCTTTGCTACAATGAAGTGCTGCCACAGGAGAGCCCCAGCGGTTAAGCAGAGATGTGCCCTGCCTCATTTCAAAGCCTCCACAGATGTGAAGGCCCTCAGCAGGCTGGAGGCTGAGCAAAGGTCCTCTTTGAGATGGCCTGCATGGTATCCAATGCCTTCTGCTTACAGATCCTGGGGAAAGTCACACAAAGGTTTTCTACCTTGTTAGCAGTCTGGTGGACATTAACCACCTGCATATTATCACAGAGAAGACTATAAAGAGAGCACATACATCTATAGGCAGCACAAGAAACAAGCAAGAGCTGGACTCTGGGGAGTGAAGAGACTGGAAAGATGCATTTTATTTGTGGGGATGTACTCTCTACTTGTCACGACATCTCTCCAACAGTCTGAATGACTAAGTATCTGTCTCTGTAGACCAAGACCCAACACAGAGACACATCCAGCCCCAAGGGCAGCACAGGATCCATTTGTCTAAAGAAACAGCCACGGCCAGAATCTGTCCTATAATTTGTTTTCTCTCCAGCTTCCTCTTGTTACACACCTGTGGCCAGTTAAACTAATTACAGTCCTTCCCCCTCCCAGTGTCTGGGGATTCGGACCATAATGGCATCACATAAATCTTTCCTCAGCAGCAGATGGCTGGATGCTGCATCCACCTCCTGCCTCCCACCTCCTGAGGCAGCTGCTCTCAGCCACAGACCTGCTGCCACCAGCCTGGGGCTGCACATGAGCCCACGCAGGGTGGCAGGAGCCCCTGCACAGCCCAGGTTCTCCTCATGCCACATCTGCCAGAGAAGCCAGCTGTGCAGAGACAGGGATTTGGAAGGCAGCTTCCCAGGCTTTCCACCCCACATATCACAAGGAAGCGCTGCAAGTCTCACACTTGCTTGCAGGCAAGCCTTGCAAAACTTGTAGCCCCAGTTTTGGACAGTCACAAATATTTCACCTATGGTGTTTCCCAGCAGTGCTGCCAGGGGGTCAGAAAAGGGGACAGTGGCTGGGAGAAACAGGAGCACTGAGGCAAATACAAGCAAACCTCCAGGGTCCCCCTGCTGCTGCCTGTCTGAAGCCACTTTCATTCCTAGCAGTCTGGGACAGCTTAGCTTGGTCACCACTAACATCAAATGACAGCGCAGTGAAGTGGTAGATGCCCCATTCCTGAAAACATTCAAGGCCAGGCTGGACAGGGCTCTGAGCAACCTGATCTGGTTGAAGATGTCCCTGCTCATTGCAGGGGGTTGGACTAGATGACCTTTGAAGGTCCCTTCCAACCCAAACTATTCTATGATTCTACGATTGTGCCCAGCCTTCCTTTCTGAGAAGGTGGGAGAGGGGAGCAGAGAGGTGGCCAAGCAGGATGCTTGTTTGGAGAGCCCATCTGCCCTGGAACTGGACAGGTGAGCAGAATAGAAAGACGGCCCTGAGCAGACACTGCTCAGCAAGGCCCACCGAACTCCACATGTGACCTTGCCTCCATCTCTTCGCCCAAGTCCAGATTCCAGCACACCAGGGTGCACCTCACACACCTCGGCACCCACTGAGAGTTACAGGCTGGTACGAGACCCTGCTCTCCCCAGTCCTCCTCGCCCTTCCCAACATACAGTGGTTTTTGTCCAGGACCAGCCCGCAGAATTGCTTAACACCACAAAGACCTCAGCTCTTGTATGAAGAGGCAGAGGGCACCAATGGGGCTCTGGAGGGTAAAGTTGAAAATGGAGGTTCAGAAAAGCCTGAAGACTTCAGAGCCGAATATGAATTTAGGCCCACTGAAAAAATTAAAAAATTCAGGTATGCAGATGTCTTCAGGAACCAGAAAGGAAAAAAAAAAAAAAACACAAACAACTATTAGCAGTAGCTACTGTTCAAATTTACATAAGCAGTGCAGAGGTAAAGATTGGAAACCATGAGACTGGTTCAGCCAGCCCCAAGCACAGCAGCCTGTCTGCAGGGAAACTGCTGCCCCTGTCCTGCCAGCAGCCATGTGGCCCGAGCATCGAGGGGGGAAATAGGGGAAAATTAGGAAAAAATAGGGGGGAAAAAAATTATAAGACAAAGCTCGGTCTTGAATGTAATGGCGTTTTTCTCCTTCTTCCATCTACGCTCAGCAGCAGACACTGTCAAATGAATATGAAATTGCCGATCAGCACCTCAAGTCCTCTCTGTCAGTTGCCATCACAGGACTGTTTGCACTGGAGGCAGAACAAGGGACACAACACGGCAGACACGCACTTTGGCCTCCCTCTGGGGTAAGTGGCACTGAAGAACAAAACCCAAAAGGCACACTCAAAAACCAGATAATATGCAAATGCTGTATTTATCATTATCTAGGATTTTTATCTCCTGCTGTGACTCTTGAAGAGGCTCAAAAACAAGAACAAAAAAGCTCTCTTACTTCCGCTCTGACTACGCTACTAGTTCATATAGCATCTGCACCATGGAGCTTGTTGGAAAGGGTTGCCCAAAGCAAAGCTAATACTCTGTCACCCTGGCGGTCTGCAGGACAGATGCACTGATTAGGGAAAAAAAATAATAGAAACTTCCCATTTCAATAAATGTTTTTCCTTAACAGTTAGAATATACACCCACGAGTCAGAACATCTAGCAATTATCCTCAATTTTTCACTGCTAATGCTGCCTGAAAGCAGCAAGCTGCTTTGCTGTTCCGCAGCTCCCCTGGTTCATTGCAAGATGACAGGAAATGCTACTTAGCAAGATCAGAACATGTTAACGTGTTCTGAAATCCCCTAAGGCCACTTAAAAGAAAGTATTGAGAACCAGCAGTTGGGGCAGTTTATGTAGCCACCACTAGCCAAATTTATAAAAGAACCTTAATAAAGTGTATAATAGAGTTTTTCAAGAATCTAGTCCCCTTTTAGCCACCTACACCAAATCTGAGCATTTGGAAAAGAGAGAGAAGAGAGAACAAGAGAATCTCAAATCCTGGTGCCAGAATCCTGAAATAAAGAACCAATGCCCAAACCCTTCTTAAAAAAAAATATGTTTCCTTCATATGTCACATTTCCATACTTGCTACTTGGGAAAGGTTCCTCAGATGAACCCTAAGCAATACCCGTCAATCATTCATTAGATGAAATATGAGTGTCTTGAATCATCTTTTTACAAGTTGAAGACAGTCTGTCTCCTGTTTCTGAACAACATTTTAAACTAAATTTACAGAACTGTCTCAGAAACAAGTAACAACTCACACTAATGTAGGTTTAACAAATTCAGAGTCAACAAAAAATTCTTTATATAAATTTTGTGGGCTGAAGGCTGTTAATGACTTTCTAAAACGTTCTGGAAAAGAAAGGAAGTTTTAATGCAAGAAAATGCAAAACTTAAGCCACCAAATCTTGTGTTGACTACTCTAATGTTTTATAAACTGTGCACTCAGAAAAGTATCAAGAAGTCAACAACACAGTGTGAACCTCAAATAAATCAGCTATTGATTTCAAGACAATTCAATTTAGGCAAAGCAAACAAAAAAAAAAACCTATCAGAACTGGAAGTCATTTATCTTTATTCCACAGACAGTTTGACTTTTGAAGGTCATGTATGTGTGGGGGAGAAGTGCTGTTCATATTACAAAGAAGCTGGAGAATAGTTTGAAGCACTTCAGTCTAAAAACTGGAGCCCTGCAAGGCAGTGTCAGGCATGTGAAGTGCCATCTTTGCAAATTACTGTTGTGGTTCAGACAGACTTTTGTTTCAGTTCCTGATCAGAACACATTATCCGTCACAAACTGAATCCGGCTGCCTTTCAGTGCTTTACCACAGCCTTTTTGATGAAAAAGTCTGAATCTGCTATCTTGACTAGCCAAAGAGAACATGGACAGCATCTGTATTATTCATTCCTGTTTAAAAGACTCTGTTCTTCAGTAAAATCTTTAGGGTATGTTGTTCTGCCTCACTAAATGCTTCCCCAGAGAGATGCAAGACAAGGTTTCCCTCACACTGCTCATGTTCAGATGCAGAACTAGCCTAAAGACTTCACTACTGGCATGGAAAACAAGATTCAGGATAAACCACTCTGACCAGAAGAGCTGCCCACATCGTTATTCCTGCCCTAAGATACAAGTGTCCGAGCTTAAAGCGGGGAAACCAGATGTGGCTGCATCTTCCCTGAGCCCCAGCCAGACCCACCCTACAGCGCTGTGCTGTCAACCGTGGTGATGCCAGTATGAAACAGCAGTTTAAAATGAAGATTAGCAATGCTGTTTCAGGGTAGCTACAAAAAACATGAATTACAGCAACAGAAAGAAAGCAGAAGCCTCAGAAATTATGTTTAAATCCATCATCACACACACCCTGCAACCCCCAGTGATGCACACAGAGGCTGAAGCACAGACCTACCAAACTGCTATCGATGCGCCAGGTGCCAGTCAATGTGACTTGTTCACATTTAAGCATTCTACTGGAAGTCTAAGTATGTATGTAACTTTCCATCATTCACTATTGCCTCAATGTAAGCACTACATAAAAAAGAATTCAATAAGCTGTAAGCAGCAGGAGTTAATATATGCAGATCTTACTGCACAGTCTTAGAAAGCAGGACTAGTGGAGGATTTTATTTGAGAGCTATCTGAAAGAAACAGAATTACTGTGAAGTAATTCCTTCCACAAAATCATTCATCTATTTTTGCTCAAAAACTAAACTACCTCAGCTGGGCTGTGGAATTACAACAGCCCACATCAGCCACCCGCTCCCATCCCACCACCTTGGCTCCCCAGATAGGCTTCAGATCCAGCATCCGCAAGGGACTCCTATGAGAGGGTGCTTGCAGATGTATGCGCTGCCTTACCAGGGAGTTTACATTAGAGGGTAATGTAAAAGCACGGCAGCTTTTACGCAGCAGCTCTTCCAAACAGAGACGGTTGTGGCGTGGTTTGGAAAGTTTCATCTAATAGACAATAGCATACATGAAAAGGGAATTTAAAATCATAAGAGAAAAATTCTTTTAATATATAGGACAGCATGATTTTGTTTAACACAAAATTCAACTTCATTAACCCTAAATTAAGAGACTCCTCTGTAAATGCACCGTGGAACACTGCTAAATCAGGTCCTCTATTTACATATTACATGAAAATATAACATGTGAGCATGGAGGGGGGCAGGGTTGTGACCGCAATGTCACACAGCAAAACAAGTGGAGGCAGATCTTCTGGTTAAATGAAGTGAGGGAGTAGCAAAAAAGCCCCTATGAGAAAATTCTTGTCCATTAACTAAAACAAGTGAGTAATAGAAAAAACTGGCACAGGAGGAGCTCTTGGAACCATCAGAGATTAAAACCAAGCAAAACTGTCAAACACAGGTAGGTAACGCAGAAAAGGAAATCCACTTATGCTGAAATACTAAACAAGAGAAAAGACAATAGCTGTTGAAAAACTCCAGAGAGGTGTGGTGGCTACAGGAACAGAGATTAATCAGGGGAGACGTATTCGCTGCCTGACTCCACACTGAACCTGGACGTAACCCGGAGCAAACTGCTTCATTTCTGTGCAAGGGCATCGTTCCCCAGCCCTGACAGCTGCAACAATACACATTTTGACTCAGTTCTTGCCTCAAACCACATGAGCGTGCATTTCCCAGGATACCAGGACTCCTGTAATAAAAATACTTCTAAATATGTATTTGCCTTTTATTGATTTAAACTGGTATCTATGGTCTGGCTCTCACTTTGCATTCCCATTAGAAATATAGGAGTTATTTTTCCATCCAGGAAAAAAGAAAACATATAGTGAGTCACTAGGAAGGGGATGAGTCAGTCTGCTTCAGATGCTCTAGCCTTGTGATGACAAGTGACAAAACCCCTCTGCAGTCTGAACCCTGGAGTCTTCTTCTCACACCCGCACAGCCCACAGCGAAGGAGGCCAGATCCTGCATCTCCATCACCTCCCACCCCAGCCTGGGGACCGGGACCGGCTCTTGCCCTCAAGGAGCTGCCTCGGCGCTTGCGGGGGTGGAGTCTACAAGTCAGACTATGCAGAGATCAAGTTACATGTGAAAAGCAACAGGAAATTTGAAATCTTGATGGAAGAAATCTAAATTTCCATGGGAAGGACCGAAATACCTGGGGTGGAGTTACCAAGTTAGGAAAAGACATCTTGCTAGTTTTTAACAAGAAAATTGGCATGTGTTGCTGCATCCTAACAAAGTCTGATAAACAACATGGAGAAACAATTAGATTAGATGTGTTTGCCTTATACAGAGCCACTCTGTGCCTGAGGTTTTTCAAATTAATTTCACTTTGTTGAAGTGCTTCAAAGCTATGCACTCCCACGATCAAAAGTAACTAACAATGCTTTGTTTAAAACCCAAGGATGGGTAATCTGCAGTACCATGCTCAAAACACACGGAGCCTAAATTACCAGTGAAAATGAAAGAGACGAACAGCAATTAGAAAACAAACAAACAAACAACACAAAAAACAAGCTTTATCTACTATTTGCCATGGTACTCCAGACACCTGACCTTTTCCAAGTTATATCATGTTAACCAGTCCATCTTTTAGCATGACAGTGACAACAGGCAGTCTTCCGTCACAGCTACTGAAAAAGGAGAACTGCCACCAACTTTAAATAACAAGTTTTTGTCCCACTGTACAGTCTATGATCAAAGGGACAGCTGCAAGGTCAAGGGGATGAAGAGATATGGGCTTGCAAGGTGATTATTTGCTTAAAAGAGCCCCAGTCACAGGGCAGAGGAGCATTGCCCTAAATGATCTCTGGACAGAACAAGAGGTGGTCCCTGCTCCAAACCACTTCAGGAGAAGCAGAATCTATCAGAAAGTAGTATCTTCTTTTAGTTTAGGTCATTTTAACAAGGTTGAACAAAAATATTAAGTTAAACTGACTTGCTTAGATTTTCCCTACTTCTGAATAAAAGGGGTTAACATTACAGCTTGTTTTACCTTGTTCAAATCAACAACCAGTTTTAAGAGTACAGTTGTTTGGTGCAGCATCTAATGCCTCATCGGCACATCCTAGTGGGAAGAACAATGAGCTGTTATTATGGCAATGGCCCTTGGATCAGGCTGCTGGACAAGGAGAGACTTCTGACCGACTTTAATTGGAACAGGCTGCAAGGAAAGACTCAGCACAGCATCTGAATGCTTGACCACATCCAGTAGCTCAAACTGGTTTTAGCCACAGATGCAGCCCAGTGCTTATTAAGATAACTTTATTAGGGAATGGCAGTGGTTCGTTATCCCAGGATTTAGAGTGAAAACCTACTGTGAGAAACCTAACAAGATATTTGAGATTTTCCTGCCTTACATCTGAAGGATTCCCACAAGAATCTGTGATTTTGTCTGAAGCCCTTAGCAACATCACCACAGACTTGTACCATTGTCTTGTGGTATTTTTGACTCTTGGAATGAGCAAAATGGATAAAGTTCTTAAAAAAACAAAACAAAAAAAAAAAACCCACCACCACACAACAAAACAAAACCACCACCACAACACCATGTGAAAGGCTGAAGAAACAAACAGCTATCACTTATTTACACGGTAGAGTGTTATAGATTTTATGGCATACAGATCTAAGGTATGGTTTCCATCAGCCTTGAGGGTATGAAACAGAACTGTCTAATTGTGTTTCCTCTTCAGGCAAATAGGCAGTGAAACAAAAAAAAACAGAAATTCAAAATTCAGTGTTATCTTTCAAGGTATAATCCATACATTTGCCAGGTGGAATAAAGTGATCATGAAGTTCTTACTTGGGTGGTTTTTTTTTTTATTTCTTGAAGGCATGACTCACAGGTTAGTTACTCTAGGGAGTTTAGTTCAGGACAGATCATTGTTTGTCACAACTGCAAATAGCCATATTGTTTATTTAACAGAACACGTCACACAAGTGCCAAACTTTAAAATATTTCTTTTCCTTCCTTCTTTGATAAAGCTTCTCTGGTGGTTGTAAGTTTATTCATAGACAATTTACATGTATTTGTCCACCCTTTTTAATTGTAATCGGTCTCCCTTGTCTTGCACCATTCTCATCTGTGCACTTACAGATAGTCATGCCCTCTCACTGTAGTGAAGCACCTAGAGCTAACACTGAAGGAAAGACCTGGACACTTAGTAACAAGGAGCTCTATGCTTTTCTAACAAGGACACAAGTGTAATCAGCTGTCATCAGTCTTCTCATGATGCTCAAAGCTTGGGGATCCATAAAGCAGTCCTAGTGCAGCAGCTTTACCTATTGCTTTTGACCTGAGAAAGATGGTGCAGAAGGTCAGATGCCAAGCTTTAGAAAGCACCCTCCCTTCTCTACACTGAGGAAAACCTGAAATTTTATTATATAAAGACTTGTATTTTGGGACTCTGCTCCCACATGAGGCACACTCTCAGTGCAAACAATACATACAAGTTTCAAATAAAGTGCAAAACCCACTTTGTTTGAGTCACAGCTTAGTACTTGGTTTCTGCAAACAGTTCTCTGCCACAAGCTGGAAACAAAGCCAGTCGATCCCCCGCCCCACTGAATATACTCAGCAACTTGCAGGTATGTGACTCAAAATCCGTCTTTGTTTTCTACCATCCAACAGAATGGATGAGTTGGGAACTGTTGGGGCAGCCATTAATAATTAGCTAAGGCAGAGAGGGGAATATAACCCTTTTTGTTATGCTCCACTACATTTTGGTCTTTATTCAAATACTGGTCAATGAATTATTTTTTTAAAAAAGCAGAACTGAAATCTCTTTAATATATTACTATCAGGACATTGATTCACTTACCCATCTATTATCTATTTACCAGGAGATATACAGCAGATCTGAAAGAACAAACCTTTGACAAACAGGTCTCTGTTAGCCATTCCCTCAAGCTTTCATTCATTTTAACAGCGTATGCATCACATTGAAATTCATCCTTGAAGATGTTAATTATTACTAGTGTTTCATTGCCCTTCAGGTGTTTTCCAGCAAACCCTGATGAAATATGTCATGTGCTTTACTAAAGACTGCAAGGCCTACCACAAGTAGGGTTGGTTTGGAGTGGGTTTTTAACTATTCAGTGCTCTCAGGGTGCATACCTGGTTTACACACCTTTTAGTTCACCTCGCTCTTCTACCTACACAGCTTTATCTTAGCCACTTCAATTTGCTCAGACTCATGCAGCCAAAGATTGTACCTATCACCACAAGTCTCCAAAGGTTCCTTGGTGAATCAGCTTTTACCATGTGGGTTTTCCCTGCGATAGGAGACATTACAGGCTCCGCATCTGGGTCCAACATTTGCCGCTGCTGGTCTGAGCAGAACTGCAAGCAAGTACATCTGGCTGGCTGAGTTCGCTCCTTGTCATAAAGCCTTTCTTCATTTACTGACAAGCTCTCTGGCCAGTATAAATTCACCAATCTGTAAAACACTTCAGCACCTCTTCCAGCAACCGCTCTGTTTGGGGATATTGCTATCATATTTCCCTTCTCCTCTCCTCTCACACCATTTACTGCTTCTTTGTGCTTTATTCAGATTTTCTACTGCTTCTTTTTCTGGGACTGGTGGAGGAGGTCCTGTTTAGTTTGGCTCATTCCCCTTCTTTCACCCCACATCCACAGAGTCATCGCTTATCTGTACTTAAGATTTGCACATCTGAAAACTGCCTACTATAACTATTACTCCTACAATACTGGTTTAAAAAAGGATGCCAGCAACCTTTCCTGGTTTGTAGCATTTGAAAACTCCTCTTAATTTCAGCATTAAATTGCCACCCTGAAAAAAATTATTATTAGCCTTCTGCTGTTGGTTTCCTCAATATCTTTCAGGATTTCGTTTTTCATTAAGTTTTTACCTTCACCATTTTCACTTTCTGCAATCCCTTTCTACGAAAGGGTTAACAAACATGTCCAGTGTCCTGGAGAGATGGTCTAAATTTCTGAAAGTGGCCAAGTCTGGTTCCTGCTTCTTTTTTTTTGTGGAAAGCATAAAGGTACTCTGTCTGCACAGTAGCCACCTCATTTCTCCAAATATATAAGATGAAATAATTTTTTTAAAAATTTATATTACTTTATCAGATCCTAGCCATCAACACTTAATTTCTCCAAGAATTATGCTTACTTTTTTCTCCCTAAGTTACCTGCACAACTCTTTAGTGCAGCTCCATCTTATTGCTCTAAAATCCAACTTTGTGTTTTTCCTTTAGAGAGCATTTTCTAGGACCTTGGTATCCATTTGGATTCACCAGTTCTGCTAAGGTAGACTCAACCACTTTGGCCCTCCGTCTGGGAGAAGGGTGACACTTGTTTCTGAGCAAGAAAGGCCACATGGTACCTCCCACAAGGTGACCATGGACAAAGTTCTATTAAATTTAAGGCTCAAAACACAACCACGATTCTAAGGAGCATAAAGCTTTACACAAAGGGTTTGCCTTCAAAATTTCCTTCTCCCATTCACCTTCCCCACTCACATCCATAACACTATGAGAAATCTGTAAAGGAAAAAATATTTGTGGAAAACTGAAGTTCTTTGCTTCAGTACCATGTGGCTCCTGCAGTGTGGAGGAAAGGACAAAGTGTTCCAACATCAGTGAATTTCAGGTTTTTACACATGAAGCCTCTTAAGAAGTTTCAGACTTAATCTGACAGCACATGCAAACTTGCTCACTTTAAATCACTTTTTAGGCCCTTTCGAAGTTGCTTAGAGCTCCAGGGAACTACGAATACAACGCTGGAAACCACTGTGCATGAGCAGCTATTACCAGACACTGCTGTAGATCCCACATGGTGTTGATACATTCGTCAATTGAATGAACTCAGATACTGTCAAATTACATCAAAACCAAAAATCACACAACATAAAATTAAGGGATAAAAAGGATGACTTAGAACTAGTTGCTGTGATCACACACCCAGGGAGAGGGGTGGGGAAAGAACAGAAGAGGGAATTGCTAAATACAACAGGGACAACATGAATTAAGCTTCCAGCTCATTACATTAGCACTAACATATATTCAGACAATCTCCTAAACTTCATTGTAAGCACTAGATGCAGCAGGAAAAGCATGGCACGTTGAAACAACATATTTATAAAGAGCGCACCCTGATTCGCCAAACAATACTTCATACTCATTGTCACAAATTAGCATTAATGGCCTGTATCCTCTCAGCCAACATAAAGCACATGCTGAATGTATTTTAGAGTTGTTCACTTATATTAGACGCAGAAGTTGCATGCACAATTCACCAATAAAATTAAGATGGATTAATTTCTTAATCTCAACACCATTCAGTGTCATCTATTTTACATCAATTTACAAGAGGTTTCAGGGTTCCTACTATCAAAATAAACAAAAAATACATCATGGCACTGCACCTAAGTGCAAAATGTACCAATGCAGGCAAATGTTTCTAGTGTGAGGCCCTCACCCAGTAATCCTGGGAGTATTCAGCTGTTTAAACTACTATTTTTACAGTCTCCTGAGCCTACAGTCAGACAGTGCTGAGGAGGTTCAGACACTGTAATGATTCAAACCCAACGTCTTCTCTGTCTGCAACAAAACATGCAAGGTGGCATCTCGCACCTGACTGGTTGGCTCACAGAGGAGGCCTGAATTCAGGTTTCCACACTTTCTTCAGAGATCGGGTTTGAGTAAGGTCCCACTGTGCTCACAGGTCACCCACTGCATAGAGATCCCACTATAAAACCACAGCTCTACCCAGCACATCAGCAGCAGAGGATGCAGATAAGTGGGTGGATCAAGAAGTGCTCAGCATGGACCAGGATGACTCAGTGGATGATCTTTAAGATTCATTTAGCCAGATGAGTAAACAGGGGTGGCCTGGGAAGGAGGACTGGTTGTCACCCCGGAAGGGTGGATTTTGTATTAAGTAAATAACATCTATGACTACCATTTGCTTAGAGGTCTAAGAACTCATTAGCATTTTGTAAATATTTTACAAATGACGTTTTCCGGTTTCTCAGATGATAGGCCACATCCCAACTTCAATATCTCCGTCATGGAGTCTGAAAAGTGTAATCAAGCCAGACTAATGACAGTAAACAGGGAAGTGAAAGGCAGAGCCCAGAACTGAGCTGCCAAGCACCCTGAAACTTTCCCATGGAGAGCTGGCAATTCCAGATACTGCAGGTCAGCCAGCCAATAATGATCCTATAAAGCCAAGCTATAAAAAAAAGATTGTTGTAGCAAAACCACAAGACAATTTCATTTTTATTTGTTCTTAAAGATGTTATCAGAATTTTAAAAAAAGTTTTCAGTCTTCTTGCCTCTTTCATTTGGCTGACACAAAGTAGATACAAATGCAAGAATCTATTAAGCTGTTGATTGAAGACAGTTATTAAAGGTGCTGGTGGGAAGTGACATAAGCAGAGTATAAACTCACTTTGGCTAATCCCCTTGGCCAAGCAGATCAGCTGTGCAAGATGGAGAGGACATCAGTCCCAAGCAACCCCGCAGCTCAGTCTCCCTTCTGAAAAATGGGGAGTCAGAGTTTTAATTCCTCTGCCTCACTGGGAGACACCTGAGGAACACTCATTCCTTATCTCAACTGAATAAGACCAGACAGGACTCACAGTTTCAATTTCCTTAACCAAGCAAAGTAGTTTGTGGCTTGTCAGAAAGCACAAAGCTTGCAAATGCAACCCAGTGAGAAGGGAGGAAGATGTTTCTAAAACCTGCTCTATGTATGCTGTTCAGGTGTTTTTATGTATTCAGATAAAACTACTAACTGAATTTGGAAATAGTTTACAGGGACTCTAAAGCTGCCTTCGACAGTGCAACTTTTCACTCTTCAAAGAAGTTTTACCCACATCTACTCCTGTGATAAAACCACCTGGTGGGTGGCTGAGCAATAGCTGACTTTATGCAAAGCAAGGCCAGAGAGAGCAAAGGGAATACAAATAAGGGTTGAGGAAAAAGGACAAAGAACAGAAAATCAACACGTGCTTTGAAAACAGTCTAGTTTGCAGCAGGAGATAGCAGTAAAAAAGATTCAGAAAGGAACAGGTCACTAAGAATGAAAAGTTGAATAAAGACAGAAGGTCAGTTAAAATAATTTTTAATGGAAGCTCTTTTAACACCAACAGAGGAAGCTGAATGGGAATGCTGAAGTGTGTTAGATAGATAAATAGTATAGTGATTAAATAAAACAAAACACTAAAGGCAAAGGATTTGACTCGCTCTGGAGTCACACCTGATCAAAAATGTTTACTTAAGACTCCGGGGCTAGTTCAAAGCCAACAGGGACACTTTTAAACAAAACTCTGAGTTTTCCTAGAAACACCAAAAATGACATGTTGTTAGGCGTGTGTTGGAGGTGCAGAGGGCTTACATTGAGCTTGGAATAAAAAATTAAATAAAAATAAGAGAAAACCCTTAGCATGTCATCTGCATCCACATCACAAATCATCCCCTGGAAGCCTCTGCTTGACAGCAGAAACTAAAGCAGCTCAGACCGACACAGATCCTCTTGGCTTTCAGCACACTCTGAGCCCAAGGGAGAATTAAAGGTGACCTAAAGCCAGCACAGCTTCAGCACAAAGTCCACATGCAAAGCTTCTGTCCTTCATAAAAAACAGGAAAACTTGGATTTATGCAATTACATCATCTCATCCTCATTGAGAGAGCTTCCAAAACACAGGAGCGGTGATAAAATTTGAGTCACTAATGAAGAAAAAACACTTTCTGAGCTCTTTGGATCCTGCCAAAAGAGACACATCCGTTATTGCCAAATGTTTCATTCTTTGCAGTTTCTAAACAGACGTGCCTCTTCACTGTACCGATCTTTAACTGGCTGTTACAGTCTACTCAAGACTGACTTACTGGAAAGGGAAACTAGAAGGAAGAAACTTATTAAAAGCAGACAGTAAATCTGCTTCTTGCTGAAGTTCATCATCAGCTCTGCTGGAGTCAGGGTACGACCACACTGAGAGCTCACCGAAACGTCCATCCAGCTGCAAACGTGCACGGTGTCAGCAGCTCCAACCAAACCCTGTTTGCACCCATGTCTCCCCAGCAGCCCCCCCCCACCGCACTGACCTACCAGCCCAAGGCATTAAATTCACTAACAACTATTTGGGATGTACATGCACGCCCTAAAAATAAAAGCTTTCTGATAAAATGCCTCATAAAACAGGCAAGTGCCAGAGCAAGCGGAGTGGTGGAACAGGAGCAGATAGGACCAGGACAAAGTCAATTGTAGGCAGACAGCACACAATGGGTGATATACAGATAACTAATGTAAGAAACACAGAAGGAGTTCAAGAGAATGAACTGATTACCTCTTCACATGCACATTTAACTTTTTTTTACCCGCAATTCTTTCTGCAGCATTTCTGTACAGCCCGCAACTTGTGACCTCTTGACAGTCCTGTTCTGTTCATCCTCACCTCCTGGCTGTCATGCTGTACACCCGCACTGCAGTACATAATACAGGTGAGGAAAGGCAAGAATATGATGATATCTGATGGGTGTCTTTCCCCATATCCAAGAAAGGACAGAAAACTCCCATCTCCCCTTTAAGCTCTGCCAATCACTTGGTTTTGAAAGGTGGGTCTGTAAGGGTGGTTTAAAAGCATAACTCACCATTACGACTGTGTCTGTAAGCATGTTTCTTTGCATTGGCTTTTCCTCACCATATTAGCCATAAGCATTGATGCAGCAGCAGCTAAAAATTACTATATCCCACCAAAGCTGTGATCCTCTTGAGGCTAACAAATCCTGCCCAGCCTCCCTCCCTGGGAGAGGGCAGCATGTCCTTACTCACAAATGCTACAACTTCAAGCACAGGCGAAGCTGTCGCCTTCAAGCATTCATCTTTTCACTCCATTGCAATGCTTCTCTTTTGCCAGACTTCTCCATGCCACTTGCACTGTTTTATTCTTACTGAGGTGTCTTCTTATAATGCTTACAAGTACACAAACAATTTCACCTTCATCTTCAATGAGTCTTTTAAGGCTCAAAGACTGGAGATTTTCAGTACAATGGCGTATTTTGCACTTGAAGTCACAGTAGGCAACAAAAGCCCATTTTAAAACAAGACCCTTCAGTCTAACCCTCAAGCTTGAAATGAAGTGACGTTTAGGCTTTGATCCTCAATCCTAACTCACAAGTCAGCTTTGGAACTGGATCTAAAATCATCAAGGACCAGCCTCTGAATCAATTTCAAACATGACCCAAATTGTCAGTCTCGCATTAAGATCTGCTCTGCAGAGATTAACACTGTATAAATTGACATCAATTTAAATTCTCTTTCCCGAGATCTAACTTTTTACAGCCAGATCACTTCACAATTTTCCACTTAAACCCCAGTTAAAGTTTGGCTTCAGTAGCACTCCAAACTCCAGACTAAGCTCTTCAATGCCATAAAATCTGTCTCTTCAGTTTAACAGAAATCAGGGGAACTTTTTTGTTACTATATGAAGATAAAACAAGAAGCATTTGTTTTTCACATCAGTAATATATCCATTTTCTCTTCTTGCCTGTCTTCAAGACAAGAGAACTAGCAACCCTGGTAGCCTGCAGCTTCTAGTGTTGTAATAGTCACTGGTAAAGCCACACAGCATGACTCCCTATGCTATTGCTGTTCTACAGCAATACTGTAAATATCAAAATAAAAACATTAAACAAATCTCAATTTCCAGTCTTTCTAGAAAAGTCCTAAGAAACTCTCTTACGGCTTCCAAGTCTTTCTGGCCATTTTGCCTTCAGATAGAAATCTGACTTATTTAACATTTTTGTTCACATGGGACAGTTTTCTGGAGTCGTTGGTTGTCTCACTACAGCTGGTGCATGAGCACAGCCCAGAAAAGGAGGACGTGCTTTCTGCAGGTGCAGCGCCAGTTCCAGTGCTCGTCCAACAGCTGAAAATTCAAGGTAGAATGCAAGTAATTACATTTCCCAGTCCTGTGCACAGGTGGAAGTGTCTTACTTAAGATTGCCGCTGAATAACATATTTCAGTAAAAGGAAAAGACAGTCAAGCACAAGACTGAAATTACAAGAATAACTCGTGGTAAAACACAAACCGTAACAATATTAATCAATAATGTATCATAAAAATACAATCTTTAGCAGTAGAAAGTGGCATACTAAACTGCTCATAAGACAAGGTAAGTAAATCCCTGTCATAATGGAACTGAGCGACACATAATTGAGAATTAGGAAGACTTGCTATTACAACCATAGATAATCTGCTCTCACTTGTGCCTGTTATCTCCCATGTTAATTTGAAGTATTTGTTAGCACTGATAACCCAGCCCTAAGGTGGAGGCTGGCAGAGTGAAATGCACTCAGTTGTCAGGCAACACTGCAAAAGAATATTTATTTGCGAATTAACTAGGACACATGGTAAAAGGATAAAAACGTAAAATAATAATTATAATTTTACTTCTCTATTTATCATTCCAATGCAGACTGTGGAATCTGTTGCTAGTTAGATTGACACTTCCCAGCTGAACCCACAAACATTTCTTCTGCTAACTCCATTAGAATTACAATCCCCTCCCTCCAAATGAACCTTCTGAACAGCCAAGGGTAAGGAGGTCCCAGTGAGCATCAGCTCCCTTTGACTATACATGCAAAAACGCTTCTCTTGCCCTAGTGTAAAGCTGTAGGCAACGGGTCAGCACACTTCCTACATGCATCTACAGGTTCCAGTGGTGTCCTTTATTTAATGAAAGCATTTCTTTTAATAATATTAAGTTCAATAATTTCTTTTTAATTATACTTAAATTCTGACTCAAAAAAAAAGCTTGGTGACACACTTCTCCTCAGTACTAACACTCACTAATGGCAGTATTTGAAAATCCAGCATTTTTAAAGCATGAACTAAATATTCAATTAGGCAAATGCTTTGATCAGGTTTTGCCTGCTTCACCACCAGTTCCAGCTCAAGAGATGTACCAACGTTAACTGTGAGGAATGGCCCAGCACAGAGCCACACGCTGGTGTAGTTTGCATGCCAGCACCACCAGAGCCAGCAAACCAGACCAAGAGGGCAGCAGGTTCATGGCAGAAGAAGGGAACGCAACAAAAGCCATGACATTCAACGCACTTGCATTTCTCCAGCTAACACTGCCAGGGACTGCACACTCAGAAGGTCAGTCCTGCCCCTCTATGAACATGTGCCAGGCCACAAGTATCCATTTAGCTGAAAGTAAAATATTCCTGATGAAACAGATTCCCCCAGTAGGGACTCTTCTCCCTCTACAGAACAAGATTAAACAACATACACATTCGCGTCCCACCAACCTTTTATCCTCTTATACCCATCCATTTAAACCCAAACCACAGGCTTAAGTACCGTAACAATCCTGCAAATCCCAGGATTACACCACATGTTGTTCTGGTCATCTGAAGGATAACTAACTTTACCAGGTCTGAAGAAGTAGCTACTCAGCAGGCAGGGGGTGTTCCTGGCTGTAACCGCTACATGTTTCAATATTGTTTTGAGATTATTTTTTTCTCCTAAAGCATCTTCACATTTACTATCCAAAACTGGGAAAGTCTAAAAGGAATGATCAAGCACAACCCATTACCCCTGCACAAAACATGGTGGTGGAACAACTGGCACAGCAAAATCCTTCTCACTGCCTGCCACTTGTCTCTGGGCTCCACCACACCACAAGACCATCAGACCATGCTTGTCAGAAAAGGTTGGTAAGTCAGGAGATCACAAAAATGACCTAACAACCCTACTGCCTGGGCCCTGAGGGCACCAACAGGCCTTAGTTGCCCTGAACAACCTCCCTAGGATCCCTCATTCACACACCCAGTCCACAAACCTACAGGCCTACTTAAGCTCAGGCCTGGGCACCCAGTCCTGACCTAAGTTATGTCATGGGTGGCCCTATGCCCAGCCTTTTCTCCTGATGTCCAGATTTACTGGCTGGCCTTCCTGGATGGATGTCATACCTTTTTTATGGTTAAGCCTTGTCTTCCGGGTGGACATATTCCCAAATTGTTACCTTACCCTACTTGGGACCATGGCCAGAACTTGTCACAACCCTGCCTGGGTACCCATCATTGAAGGTGCTCCCCATCCTGGGCTCACCCTTGACTCCCAACTCATTGCCCCTCATGGTGAGCCGTGTTCCTACTGCTCCCTGACACCTGTATTCCCCCATGTTACAAGAAAAAGGGATAAAGAGAAGTTGCACTAAAAATAACTCATTAAAAATTTGCAAGGAACACATTGACTTTCTGATTAGGAAGCAAAAATCTGCTGGACCCAAACAATACAAGAGGTGGAAATTACACACTGCAAATTACTTCTGCCTCTGGTTTAATCATACATCAGAGTACAAGGCAATCCACCTGGGGTCTGTTCAACCTACTAAGCTCCAGGTTTACTATTGAATTACAGCATCCTTAGGCAATGTCAACAGAACAATGACATGTAAGCTAGGACAGAAGAGATGGTCCTGTTGACAAAGGGTCAACTCCCATCTCCTCCAACAGCTTCCTGGATGTTTGTGGGCACTTGCTAGGAAGAAGGTTAATTTTACCAATTTGGCCATTTTACTGCAACCTAAGTCTCCTAACGAAGCAGATAACTGGGGCAAAGCAAAGGCTCACACCTGAGTTTGAATAATTCTGTCAGAATTACTAGCTTTGGTAGCCAGCAACTGTTTTCAGCAATAACTTGCTGTTCTGTTGTGCCAGGGCTACCCCCTGCCTCTAGATTGAACTACACAATTTCGGAGCAGCTCCATCACACGGGTTGGTGTTGCCACTGCGTATCAGGCCAGAGGACTCTGCTTCAGCAGGGCCATGAAGGTACAGAGTGCCCCAGTGCTGCAGAAGAAGAAGAACAGAGAGAAAACCAAGGCAGGAACCGACAACTCCTTCCTGCCAGCTAATTGCTATGGTCCACTTGAACGTGAACTCTGATCTTTGCACCCTCTGTTTTGGATGAAAGTCCTTAATGAGGTGTCCCAGCCATACCTTAACCATGGATACAGAAACACAAACATGGGGGTTTTGGATCATGTTTATTCACAGCATGACCCCCTTGCAGCTGCCTCACTTGCATATAGGAAAGTGAAATACATTTGGGTCAAAAGCGCTTAACTCAAAGTTTTGACCTCTCAACCTTGTATTGTTGTGATAGATTATTGGCAGCCCAGGAAGACAAAGCTTCCCTCCTTCCTGGGGTCAATCTCTTTTCCCTAAGGATCACCTTATAACAGAGATGAAGAAAGCAGCAAGTAAAACAAAATCCAAGCCTTATTCCCTGTACTTGACAATGTCTTCACTTGTTAAAAAATGGCAAACCCGCTTGCCAAAGGGCACAGGAACGGATGGGAAGTGAAAAGGCTACTACATAAATTAAACATGTAAACACTGGTTGTCTGCTCAAAAATCAGCTCCTTTAATTTCCATGTGCATGGTATTTGATGCGGCCATATCGTTGTTCCTACATGCCTTCACTTGAGCACGAGGGGTGCATGTTTTTCCAGTTTGCTACATAACTACATCGTGCTTAAAACTGCCTACAGTTAGAAAATATGACAAACATGACACAACCCTGCTATTTCCAGCAAGGAAGTTAAATGTGAAAAAAAGACACCACATGTATTTTTAAGCTATAACTTAAATTCTTTAGTAGCCCCTCTCCTGAACATTCAAACACAGATGTAGCACGCTGGCAACCTAGTACCAGCCACTTGTGACAGAGAAACATTTTTCATAATTCAATGTAAAATTAACCTCTGACAGATGAGCAAGAAGCAAACGAAACGCAGAATTTCACAGACACTTATACACTTTTGGCTATGCATCCTAGATGCCTTGCAGTGTTGACAAAAGCTCTGTCTCTTCGAAAGGCCTCACTGCAGTTCATAGACCACAGCTGTTAGTCCTGTGCATTTGTGAGAAACACAGTCACACATGTTCAGCAAGACAGATGGGAAGGTTTTTTTGTTTACATTTGCAAGACTGAGGTAGAAAATATCCTTTCAAACATGTCAAGCAGCAAGTATTATAAATAATCAGTTTCCCCACCTTGAACAGCATTTCAGAAAGCATTACTTCTGATGCCCCAGACCTCCACAGGAAATGAAGATTATGCTAGATATAAATCTGAGGCCTTTTGGAGCAGTAGCAAACACGTTCATAAAATGCTGTATCAGAGATGTCCATTTCGAGAAACTACTACCAGCAGTGTCCCACAGCCACCACAGAGAACATGGAGGTCTAAAAAGGAAGGATCTGAGAGAGCATCAGTCAACAGCTGCAGCACCTCATATAGTATCTTGGTTTCAGCTGGCACAGAGTTAATTTTCTTCCTAGTAGCTGTTGTGGTGCTGTGTTTTGGCTTTAGAATGAAAAGAATGTTGACAATACACCATGTTTTGACATTTGACAATGTTTTACTTTTTGCCAAGTCATCAAGGATTTTTCAGGTTCTCACACCATGCCACGTGTCCAAGAAGCTGGGAGGGGGCTCAGCTGGACAGCTGACCCAAACTGGCCAAAGGGATATTCAATACCGTATCACATCATGCTCCATATATATTTTGGGGGAAGCTGGCTGGGGGAACTGCTGCTCAGGAACTGGCTGGGTATTGTTTGACAGGTGGTGAGCAATTGCAATCTGCATCACTTGTTTTATATATTTTTCTATTATTATTATTATTGCTATCGTTGTTATTATTTTCCCTTTCTGTCCTATCAAACTGTTTCTCTTAACCCACAAGGTTAATGTGTGTTTTTTTTTCTTTTCTGATTCTCTTCCCCCATCCCACTGAACTAGGGGTGGTGAGCAAATGGCTTTGTGTGGTGTTTAGCTGCCTGCCAGGTTAAACCACAACACATAGGAACTTAGACCTTAAAACTATACTAAAATAAGAATTATTAGAGCTCAGGGATGATATCTTATTTTACAGAGAGGCGATATTTTAATTTACAGATAAGTTAATCACGAGCATCTCGGCAAAAACCGAAGATTGATCACACACATCAGCCTTGATCAACACCTAAGAGCTTTGCCTCTCGTAGACCTGGGCACAAAGGCAAAATAAAACAAAAAAGGAAGAGGCAGGCCTTTTTGTCACCTATATTGATCATCAGTACAATAAGTCTTTTACTGGCAAAAGCTGTCCAAGCACAATGCTATCTTGAATAACACAGGCTTGCTATTCCCAAAAAAAAAAAAAAAAAAAAAAAAAAACCAAACAAACAAACAAACAAACCAAAAAAAAAAACCAAAAAAAAACCCAACACCCAGATTTCTAAGCACAGGCTTGGCCTCCCTCTCAGTTTGTCTACATCCAAACCATAACATGATATCTCAATAGACATATGTATCATGGCATTGCTATGACACTTTCACCTAGACAACCACTCTTCTGTGTTGAACACTACATAGAAGGTAATCCATCCAGGTGAAGAAAAGGCTGCCTGTTGTTTAGATAGTGCAAGGGAGAGGATAGATGAGGAATAAAGGAGCTGAAATGCTCTCCGCATGAGGCAGGAAAGAAAGAACTGGTAGCAGAACCCTAGTCTACTGAGCTGCAGTGTCCCTCTCCCATTAGGCAACACTATGCTCTTAGTCATGACTACATCTCTCAAGCAATGGAAGCACCAAAGACATCAGATGTCTCCTATGCAGCAAGTTTGCTGTACTCCACTTGAAAAGGCACATATTTTGCCAATTACTTCCAAGCTCTATTTATGCAACCTGACTTCAAGCTGGGCGCACAATGCTTAAGTATTAGAAGCCACTAACTAGTATTACTTCTCAAGAGCTAGTGAGGGCCTTTGATGTTTTTCCTCCAAGTATGCCTCCAACTTCTGATCCAGAAAAGAAAGGCCATTCAGCATTTGTCAGGGCATACAAAAGGAAGATTTACACTTTAAAAACCTAAACATAAAGGCAAAACACAGTGAAAAGTTAAAAGCAAGAACTGTTTATGCCTTTGCTCTGTAGTACAGCCAAGTAGAGGAGATCTGTAGCTTAGCATCAGGACTCAGGTGACCTGGGACACAATTCATGGTCCCACGGAGGCAACACCTTGTACAAGAGAGCTCAAAAGGAGCTCTCAAAGCCTCGTGTATCTGCAACAGAAGGATCTTCTTGGCAGGAGCACCAAGAAGGACACACAAGACTGCCTACAACCAGCATCCTCACAAGCCTAGAGCATATCTGGATGGGGCTGCAGTGGTGTCCCTTCAGCTCAGTGCAGGTACTTTCGTTGTACCTGACATCTAGTTCACACTATGAGCTATTCCAATCCTAAAATGGATTGCAGCCCTTAGATCATGCAAGTGTCAAGCTCCACAAAACCATCTTACTCTCAAGTTTCATTCCTGAATGTGTCACTGACATGGTGGGAAACCGTTCACCAAATCCCTGCACACGTACCCTTCCCGTCTATGCCTCAGTTGCCCTAGCTGTAGAGTGAAAATGTATGGACCCACTTTGTGGAACAAGGCCAGGTTGGATGGGGCTTTAAGCAACCTGGTCTAGTGGAAGATATCCCTGCCCATGGCAGGTGAGGTTGGAACTAAATGATCTTTAAGGTCCCTTCCAAACAAACCATTCTATAATTCTATGAAAATTTTTAAGCCTTCTGATGAAAGCACAGTATTACAACGACAGAAACAGACTGAGGCCCAAACTCTCAAAATACTTCCAGAAATATTCCTCCTCCTAACTTGCTGCTAGTGAAAGCTTTCAACTGCAGTAGACAGCAGGAAAGCACAGACTTGCCATTAACTAACATACAACACACATCACTTGACATTCAGCAGTGTTTCTGAGCTCCCACAATGCTGGAGAAGTATACTAGGCATAACCATTCTGGCAAGGTAAGAGCAGTTGAGGTACGATCCGATGACAAGAGATCCCTTCACAGCTGGAAAGGGAGTATGAAATAAATCTCTCTTGGTCACATCACATCCCAATGAATGTAGAAACAAGTAAAAGGTCTAAAAAATAAAAAGAAAACTAAAAGAAAGAGGAAAAAAAATTCTATGTAAAGATTGGCAACTGAAAACAACCCAAGCTAGTTTGGACATTAAAGAATTACAGCCTGTTTCCCTTGCTGTCCAGCCACATGGAGGGAATGGGACACATTTCTAGTTGCACAAACAGTTCTCACAGTAACATGTTACGATGCTAGTTACAGCATTCTTGAGATGGATAAGGCTGTAAGTCACTAACATACTGATGTATAGGCTTTGTGCATTACTCACCATTCAGACACAACAGCCCGATGTATATTTTTGTCTTGCAAACTGTCCTGGCACCCTCTGCAAAAATTCTCCTTTCTCTACTCTGGAAGATTTTAAGAAAAGCATTCAGGAAACAGGCAACACAAGGGAGAAGGACTCACCAGAAACACATTGATGTGTTCTGGGGAAGAAAAAAAAAGATGAATCAAGACAGCCAAATTTGAAGACAATTTTAATTAAATCATGTCTGTCTTATACTATCCATTTCAGCTCATTTAGTATCTCAAAAGAGTTAGTCTCAAAATAGTTAACAGCTCCAGAAGCCCTAACTTTTTTCCCCAGTTTTTTCTTTAATGCAATTATGCTTTTGCTGTCGCACCAGAAACATTAATAGCTTCTTCTGCGTGGGATGGAGAAGCTCCACAGCAGGACCAGAAGATTTCGATCATATTGATGGCCTGCATGCTAATGGTTACATATAGCTTATCTGTCAATGTCATTTCCGCTGAAACTAATGAAAATAGACAGCACCTCCTTCAATTCTTCAAACATATATCTCTGTGGGAAAAAAGCTACCATTCACTTGAATGCAGAACTACTCTGTGAAGGGCAAAAAAGAAAGCAGAAAAGCAAAGCTGTTATTCTATTGTATTTTGCTCTGTAGGAAAACACAGAGGGACAAATTCTGCTTTTCGTTACAGTAGCTTTGATCCAGAATTGATATAACCAAGTCAATGGAGCTGACCCAGATTTACAGGGGAGAAACAGTTCAGAGCTCCCCCCAAGCCTGCAATCCTATATCTCTGCCACCACGGGGGATGTGTGCCCTTTATGCAATTCAAAAAGCCTCCGCTCTGGCACAGTAGACCTGACCCAGTGCTCGCTAAAATCAACTGAAAAGAGACCATTGGCTCCTCCAGTCAATCATGCAGACCTCATGCAGTCAATGCACCAGCCAATTCAAACCACTGGTCATTGTACTGCTTTCAGAAAACGTCATAAAATCTTGTGGCTTGCCCAAAACAAAACTCCAAACCAGAAGCCTAGGAGGCAGCTGTGTTCACCCTATTTGAGCTTTCCTAAACTTGCCACAAAGGACCACCAAGTCTGGTTCAAGAAAAGAAGGAAGGTGGAGAGGCAGAGACCAACCAGCATGGTCCACAGGATCACTAGTGCAACGGTGTCAGGAGCTTTGCACAACATCCAGCTGACTGATTCAATTCCTCAACCTGATACAATTCCTCAACCAAGACAGTGGGACATAGCAGTGCTTGGCAGGCAGAACGTGTGTCAATAGCCACCCTGATTCCCTGGTGTATTTGTCCCACTTGATTAGCAGTTATGTCGACTTCATAATTATGGACACAGATACACACACTTAAATCTAAAGTGCTCGTCTCCATCTGGAAACTCAAATATATTTTAGAAGTTAATCATGACCAAAATACATAATCAAGACAGGCTTTATCAGGTTTATATTTATGACCCCAACTGACACATTTTCTTAATCATGAAGTGTTTAAAAAGTGTTAATTCCCTCCCCCTTAGTTACTATAAATTCTCTCCTCTCACTTCCAACACGGGCTGTAAAAATACGGATTACTAGAAGGTCATATTTCTGGTACCCGCCAGTGCGGGTCACTTCAGCTAATACAGACATTTTTGTTTTGCCTGCATACCAATCAACTTTAAAGCACAACAATGCAAATAGTCTTTAAAAGGATTTGTACTACCTAAAGCTCTTTGTTTTAAGACAAGGTATTATGGTAGCAATCATCAGTGGGATCCAATTATAATCAACTTATTAATTAGATGTCTACCTTCCCTAATCCAAAAATCCCTACAAGTTATCCATTTTAAACTTCTTGACACCCTTATATAATCATTTATCAGCCAAAAAAAGGATGAGAATGTCTATATACATAATTTGTTACATGAATTCAGAAGGCATCCCTCTCTGAGGGTCCTGAAACCCACCTTTTCACCATTTACAAAACTCACCTTGAATTGTCACAATATCTTAAAAATGAACAGAAAGTGGTGGCTTTTAAAATAAAACGAACTAGGAAAAAAACCCCACAGTTCTCTGTTTTTTTCCAGAGCACAATGTGTTTGAGGAGTGGATTGAAACCCACCAAAGCCTTTTATTCCTTGTGGATTATTATGTGTGGACTCTGCAGTTAAAACCCATAATCTCCCACCACTCAGCCAAGTGACACAGAAAGATGTGATCTTTTCCTGTTACTAAGGATGGCATCTTTTAGCCTGAGACAAGGTCCAAAGCAGCAGCAGCAGCAGCTATTTTGCAGATCAAGCACAGCTGAGAAGGATCAGATGCCCCTCTTTCACCTACTAGAGGAGAGAAAAGGGGGGGCAGACCCTGCAAAACCACACACAGATGACCGTACCCACATCCTTGAAATCAAGGCTACTTATCACAAAACAAGAAGCAGACAACACTTATAGGACATGAGCATTTCACACCTGTTTTCCCATGGCATGGTCCACCTACCTTCATACCACTTGTTGGCTAGAGCTACCACCTCCCAAACCCCTGGAATCACAGTACCGTGAGAAATTCTGCTCAATTGCATTGCCTGTATTTTCCATTTCCCCCAGCACCTTCTTTTAAGTTTTTTCATAGGAGTGTGAAGCCATTGCAGCAGTGATTGATAGAAACAGATGCAAAGTGATCCTTCAGTGTCTACAGCCTGGCACAAACAAGATGAAGGCTACCTCGAAGAGGCACTCTTACTGTTTAAGCTGACATACCCTCATAAAAATTCCTGCTCTTCTTCAGCCTAGAAAGAATTCATAAAATCACTACTTCTCTCAAGCTGGATGTTCCCAAACACACGTAAGTTGAAAAAAAAAAATAACAGAACTGAGAAACCACACTGACTATATGTTTAAATTAGTAAAATAACACAGGCAGGCACCTACAAGGAGCCCTTTGCACTTCTGGGATTTCTTTTAATAACAAAAAAACTTCATATTCCTCCCAGCAGCCTCGTTAGGAGAAAAGGGTTTGCCCTTCGGAAATCAATGCATTTGGATTACCTGGGCTGTCAACTACAGATTTTGTAGGGAGTGAGAAGATGGGGCGGGGTGCAGCCTTTTTTTAAGTCAGCATATTGTAAGAGCTCATACTCAGTTTTTTTTAATCCAGAGATTCAAATTTGTCAGGAGGAAAAAAACGGAAATATTAAGTTACCAAATCTAGCCTCAACATCAGTCAGTATGCTCTAATGAGATTTTACTCCAAAGTTTCCAGGGGCAGACATATAATTTTATTTCTTTGAAATAACATCCCCTTCTGATGCTTACAAGCTAAATGTTAATGCCTCATTTATGACCTCACTAATGTGTAAAAATTAATAAGGCCAAAAGCAAAGCTGTCATTTACTTTCACTGCCAACATTGGACAAGGTGTAAAAAGCAACCAAAAAGACCTTATTGGTTTAAAATAAAAGCAAACTGGATATCTAAACCTGAAACACACAAGAGAGGGAAATTTCTTTAATACAGGGAAGCCTCCCTGACATGCATGGACACAAAGTTTGCTTGCTGCAAATTAACAAATGCTTGTGCTGCACCCGTTTATGCTGTTTAGTCCAAGTCCTGTTAGTGTGTCACAGAAACAACAGTCCTGTCATCCACACTGGCTCTCAAGGACTTGCCAGCACAGAGCTTTTTAACTCTTTAAGGTCACAGAGGGGAACAGGCAAAACAAGCCAACTCCCAGATGGACCTGCAGGTCCCATGTCCCCTGTGAGGGGCTCCCCACCAGCCCCCAGGGACCAAACTGGGCAGAGAAGGGACAGAGCAGAGCACGCACACTGCCAGGGGATGGTCACCCCGCTCTCTGCACTTATTCCTTATACATAAATGCACACTATCTGTGCTGCCTTTCATTAGGTACTTCCTAGTGATGCTACAGCTGCTGTGACAACCCAAGAGGAGAGTGGGGATGGAGCTGAAATCTAACAGGGGCCATTAACTTGAAAATCTACTACTTCAGTTTGACAGGATGGAATGGACCTATTCCAGACAATTTCACCAACAACTAACTCCTTACTAAGGAGTACGTGGAGAGGGCAAGCCAACAAACCACATTTATTGATCTGGCATTAAATGAAAAATGGGGGATAATGACATTATGCAAGAGAAGTGACACAGAGTCCAAGTGTATGTGCAGTAGAATTTTGATTTATTCATGAAACCTTAGTTTCAGATGCCAAACAATTACATGAAAGGGGAACACTCTGTATCCTCCCACTGATTACATTCACAAAATTGGAATCCAAGAAAATCCCTCTGTCTGGTGACATGAGCCAGAGATAATTAGGAACTGAATTCTCTTGTTGGTTCGCTGTCATCTCTGCTGGTCTCATCTTCTAGTTAGAGCATGAAGCGTGTGCCAGAAACACCACTTTGTCACATGCAAGCATTCTGCCCACAAAAGGATGCTCTCTATACCTTGGATACTGAAACACCAGTAAGGAGGAATTAACCAAATTCTACAGTTTCAATTGCAACTGTAAGGACAAATACCTACCTCATCCACAAAGATCTTACATGAATGGGCTCCACTGGGAGCAGGAACATCTAACAAACCACAAACATGCTTTGAAACATTAACCTTGTACTATAGTAGGTGGCTGCTCAATCTAAATGACCCACCACAGACATCTCTTTGTCTTTATCCCAGACATGCCAGGTCTACACAAATCCAAAATCCCTGAACTTAATTTTATTTCCATAATGTGAAGGTCAAAACTGCTTTTTTCATTGATTAGAAGTGGGCCCTTCACTCACACATCCACACTTCTTTTTATAAACATTGATGCTTCGACAAGTCACACACAGAACTCAAATATTTGCCTTGAACACCGCGAACAATCTGCAATAAAAACCATCAGATTCGAACCCTTGCATCCCCCAACCCTGTCCTTAACTCCCTTGGGATCACCTTAGATTTGACACATAATACATATGCATCAGCCCAAAAGGCTTGAGAGGGAAAAACTGTGCTGGAGTGACATTCACACAAGGACAAGTGCAGCAGCTTTGTCAGGCAGGATTTGATACAGTACATCTGGCAATGAGAATCAAAATATAGTAGTGCTGGCTTCAGGAAAAGTAACATGGATCTAATTCCTTCCAATTCTCTGAAGTACTTTTAGAGTTAGTTACATGGTGCAGTACAAGATAAACTACCTGTCACTTCTAAAAAGATAAAATTGACATACTAGTTGCACTCAATCAAGTGTATACATTCATTCATTAAAAAAAAAGCACTGGGCATTTATGTTCTATATGTTTATTTCTAAAGGAAAAAGAAAGTTTCCATTCACATTGACTTTATCTCTGAAAAAGTTAGACTGCAGCCAAGTAATGACAGCTCTACATCTGTGAATACAGAGTGTTAATGCTATGGAACTCAGCACAAAGTTTCCCAATATTGATTCACAGTAACAACAACAAAAAAAAGCTTATAAAAGTCTACATTGTAGAAATGGTAACTGTGGAGCAATAAGCATTCTGATAAATTAAAAATTATTAAGACTTTACTGTTGACAGTGCCAGGTAACTTTACCTTGAATCCATTCAGAAACAAAGGTTTTTGTTTCTTAAGGTCAGCAAGCGGTTGTTGCAAGAAGCTACGCTCATATGTACTGAAACAGAAAAAGAAGCCCTACCAATAAGTTTAATATTCACTAATCATGAAGACTTTCAGAAGATTCAAAGAGCAGTTTAACTCTCAACTTCAAGTAGTTCCAGACTAGCAGTACCTTTGAGAAGAGGGACCAGAGTAAGTTTGCTCACACTGATGGTGTAGTCCCATAGAAATTGATGAAAAGCTTACAGAGACACCAACAAAAGGACTCAGCACCGACCCCTCGCAGGCGCACAGCAGGGTTTCTGCCTGCGACTGGGGGGTGGTTTTCATTGCATGCAATTAAATGAGGGCCAGGTTCTTGTGGCTGTCAAACGAACTCAATTTCTCAGTATCCCAAACAGAATAATTTAAAACCAGTATACAGAGTCCGTCAAAGGAATGCCACACACCCACTGCTTTGCAGATCTCATTCCCCTTTGTAAGCAGGGGAGAAAGCAAGGATCAATTGCAAGATGGCAGACTGCTGCATTGATTTTCAAACAGAATCTTCTATCAAAACCAATGGTGAGCTTGTCTTCAGACATAAGGAAAAAAAAAATCTCATGTGATTCGAGTTGTTCTGACATCTGAGCAAAGGTAGACATCAGCCTTCTGTAAGGAACAAGCAGCTATCAGTCATACAGTGCTGCAAGCGTAACTGAGAAGATCATAGACAGGAGGCAAGTCTGAGGATCTATCCTTCGCTAGCACCCACAGGAGAACACTAGAAGTCTAAGACAGGAGATGAAAAATGGAGCAAAAACATCCTAGTCTGCACTGGGGAAAGCAAATATCACCAGGTGTAGATAACTAAGTTTCATAAAGTTGTCTCAGGTAAAGTAAAGACAGCATTAATTATTCTATCTTTATGTGGAATTTTTCACCTGGAAGGATGCCAGCACATTGGCAGCCTGACCCCAGCCTAGCAGAGCAGCTCTTGCCTGCGCTTACTGACACACAGCCCCACCGCTCACTGCAGCTGGGACTCTACAGAAGAAACCAGACACACCTGGGAAAGCGTAGGCAGGCTAAGGACTAGTGAGCAAACCAATCTCAGGGGAAAGGCAGCAGATAAAATTATGACAGGCTGCCACCTAAAACCACAAAGCTGACCCATGGTACGTAGAAACAAGTTGCAGGAGCATGGAGCAATGATCAGGTTGCGCTCAGTTATGCGGGTAGCACACAGCAGGAGAGTGAAGGGGGGAAGTATTCTGAGCAAAGGGCTGGGGGAAATCCCCATCCAGCTACAGCAAACACTGCAGAATGTTGTTGGTTTGGTTTGTTTTTTTCTTTTCAGAAAAAGCTAGACAGGCAACAGGAGAACACAACAAAGTCTCTGCTGCCATTTTCTCCCTCAGAACAAACAGTTCCCCAAACCCACAGATAAGCCACAGAAGCCAGGATCATCTCCAACGTTTTCTTCACAGTGTTCATGAGCAGCAGTGAGCAGCCCCCTTCACCTTCCTCCACCAACAACTGGTCAGGGAACCTAATTTGGGAGGGGCGGGTTCTCCAGCACATAGGCAAATCTCCGCTAAAATTCAGACAACGCAAAGGTGCATTAATCAGACAGCACATTCACCACCAGCCTCCCACAAAGAATGGGTATGGAACCAAAAAGAACAAAGAATAAAAAGCACCTGATCTGCTTCCAATATGCTGGCATTTGAGAGGCTGCGCAAGGGGACACAACATCAAGTTCTTCCACAATGATAAGTGCAAGCTCACCTCTCACACTTCAGGCTTTGGGTATGTTTCTGTTGTTAGGGGTTGGTTTGTTTTTAAGAAAGGTTTCTGTTATCTATGTCATTTTCCTATTTACTTATCCCAAAGGAAAAAAAAAAAAAAGTAAAAATTTGTGTGCAAGAGATCCACATTCAGACTTCCTGAAATGGAAGAAGCCTATCTAACAGATGAAAAGTTGTCTTGTCCCCAAAGAGGGCAGGACTTATTATTTCATGCCCTTCTAGCATCTTCCACCTTCTCTGTGTCACACCTAAAATTGTTTGGAAAGCTCTGTAGGCAGAAAACAAGTCTCCTAAAATTCACCAAGAGAACTTGGAGGGTGAAGAAATTGCCAGATTATTAATATGGAGCTGACACTTCTTGCAAATAACCTCACTGATAATCTTTATTTTTCACCCAAAAGGTTTGAGATGGGTATTTCTCAGCTAATTCTGATTGCGACGTGCCTATCTTAGCACTGCAAGCTCCCAACAACAGTGACAGGTGGTAAGCCAGGGTACACCAGGCAGCTCCCTGCAGGAGCCATCCAAAGACACACACACTCTAGTGCAGACTGGCTAAAATGTAAAACACGCTCCACAACAGAAGCAGTATTGGCCAAGATTTGGAAAGCTCTTTATACCTCCAGCCCCATCCCACCTGACATGCACTCTGCCTCGGGGTCCAGCTCCATTGAATTGAGACATACCTCAAGAAAGGTCACCAACCTACCTTCAAATAAGGACACAACACCACTAAATTATCTGCTACCTGATGTATATCACATTGGCAGGTCTACTACCTCCCTCTCTCCTGACGCTTCAAGAACTCTACACTGATCTACCACTTACACCACCAAGACAGTAACACATACAATCACATAACAGGGGGGAAAAAAAAAGGCAGCTGTTTAAGCCTTGCAAACCAAATGGCCACACTATTTGGGTCTAGATTAGAGCTTGATAGATTTCAGGCAGTTTCCACTATAGAAACAGCCCCCCCCACACAAACACACAAAATCAGTGATGATCGAAAAGGTACAATACAATAAAGACGGACAGGTTGTGATCCCATTTATATCCAGATCTACTCCACTGATGCTAACAACATAAACATGCGTTAAATGGGAAATGGGTGAGGATTATCCTCCCACTGATTTCACAGCATCACATTCTCAGAGTTTATGGTAAATCCTTTGAATTGTATTAAAATCTCAACCTATTTATAGTTTCACAATAGCACAAATATAAGGCCATAATCTTCAGCAGTTAGCTATAGAGCATATTGAGAACTCTTGAAAGGCAATTTTTCTACATTCAAAAATTCACAGAAGAATATTTAATTTAATCTCTCACCTACTGAATGCTGAGTTTGTGTTCCAGTGATATAATTCATCTGGAACAAGGGGAAATAATAACTCTCGGCCAAGTTTTCTGAATGTGTGTGCAAACTACGTTACCTGTGGCATGCAACCAATGGAAATATCATACTTCTATCAAATTGCTGAAGCTGTGTTACAACAAACAATTCTGCATGGTGCCCTGAAGCCCTGAATTAAAGCCTTCACAAGATCTGCTAAGGGCTGAGCACTCCTCGTGAAACCAGTAAGCATGGAGCAAACACAGCAGGAAAGAAAAAATATGCTAATTTTTCCAAGGAGTTGGCAGGTATTAACACAGATGGACACCATACAAGAACACATTCATCAAGCAAGCGGTACCAACTTTGGAGGAGTGGACAGCTGACAGAAAAACCCCAAACAAGACTTGGCTTCACCACAGAACAGCAGATCTACCAATTCCTAATCCTATCAGCACACTAAGCCTCTACCATTTGACTCCAAAAACTTTAAGGGAATACCATTTTTAATCAGATATGATTTGGTGGCTACACGCAGGGAAGGAAAGAGTCAAACTGAACACATCCTTTTGCTTTTTACCAAACAGCTACTTCCCCACTTGCTACAGCTATGCCTGTAGCCACGACACTCCAGAGCTGGCAGAAGAGATTTACAGGTACGGCTGCGGAGACTCGCCTGCTGAGCAGCGTGGCCACTCCGCCAGCTACAGCTGTTGGTCTGCTAAGAGGTATCGTTCCCTCTTAAAAGCCTTGCTCCTCTGCTCAGCTGTCAGATCCCTCCAAAAACACACTGCAAGTGCAATTTCCACTTAACTTCTCAGGCAGGAAGGGGAAAAACAGAGAGATGGACAATTTTTTTTTCTTTTTTTTTTTTTTTGCCTTGCTGGATAAATGTCACAGCCAAGCTGCACAAAGCCGTCTCACTGCAATCCATGACGGATCTGTGTGTGCAGTCAGAGATCCCATGAAGTTTCCATGGCCCGATCCCACCTTTGTGTGAATCAGCAGCCGACCTCTGAGTGACTTCCATGGGAGTCAGCACCCTCCACCCCCAATACAGCTCTACCTCTGGTGTCCACCGCACTAGTAAACTGGAAAATTAAAGTTCCATTAGGTAGCTGGGAGTTTGAAACCGAGTTGATGATTACACTCCTGTATGCCACCCTGCAGCGTGGGGCTGTACGGACACCCGTGCCCAGCCGGGAGCACCGCCAGGAGCTGCTCACCCACCCGAACGCCCAGGACTAAGGCAGGGCCGGCCAGAAGCGCCCCCATCGCGGGCGTCAGGCTCCCCCTTGCCGCGGGCAGGGACGGCCCGGCCCGGGCAGCCGCCTCCGCCGCTACGGCCAACTTCGGCGAGCCGGAGCAAAGTTGCCCGTCGGCAGCAGCGGGTGGCCCTGCCCGGTCGCGTTGTCCCTGACATCCCCAAAAACAAAAAGAAGCGAAGCCGAGGGACTCGCAGTCCCGGCGGCGGGTGCAGGGAACCGGGCCGGGGGTCCCATCTCTAGGCGGGGAAGGACCCGCCGGGGATGGGCAGCTCCCGGAGCCGCTCTCCGTCGCGGCGGGTTCGCCAGCTGGTGCCAACCCCGTCCCACCAAACGCAAGATACAATGCAGAAAATAATAACAACTGTAAAAAGAAACAACTTTGCTCCCTCCCGCGGGAAGTTTCCTGCGGGGAGCGAGGCGACCTTCCCGCGGCTGCTCCGGGCGGTGGCCGGGAAGGGGCTGCCGGCCGGGCTGCAGGGCGCTGCGCCCGCCGCCGAGCCCCGCGCCTGCCGCAGCGGCGGCGCCGGGAGGCGAGAGCCGGGACCGGCGGCAGCCGCTGAGAGCTCCCGGGGTGCCCGCCACCTGCGTCGGCGGGGAGCGGGGCTGGCGCGGAGCCGGGCGCTGCCCTCCGCGCGGCCGGTGCGGTCGCGGTGCGGTGGTGCCGGTGCCCTACCTGGATGCAACATACTTTGGAAATAGAAGATGACGAGGATGAAGGAGCCCACGGAAGTGACCAGGACCATCCTGCACACCCGGTTCATCCTCATTACTTCCAGCACCGCCGGCTTCATGGCGTTGTCCGGCGGCGCAGAGAGGCGAGGCGCGGCGCGCACGGCTGGCACTACGAGCCGCTCCGCGCCCGCGGCGCTCCGAGGTACCAGGGATGAGCCGCCGCCGCCGCCGCGCCTGAGGATGCCCGGGCGCCCGCGCCCCGCACCGGCGGGCGCTAATGCCTGCGCTGGGCGTGACCACGCCGCGCGCCAGGCGGAGGGGCGCTCTGCGCGGCGCGGGGGGGAGGCGGGCCAGGCGGGGAGCCGGGGCGGAGCGCGCCCCCCCCTTCGCCAAGGGGAGAGATGGTCCCGCCCGGCGGCGGCGGTGGCGGCGGGCGGGGACGCGCTCGGCTGCCTCGAGGGGCTACGGCTGCCGCGGGGCGCGGCGGTCGCGTGCGGGTGCCGCCACGGCCGCCGCCGGCGCTGAGGGGGGAGCGGCGGCTGCGGGGGCTCCCGCGGGCCCCTCCCGGCGCCGCCAGGCCCCGTTCGTCCTCGCAGGCGGCGGCCGGGAGCTGCTGTCGTTGCGGCTCCTCCGGTTGTGAACTTGACCAGCTCGGAGTAACTCTCGCCCTCCTTGAGGGGCTTTGGGTGCTCCAGCCCGCCGGTGGGCGGGCGAGGAGCGGGCCGCCGTCTCCCCGCGCTAAGGAGCCTCTTCCCCACGCCCCGTTTGTGGAGAGAAATTCTCCCACTTTTCCTCTTTTTGGGGTGTGTGGTGCCTGTGTCACTCTGTTAATCCTAAATGCTACCTTCCAGGTGTTCTCTCGCTTTAGTACTATGGAAGGCATCGTTTTATAGCCGGTCCTTGTCGTTTCTTCCCCGGTGTTCCACTGTCCCAACCGGTGGCTGTTAATATTTATAATCTGTGTAAACAGTGACTTCCAGTAGCACTGAATCATCCCTAGCAAAAATAGTGCCACCTGGCATGGCAGCAATGAAAGGGAGTTTATTGTGTGTGTGTGTGTGTGTGTTTGGGGTTTTTTCTCTTTTTTTCTCTTTTTTTTTTTGTTTTTTTTTGTTTTGTTTTGTTTTGTTTTAAGTGTAAGAGTTAAGTTTTCTGAATTAAGGAACTGATTGCTCATTTTTCTGTGGAAAATAAAAAGCTGCTTCCCCCAAGGTTACTCCACCGAAGTCTACCTCTTGGTGGTCGGAGAGCAACAACAGGCAATGAGATACAAGACGTACGTGGGAGGAATGCAGAAGAGCTTACTGCAACAGAACAAAAGGCATCTGCCTTGCCCACACGTGCATCGGGGTTTGGGACATCTGGGGCTTCTGGTGGGCCAGGGGTCCGTGAGCAGCTGCAGGTCAGCTAAGTCCTGAACTAGGTTTCTAACATTAACCACACAGCAGAACTCCCAAACTGGGACTATCCGCTTCCTCAGAAAGACAGATGCTGGAAAGTACATCACTGAATGAAATCAGCTTCTTAGCAATGTAACATTTATCCTTGCTCTGTGTTAACTGTTCTATTTGTTCCCCTGGTGCACCCAAATACTGTTTTACTGTTGCTTTTCTTTTTGCTAAAGTGAAAGTCATTTTGCTGATGCTGATACTATCTTCATGTGTAAAAGGATTTTTTTCCCTTCAGATTTCTGTCCCCATGTGGCTGGGGGGAGTGGTCTTTAAAATGAAAATATCCCTAAACGGACCCAGCCCAAAGCTGGGAAGCAAGTGTGGTAAAACAGATTTTAAGCTAAACCCCACCCGCCACACCCCTCCCAAAAACAACACCCAACAAACAAAACCAAAAGGTACAAGTATTCCTTCCTGGCTAATTGTGACAGAAACATGTACAATCATCAGTCTTCCACTGAGGCTTCCCAAAAGCCAATTAAAAGGATTTTACCTAAAGGAGAAACCAATAATAGGTAGACATTTGTAAGAGAGTAGATTATTTAGGCTTGGCCTAGAGTTCCTTTTATTAGAAATAATTTTTATTGTTCGTTAGGGTTTTATGCAATATTAATTTTGGTAACTTTCTGTAGATGTTTTTTTCAGCTGTTTTGATATGCAGTGACCATTTTCTAGTCTTCCTAATGTAAAGGAAGCTTTAAATTGATTTTTCTCTTTTAAATCCAAAGCTCAAATGTAACACAAAAGCATTCTATCAAAAACACTAGATAAAGAGAAGCACTAATGTGTAATACATCAAAGTAGTGAATCTTTAAGTCAGTCAACAAAAGTCAACCAGAAGCACAGACTGGCATTTCAGTGTCCATCCATCAATACATACGCTGCAGCACAATAGCAACTGCGGTATTTTATCAGAAAGAACTGGACTGTGTCCAGGAATGTGGATAAGAGACCAAGGGATGAGGGCAAAAGCCTAGAACTCAATACTTCATCAAGTAACACAAGAGAAACGCTTTAGGCTGCTAGAGAGGGCGGTCAGTTGCTCAGTTAACAATAGTTACTCTTTTTTTTCTGAGCATCGTCCTCTGATGGAAGGATGGAGCGTTTTAAAGCAGCAGGAAGAAAATCACCAGCTGTGTTGCCATATACTATCAAAAGAGCATTATAATGCAATACCTTCATTACAGACACTGACAATCACAAATCTAAAATCCACACACATGCTTGCAGCACCTCTTCAAACTTCAAACTCTGACATCCTTTCTAATTCTGGTGAGTCAGGACAATGAAATGCAGCCGCCTGTTTTTTTAGAGACTGAGACAACTGTGCTTAGTTTTCCTACAGAAAAGAGCATAATCGAGGGAACACAAGGAAGCGCAGTTGTCTTTCCAGACAGGTGCCAAGTTTTAGAATAGGTACACGCACAGCTCAGGCAGTTCTTCTAAAGCACAACTCCGAGTGGAAGCTTCAGCAGCTGCCGAGCAGTAGGGAGTCCGGATAGTACTGTAGGTGTGATCACCTACCATTCCCATGATAATAACCAGCCTTCAGTATCTCTGAATAAAAATAGTCTCGTCATCCAAGAGGCTTCTGGAAATAAAGACTTAAGAGATTAAGTACCAGATGCCAGTGACATCAAAAGAAGTCCAGACAGTGTTTTGTAGATTATTTTGTATAACAAAAAAGCTTTACATAAACACACACACACACACACACACAAAAGGCACCCACCACCCACCCACATCAGTATTTATTGATAAAGCTCTAAAAATAACAAAACCACAGTTGAAAAACAGCACAGAAATACAGTGTGTGGTAAGCTCAGGGTGCAATTTATCAAAAAATGGCAAGCAGGCTAATATTGAAGACCATGTTGAAATGTGAATCAGAAAATCATTAGAAAATAGAGGTATCTCTGAGAGACATGTAGGTGCTTATGCAACTTTTCATCTGTAATGAAAGAATCTCAGAAAAAAAAGTTACTTTGTTTTATACTGATCAGCTTCATCCTCTTCAAAACAGAAGGTGAAATTTTTAGGGAATGTCTTCAAGGGGTTGCAACTGGTATTATTGAGGGAATACACACAAGCTTTTAGGCGTTTAAGCCTTCTTCAGATCTGAAACAGAAACAGCGAATTTCAGACTCTGTCTGTCTTTAGACCATTATGACTCCACTCTCATCATGACTCTTACCACCAAAGGGTGAAGCAGTCTAGTTAAGTGGATCAGCAAATCTGCTGGACTTGTCTCTCAGGTTATATTCTGTGGGAATAGCTTTTAACTTCCTCTGCATAAAACAGCCATACTGTAAAGAAACCATGTGGGTTTTGTCCCCCAAAGAAAAAAATATTGCTTTAATGATTCAAGCCAGTCAGCAGACCTTTCATTTGACCAGTTTCCCTAAACTGCACTCTCTGAAGGTAGGAAGTCAAACAAAAAAAGACCCATGTTAACTGTCAGGCACCCCCCTACCACAGACCTTGTAGGGCCCTGTAGTGCAACCTGAGATTGTCAGATTGTGTTGAGGAATGTTATTCTATTAATGTATTACAACAGTCTTTCAAGATACAGATTCTGAACCCATTTTAAAAAGGCACTGAGAACTTCCCTACCCCAGCTGATTTCAGTGGAAGTAGGACAAAGCTCATTTACCTACACAGATTTCTCAGTCAGCAGTTCACCACATGCATGTGTAAAAGGTCACCCATCTCCAGGAAGTTACCACCATAGAAAACTGAAAGACAATCATTTCTGGTGCTAGGCAGATATCTTGTCCTCTTCCTCCCATATAAGAAATCCCACACACCTAACATGTTCCCAAAGCTGAAAAATCTGCTGCGTTTCTGAAATACCTTGTCCTGCATCTTGCATTTTCTGTGGTGATGCCTTAAGTAATGCCTGAGTGTCTGCTTTGGCCAGGAATTTGTGTTGGCCTTTATACCCTCTGCAACTTGAGTATTGAATTAGAAGGAGAGCTCGTGTTCTTGGAGTGTCTAACTCTTGGTTCTAGGTAAATCTCTAGTGTCCTTTTCCAGGAATATAAGCCTGTTGGTGGTTTGTGTTTGGCTTTTTTTTCCCAAAAAAATTTTTAAAATACTTTCTACTAGATGTCATTCTGCTACCCAGTTGGCTTCCTCCTATATTTCAGAGAGGATTTCATCTGTCTTCATTCTAGACAGAACAAATTTATGGCTTCTTGGACTGCTTGCCTCGTAGGTAATGCAAACCAGACTGATGAGAGGCAGTATTTCTAAGAATGCAACGTGTATTATCTCAGTGGTCATATCTGAAAGGCACTGTTGTCTCCACCTCCCCTGAACTGTTAGACCACAAGTTAGTTTTGTGTTTTCTTTGTCCCTTAAGGAATTGCAGCTTCCTCCTTCACTAGTAGTTTTGTCCTGTGATGGGAACAGATTCTTCCCTTCTCTGAGGAGAGTCTGAGAAACTGGAGAGCAAGACTGTTTCCAGGGCTAAACACAGAGACACTCCCATTTTTGAAATGCATGTGGTACCTTTATTATCTACTAGTAATCTTTATTATTACCTTTATTATTTACTATTTGTTATTAATATCAGTAGAAAAACATCCAGGCAAGCTTTAGGAAGCTCCCATCTGATGCAGGCCCTTGCAAGACACATTTTTGCCAGAATGGTACATACCTGTCTGCAAGCACGCTAAATTGTGCTGCTAATGTCAGTTTGCTGACAGGACTAGATAAAAATGCTTGTGTCTCTTAAAACCAAGAATGCTGTACATTTAAATGACTTCACAAGGCCGACAAAAGTTTCTGTTGTAGAACTGACTTGATTTAAAGATGGCAGAATACAGGACCATGGTTAAGTTAAACAAGGTACGTGAAAGGACAAGCACACATTTGGCTTAACCAAATTCATAAGGAGAAGCAATATATGATGTATTTCAAGATTAAAGTTAAACGTACGAGCCAAATCTCTGGTTGATGCAAGACCACTGTGATATTAATTGCAAAGCTCTTGGTTAAAAGGCTTGGAGAAGACAGGCACAGAAGCAACTTTTTAAGCAACTTTTGAAGGATGCGGTTTCTAGAGGTGGTGGATGCTTACACCTCCGCCTACTGTGACCAACAGCTGTAGTGGATCAACCCCAGCAATCCAGCACTGTCCAGGACAATGTGACTGGCTTTAGAGGAAACATCAGTAAGCCATGCAACAGGTAGCAGTGGTCAAGTCTGCCAAAAGACTGATGTTTGCTTGTGATGTTTAGTAGCTAGAGCTTGGCCTTGTCCTGCAATACAAATGACTGCACTTGAGGAACACCCCCCAGAAATCCAAGAAAAATTCCAATGCATCCCATCACCACAGCTACAATCAGAGCAGCCAACACAAATTCTCGGCCAAAGCAGACACTAAAATATTTGCCAAGTTCCACTGAAGTTCAGCTCTCTTTTTTTTTTTCACCTTATGTGCACTTCCTTTGCAGTTTTCCCTATTGCTAGTTAAGGACAATTTTTATGAAGTGAAGTTATTGGAGTAAAACTTAAATGCAAGGGCCAAGGCAGCTGCAAGGCAAGCTTTTCTGTCCATGCAAATTCCCCTTGTATTGAGCTAGTTGCATTTGTTAAAAAGACTTTTCAATGGACAAGTATTTTCCCCAGCGATGGCAGTGCACCCTTAAGCCGCACTGAAATTCAGATCTCTCTTTCAACTGACCTTAGGGGCATCATCTGAAGTGTGACTCAGAGCACAGAGAGGCTGAAATAAGGAGGAATTACTGTTTTTTCATAGGGTTGCTCATCCTAATTCTATTCTCAGACACCAGGGATTACTCATGCTCTTCAGAACATATTGCTGGCATCCTGCTATGCCCCTCATTAGACACAAGGGTCTCAGAATAAAACCTTGCAGCCAGGAAGGCAGGATGCGGTAGCTGTCGGCGAGCAGAAGCAGCACACCACCAGGATAGTACAAACTGTATGTGCTTTAGAAAACATAAGCAGGCTTGCTCCATTCACCCTGCAGCACTTTCTTGCCTAAAATCCAAGCAAGCTACTTTCAACAGTAAATTGATTTGTCTCCAAGAGTTGAAGTGGTTTATATGTTACTCTGGGGAAAAAAAATCCAGCTGAATAGGAACAAACACACATACTTAAAAAAAGAAAAACCATCTTTGCGGAAGTGAAGAAATTCATAGAAGAAATTACTGAGGGGGTCGGTAAAAGGTGATAAGGAAAATATCTTCTCCAATCAAAAAAAAAAAAAAAAGAAAACTGAAAAAGCAGTTACTTGGATTGCTGCCATTCTACTCTGCTAAATTAAAGACAAAATAATCTCCTGTGTTTAGCGTTTTCTAAAGTGCCTTAGCACGACTGTTTGGCTTTTCTGAAACAGTCTCTAATTATTTCTGATTATGTAAATAACTTGCTGGTATTTTCTGTAAAGTGTTTCTTTCAAAACCATTATTACTACTGTCACTTGTGGGGTAGATCCAGCTCACTAACCCTTATATTCCATCAAGCTGGTCTCCAACTGGTCAAGTGTTGATACACAGTTAGTCAACAGAAAAAAATACACATTTACATGACACAATTTATTTGCCCTGTTTTGGGCATCTAAAGTGCAATGAGACAAATCACGCCCTAAAAGTGCCCACTGACCAAAAAGCTCCTGGATGTCCAGCTCTGTGACAGACACCTATATTGGACACAGGCAAGGTTAGGTAAAACAAATCCCAGCACAGGTTTCTAAATCTCTTTTTCATTTGAAGGAAACGCTGCCCAATCTCATATTTTCTGTACTCTAATGTTCAGCATTATATCCTGTTTTCCTGTCACCTACCTTACAAAATACCTTGCAGTCAGAAATGGGAGCCACATTCTTCGTTGTTACTTGAGCATATAGTTTCAGTAGAGGTTGTTTTAGGTCAATAACATGCGCTATCTTTTCCTACATTTTTTCCACATGAAAAATCCAAGTAGAGACAAATAAAATGTTTCCCATTTAAAGTTTTAACGCCATCTGAAAATAAATTACTTTCATACAAGATTTTAATTCATTATGATCACCAGAAAATCCTTTTTGTTTTTGTTTATACTAAACCTGAAGGTAAACACATCTCTTCTTTACCTGGAACTTGTTCAGAAGACCATTTTAAGTCAACAGATGCTGGGAAAATCCTTTGTTATTTTTCAGTGGTGAAACAAGTTCTGTACAATTTTTCATTCTGGTTTTACATGTATAACCACTACATGTTCAATACACACATATTTGATTTAAACATATGCTTAAAGTCTTTAAGACTTACGTGTGTTGAAGATTTTCCAAAATCAACAGCAAGTCAACATGGTCTTAAGTGGAAAGTCACATACCTCTTATATTGTTAGAATTTTCCTATGTCTCATTCCTCTAACATTTGCTTTAGGAGAAAAAAATCCACTGAAGCCAGTAGAAATGCAGGTGTAAAAAACAGATCCAAGGCTGAAAACAAGTTTTTTTTTGTGCCCAAAGGAAAATTGCATTACTGAAAATCATCAGACTGAACAGGCGAGGCAGCAATTCGTACTTACAAGTATGACTTTTCTCACTGTCTACACTGCAGTGACCTTAGGCTTGAGAAGTGCTAGGAGTGCTTAACTGAAAAGCACTGTGGGATTGTAAGGAGCAGCTTTGGAACACATCTAAAAGAGATGCATTTTCTAGAGCTAATTAAATGCTAGGTTTTTTTCTCTTTCACCATCCCTCCTCAATTAAAAGGTGTGACTTCAGGGACTCTTTCTATTTAAAGGATGTCTAGGTGATATTCCAGGAGAGAGAACAGAGATAATAAATCACACAGCGGCTGTTGAAATAATATTATCCAACCTGTAAAGACCTTTTTCAAATCACTTCACACATCTGTCACTCCACCAGTATTGCATCTATATAATGAGTTACTGCTTACCTTTCCCTGCTGGTATGTCTCGCCATTCTTAGGAACCACCTACACTGGAGTTATGATTCCAAATGCACTATGAAGTCTCTGCAAATGAGACCACAATTCCAGCAAAGAGAATCTATAAACTCTATTGATAGCTGACTATGGAAAACCATGGCTTATGTGGTGAACCATATCTTGACCTAAAGAAGAGACAAGGTTTGAGTTCACCACTAGTTTAACCGTATTAAGAAAAATTAGCACACTTTAAAAGGTTACCCAGTTTTAGTAATTTGATAAGCCTTTCTTCAGCAGTCTAGAAGGAAAAAAAGGGATATTTATGTCACTTTTCTCTGAACAACAACTTAACTTCTTACAGAGCAACAGCAGCAACTATAGCACATTTTCTTGATGCATTCCGGTATGGTTTCAGATCTGGTTTATGAAACATGAGCCATAATTCTATCAAAGCTTATCTTTTCCTGGAGATGGGCTAGGATAACATATCCATATTGACACTACAACATCTATCAAAGGCTGATGAGGAATGAATACCATTAAGCTGTCTGTCTGACCCTGCACAGGAAGAAGAATGGCCTTTTGCTGTATATGATTCATTGTAAAATAAAAATAAATAAAAAAAAAAAATCAGAAATGCTTTCTGGAGGCTCCATGCTGCTTTGTTACTTTCTTGTAGTCAATATTAAATACAACCAATAGAGAATGAATATATGTAGTTTGGATTGCGAAATTTTACAACTTTATTATCTCTCAAATCTGTGTTAATTCTCTTTTCACTGGTCTCAAAAATCAAATAATGTTGCAAATGCATCCTGAAAGACACCTTTGTTTTTTAACCAAAAATATACATATATATATATATAAATTTGCCTAACCCTGGGAACAAAGTTTTCTGCCAATGCAACTGCAAACTGTCCTTTCCAATGACACAAAAGGGACTGCAAATCACTTCATAAATAATAGCTACTGGTACAGTGTCTATTTGAGTGAGAGAACTTCAAACTCAGACTATTGAAAAGTAAACGGATCTGCTTGTAGTGACAGAGTGCCACACTTTCAGTAAATCACTCCATACAATTGAGCGACTATTTGGCACAGCCAGGGAGAGTGAGATTTTCCTGGAGGAGATCAGCCACTGGTGGGCCAAGAGATCATTGTGTTGTCAGGAGATCAGTTCAAGGAAGTTTGCATCTCCAAATGGTGCGAGCTGTTCATTCTCACCAAGACTGGAGATTTTTATTCCCTTTGTGTGTGTCATTTATCAAATCAACTTTCTGTATGGCCATACCGTAACTGAGTGTAGTGGGTTAAGCTTGGGCAGCTGCTAGACCCCCAGCCAGCTGCTCCCTCACTCCCCCTCCTCAACAGGACAGCGGAAAATCAGGTGGAAAATTCAGGAGTTGAGATAAAGACAGGGAGATCACTTATTATACAGATTACCATCATGGGCAAAATAGACTCTGCTTGGGGAAAATTAATTCAATTTATTGCCAGTTAGAAATAGAATGGTGAGAAACAGACAGAACTAAAAAAACTTCATAATTCCCCCAAACCTTCTTCTTCCCAGCTAAGTCTCAGTCCTTCACTCTTCTACTGCCTCCTGCCCTGAGCAGCACAGGGAGATGGGGAATGAGGACTGTGGTCAGTCCATAACAGTTCCTCTCTGCCCCTCCTTCCTTCTCACATGGTTCCCCTGCTCCAGCATAGGATCATCCACAGTCTGAGGTATGGATATCTGCTCTGACATGGTCCTCCATGGGCTGCAGGGGACAACTGGCCTCACCATGGTCTGCACCACAGGCTGGCAGGGAACCCCTGCTCTGCCACTTGGAGCACCTCCTCCCACTCCTCCTTCACTGACCTGGGTGTCTTCAGGACAGTTTCCTTCCCTTTTTTTCTCACTCGTCTCTCTCACAACTGCTACACAGTATGTTTTACCCTTTCTCAAATACAATTCCACAGAGGTACCACCAGTTTCACTGATGGGCTCAGCTTTGGATCTATTTTGGAGCCAGCTGTGTCTGGCGTGGGGGCAGCCTTTGACCTCTTTTCACAGAGGGCACCCCAGCAGCCTTCTGGCTACCAAGACCTGGACACATAGGTCCAATATGCTGGAGACGTAGATACGATCATCCTTTGGGTATTTGGACTTTAAACCTTTCATCTCCTCCCTTTTCCTCATTACCACCAGTTTGTTTGTGAAGTAAAAAATTAACTAGACCTAGTTCAAACCACAGCCTGCTAGCCCACCATGTAAATGATGGGATTAAGCAGGGGAGGGTGGGAAAGGAAACAAGACCCCATCTGTGATTCATTCTAAGGAGAACATAAACCATGACCAGAAAGCACTTTAGGGAAGTGGATGTGCACAGCTTTGGATACGCATTAACACAACCTTTACTGAAATGAGATTTGAGGCTTTACAGAACTAAACGAGCAGCAATCCGTGCCAGTGGCACAAATCCCACATGAGGCTGGGGAACCACACCACCACTTCTTGCAGAAGGGCTCAGCAATAGCAACCAGCACTCTGGTCTCCTTCAGGCTAGCTGCTTCCCTTTGAAGGCCAGCCACAGGTTTCTTCAATCACTGCAGGCAGAGAGTCCTCTTTGAGGCGTACAAGCAGTTCTTGTTACTCACCCACAACTACTGATGTGCAGGCAGCCACCGCTGTGCTTCTGAGGGCAGGTGGTCTCATGGGCTTTGGTCCTCAGTAGGGAGGCGACATGCTGCAGCATGCCAGGAGATCACCTTTCCTTTTCTGGTAGCATGCAAGAGGGAAGCGACAAGTGAAGGCTTGTGATGGCACTTCTCTTTACTGCACTTCCAGGGACAGTTAGAAAAGCTCCTATAGAAGAGGGTCTCCATTCCATAGGGAAGATTTCTCTGAAACACCAGAAACTTTGTTGCTCCAGTTTAATGTTATACTCTGTAGTTTCAGACTCGCCATAAGATAGAAGGCTGAGGGAAGAAAGGAAAACCAGGTCATTTCTTCAATAACTAAGTCCAGTAGCAGGCCCTGCCTTTAGCCTAACCTTTGCAGTCATGCTTTTCATGATGTTATTTATAAATATATGTTAATTTTTGTGGCTACCAGTATCTGTCACAATGCTAGCAGCAGGTGCCAAAAGCATGTATACTAAACCAAATATCAAGTAGCTTTGCATTTAGGGCAGAAAAAAAAATAAAATGAACTTCTCTCTCCAGGGACCCAATCATCTTGCCAGTTTAAGTTGCCACACACACCTGATAAAATGATTGTGCCTCAAATTAAGCCTTCTAATTTGTGTATAAAACTGGGTCACAACGCTTATTTCTTCTTCCCCTCAGCCCGCTTCACAGCTCCTGTACATATTAGTGCACTATATTACACACAGAAAAAAATATGCTGAAGGGCAGACCTTTGTAGATGACACTTCAGCATATCTACACTGTGTTACAAGCACAGCTGGCAGCCAGCTTGAAATCTGAATCAAAATAAAGAGTATTTTGCAGAGGTCCTCTCTGAATCTGTTACTGTTATGCTGCTCCCCAACCCTAATGCTATCAATATAGTAATCTTACTACCTCCTTTTGGGTTTGTTTTTGGGTTTTTTTTCCCATTTGTGTCACCTGTATCACCAAAATCTTGTGGGGTTTTTTTTAGGTGTTTCTCAGTCCCTTGAGTTGTGCTGGCAGTTTCCAGACCAGAGTTCCTAAGGTAACTTAACCATTGTTATTGTTCATTTGCAAAATGTTCGTTGTGATATACAATACAGTAATCACACAAGATTTGTTTCCTTCTTCTCCAGATGCAAGGGTTAAAAAACCCCAAAATATAAAGAAATCTGTACTTATTTAGAAGAATTATCATTATACTGTAAACTGGGAGATAAAAAATTTGTCACACATACTGACAAAGCCCTCCAGCCAAAGCCTCAACCATCCAGACAAACAACTGATAGTTTTATCCCCCCACCAGATGTTCCAGCTGCTCAGGTTTGTGGAATACCCACTTCCATCTCTGCTCAACAGCAGCAGACTCACGCTCTTGAAAGTCACCCTCTGACACCAGGAACAAAAGGTCAAACCATAGTCTAGACAGAAGCTGTAAACTGGGATGCTCAAAAGCCATCAGTCTGACAGGATGAAAGAGGAGCCTAGCAGGACTTTTGCAACTGGTTACGTGCAAAATACGTATCTTATCAAACATACCTCCTTCCCCCTTAACTTAACAAACTACAAACGCAGGTCAGATTTTTGGCCCACACTACATTCTGTATAATTTCATAGTTTTTTGTGCATTTTTGTTTATAAAAAAAATAATAATAGCCATGTTTTCTCTCTTTTTCAGAAGGTACTCAGTCACCTTATGTTAGGAAACCAAATCCAAAAGCACAAGTCAAACACATTGAAGATACACCTTGATATAGGCAGAATGAACTCAACAGAAGTTACCAGAGATTCATTTAACCACAGGATTAAATTCAGTCTTCTGGCTGGAAACACCAAATTGAAAAGCCATGGCAAAAGAGAGAACTAAATTATACAGCCTTTATACTTCCATTCTTTTTCTTTGCAAACTCATCACAACACTGCCAGTATCATCCCAATATCAAGTAGTAGAGGCATCCCAGTCAGATCTCTAACACACACTTATCCTGCCCAGGCCCCAGATTTCACCCCACCTGTTTTATTGTGCTCAAGTAGTGTAGCAATCCGAAGGTGATGAATGAAAAATGCAGCAAAACACTCATGATTTACACTCAGCTAATGCCTTGTCATGTTCCCACTTGCTAAACTCTGCTGTGGCATCATGGAGCAGAGTTGAACACCACCTGCATTTTGCTACGTAGCTCTAATATGCATGCATCTCCTGTGCCCCCTGCCTACTTTGATTACTCCTGCTTTTGGCAATTAACATCAGGAGATTAACAATTGGCTCCAAGACAATTGACTCTGGGGGCAATTAGCCTCTTACAGGCACCTCACTAGTTGCCAATTTCATAGAGGTGAGAGGTGCAGGGGCTATTAATGAAATGCATCAGGAAGAAATAACTGAGCTGTCAGTTAGTCTTGGGTCTCATCCATAATTCTGCGTAAGAACAAATGCTGTAATTCTACGTCCCATGTGAATCACAGAAGTCAAATTGAAGTCACCTTAGAAGGTGACTGCTTTCCTTTGCCACAAATAAGGGATTCATTGGATGCTCTCGTTATGGTAACATCCATTTAAAACTTTCCCTGTTTTACACAAATGAGGTGGTAGTAAAGTGAAATGACAAGGCTGTGCCAATTTCAAGTCATACCATTCCTGTCTGACTTCTAAAACATAGCTCTCTTGCCAGTCTCATGTTGTGTATAAAAACAGATATCTTTGCAAGATGAGTGCAGTTTGCAATGCTGTGGTCAGTTCATAACCAAATCCAAAAATACATGAGCTGTTTCAGAAGCAGATGGTTTAATTGAGTCATTTAAACAGCAACAAAAAATGCAAGGTTGGTGTGGGGTTTTTTTACTATTTGTAGTACACCATGAGCTCAGTTCAGCAATCCTTAACTATTTAAAACTTTATTTATATTGGCAAGAGTTGTGGGGGTATACATCCTTTGAGAATAAAGATGGCTTGCAGGTTTTTACTGTTCAAAGAGCAAAGAAATACACTCCATTCAGCAAATCATCATGTTGGAAAAACAGGCGATGCACAAGTAACACAATGGTACCACAGTTGTATACCAGGAGCTTCTGCGGAGTAAATCTGTGAAAGGAATTAGGTGTTTTATCACCACAGAGGGATCCTCATGCTCCAAGAGAAGAAAGAGATGCTCAAGACTGACAAGGAATAGAGTGCTGAGCCATCATTAGCAGATGCTGCTGGGGAGGCTGAATGTTACATCTTGTCCCTTTCCATGACTTCATTTTGTGGGTATGTCCACCTGGGAGCCCACAGTTAAATATATTATCCAATAACAATGTAGATATTAACAATCACTGCAGCCAGGACTGAAGTTCAGGACACCCGCCAGCTCTAAACACCAGAGCTGGAAGTCTCAGCTCTTCATCAATTTTTCTGTGAGGACAGACAGTGGGAAACAGTGTCATCAACCTTATTAAGGTCAAGATAAACAGCATCCACTGCTCTCTGCTTGTTCACCGTGCCAGTCAACTCATCATAGAAGGCCACCAGATTGGTTAAGCATGTTTTTACCTTCATAAATCCACGCTGACTACTCCAAATCACCTTCTTACGCTTCATTTGTTTGCAAATGGTTTCCAGAATTAGCTGCTCCATTACTGCCCCAAGTATCGAGGTAAGATTGACCAGCCTGTAGTTCCCCAGATCTTCTTTCTTGCCCCTCTTGCAGATAGGAGTGACATTTGCTTTCTTCTAGTCTTCAGAAATCTCTACTGATCAGTGTGACCTCTCAAAGATGATCAAGAGTGGCTTTGGAGAGACATCACCCAGCTCCCTCACCACTCATGTATGCATTCCATCAGGTCCTGTAGACTTCTGCATGCCTGGTGTGTGTCCATATTCCCTAACCTCCTCTACTGAGGGTAAATCTTTGTTGTTCCAGCCTCTGTCTCAGGGGACTGCGATTCCAGTAGAGACAAAGGCAAAGTCTTCGAGTACATACCTCAGCCTTTTCCATGTCCTTTGTCCCATTCAGCAGCAGGCCCACATTTTGCCTACTTTTCTTTTTGCTACAGATGATGTACTAGTAGAATCCCTTCATGGCCTTCACCACAAATCCAGGTGGGCTTTTGCACACTCAGACAGTGTCTTTATATTCCTCTTAGGTCACCTGTCCCTGCTCCCACCTCTTGTATTTCTTCCTTTTTCTATTTGAGGCTTGTCTGGAGCTTATTCTCATTCATCCATGCAGGCTTCCTGCCACCTTTTCTTGACTTCATGCGTGGTACAGATTCAGGCACCTTCAGTAAGGGAGGGCTCCTGGAGCAGAGTGGGTCCCCTTTGCTGGGCTCAGAGAACATCTTCCACATCTGCACTTCCAGATATATGTATGCACAGCATCCTGGACACGCTGACGAACAAAATGGGAGAGAAAGGCCACGGTGGGCTGAATGAAAAGCAAGGTAATACAGTCTGCCAGAGAGATTCCTTTGAGCAGGACCAAATGGTTTAAAGAAGCTGAAACTCTTTTTTAAGGAGCAGTAGCAATTCTGCTTTTCCTGATAGCTGCAACATCAGGGACAGGGGGACGATCCAGCTGGAGGACTTCCTCTGTGCAGCAAGCAACAGGGGCAGAATTTAAACAGTTTGAACACATATTGCAGAAGAAGATGCACAGTTAAGGCTGCATCCATTTTTCCTGTTCTTGAGTCTGTTTCCTGGAGTTCATTGCCTGCTATCTCACTTTCCCATGCTAAAAATGTCTCTTAGCTTGTATAATCCTCCTTCAACAGATTTTTTTCCTGTTAGCAAATTAAAACTAGTGCTCTAGAGGCCAACAAAAAGCAGTCTCTTAACGCAGGTTGGCTTTTTAAAAGGTGCTGAGCACTTTATTTGAGAATTGGAGAGGGAGAAACAGTCACATAAAAATTAAATTACACCTATTTGATACCAGTCATCATTTTATTGCACATAAAACCTGAAAAGCAAAACATTTAAATTCTTCAATATTTTCAAGTCAGTTATCTTGTAAAACAGTATATTTAGCATAAGATATATTCTCAACCAAAATATTTATCTACCAGTTACCCTAGACAGAAGTCAAATAATAAGTGCCAGTTAACCTTTCAGTCACAAAGAGAAGGAAGTGAATTCAGAATCCCCATACACACGCTGGGCTGGATATCCTCCAGGCCAGAAGCAAAGGGTGTACCTGGGCCTGGTAGCTGATGTGTGCAGAGGGCAAGAAATGAAAGCACACTGCCAGTGTCCTCAGATGAAACCTGGTTGTCTAAACCAGGGAGGCTCTTCATAGCTTCATTTCTCATCCGTGATATTGCCTGTGAAGTGGACATGGAGGAGCACAGTATAGGGCAGGGTTGCACACAGGTTTAGCTTGGGTGGAGGAAAGGGACTGTGGGGCTATTGCTGCAAATCACCTTGTTAAACACTTGCTAAGGTTTTCATCTACATAAAAAAGCCAGGCATTACCACTGTTTAGTCTCTAGCAGAATTAATCCCCTCAAGGATGGTGTTTGGGCCTTCCCCATTTATGGCAGATAGATCACCCAGGAACTTATGGACAATTCAAACTCCTCAGTGATCAGTACTAAACAGCCTTTCACTACACAGCCTAGGTCAGAATTTCAAGGCACGACACAGAGCTGGAAGGAAGCAAGGCAGCATAGAGAATGGCAAACATTCTCCTGGAGACTATATAGTCTGTGCTGGTTTGACTGAAAAATGAATTAATTTTCTTCATGCAGTTAGAAACCTTTTTTTTCATAGCTAGCATGGTCATTACTTGGACTTAGTTTGAGAACAAGAGGTAACGCCCCAGAAGGGAGTTAATGTTTTTAATTGCTCTGGTCTGAGAGCCAAGGACACTCTGAGAGCTGTGCCCACAGGGGTGAGGCAGCCAGGAAGGGGGGCAGAGAGGGGGCAGAGTTCGACTGACATCCAGACTGATCAATACGAGTATTCTAGCCCGTATTTAAGGAGAGTTGGGATCTTCCAGTCTCTCTTTCTCACGTGTTCATTTTTGTTTTTTTTTTTTTTCGTTGGAGCCGGGGGAGTTCTATTTGGGAAATTCAGTTCAGCCTTTTGCCATTTTGCAGAGATCTCTGGGCTTTTCTGCCTTTTTTGCTTTTTCCTGTTTTCCAGATCAGCTGTTCAGTTTGTGAGGAATTACATTGAGTACCTTTTATATTCTATTTCTATTTTTATCTCTATATATTTACTAATAGTGTATTATTATTTTGTTATTTTATTAAACTGTCTTTATCTCAATCCAAGTTTCTCCCTTCTCTTTCGATTCTCGCCCCTATTAGGGGCGGTGGGAGGCGGGTGAGCGAACTAGCAGCTATTGTGGTTGTATTGCTAGCTTGGGTTAAGCCACAACATAGACTCATAATCCAGCAGTGTCTGAAGGTAGGATCTACACAGATCTGAGAGGAACTCCGAGCAAAAAGTCTGTTGAAAACCTGTATTCCTACAGAAACAAATGCAGGTACCCATTATCTGATAGAAAGCATAATACACCACACTAACTCCAGCTGATCCAAGCTGGTGCCCTCTGTAGAAGACCACCTAGAAGAAGAGGATGGGCATGTCCTCTTCTGGCAAGGCAAGGAAGCTACAAAAGAATGACAGCTATGCTTCTGTGTGTGCTGGTACTCCAGCACATTTGTGACATGCAATTTCAGAACAGGAGCAAAAAAGCAGTGACTGAGAAACAGAAAAAAAAATCATTTGGATAGTTTCAAAGCTTTTTAGTCCAACCAAAAGTTAAAAACCTGTCTACAGAGTGGTTATATATGTGTAAACAGAGCAGGATGCTTCTCATAATAAAAAAATGTAGGTGTGCATTTTTATACCCAGGAATCAGCAGAATGCCTGACTGCCTCATGATAAAAGTCATATCAGAAGTGGATGGGGCAGGGAAAAGCCTTTGAATTTGACCCAAGTCAGAATAGGATTACGACTTCAAGACCACATATGCAGCTAAAAAGCGTGATACGCATGCACAGAGCACTGGTAAAACAAATAGTCAGAAGAGCTTTGAAGAGATGTTGCTGCCAGTAGAGACCAACTTCTGTGTTCTGACAAGCTTTTTAACCTTTTCAAGCTCTGATCCAGGTGCCTCATTAGTTCTGTGATAATTCTCTTTCTCACCATCAGTGTGCACATTAAGCTGATGCTATTCCATTTACCATCCAGGTCACGGGGTGCCACTGCCCCAAGCTCATTCATGGTTTGATTTCACACACCCCTCCTCCAGTTTTTTCAGTCTTAAGAAAGCTCAGATCCTGTAAAGAAGCTGGATTTTTTTCAAAAGTGCTTAAGCTCCCAGAGTCTCTTCCTGTTCTCAATAGGAGATGAACTCTTTAGAAAATGCCAAATCGCCATTTAGAGAGTGCAACTCTGTTGGAAATGCGATCCTTAGCATTTTGGATGGCATTACATACCCACATGCTATGCCCATTGCAATTTGGTTTGCAGTTAAAAAGAAGTCAAACAATACACAACTGCATTCTTAATGAGTGGTCTGGACAAAGCACACTCCCTGTTATCAGCAAAAAGAATGCAAACCAGCTACCTCTCAAGAGAGCAATTGTATTAGTGCCTGCTTAACCTTCATCTTTAGATAAGAAATCTTAGGTATTTTGTGGGTTTTAGTACAATAATACCTGCACAATCTCTTGATTACATTTATCCCCATGTCACCCCTATGGGGTAATGCTATCACCTCCATCTTGCCGATAAGGAGTTGAGCCGTGGAGATGGATTAAGTTAAAAGTCACCTGAGAGGCGTAGGAAGTCTGCACTAAAACTGACAGCTAACCCAGGATTCTGCCCAGCACTTGCCAAGGGATGTGGACTCCACACAGAGGAACTAAAAAATGCTGAAATTATGAATTTACATTCCAGAATTAAAAACCAACACATTGACCTCATTTGATTATTTTAAGGAATATATTGGTAGCTACTGCATTCTAGAGTCCTAATACCAGATATAAATACGGAAACCAGCAGGCAGATGGAGAACTGCAACGTGCGTCTCTAAGAAAACAGCAACAACCTTTAGTTTAATACCACACAGCTGCTGTATTCCTTTATACAGCAGAAAACTCCATTGGAAAAAATGGTTTTGTAGAGTTGTTGAGGTTTTGTTGTTGTTTATCCTTAATGCCTTTTAGGCTCGTGGTCGTGGTCAATGGGGCAGAGTCCAGTTGGAGGCCTGTATCTAGTAGAGTGCCTCAAGGGTCGGTGCTGGGGCCAGTACTGTTCAATGTATTCATCAATGACTTTGATGAGGGACTAGAGTGTACTATCAGCAAGTTTGCTGATGACACCAAGCTGGGAGGAGTGGCTGACAGGCCAGAAGGCTGTGCTGCCATCCAGCAGGACCTGGACAGGCTGGAGAGCTGGGCGGAAAAAAATTTAATGAAATATAACAAGGGCAAATGTAGAGTCTTGCATCTGGGTAGGAACAACCCCAGGTCACAGGGCTTCCTGATCCACCAGAGGTGCTGTCACTTCAAGAGTCTCTGTAACTGAGGCCTGACCCTGGAAATGCTTTTGCACACAAGAAATCACTCAAAAGCATTTGCTCATTCTCACTGCTCCATTCCAAAGAGCATTTCTTTCGTCCTCCTTCATGCGCTGGAAAGATACCACACACGGCTGCGAGTGTGACTGTAGCCCTCTGGGGCTGCAGTTTGCTCACAGCAGATTACTTGTCTACAAAGCATTTTCTCACTTGGGTCACATCTTTAAAGGGAATTTCTCCAGCCTAGGTTTGTTATGTTTGTGTAGAACATTTATTACATTGCTATTCACCAGCAGGAATTCCATGCCCCTATGAGTTCATCAGCTATAGCACAGTGACTTCCTAGACATCCTACTATGCCCAAGGTCCAATTCTTAATTCCAATTTTCTCCACTTTAAGGCTGGCTGTCACAGTTTCTATTTGAGACTAATTCAGTAGCTCAATTTTAAAATCTGTTACTCCCAGCAATTTTAGCAAGACTGGTCTAATAAAGGCAATTTTTCAAAGGTGAGGTGCAATTCTTTGTTTCTCTGTCAGACTCGCAGGAAAATTATTTATGTTCAGTACACACCAAGAGGATCTCCAGTTCTGGGCTAGCACTTTCCTTCACAGAGAGCGAGATGTTACCACCATGCCCTCCAGGTATTGTCTCTTCTTCCCTACAGAAGTAGCATTACTAGGCTAATATTGCTAATATTGTCATCAGCAGACTTTTATTCTGCTTCGGCCTCTACTACTAAGATGCTATGTAAAGCTTCACCTTCTGTGCCACAGCTTCTTTACCTCCAAAGTACAGATAACATGGGTATTGCCATACGGGGCCACCAACACTTCAGGAAAGAGTGAAGATTTCTGGGCTAACTAGAAGTGGGAGAGCAAGCCAGAATACAGCATTTAAAAGTTTCCATCCCAACGCACTTGTTTGCATTAACCTTAGCTATTTCTCCTCCAGCAGCAGTCACCTGTCTCCTTGCAGTGTTTCGGTGTCACCCACAATCAGTAACAGCTTAAAAGCTCTTTATGGTCTGTCTTACCTACTCTCCAAGTGATGCCGAACAGAAGAAATTTCTTGGCTGTTTTCTGCGCTCTCTGCTTTTGCAATCAATGTTCATCATTGCTGATTACCCATGGTGTCATTGCAGGTCTCTAATCAGTAAAAAGGCCACCTCAGTATCTTGTACTGGATTCAACATGGATGAAAAGACAGCCCCTCTCCCAGCGGGTTTACAATCTGCGGATGACCATGGGTCAACATGTGGCTGCACAGAGTTCCAGGTAAAAGATGATGATTAGGTAACTGGCTCTTCCCACCACCTCTTACAGACATCACACGTGACTGGTTAATCTCCTTTCTTCTCCTGAATACCAACCGCAGACTGACGCATACAACACTCCAGTTTTAGTCCTGGTTTCCTCATTAGGGACCATCTCAGTGTGTTCCTAACACCAACACAGCCTGCTCAGCTCAGAGTGGATGGGCTGTGGCAGCTCCAGGACCAGCAGACCAGGACAGAAGGGACTGACCTCTCCCCACCAGAGAGGAAACCCCATGCAGCTTGAGGTGTTGCTGTGTTAGATCTAGCTTAGGTAAGGAGAGCTGTGCTGCCCTTTCCTTTCACTCTTGGTGACCAAACAAGCAGCTTCTATCTTCTACCTCCCAGCAGATACACATTGACAAATGGGAGGTGGGAGTGGGGAGTTATCAGTGCTGCTTCTGGGTCTGAGGGAGAAATCAGGGCTGAGTTTCAGCTGCAAAATCTGGTTTACTAAAGAGATCCCCACAAAAGGAGGAGAGCCTGGTGTTTCTGTATCCTTAAGGCACTTGCGATTTTTGTAGGCTCCCAGGGCCTGTCCCACATGTAGTGAAAACCATAATGAAAAACAGAGACCCTTAGGGGGAAAGAATAGATAATAAGGACTCAGGCCTGAAAATTAACTTATTTTTGCCCTCTTACCTACGCAGAGCCTCATCTGCTGTGACAGGGACAGGAATTCCCCTACACTGAGCTGCTCTCAGCAGGGAGGCCCAGGATCACAGCTAACTGGGTGGCCTTTTACTAAACTGCAATTTCCCCTTTCTTTGCAACTATAGTGCAGCAGGGTCAGATCAAGGCACAGACAAAACTGAACTTTGCAGCCCTGAGGAGCGGGAGGCGAATCAAACCCAAGCTGTTCCTGCTGCAGAACCCCAGAGGGGACAGCGAGGTTTCCTGCCCTTGGAGGTGCTGTGGGGCACAGAGGAGGTGGCACGTGGCCTGAGGGAGGGGGAGACCCCTGTTCCTTGTGCCCCACACACCCTTACTGCTGCATCTGCCCATTTGGCTCCCTGGGACTCAGGCACATGCCGGGGGCGGGGGGTGCAAACCACAGTAGGGATGTTTTGCTTCCTCCAGCAGCTGGTCCAGCTGCCCTTGGCAGCTGCTGGCATCATAGTTAACAATAATTTTATAAGAAACCTGTCTGTTTTTCTCCCCTTCGTTTCCCATCTTATGGCTTGCTTTTGGTCAGGAGTTGCCTGAATTGGCAGCACAAAAAGCTCTGGCAGAGCCAGACTTCCCACTGGAATAAGCTAATAGGCTGGGCATTTTGTTAGTGGGAAGAGAAATTCCCAAATCTCCTGCTTTATTTATTTTTGTTTGTTTCCTTTACCTCAAGCACAATGAGAGTAGAAAGAGCAGCGAGTGAGCCCTGTGGCAAGGGTGCTTTTGACTATTTGCCTCCCTCCCTTTTCTGTTCTCCCTTGGGTGCAGCGTCACTTTGGTTTCCTTGCCCTCACAGCGAGCAAAGGAGCCCCCGCAGGCTTTTCCTTCCCAAGTGACAAATGAGCTTTCGGGAAGAGTTGTTCAAGTTGTTCTGACCTCATTAATGTTTATAAATACATAACGGATGAGTGTCAGGAGGATGGAGCCAGGCTCTTCCCAGTGACAACCAATGATAGGACAAGGGGCAATGGGTATAAACTGGAACACAAGAGGTTCCACTTAAATATGAGAAGAAACTTCTTCACGGTGAGGGTGACAGCACTGGAACAGGCTGCCCAGGGGGGTTGTGGAGTCTCCTTCTCTGGAGACATTCAAAACCCGCCTGAACACATTCCTGTGTAGCCTCATCTAGGTGTTCCTGCTCTGGTGGGGGGATTGGACGAGATGATATTTCGAGGTCCCTTCCAATCCCTAACATTCTGTGATTCTGTGATTCTCCGATTTATAGCAGCTTCGTTATCACCTCTAATAATAAAAGTGCCGCCCGGCTGCGCGGGATCCCGGCGATCCCCTGAACGCGGGTGGTGAACAACTCAAATACCTCTGCGGTGGGGAACAAACCCACAGCCTCCGTTCTACCTTCCAACCGGAGCGGTGGGAGGGGGCAGCCGGGTGGGTGCGGGCTCCCCGGCCGGGCTGGAACCCCCCGGAGCCGGGGGGGGCCGGTGCTGTGGGGGAGCGACTGGGGGACAGCCGGGGCGGCGGCGCCACCTGGCGGCTTGGCGGGGCAGCGCGGGGCGGTGTTGGCGCCCGCCCGTCCCCGGTGGCACCCGGGCACCGATGGGCCCCGGCGGGAGATGCGTGAGCGATCCCCGACGATTTAACAGTGGCGATAATGTTGCATGTGCCTATCGGGGGGGAATGAGGTCCCGGAGGGCTGCCGGGTCCCTCAGGGCCAACTGCTGCCATACAGTCCTGTCACCCACATCAGAACCTGTCACTGAAACAGACCCGCCGCCACCCCGGTCCCCATCCGGAGCTTGAAGGTCACCCCAAAACTGTCAGCTGGGTTTCGAGTCCCATTGCTAGCCCTGGCCATATGCTGTGGCAGCAGGTTACAGACATAGAATCAGAATCATTTCAGTTGGAAGAGACCTTCAAGATCATCGAGTCCAACCATAACCTAACTCTAGCACTAAACCATGTCCCTAAGAACCTCGTCTAAGCATCTTTTAAACACCTCCAGGAATGGTGACTCCACCACTTCTCTGGGCAGCCTGTTCCAATGCCTGGCAACCCTTTCTATGAAGAAATTTTTCCTAATATCCAATCTGGACCTCCCCTGGCACAACTTGAGGCCATTTCCTCTCATCCTATCACTTGTTACCTGGGAGAAGAGACCAACACCCCCCATGCTACAACCTCCTTTCAGGTAGTTGTAGACAGCGATAAGGTCTCCCCTCAGCCTCCTTTTCTCCAGGCTAAACAGCCCCAGTTCTCTCAGCTGCTCCTCATCAGACTTGTGCTCCAGGCCCCTCACCAACCTCATCACCCTCCTCTGCACTCTCTCCAGCACCTCAATGTCTTTGTTGTAGTGAGGGGCCCAAAACTGAACACAGGATTCGAGATGTGGCCCCACCAGCCGGGGATGATGACTTCACTACTCCTGCTGGCCACGCTATTCTTGACACAAGCCAGGATACTGGTGGCCTTTTTGGCCACCTGGGCACATTGCTGGCTCATATCCTCATCAGGTCTAGGAGGTGCTCCACACCAAAGGCACAGAGGTACTTACCAAACCCCTCAAAAGGTCCTGTGACATTGCTTTAGAAGTAAGTGGCTTCCTACCATGTGTACATCTTCAGCTTGTAAAAGGAATTAGTGGGTATTCCCTGTACTTTCAGAGTAAATGTTCTCTTGTATTACTAACATAAAGATGATCACCCACATGGCCTTTGTTTCGGAGTTTTGGCAGTGGGTGGGATGACGGAGTTTGGAAATTCTCTCCCCAGACGTTACAAATACTTTGAAAATGAACAGGAAGAGAAGCTTAAGATAAGGAATGTCTCCAGGCTGTGCTGGGGCTGTTTGCTCTGCTGCAGTCAACTTCAGCTCAGAGTGGATGAGCGAGCTTTGTCCATGAGCAAGCACAGGGAAACGGACAATGCTGAGAACTGAGATCTAGTGGCTTCAGGATATGGAAAGAGGTGAGGGAGAAGCCCACACCAGAGCATTTTAGTCTTCTTGGCAGATAGTCACCTTTGAGAAAAAGCCTTCTTCATAGACAGAATAGTCTCCAAACCACGTTGTCATACAGAGGAACACACTTTTAACAAAAGGCCTATCTTAACCAGTTTGCTGATCCCACCTTTACCATTTGGCAGGGGGGAAGATAGTATTTATAATGTAGACTTCTTCCACTGAGAATTACAGATGAGCCCTGTCTCAGCAGAAACAGCAAAACACCATTGAAAGGGATGTGTGAAAAGTTACAAAGAAGGTTATTCTGAAGGCCAGGAGGTTTTTCCAGGATTGCTGTTTCTTGCAAGAGAAGATTTTATTTGCAGTGAGGCTGCAAGGCAAATGTCCGCACTGCAGTGGGCATCCCCACGTTTCTCTAGGAACATTTTTTACATGGAGTTAATGAATGCAGACCTGATCCTTGCAGGGATGAACTAGGTATATGCCGTGCTTGACGGACAGTTTCCTAGCTGTTTCTTAAAGACCTTTTCCAGCACTGAAGATCCTACAGTCTGCCTGGATAATCTGTCCCAGTGTCTCACTCTCATTTCAGGTACAGGTATTTCCAGATACCTTAGCACAATCCCTGGGAGAGAAATCAGTGCACATGCATGGTGTGGCCAGTAGTGTTGCATGGTCCTGCATGCAGCAAGCCTGCTGGCCAGCTTGAAATTCCAAACAAATATTAAAAATTGTCAAATTCCACTTTACAAAATTTCTGGGCACAAAAACTGTAAATATGCCAAATGTGTGCCATACCTATTCCTGCGCTCTTCCATAGGCACTGAAGAACACCATAATGCTGAGTCAAAAAAATTGCTATTTTACCCAGTATTATCCACTTTAAGGAAGAAGTGATGCAATCTTCACAAAAACTGTGCATTTGCAGTGTAGGCTGAACACCTGCAGTCTACAAACACGGTAGCTCACCTTACCTGCACAGCACATCTCCACATCTCCCATGCAGAGAACTCCTCAAGGCTGCTGCAAGGTCACTGGGTTACCCTGGTCTCCAGCTTCATGCTCTGCCTCATTTCACCTCATTTTAGAGCCATAGAACTGGTGTCCTGCCAGTGACCTGTGCCTGAAGTACCTTCTCCCCTCAGGACTTGGAGCTGCCTGGCTTCGCCATCCTGTCACCAAGACATTTTGGGTGGTTGTAGGTCCCAAACATACATCACATAAAATCAAGGGATGTCGTGTAATATAAAAAAAAAAATCTCTGTTGTATCACCAGGAAATCAAAGTAGCTGTTTATAATCTCCCCCACAAAAGTGATATGTTTTGCTATGTTTATACAGACATACAGTTTTGCTTGTTTAGGAAACACATGTGGGAGTGAATTCAGTTACAATGTGTGAAATTCTCTACAGCTTCTCCATTTAAACTCTAAACTGATTATTCTCTGAGGCTACATTGTTAAGCGGAACAGCAGCCATGCAGGAAAGGTAAACTGTTTGGCTGGCCAACGCTTGCATGATCAAATAATTAATCAGCCTCGAAGGCAAAATTAGATTTCCAGGAACCCTGCTTCTTTGGGATTAGATTTTGGAGTGGAAAAGGTCAGACAGATACTAGCTCTAATAACTCACTATACTTTCTTCTGTCATTTTTATTTAATTTGTAACAAGAAAAATAAGCTTCCATCTAGAGCAAGGTACAGGAGTTTTCTCTTTCTTGTTAAGGTCCATAGTGCAAAATCCTGACATACTTTCTTAAGCCTCCAGTAATTATTTTTGGCTTGCTCCCAGTTTAGTTTCTAGCAGATACTTGCCTGCAATACAGAAGACCCCCTTGCCAACAGGAAATTTATTTGCTCTTTGGACAGAATCACCAGACTGGAAGGTCAGGACCCACTAGCTTGACATTTGCCACAGATCGGACCAAAATACTGCTTCTGTCGAGACCGGATTGTGGAGCTCCTGGTGCTACAGAAAGATGTCAGGATCTGTCTCACAGGAAAGAGGCATTAATCCTCTTGTGATATTTAGGATCTGGAGGATGGATACAGTGGGGAACAGTGAGCCCAAAAGCACTTGACCCATCCCTATGGAGATTACAAGCTGTGCTGGTTCACGGAGCATGATCACTTGATTAACATCTCTGAATTTCCTTGGGATGCCAATTTCTGATAACGACTTACACAGCTGTAGAATGCAGGGCTTGTTAAATGCAAAAGTTAGGCTCAGCTTCAGATGTTGTCAGCTACTTGGGCACGCAAACTCATTAGGGCTTTTCTTTCTGCTCAGGAGCCACCTTCCGCCTCTTCCCAGCAGACCTTTAACACCATCACCTGTGAGTGGCTGAGTCCATTCCTGACACTTACATACAACTGTAATAAGCTTGTTTCAAAGACAGAATCCCTCATGAGCCTTGTTACTAACAATTTGATTTTTTTTTTTTCTGCATAATTACGTGACAAAAAGTATTTATTATTCCTTGCTGCACTTAAAAGCTAAATAGACAAGACAGACAAAGGCAAGGCAAGGTGTGGAGTCAGAGTGAGATGATACTCCACAGTCACCTAGCAGGTCAGTGACCAGGCTGAGAGAAAAGCCCAAATCACCCACTACAGTTTGTATTATTGTAGCACCCACAACCTTCAGCTATGCAGCAGAATTCCAGAATATTCCTGACAAGCACATGCTGGGAACAGGCACTTTCTGCCCTCACAGGGGATGTCCATATTACCTTCAGAAAACCCTCAAAGAAGAATGTTGTGTGCAGCAAGCAAGACAGCAAGTTAGAGTGCACAGTATATTAACCCCCAACATACTTATACTGCATGAGCAGTGAAACATAGACTCATAGAATCATTTTGGTTGGAAACACAGAATCACAGAATGGTTGGGGTTGGAATGGACCTCTGGAGATCATCTAATCCAACCAACATTCTAAAGTAGGTTCACCCATTGTAGATCACACAGAAATGTGTCCAGGCGAGTCTTGATTGTCTCCAGAGAAGACTCCACAACCTCTCTGGGCAGCCTGTTCCAGTGCTCTGGCACCCTCAAAGTAAAGAAGTTTCTCCTCATATTCAGATGGAACCTCTTATGTTTCAGTCTTTGCCCATTGTTCTTCATCCTGTTATTCAGCACCACTGAAAGGAGCCTGGTCGCATCCTCTTGACAGCCACCCTTGAGATACTTATAAGCATTGATAAGATCCCCTCTTAGCTTCTCTTCTCTGGGCTGAACAGACCCAGTTCTCTCAGCCTTTCTTCATAAGAAAGATGCTCCAGACCCCTAATCATCCTTGTAGCCCTTCACTGGACCCTCTCTGGTAATTCCTTGTCCTTTTTAAACTGGGGAGCCCAGAACTGAACACAGTATTCCAGATGTGGCCTCACCAGGGTGGAGTGGAGGGGAAGGAGAACCTCCCTTGACCTGCTGGTCACTCTCTTCCTAATGCACCCCAGAATACCACTGGCCTTGGCCACAAGGGCACTTTGCTGACTCATGGTCAACCCATTGTCCACCAGGACTCCCAGGTCTTTCTCTGCAGTGCTGCTTTCCAGCAGGTCTGCCCCTAACCTGTACTGGTGCCTGCGCTTATTCCTCCCCAGATGCAGGATCCTACACTTGCCTTTGTGGAATTTCATTAGGAGGAGACCCTCAAGATCATCAAGTCCAGCCGTTAACACCGGCACTAAACCATGTCCCTAAGAACCTCATCTAAAGGCCTTTTAAACACCTCCAGGAATGGTGACTCCACCACTTCCCTGGGCAGCCTGTGCCAGTGCCTGACAACCCTTTCTGTGAAGAGATTTTTCCTAATATCCAAACTAAACTTCCCCTCATCCTATCACTTGTCACTTGGGAGAAGAGACCAACACCCCCCATGCTACAACCTCCTTTCAGGTAGTTGCAGACAGCGATAAGGTCTCCCCTCAGCCTCCTTTTCTCCAGGCTAAACAGCCCCAGTTCTCTCAGCTGCTCCTCATCAGACTTGTGCTCCAGACCCCTCACCAGGCACTGAAGTCACCTGCCTCCCAGGCTGCGCAGTGCGTGCATAGGAAAAAAATGCAGAACAAAGCAGGTGCTGCAAGTTCATGGCTGAGATTTACTGTACGATGCCTCCCACAAAAGAGACAAGCCCCAAACGGCACTGGTGCAGGCACGTGGGTCCAGCATTACCCTGAATGCAACACTGTGAGCTCATGAGGATGCTTAGGTGGATCTGTGGCCCAACATGTCCTCCCTTCTGTTTACTGACAGGCACAGCCTCATAAGATTCTTTCTTTAATATGTAAGTCCCTTAGGACGCATATGTCAGTGGTTAAAGAGGGCAAGCTGGGTGTGCACAGAAAATACTTTTATCCTACAGCTTAGGAGTGGTCCAGCTAAATAGCAGGCTTCTGTACATTAGGTACACAGGGCATCAGTACAACTGAATGTAATTCACACATTTCCTACCAGCCCTAAGCTCAGCTCTCACAAGCACTTTCAGTCCTCCCTTCCCTGAGCAAAGAAATCTTTCCAGTTAGTTTGTTTTCTGAACAAAAAATAAAAGCTAGGAAGAGGGATATTTCTAAGCTCTCTATTCACTCCCAGTTGTTTACAGGTATGCTGCTGGGACAGCAAAGTCTGGTTTTAGTGACTGGTTGCACTATGAAACTTCCCAAAGACAGATCTCTCTTTTGCCAAGAATAACTTTTCTGTACCAAACTAATTTCCACAGCGAATGTACAAGGGGGAATGGAAATTTTAGGAGTATGCTTTAGAAATAAGACTTTCAAGTACAGGCTCTCAACAGACCATCGAAATTTTTTATTTTAACCCACTCTTTTATGTATTTTAAAAGTACATAAGGCCACAGCATCACCAGAGTATTGTTGCCATCATTTTTAAACTTTGAGAATGGCAATCAGATTGCATCTTATCAGGAAACACCTCAGAGGTTCCATGTAAATGACACATGCACACAGCTCGACAAGATGTTTGTTGAGAATCAGCTCTCAGCTACTGCTTTTCACTCTTCACAGTTCCAGCCAATGTTACCGTATTTGAAAAATAGGCAGAAAACAACAAAGTCTATTGCTTAAGAAGGTACTCAGCTGCATAAAAACCAGGAGTCCTCCTCTCTTTTGCCACTGATGAGAATATTTTCCACTTCTTGCTCTGACTTGCAAATTCCTCTTTATCAAACCTAAGTCCATTGTATTTAGGAGCAAATGAGAACCAGGTTGCTAGCTGTGACCTTCTAGTCCCTTTCAAAGACTTTTGCAGTCGGCATTTATATAAAAGGGAAGGAAATATAGGGTCATATTCAACAGCCGAACATTCATAGCCGGACAATTTTAGGTGCATTTCTGCAACTGCGCTGCTGAAATGGGTTGAACACACCTGAGAAGTGGCATGCTGTGAAGTGAATTTTTTTTTCATTGATGTCTTCCACTTGAAAAACACAGACAAAATCTTGTTTGACTGTCACTCAAAACCAACAAACAATCAAACTAACTAACAAAGCCTTGCAGAAAAGTTTACCAGTTCATAATGAACAGCAGGTCTTGATGACTGGTTAGGGAAAATTGGTCTAAGTGCCCTCATTTATTATCAGCTTAATCTATAGTTTACATAATGCAACAATTATAAAATTTGTTCAATCTAAACAAAACTATGGACAAAGGAACAACTATTGCATGCTCTCTCTTCACAGGTGGAGAAATAGAGCATCAAGACAGTGATGGCAGCGAGTTCCTAGAGGAATGGGTCTGTCCTGAACTGGGAAATCCACATGGACCAACTCTTCCTGACTTGGGCAGAGCACCTGGTCCTTCTGGACATATATGTGTGGGCTTACTGCTGTGGGTGAAAACATTGCACCACAGTTTACATTAAATGTGATGCAGGGACAACATTCCCAAAGCTGTGTAGGACGTCCCCCACTGTCTGTTCCCATGTCAAGTGATGTGACCTCACGTGAGGCTCGGGACACACACACTGGTTCAGGTCACATCATGAGTATAACTCACAGTAAGTTATTTGACTGAGATGGTCAGGTTGGCAAATGCCTTCTGTGAGGGCTGAGAATATCAGGCAGAAAATGCCATGCCCAAGTTGAAAATCTGGGACAAAATAGCATCTCAGAAACATGTGAGGATGAGATACAATATTTTCCAGGGTGACCAGGTCCAGCCAAGACATCTGGTGACCAAAGCTTGACAGGCTGGGTGGTTCATGCCTGGGATCCCAGCTATTCACTCTGCTGAGCCTGACAGATTGCTTGCACCCAGCTCTGGGCTGCTGTGCATGGTGATGATCAGGTGTCCATATGACATTCGGCATCAGTTCAGAGATCCCAAAGTCACCTACCTGCCTAAGGAAGTGCAAAAAGGTCTCTCTTCTGTCCTAGTCCACTGACGTGGCCACAGAGAACCATCCTTCCTCTGAAAGGAACTACAGAAGCAGCGAGGTCTGGCACGGCAGTATGTCAAAGGCAGTGTTTTCCCTGTGGTTTTTATGAGTCTCCACAAGAAGGAAATTAGAAACTGAAGTCTACACTCTCTCCCATTTATAAATGTGTCCGTAATGTGTACGTTGTGCTGTAGGTTAATGATGCAGTTCTCAAGCAAGATTAACTGCTGCTTCAGACAGCCATCAATTTTTTATGATTGCAAAGACCATTTCCCTACTAAAAATTAATGTTACGTTCCCTGAGGGATGGGCAGTATTCAGCATCAGTCGTGTGTGTAGGGTGGGAAGATGAGAATAAAACAACAACAACAACAAAAAGAAAGCAAAATACACAAGTTAGTTCCCCAGCTCCCACACCAGGGAACAGGTATGTGACTTTCCTCACTGTCACTTCTGAGCATCCTGACCAAGGTTAAATATGCAGACATGTGAATATGCTACTGACCCTTGCTGATGGGGCCAGCTCCCTCTGAAGGGATGCTGTGAGCGTTCAATGTCCAATACCAGGAAACAGTGACTTTGCACAAGATCAGCACAAGTGCCATCCTGCCTCAAGAGCCTGGGACATTGTTCATACCTGAGAAAGACAGTCCAGAGATTGTTTAATGCTGTAGTTGAGCTTTTAATCAAACTTAGCCTATATTTGGGGCAGACTCCAAGAGGCTTCCTATAGCTGCATCAGCAGAACAAGGGGACTCACCTCATCTACTAGTCCGTTTAAGACATCTAAGAAAAGTGGGAAGAACTGTCCTTTGTTGGTGGCCTCTCTCTCTCATCCTTTCTCTCTCTACATCAACTGTAGAAGGGAGCCTCATGCTTAACCTAGTACAGAATCACAGTTTTAAATGTCTGAAGCAAGGGGAGATGAGTCGTCAGCTAAAGTACAAGTTTTTGACCCAGTAACAACTACTGGGGCTGAAAGGATGCCAGCTAGCTTCATTAACAATAATCCACATTTTAACCTGATTGGTAAAACCATTATCATTCAGTCTGAACCTTTTCAGAAGACTGAGCCAAAAGACCACAGTGTCTTTGCAGCTGTGTCCTTTGATTTAGCTTTGGACTGGCTTGTTCTCACATATCTTATTTTGACTGTATGTAGAGAAATTAGTTACATCTAGGCAAAGAACCTTGTATCCTAATAACCACATCTTTGTTTTGTTTCTGACTAATGAAATGAGGCAAGTTGGGAAAAATAAATAACAATCAGGCCTCATATCACTGACTAACAAGATGTTTATAGTGCCATTACCGTAAGTGCAGCTGAGATCTTTATTAAAAATCAGGGATGGAAAAAGTTCACTCTGAACATTGCAACACTAAATAGGCTCCTAATTAACAAGCAATCCAGCTGCTTTAAAAACTGTTCTGGTGTTGGTTCACTGACAACAGCTGAATGACCCTCTGAGAAAGCCCATGCTTAGGTTCATGCTTAAATTCATTTCTTTCACCCAACTCCTACTCATGCGTCAAAATCACAGCTGAAAATACTGGGCCTCAACAACACTAATATTTTCTAGGCATTTCCCATTGTTCCACAGTCACAACTGCAGCTATGGTTGGGTTTTGTCGTTTGCAACTTCATTGAAGAAAGCATTTCTGGGGTTGCTATATTTCAAGGATGTAGGATTGGAGGGCCCAGATGTGAACCCTTAAACACAGAGCTGCCTTTTGCTACAAACCACAACAACGACTATTGAGTTTACCTCTCTGCTTCAATATCTGCATGGTGAGATACAGCTGGATTATCTTCCAGTCCTGTAAAGCAATTTGGATGTGTTTCTTGATAAAGCAAGGATGGGCCTTGAATTACTTTGCATAGAAAATGCTGTTTTCCAGACGGAAGTCAATGAGGACCTTTGCCGTTAAGCTTGAGTTAACAGAATATAGATAAAAGTAAGCTGATGCATCTACTAATACTGCATCCATTAAGCAAACAATTTAAATATTTATGAGGAAGAAAAATATTACAGCCTTTACTACAAATATGCTAGGCATCCAAACCTTCTGTAGAGAAATACTGTAAATCTAATGAGCATCCATATGTAACTAACCTGACTTGCTACAGGACAGTTATTTATAGGGCAGAATATCACTCAAATATGTCAGATTTGGCACATCAAAAGTATTTCAAGTTAACTGTGTATAGGAAAAGGACCAGCTGTATAGGTTATTTCCCTTTCAATAAAACCCATGGACCAAATATTATCAGTTTACTATGGGTGACAATATTGTTAGTGTCGGTACCTTAAGTTTTTTGAAAGAACCAGCTCACATATCGGATGGTTGGTAGGAGCCATTCATAGGAGACATGATGGTCTTCAGGGCTGGTGAGCATCCACCGCACCACTGGACTCCTGAATCCTCATAACATGGAGGTGGCCAGGCCAGGTCCTAACCACAAAGGCCAGAGACCACCAGGGAGGAGCAGGGTGATTCACTGACTCCTTCTTGAACACCCCAGCAGGGGGAAGGGCAAGTCCATACCAGCCAGACCACTTTGGAAAGAGCAAATATTTATCAGTGCTTATGCCAGCACAGCCTCGAAACACTGACACAAGGACTGGTTGAAAGAGGCATCTCTCTCCCCCTGTATTCCTTAGCCATTTGGAGAACAGCAATCGCTATTATTTTAAAAAGCTGAAAGGCTTGACAAAGTAATATTTAAATGCAGGAAAGGTGCCAAAATGTAAGTGCAGGGACTCAAGCTTTCCATTCATATGCAGAACAGGTATAGTACAAGCTGTAGCAACGCAAACTGCAATTTATCTATTTCTGTGGTCCTGCCGGCTCCAGAGTATGGCAGGTCCCCCCAAGTGCTCTGACACAGAAGCTCTTGCAGCACAGTGGAGATAAAATTTGATTAATTCCAAGCTTGTTTGCCTGCTTTTGCTCTGTATGTGTATGCATGCGTATATAGAAAATTCGGCACCTTTGCCTCTCTGTTTTTGTATAAAGTGCTGTTCAGAAGAACATTGGACATCCACAAGCTCTTATGAAAAAACAGACCTAATGTAAAATAGAGTTAAAAAGTCCACCACTTGTGAACTGGCTCATGTCCATCAACCTGGAGGGAAGGAAAAACATCCATGTGTAGAGATGATAAGAGTTAGTTACTTTCTTGTTGTCTACTAAAAACAGGTGAATGCACAATACAGGGAACTAAGACTGTAAAACTGTTTTGAACAAGCTAAATACATTAAACTGCAAATGTCACAAGAGAGCCACGGCAATTGCACTAGTAATTATTTTCTTGTTTCCTAATTCTACCACAAGATACTAATTTCCCTAGCTATTACACTCAAAAATTGTCACAGTACAGGGGGAGGCAGGGAAGAGGTTGTACACCCATTATGTGATCACTGCCAATACATCAGTGTATAAAAACAAATGAATGCATTTTCCCTCAAGTATCAGAGTGAGAGTTTACATATCAAAATCATTTGACTCAGTCTTCTGAAGACAAAAGCTATTTTTGAAGAAATAGCATTAGCAGGCAGAAAAGCAGAACAGACTAACTTTATGGTCATTTCAAAAGAAAAGCAGAAGGCTCAGATGAGGATATGTCTCATACCATGCTGGCTGGTCCTTGCACCAGCAAAGAAAGGAACAGGAGAAATATGTCTGATTTCTCCTTTGTTGTGTTTTTAATTAAATAATTTCCCCTGTACTTTTATTAAGGCTAAAAGTATTGGCTGCTTAACCTTCACTGGAGGATCCTGGCAAGCTCATTTTGACATTGCATAAGCTTGCAACTCGGATGGCAGATCCTTTCCTCCCTTTTGAGTAGCAGATCTGTTCCTCTCCCAGTTCAGGTTACAGGGAGGGCATTCTGAAATTTGGGACCAAAGTTTGTCCCTTTCAAATGAGCCCCTGCTTTGCTTCCCAGCTTGCTTGAAGCTTAAGAGGTTTACCCAAGGAAAGGCAGGGAACTATAAGGTTAAAGGGGAACAGAGAGAACAGCTTGATTGACTGGTCCTTCAAACACTTTCACTGTTCTGAATTCTAAATATAGCGAGAATTAATGAGGCAGAACTGTCTTTCAAAATTAAAATTGCCCTAAAATTGTTAATGCTCTATCACTGAACACCACAGAGGAAACACAAGGCAAACACCTGCACCCACCTTCACGTAGCCATACCTAACCAGTCTCCTGTTCAAACAGGTATGTTTAAACTTACTTGTGATGGAGCACATCGATGTATCACCATGAGGGACAGGCAAGTTGAAGCCAAAGAGAATGCAACCAAGTCAGCGGGGGATGACAGTACGAGGAAGGAGAGCAGAAGAACACTTTTGAGGCATAATCATGTACCTGGTTCTTCCAGATCAAGTAGGAAAGACCACGACAATGATTTTTACCACCAGCTCATAACTTCTCCTTGACACGTGGGTTTCAGTGAGTATGAATCACTTTGCAACGGACATTGATGCTTCTGATCTAGACAGTTTCTGGACAAAACCAAAACAGAGTGCAGAGTGGTAGCTTTGTGGCTGGTCTCATGTGCCTGAATCTGAACACTCCTGAGTCTGGAGGGCTGGCTTGGGGGTTCTGCTAACCAAGTAGCAAACAAAAGATTAACCCAATGTTTTCTAACCAAGGAAAGAGATTTATGTATCTGTCTTTAAAACAATCTATAAAATACATTTTGATAAACAAAACAACAACAAAACAAACAAAAAAAACCCCACCAAGTGTCATAATTTTAATTTCTGTACAACTGTATGTAATGTATCCTGATTGATGCCAACTTAATGCACATGCGCACATGAAGGCCACCTTCTTTTGCGTGATTTGGATAAGCAACTGAAGAATTTCCTTGCAATGGAAGAAAGATGGTAATCTTCGTTTTTTTCTTCCTGCATCTCTCTCTGCTTAGCAAATTCATCCAAAGCTCTCCATGCTAGGATTCAATGTGGCAGCTTTCAGCACCAGTGAAAACTGGAATTGCTGTAAGTAACTTTCACATTGAGTTCAGCCTTGTGACAATTGCCTTGTTACCGTGTGTTACATACTGAGCAGGTCCATAAGAGGCAGGACCAGAAAGCAGTTCCTGGGTCACTGAGTCCAGGCCTGTACAGCTGCAGACTAACAGCTCATACACCATTGAGAAAATATCTATTCTGGTCTCCTGCTCGGGACAAGATCCAGTATCTAAGCATGGATGTGCATTTTGTACCTGTGGAGTCGATAACTACAGTATTCAGATCCAGACCCCATTGAGTTCAGTGAAAAATGACATTTGACTTAGAGATGGCCCAACTCGATTTCTAGTTACACTTGCCCCACTCATTTACTTTCAGCTGGACTGGAGCAATTTGTAGCTGTTGGCTTGTTTCATCACTGAACACTGTAATCCTGACAATCATGAGATGAACAAACACAGTCACAAAGAACTAAGGACAGAAGACATCAGTCATAATCTACAGCAGTATCAATAATGAAGTCTGTCCCAAGATACATATTAGGTGACTTTTTAAATGTTGAATTATTTTGGATCCCTTTTTTTCTAGAACTGTGAAGGGAAGAGAGGCAGAGAGAAGTTGAGGAGGAGGACAGGCTCTCACCATGGGTGGTTCATGACCTTGATTTGCAAAATAAGCCATACCTCTCCACCTTTGCAATGCAGTTGAGGTAGTGTTCAGCATCAACTATGGTTTTTGTACTTGTCACCATTCTGCATTTATCACTGCAGAGGAAATGAAAATACAATAATGAGCAACATACTCTGCAGCCTTGGAGGTAATTACACATCTTTCTTCACAAAGTAAGAGGAAAACACATGAAACATCTGAAAAGATGGAAGATATCCATGGAGCAATTAAACACACACTTGTCAACGTGTCACAAATACTGTGTTTTTACAGCTGAAATGAAAACACAAAATGCCATCTGATTGAACTTCAGAATAATTAGCACATCACAGCACATAACCATGACAAGTACCTGTCAACAGCTATCAGCACAGCAATGACATTTTCCACTGCGAATAATAATGTAATTTTCCACTTTTGAATAGTAATGCTATTTTTTGTCTTTTGAAAAAGCAGCATTGTTTAAAACAGATACAAATATATCCTCCATAAAACAAGATTTCGTTCTGCTAAGTTAACACACAGAATTATTTCATTGATTTCGTAACTAAAACTAATTCCACATGCAAAAGCAAATGAAGCTCTAATTCCATGTAGCTTCTGGAGGGAGAAGAGGATGATGCTGCCTGAGGGACACCGCCTTTGGCAGCCAATGCCCATGTATTCCCAGAATGCTTTGTCTATGCCAAGCTGCATAACCAGGAACACTCTGGACTTGTACTAAACTGGTTATTTCTTGTAGGCAACACACCAATTTAAAAATACACCAGAGGGTCAGGTACCATGGGTGATCTTCAGCAATTTTGGGGCAAATTAATAATTACAGGTCTGCTGTGCTCCTACAGTAGCTTGTTCAGAGAAAGGTAAGAAAAAGCCAAAAATAAAGTTTCTGTAAAGTTTTAATAAAATTATAAATTTCTTACTGGTCTGTTTTCTGTAAACAAGTTAGTTACTAATCAATGTGATTTAAAATGCATGTTGAGTTGCACAGACTGGCAAGTACAGTCTCACCCTTTTTGGGTGGTTGTGTACAATTTTATGCTTGTTGACTACGACTTTAATTAACAAGTCATATGAGCTTAGATTATTTGGTCTTTAGAGTTCCCTAAATGAGAAGAATGTTTCTTACTAGCAATAACAAACCAACAATCCTACAAAGACAAGTTTTGAAAGAAAGGCTGGAAGAAATCAAGGTAGGTTCAGTATTGGGAAGCGAACACAGGACTGGGCAGGAATCAGATCTCTTATATGATTATTTGCCTCATTGAGGATGTGGTTTTCCTATTTGCAGCAAACCGCAGCCACCCCCTCTTCCAGCTCTGCCTGTGCTCTGAAAAGATGAACACAGCACAGGGAAGCACCAAGCAGAGATAATGAATTTGGCTTTGAGGGCCCCAGGCTTGGGTGGTAGCAGTGGTACAGCTGCGTTGGCTGAGTATGCTGCCCAGCCTGAGGAGCAAGGGTAATTCATAGAATCATAGGGTTATAGAATAGTTCGGGTTGGAAGGGACCTTCAAAGGTCATCCAGTCCAACCCCCTGCCATGAGCAGGGACATCTTCAACTAGATCAGGTTGCTCAGAGCCCCGTCCAGCCTGGCCTTGAATGTCTCCAGGGATGGGGCATCTACCACCTCTTTCGGCAACCTGGGACAGGGTTTCACCACCCTCAATATAAAATTTTCTTCCATCCCCATCTTTCTTATAGGCCCCTTTTAAGTACTGAAAGGCTGCAATAAGGTGTCCCCGGACACTTCTCTTCTCCAGGCTGAACAACCCCAACTCTCTCAGCCTGTCCTCACAGCAGAGCTGTTCCAGCCCTCTCATCATTTCTGTGGCCTCCTCTGGCCCCTGTCCAACAGGTCCATGTCTTTCCTGTGCTGAGGCCTCCAGAGCTGGACACAGGACTGCAGGTGGGGTCTCACTGGAGCGGAGCAGAGGAGCAGAATCACCTCCCTCCACCTGCTGGCCACGCTGCTTTTGATGCAGCCTGAGATATGATTTACCTTCTGGGCCGCAAGTGCACATTGCTGGGTCACATCCAATCTTTCATCCACCCGTACCCCCACATCCTTCTCCACAGGGCTGCTCTCAATCCCTTCATCCTAACAGGGTATTTCTGCATCATGCGTTGTTGTGACATATCATGTTGTGACCTTACGTGAGAGGTAAATAAATTCCTGTAGCTGTTCCTAACTTGGCTTGTCTGCCCACCAGAGTGACAGCTTTTAATGCTAGCTGGAATGACGTTGGTGCCATCCCCCCCCCAGATTCTCTATTTATATTAGCAGGATTAAGTAACTGATCCATGGAGACGGCTCATCCTCAATCAGAGCACAGAAACCCACCTCCACTGAAAAAATGTGTCACACAATCACAGTCAGTTCTGCCAAGGCTTCACAGCCCTTGGGGTGGGATCTGTCTTGTCTGCAGCCATTTAAACGGTAGGTGCTTATCTTAAGTGGTAGCTTCTGCAATAACCTATAGAAAGATACCAGTATTTCCAAGACAGCAAGACATTTCACCTATTTTAGACACTTGCATCTGCAGCTTCCAAATTGTGCAGAGAGTACAGGATGACCTAGAAATTTGGACTGCTACTGGTGCCGTCGTATGCCAAGCCCAATTTGGGTCTTGGCTGACACTGGAATTGTAACAAAAATAATACAAAAATCTGCATCGTGTTTAAATGGCTTCCACTTCTGACTCACCTCAGTGTGAGAGGAGCCTTCCCCCAACTGCATAAGTTTTATACTACTGGTGCCATTGACAGAAAAACCAGCTTTGTGGTAGAAAATTTGAGAGTCTCTGTATGATGTTCTACTAAATGACATCGTCCTTTGAGTATTTGCTGTCAAGTTTGGTGATTAGGAATGGGCGTGGGTCAGATGGGTATAGCTGGTTCTCTGTGCCAAACTCCCACATCATGTAAAATTCAGATAAAATTTTACTTAATATGTAACAACAAAATTTTCAAGGGCAAGATATATCTCTCTCTGTCTCTATCCCCTTGAGCACTAATCCGCAAATCTCTACACCTCCACCCCCTACAAAGAAAGGGCCAAATGCTACCAAAAGACTGTATCTGCGGGATTTTAGGCTCAACAGCAAGTATGGGAAGAATTCATGAGGAAACAAGCTGCTGACATTTTTGACAATTCTGCACAAATCTGTGATGTCCATGGAATTTCTGCAGTGGCTGAACTGCTGTTGTGGTTGCCTGCTCTGCAGCCTGATGTCCCAGAAGAGATGTCCCAGCCCCATCTGTGAACACTGCCACCATCTCTTTGAAGCTGTGGGACAGGGCCACCATTTCCTTAACTCCAAGACAGCAAGAAAACTACCACCTATCGCTTGGACGAGTGGTAGGAAACCAGCACTCAGGAATGAGAACCTCTGCTCTACAGTAGATGTGCTGATTATGAATGGGGCCTTAATTGCATGCAGTAGAGATTTCCTATTTGGTTTTAATTTTAGAGTAGTGCAGATTTAGAGACTGATACCTTATGGAGTCAAGAAGCTTCTGTGGAAGAGCTTTCAAAAAAACCAACTACTGAGCCATCAGGCCATGGAGATACAGTCATTCTGGCTGTAGATATCACACTCATGCTATCCTGGAACTGCAAAGAACTTCGTAATAGTGTTCAGGTTAAATAGTTTGCTTCCAAACCACTATGAACTGGAAGACAGTAAATCTCCCTTAAAAGTAAAATTACAAGGGGATACACAGGGGAATTCAAGATGAAAGTTCCCACTCCACCAGGTATTAGGCACTGAATTTTGCCCTCTCTGAAAGTTAAATGGGCTGAGCTGATCTATTAGATTAGTTTTGTCACCAAAAGGGTTGATCCTACTCTTCTCCCATCACATCACTCCCTCTGCTCCTCATCTGGCTGCTTGATGAGCCATTTCAGTCCTCAGACAGTCAACCTTGGGGAGGGAAAAAGAGAACAGAACCCAGCTCCCCATTAACAATTTGTGTTTTTCATGGTTTTGATTCTTACTATGTTTATCTTTTTCATCTTGGTAAGGTTACCTTAGGCAGGATAATGCCAGTTTTGCACGCCACAACCATTGATTCAGCTCACAGCACTGCTGGAGAAGAACTTAATGCTCTGTAGTGGCAGTACAAATGCACCTTGCCACATCTGTGCTATACCAGAACAACTCCAAAATGGAAACACAATACTACCAGGCTAACAGTAACTCTCATAGGAAGCAAATATTCTGTAAACTCAAACACTTCACTAGAAACTGCTTCATTTTAAACTTAAAAGAAAAAGCAAGATACACCTTGTCAGTATTGCGCATTGCAGAGATTGAATGAAAGATGCCATTTAAACCAACTTAGTTCAACTATTAAAAATATCCTGGGAGGATGTTGAATTAAATTTCAATACGATTTTCACAGATTAAGTTCAACTCTTGTTACTTTGGGCTGTTTGTTGTGAATTTAAAAGACATGCTCTTGGCTTGGTTGAGAAAGGCTGAAAGGTGGGCTTTCCCACGTTTGAGCCCTTGGGCAATACCCCAGCTTGGGAAGTTCAATGCTGACCCTGGGAACTGCCAAGTGAAGTTGCCTTCAAAGGGACAGAAGGGTCTGATCCAACTGGAGGTGTTTCTGGGGAACAGGCCCAAGTAGAAACCTTTGTGGTTCAGCCTTCACATTGCCCTCCCTCCAACCCATCCCCAGGGCAGAAAGCATGGCAGAACCTGGGAGTGGAAAACTTCGAGACATGAAAAGTACGAGCCTCAAAAAGATCAAGGAATTATAGATCCATTTTGAAAGGCTTGAACAAACCAGACCCCCAGAAGGGCAATACTAAGCGTGAGGAGCTTACGCCATAAGGACCTTTGATATCCTGTTTCCCAGGATGAGACGATTAGTTAAAGGTTATATTAAAAAACCACATTGAATATACAGAGTGATGCCTCCTGTAGGTTCTCCTCCCACCCAAGCTTCCAGCAACCAGTGGCTTAAGGGCATCCTGCACCATAAGCTACAGCCAGATCATTATCTAACTAACTTCCCACCCTGCGTGCATCTGATTAACCTCTTTTTCAACATAGGTGTATTTTTAGACTATGACATCCTGTGGCAGTTAGTTATGAATAATGCAGAATAAAACCCTAGTCTTCCTTGACTGCTTTAGCAGTAGTGCTCGTATGGGGAGAAATGGTGAATCATTGCTCCTTGTTTTCCTTTCCCATAAGTTTTATGTTTTCAGGACTCCTTAAAACATGTCCCAGGAGAACTCCACAAGACGAGTCTGAAACAGCAAAAACTTGGTAAAGAAACAAAGGGAGAAGCAGATTAAAGCAAAACTAAATATGTACCAACACAGAGTTTTAAAGCTCTGCAAGATTTAAATGAGTCAGTACCATTCTTCTTGTTCTAAGAAAATCAGTAGCATCTCACTTTTCCTGAGTGCATCTCTTTTCTTCTGTCTAATTTGCAGGAGGCAGCATGTCTAAAACAGAGACACCACTTTAAGGTACCTTATGGCAACTTCTCTACCAGCTTTCTTTTCAGGTTGCTTTGATTTCCACCATGACTTTACCTTCAAAGGTACTTCAGAGCATACCCAGCTGACGGTTCATGTACATGTCCCCAGCCTAGTCAAGAGTCTAGCTCTTGCTTTGACACGCACTTTTCATCTTTCTAAATTGGAAGGCGTGCATGAACACACCCTGATATATTTCCAATCTAGTGTCCCAGCCTAACGACTGTGCTTTAATTGGCCCAAGGCTTTAAACCGAGCCCAACAGCTGTCTGAGCACAGAGCTGCAGCTTACGTATGTTTTCCATTGTTTTACTTTAACGTTGTACCTCAGACAGCAGAGGATTCAATATAGGTTGATACCCATCTGTCAGACTCATAAAAATAACACATTAAAGGGGGTTAGCAGGACTTCTGCTTTGTTTCCTCCTCTGGCCCTGCAGTAAGAGCTGCACAGAGTGGTCCTGAGGTGAGGTTATCTGCAGAGGCAGCCCCAAGAGGATGCCTTTACCCATGCCAGCCCTGGGACAGGTTCTGCCCTTTGAGTGCCCTCGAAAAATAAACCACAAGTCCAGCGTTGAAGCCCTCATAGAGCAACGCTCACCTCATACATGGGCACCTTTCTACTCTGCTCCATCATGTTCTTCCAAGAGGAGCTTCCCACCATGCACAGGAGACCTGATACAGTCTGCGGACCAGGTGATGAAGAGGTAGAGCCAAGTAAGACCATTGTGTTGGCCAAGGCCACTGCACAATCCTGGTCCAGCCTCCACAAATGCTCCACCGCATTGGGTTGAGCAGGTGGGACATGACATGTAGTTGGGATAGAACTATGATGGCCATTACTCACCCTGTCTAAATGACATACTGACGATGAAGTGGGAGGAAAGGCAGCTCTGGGGCAGGAGAGAATTACAGCCTGCTGCGGGAAGAAATGTTTAGAACCAAACCCCACATTTCCCCCCTCTAGTTTGACACATGCGCAATGTGGTACCACTTGGGAGCACAGGAACAAGCTGTAGAAAGGGGGACTTTCAGCCTACCTGCTCAACAGGCATCTCTTGCTCCTTGCAAAGCACTGAGCCCCCCGTGTCCCTGGGACTCTGGAGGGCCAGGCTGGGAATGGATCAAGCCCCTGACACACAGGTGCCCAGGGCCGGGACCCAATTGAGGGACAGGCGCCAGTGTGACTTTAGGGCATCCGGACCTGTGACTCCTGTCAGAGCTCTGGGGGACACAAAACACTCGCAATTCACAAGCTGTAAAATCCAGCTCAGCTAAGCTGAGGTTCTTTTTAATTCAAGAAAATGCTGTCCTGTTAAAAAACAAACGCTTGTGCAATCAGTATTGCCCATCTGACTTCAGCTACTGAAAAGAAACCTTGAGAAACCTCATTTAAGCTATAAAAGCGCAATGAACAGCAGTTTTGGTGTGTGGTGTTGGAGTGACCAACGCAAGTTTAACAGTTTAGTGCAAACATAAGCCATTAATTTAAGGCAGTTATATTTAGCAGCCGTGGAGCTAAGGGAGAAACAACCCTGGTGGGGCCAAGAAAAACACAAAGTCGGTGTGAGTCTCTCAGCATCCCCACTGCCACTGCCACCGCAGCGCTGACCTCCTGTGCCCTCTGCCACACACAGCTCCATCAAGGTCTCCTGGCACCGCAGGGGAAGTTACTGCAAGTTGTGAGCTTTTATTTTCAGGTACGCTGGTTGTGTTGGGACAACCAGACTCCTCACAAGAGGCAGTTACACTACAACACTAAACAGTGTTCATTTATGTCATGCAGCTTCTTTCTCTGAGGTCTCACTTAATTCTGTGATGTAGCAAGGCCAAAGTGACACCAAAGGAAAATTTGCCTGGAGAAACCTTGAGTCGCCTCACCCCACAGTCCATACACATATATATATACACACACATATTTATATATATGGAAACAGCCCTAGAGTGAGAAGACCAACTCAAGGCCAAACCCAAATGCAAATCACTGTTCTTGTTTGCCTCACATCACACTGCCATGGCACATGCACTTGCCATTGCGAGTGGTATTGCCTATCAATTTACACTGCCATTAAAAGGGAAATCAGATCTTTAGGCTAAATGTGTTACCATTTGTTTTTGACAGCCAGGAACAATCAGAGCTTGATTTACCCTGCCCCTAACCTAGAATAAAACCCAGAAAAGAAGTGCTCTCTGAGACACATATATATTCAAGAAAGAAGCAGCTGGTTTTAAGCACATTTGTCACGGTGTGCTCAGGTCAGCTCCTGTTGAAGATGGGGATGGACGTTTGTCTGGGCCCACGGTGGCTGGCTGCGGCAGGTGATGGGTTCAGCAGCAGAAGATGCTCCATGGAGGGATCTGACCACGGCGTAACCTGCCCAGCAAAAAGCAATCACTTGCAGGCATCTGATGGTCAACCAACACAATGGGGCAGGTCAGGAGTCACGGGTGGTCCTGAGCAAAGCCAGTCACGCAGCGCTGCTAGGGGAAGGAAAGCCTTCCCTCTCCATCCTGATATATATTGGCCTGTGTGTCAGCTTACCTTGTAATTTTAAGGGGTAAAAATGCTGTGGGAGAACTCCCTCAGAGAAGTCTGTGACTAGGAAGATTTTGTGGGAAAAAAAGATAGAAAAGGCGATTGAATGATAAAGAAATTTTCTGTCTGAAGTCAAATTCTGCCCAACAGAACATGGGTCAGTAGCATTTGACAAATAAAAGGAAAGCCAACATATAACTTTTCCCCAACATAAAAACCACAACAATCAACAATCCAGCGGCGCTCTGGCTGGATCACGGGAGCAGAGCGAGAGGGATGGAAACAGGGACCATGTACGGGGGAAGTGCGTCCCCAAAACCTGGTGACTCCCCACGTCCCTGCAGCAGGTGCAGCTGCTCCCCACCCAGGTGTCACCCATCAGCAGCATCCTGCATCCCTGGGCAGGCAGTTCCTGTGGCGGGGTGACCCTTACGGGCCAGCTGGACCCTCGACATGTGGGGCTGAGTGAGGCCACTAGCCGCGCCTTCCACTGGGACAAGGTGGTAGATCATAATTCATGGGCATCCCGCAAACCCCACAAAGGCAGCACATTGTTGCAGACACCCTCCCGCACATCTCAAGCTGAGTGGTCCCTGGGGAGCCCTCTCAGCTGCCTCGCCCCACCAGCAAGTCCTCTGCTACCCCTGACGGACAACACGGCAGCTACTGCCCTGTGCTCTGCCTTCCCTTTTTCCCATTTACAACCCTTCCCACCTCACACCATGGCCCCACACACCACCTTCCCCTCCCCTCTGATAAATGCCTGAGCCTTCTCTCTGCTCCCACCTCCCTGACAGCAGCCTCCAAACCAAAACCCCATGCTGAAACAAATGGTGAATCAAGGGTGGAAACCTTTCAGGACCGTCCTCCCAATTTGTGCGTGCAGAAGGGAGGTGAGTGGTGTGGCAGATCCTTTGAAAGCAGTCTCGCACCATCCCATACAGAGGACAGCTGAGCAATCAGAACAGCCAGCCTTCAGAGAGAAAGGGCCCCCGAAACTTCGGTCTCAGCAAAGCTGCCATTTTACCGCAAACATTTATACCATATTTTGACCTGAAAGGAGTCTGTCAAGTCTTACATGGAAGACTCAGCCATCTGGCCCGTTCTTCACACTCCTGCATTGGCACGGCATGCACCAGCAGCACACAGCCATGGCTTTTCTCCTATCGTCATCCACCAGCTGCTATGTGGCAGCATAGACCAAGGGACAGCCAGAGAGAAGATCATTACGAGCTTCATGAGCACAAGGCACAGCAAGACACCTACACTACCATGAAGCCCCCAGCACCCATGGCATTTTTTCAGGAGATCCACCTGGTCTGAAACTGGTCTCACCCCATCCTATGGCTCTGCAACTGGAGGGTCTCCTGCGCTGGGACTCGGGACTGGACAGGCGGGTGTGAAGGAGGGAAGGCAGGATCCAAGTTGGAATATGAGACTTTGGGCAAGTGAGGGTTGCTCCAACTGCTCACACCAGGGGGAGAGGGATAAAAGGGGAATGATCAGTTGGGCTGAGGGAACTTGAAAAAAAAAGTAATTCTTGGAGTTGTCAGTGAAACTCTATTAACTCCTTGCTGAAGATAGTGAAATTTGCTATCTGCATTTTTATCTGTAACACCTTAAGATGATTCTCACTCTCTGATAAGAGTGCCAAAAAATAGTGAATAACTCATAAACATGAACCAAATATAAATACCATATAATGTATTACATTTTCTGATATATACTTCCAAAGGATGCCATACCAAATGTGTGTTTAATTTGATATAAACATTAAATACTTTGTTTTGGCATTTAATACATCCTTATGCAATGTTATTGTATATTATATATATCTCTATCATCATACACAGATGACACAGGAACACACACCAGAAAATGTTTTCCTTCTGGAAAGGAAAGGAAGAAAGGACCATTAAAGACCCTGCAAAAAAGAAAAAGCCTCATAGTTTTAAAGTAAATATAAAAGTAATTAAACCCAACAACTACTGAATTTTAAGTGTAAAACCACACATTATTAATGATCGCATAACCCAGTGGAATAGACACATGTGGGTCTGGTCTTGCAAAGCCAAGTTCATACACACCTTTAGTCCCTACACTCCAGGATCTCGCTTTCCTAAAGATTTGTTTGAAAATAACGCTGCTGTCCATGTGCTTAACCATGAACAGCTGCACTGCCCAATGGCTCAGGAACTCCTGGGGTTTCAGAAGTCACGCAGATGGTGGCCAGTGCAAACACTGGAAGGTTGGTTTCCTAGTTAATTTTTAAGTATGTCCTTCTCATATGTTTAACATGCAAAAAATGCACATAAAATAGCCCCCAACACCGCTTCTCAGAGAAATATCTACCTTCGAAATCGTCCTGGTTTTGTTAAAAACCAAGTTTCTCTTTTAGTGAATTTGCCTGTCAGCTAAAGCCTTCATATTAGCTGCATTTTCCTGGAGAACCAGGTACCTGTTTTGGTAAACATAGCAATGGAATGAGAAGTTATTGATAAGCATGGATGGACATCTTGCAAGAGGGACAACGAGAAACAGGTGACCAAGAAACTGACCAACTGTGTATAACATTCCATTCACATGAATACTTCATATAAAAGTGGGAGATCACGAGGATCTCATCCCTTTCCTTTTTTCCCTTCTGCTTATGGCCAACATTAGGAGAGGACCTTGCTAGTCATCTCTGCAAACTGAGGCCTAGTGAGAGACTGAATCCAGCTCCGGCTGGCTGCAGAGTCCAATCCAGGACTTCAGGTGCCGGCTCTGCAGTTGCTGGGACTTTCAAGATTGGTTTTGTATATTTCGTATTATTTTCTCTATTCTTATTAGTAGCATTAGTAAAACATTGTTAATTTTTCCAACTCTCTTCTCTCTGTCCTTCTTTCCCTCCCGATCGCCTGTCCCTAGTGGGAAGGGGGGAGAGGGAGGAGCAAAAGGGGGAAGCGGGGGAGGAGAGGAGGTTAACAATACATCTGCCAGGGTTTTATTGTCACCCCGCAATCAAAACCCTCAACAGAAATTCGAGACTGAAACAAATCACAGGTGGGTTTGTCAAGGTGCCATCTTCCGGCCTTAAAAAAAAGTCAGTTTGTTGTCACCTGGTTTCTCTGCTTGGAAGAGACATCAAAATGAGCACCTGTTTGTGCAAATATTCCATTTATTTAATAAACTGGCCAGAAAAATACCACCACAAACCATTCTTTATAGCATACAAAACACGTTGAAAATCCTTCAGTTATGTATAAGTTTATAAAAATAACTTAAAACACTATTCTATAAATCTCAGTAGAAATACATTCGTTACCACGTAGAAATTTAGGTATAAGGCATTTTGCCCAGAGGGCTGCAGAATTTAGCCCCTATTTACAGTGCACTACTAAACTCCTGAGAACCATTTAATAAAAGTAATCCAAACCTTTCTGCTACAACAGAGGGAAATGAAAAAAAAAGATCAAAAAGCACATTCATTTCCATTACAAAGAGGCATTTTTACCATTTCTTGATAAATCTGTATATGCAGTTTATCCAATACAGGAGGAATATTCAAAAATCTGTTATTTTTCATGGAAACCTCTGTTTTAAAAGTAGCATTTTCTTAATTAACTATAAAACAAAGCACAGATGGAACTAGATACACCTTTTTAGGACGTATCTACACAAAAAAATTTTTCACTGTTGGTTTTCAGGGGTTAAGTGGGGGGTTTGTTTGCTTGGGGGGCAGGGGAGTGTTTGGCTGGGGTTTTTTTTATTCTACTGGCCCACTAATCTGAGGAAAGTCTCAATACTACTGTGCTTAAAGTGGCCTGTGTAGACCTCAAACAGTGCAGCATAGGATAGTTGTTCATCTGGAAAACCAGAATTTATTCAAATTTAACAAAGTTGAACAGAACTCTTGGAAGTATTATTCATTCCACATTGGAATTCTGTCAGTTCCAGTTTGGATTAATTATAATCACATAAGCTGCAAAATAAACCTAAGAAGATCACATCTGTGTTATGTGCATGGTTTTTACTGTCAGGAGGAAAAACCCAAAACTTTCAGTGCAGCAAGGCCTTAATAAAAAATACTTTACTTTCTCACCAAGGAGAATGTTTTCAACAGTAAGTATCTCTAAAGTAAACAGTCACAATAGAGTCAGTTTGGAAGTCAAAAAATATGGTATTCTAGATACTACTAAGCTTTTTCTCCCCAAGGATATCTTCTTCCCTGTGATCAAGCTTGTAAATACAACTTCCCCCTCCATAGGCATGTGAGCTGGTAAAACACGCTCATAAGGGGACCTTGCAATTGCTGTGTTATAAACCAGTACACAGGGGCACTTGACAATTATCTGAACTTGGGACACTATTCTTCAGTTCAGAAACGTTTTGTTCGGGTAAGAAACTAGAGAGGAATAAAAAAACCAAACCAAACCAGCTCTTGTCCAGCTGTGCTAGCAGTTCTTCCATCACTGCCCACCAGACAACGCAGGCTTCAGGCTATGACTTCATGAAAGCACTCGTTAAATGCCCTGCTAAGCAACAGCTCCACAGTCAATATTCCCATTGCATTGCTAAATGCCAGCCAGTCACCGCAAGTGACCAACTCTCGCAGAGCTCTTCTCTCCTCGGGATGAGGGAACGCTCTAGTTAAGATCTACACATTTCTGCAGATGACTGAAGATGACTTCTCCCCAAACCTTTCTTCTGAATTGCAGGAGTCAGCCACTGCGATGAAAGTCAGTCTCTGGCAAAAGCAAGAATGGGGGTCTTTAACCTCAGCAGCCAGCCTGAAGGGTATTTTCACCAGAACGTTTAGTCACAGACAGAGTGGTAAATATCTTAAGAGAAAAAAAAAAAAAAGACAAATTTTAGTGTGTCTAGAATGAATTTTCACTTCTAGAAGATGAACCTGGGCATAGAGCTCAAAACCATTTCTTAAAGTAATAAAATAATAATGAAAAGCACACATTTAAAATCCTTGCTACTAAATAGCACCCACATATACAAATCCCCTTTGTTCTCTTCATTTACCTTATGGTCTTCCTTCTACAGCGGAAAAGAAAGAATTAAGGAAATCACATGGCTTTGTACCACCTTTTGTCTTAATGTTCCCAAAGATAACTTCACTTTCCCAGCAAATAAGTTAACTCAAGCCTACAGCATTTGGAGACAACATGAACTTTGCCTCTGGTACCTTTCTAGATATTATAGAAATGTCAAACTGATTGCTGATGTAGGTATTATGTCTGGGATTTGCATCCTCTGGACAATAGCTAAGAATCACTTAGTAAATCTAGTCTGAAAAAGCCCAGTTTTTGCTGCTTTCGAGTCACATAGAAGAAAACAACATTTTCAAGCATAACTACTTTAAAATTAAAAAGTATCAAAATTCAGGAAGAAAAATTCTACAAAACCTTGTTTAAAATCAGAAGTTTACTATGCAAATAATTACATAGTTAGGCATAGATATAATAGAAAAAGGAAAAAAGGAAATCAAACCCACTTCTATCTAAATGGTTCAAAGTTGCAATAATTAGCTATCATCAAAGCCATCTCTCATGAAAAATAAACATAGCACAGAATAAAGTCTATACACATTTCAGTTATGCAAATAACACTGAAGTACCTAAAGATAATGGGGACCTGAAAGCCCCACAGTTCTCTAAGTAGGAGCTTTGCTGCCTTAAGGCTGCTAGCAGCTATTCAGAGAACATCAATGAATGATACACCTCTTCCACTTTCTATAAGCCTGTGAAGCATTATGCACATATCAGGAACACAAATGCATGTCTAATATACATGGCAGAAGAACAGCAACATATTTAAACTATAGTGCATGGCTTGAGACAGGGTTTCCAACTCTTGGTTCTGATCTACCAACTGACAACATTTATTATTATCATCTCACTTTGAAAGATTAAGATTAAAAAGCACAGAATTTATCGGCTTTCTTCTCAGCCCAATTGCAAGCTCTGGCTGTGCTCGCCTGTTCCAACAGCCGTGGGTACCATGCAGCTCCCTAGATCCAGCAAGCCAGCTGGGAGACATTCGATAATTATTGGAAACAAGAGGTTTGGGACAGAATTTGTTAGTTATTCGAGTGAAAACAAAGCCTTAGAACCAAGGACTGGAAAGCCATCATTAGCTAACTCAAAGAATCACTCCAGCCTTCAGAAGACACTTTCTCTTCATCACAGATACTGGATTACACACACCTGTATTTCAAACAGCGCAGCACAGCCTAAGCTGAGAGGTAATTCTCTGTAAGGCTGAGGTCCTGCCAACCTGTACTCACACTTATCTGCACTTTCCCTTGCAAGAAGCTCCTTTCAGAGCTCAGGTTTTCTGCACAATAAAATGCTGCTACAATAAGAGAAGTGAAATCTGGCTCTAATTTGCAAGCAGTGAGAAATGGGGCCCTCACCTCAGTCTTACAGTCTTCTTCAAGTTGAGTAATACCATTTTTTGACCAAGGGATTAGTACTAATGCCAGTAAAGATGTCAGTATTTGACCCTGCAACACTGTCCCTTTCCTGCTCAGATCATACTTCATTTTCCTTAGTTTTTGCATGGACATAAGATAAAAATAATCCTGATGTTATCCATCATTCTGTTCATCCAGATATGTGCAGTCCTCACAAATTCAAAACAATTTTTTAGCTTTTTTTCTATCAAAGAGTACCATGTACCAACTTGCACTTTGTTTTTTGTTTATTGCTGAAGAGATTAAATTAAGTAACATGCATTAAAAAAACCCTTTGAAGACTGCCACTAAAAGTGATTGCTGTTCCCTGGAGCTTTTAAATAGCATATTTTTCCTGAGCCAATTTCTTCCTCCTCCACTCAAACAAATATGATTATCTGAAATTACCTTCCTAAATTATGCCTAATCATCATTCTATTCAGTTTCAATTTTAGCAGCTCAGATGTCCAGAATAAATTATAACTATCATCCTCTCTTCACACTGCATATGCTAATATCCTGCTTGAGTTCACAGGTTTGAATGCCTCAGAGTGCCCCCTCCACAGGGCCTCTGGTAAGATGAAGACCTGCCAACCCTCTTCAGGGGCTTCCAAGAACACCATTAGACACTACTACAGAAAGAAAAACCCAGAATCCGTGTTGCTGATGCTTTGAAGAGCATTCAGATTGCTAGCAGTCCATGCCATTAATAGAGCTCATATTATATTTCTTGTATTTGTGTGGAAACACAAGAGAAGTGGACTTCAGTTCTGCAGAGCAGCATCCTGGTGTTATCTACTAATATATATAGCCAACACATGCAGGTAAAAATGCAGATTCTGTACAAAGACCTACAGAGGTGATATACAGTTTTTGCAGGAATCCTCAGCTAACATAAACTGGTCCTAATGCAACTAAAATCAGAGGAGCACCTCAGATTTCCTCCACCTGTTGGAGGAAATTAAGCTCTTCTTTAAAGAGGAACAGTAAGACAAGCATAAGAAAAAAATGGTTATGTGGCCTCGTGTACTTCACTTTAAAAGTGAAGTCCTAGAGAGAAAAGAAGAAATCTTTAAAAGAGTAGAATTTATTAGAAATAATTATCATGTAGCTGGTTCCCTTCCGTAGCATAAGTTTATAAGTTTGAGTACACATATATTAAAAAAATGAGCTTCGACAACCACTTTAGCAGAAATAGTATCTGAAGCCTTCATAAATGGATTTTTGAGTGGGAGAAAAAGTCTGTACTTCCCAGTAGAGGGAGCACTGGATTTGGGGAGACCATAAACATTTCACAAATGTACAACACCAGGAAAAAAAATCCCAGATTAAACATAAATGTTAGATTTCTAAATACTACAAACAGATCATTTCCTGTCCTTCCTTCCCCTCCTACTTACCCCTAAATTCAGACCCTTTTAATAGAGCTCTGTTGTTCAGATTTCCAACACCTTACCCCAGAATGCTATGGAAGCTGAGATGTGAGGTGACTTCATATACAAACCTCTGCACAGACAGGGTGAATTCCTATGGTGCTGTCCAGCTGTTCTTTTGTCATCCCACATTTAATAGCAGCTGCAAACCCTTGGGTGACTTCTCCAGCGTTTGGACCAAGGACATGGAAACCAATGACTCTCTCCTAAATAGCAAAGACAATGAAATGCAAGCACAGTCATGCATACAGTTCTCTTCAGACAACATGAAAGGTTTTCTTACTCAGAGTACATAATTCTGTCAATCATACCACGAATTAATGTAACCACACAAATGTGAACTATCATTAGCATCAACAAATGGGAGCTAGCCAGTATAGTTTTGTTCTCTCCTCAAAAAGGAAAAGATTCAAGTAGGAACTCAAGAATCAGCTTCCTCACAAAGTTTTGTGCACAAGTCCTCTGTTCACATCAGCAGCATACGAATTTAACACACACCATAGTTTATGCTTTATTATTGCCTGTGTCCAAATTGCAAACATTTAAATTTTATTCAGACAAGCTATCCACCAATTTCGACAGACTGGTTGCCCAAGTAAAGATGAGTACCTTGCACAAAGGTTTGCAACATGAGGGCCTGTGCTAAGTGGCTACATGCTGTGTATCTATTGAAGAAATTTCAGTTTGATAGCTGCTTGCAGGAAAAGGCCGCAAGCTGAAGCTCTGGTTATCACATCTGCACTACTGTCCAACTGCAAAATACATCAAACTGTGTTATATCCTCAGCAAACACTCAGCAGAACAAGCTGTACTGACTTGACTTGCTTTTCTTAAAGAAAAACTTGCTTCTCTAAGAAAAGCAAGCCTCTAGCAAATGCCAACTGCTGTGGGCTTCAGTGGCTTTCAGGGCATTAATCAGATTTTGTTGAGCATAGATGTAGCCTAGTTGGGTATCAAAAGTTATCTGCTCCTCCCACAAAATATCACATATGAGGTAGTGTGGATACTTAGTACAGTGGAAGGTTAGTTTTCTTTCACTAAGCCTGGAGGACTGAGACTTACCACAGGGTTTATTTATATAAGAAAAGCTATAATTATGTAATAAGTGAAACTGAATTATCCTTATTTTCCTTTAAAAGTATGTACACATGTAAAAATAAAACTAGAGTAATAAAACTGGAGTAAACTACAGTTTTTAACAGTTACTGAACAAAGTTCAGTAACTTTTAGACACTTAAACACATTCCAAATTTTCAAGAGAAGAAGTGGAAATGAATGAAACACTTTAAATCACCATTAAGCCTTTTCATTTTCTTAAGTAACTTTGGATTAGGAACATTTATTGCTGCCTTGCCTTAAACCTTGACAGTTCTAAAGTAGCTTCCACGCTAGCACAAACTCCTCCAGAAAGAGATGGGCAAAACCAGACAGGTTTGTAAATTTTACAAAACGGTGACAACGATGCTTAAAAGGACTGCAGTAAGATAAATCTGTATTAAGATTTATCACATTATTAAAATCAACCAAGCTTTTATTGAACAGATGATGATCATTCAGAGGGGAGCACACCAATTCTTTGACGAATTAGTAATATTTTTTGTGCTTTAGCAGGTACTGTACACTTCCATAGCCAGGAAGTTTTACCCTACTCAAAGGATAATCCTGGCATGATCACACTAAATGAGATTTGTACAGGCAAAATACATTAATCCTGTTAGAACGATCTCAAGAGTTTTTGCAGACACATGTGGATTTGCAGAGGTAACAAGTTGTGATGGTTTCTGCGACCTCAATTTCAGAGAGAAGAATCTCCCAGAAAAGAATGTTCCAGTTTGGGGAAGAAAGACTAAGATAAACAGATAAGATTTCTAACCATTTTTACATGCATTGATTCACTCACTTTTCATATTTAACGAACAGTCTCAGAGATCTCTACTTCTTGTTTTACATAAATGGAAAAAGTACCATATACCAATGATAACGGCAGAATTTTCTATTGCCTGAGGGCCATTTTTTAATAAACAAAAGCATTGTACCACTATAAATATTTATTAAATTTTAAAAGGTACAAAAATTTAGATTAATTTTTAATTTGTTAAAAATAACCTATTTACAAGCTGTAGTTTCGACAGTCCCTGAACACAGAGCTGCTGTTTTCCCTGGAAGGAAACATGCACTTACATTATCTTGAATATTGCAAATTATCTTTGCATAGCATTTGTTGTTGTCTCTGGATGGCACAGTCCATTCCAGTGGCCAGAAATGACTATGATACACCTGGAAATACAACACAGGTTAAACAAAATAAAGTTGTGTAATTCCACAGCAGAGGGCATCATCTTCCAAAATTGGCAGATTATCTTAATTTGTCTTTTCTACCTTCAAAGGCAGAGCTTTACTACTGACAGCAATTGCTTTTGGAAAAGCTTTAAACAATTGTGACACAGCACAAAGATAAACTACTAATAAGTGATCAGCCATGCATGCAGAATTTACAATGCTTGAAATCCAGGTGAGACTCTTTCTCCTTGATGAATGCCAAAGAAGAAAGCCTCTATGAAACAAGCACTAGTGTCACCCAATAAATAAATTTAAAAAAAAGGGCAACTCTAAGTGTATTACACTTCCAGGAAGCATTTCACCATGCTCTCATCAAATGAGACAAATACAAAAGACTGTATTGTCTTTGGGTCTAACCAGGATGAAGGCAAAACTGTTTCTCAGAGCAGAGGAGGGACGAAATGGCCTCAGTCTGGGTTTAGGAGACATGAGGGCATGTTTTTTTGCATGGTCTCTCAGATTATGTAGCACTGCAAGATTGAAAGTACATATAAAAAACCCAAACAAACAACAAAAACCTAAACAAAAACCTGCTTTTCCACCTGTCACAGGACGTATCTCAGAAAACAATGGGGTGTTTTGAGGCACAGTTCTACCCAGAACTCTCAACAGCGCCCATGATAAGCTAACCTCAGAATTATTACTATTTGAAAGAGGTTTTTAATTGATCACAACTCGAGTAAAAATATGTCCCTGCACAAACTAGGAGAGTCAGTTCAATGTTTTCCGTATTAATGAGGTTACAAAGGATTTATAAGCATCACTATCTGAAACTGAATGTAACAGATCTGAATGACAGATGCAACTCAATAATCCTACTGAAGCTTGCAAAAGCCAATACGGTGACATGATAAAAGAGGTCAAAAACGGTTCTGAAAACGGAAAGTGCATTTTCCACAAAGAAGGGTCCAGTGTTTCACATGTAATGGCAAGAATTTATCTCAATAAAAAAAAATGACAGTGTATATACAAACTTTGTGGGGAGAACAGAATTTAAATCCCTGCCCTGTAGTCAGGTTAACAGCACTTGACACACTGCCATAAATAAAGTAAATAAGTCATATTTACTTCTTTTCTCCACAGTCCAAGTCAAAAAAATATAGCAGGTAAAGCTAAGAGAGGGAGACAAGTTCTCAACTTCATGAGCCATCATGTATCTGCTTATTTCCCCAAATAATTCTCCTCAGATGATCTTCACAGGACACAAAAGTTCAGCTTATTGTCAGACTCCCTCCTCTCACATTTTCTGTAATATGGTCTGTACAGTATTTTGTAAGAACAGCCTCAGGCACTAAGTGCTTACATATGTCTAATTTCACTCTTGACCAGTAATCCTAGCCAATGAAAAGGGATCCCTCACCTGAGAAAATTAAGTGCATACCTCCTTGCAGAGTCAAAATAAACAGGAGAAATGAGCACAAAAACATTTAGCTTTATAGAGAAAAAGTCTGGGAATTTGCCACACTGTAGCTACAAAAAGCTCCAATTTGACATTAAAACCAATGTATTGCTTCCAACACATACCCAGCTTTAATTTGTCCTAAATATTTGCAGACACAAATAAACCTTCATTTTTTTTGTAACCAAATATGCCATCTTCAAGCCCTGTTTGCCAAAAATAGAACATATTTGCAACTGGAGCTACTGGAATTGTGGACTGTTTTTATAACATGTCTAGGAAGTGCCAAGGAAGATAAAAATGTAACTAGTCACCTCCTGCCCTTACTTCAGAGCACAGAATGCTGTTTTAGTTGACTCTTATTTTAAACTACAAACTGGGAACTTAAAATCCAGATGAAATTAAAACATTTACCTCAATGTTTTCCTCCCCAAACTTCTCCACTGCAGCCTCTTCAGAATACCCACAGGCTCCATATTCAAGAGGAGTGAATACAGTAGTTGGAACATTCACATAGTCACACTGTGTGTCATTCAAAACAAAACATCACACCACATTAGTAATAAGATCAGCACAATGGGTAAAAATTGAGCAGTCTGAAATTCAAACAGGAAAAAAAACTTGCATTATTTATAATTCTGAAAGCTACTTTTTTTTAAATTTAAAAAAATGTTTTAAATTAAGCTACAGTTTTGGTGTTGTCCCTCTCAGAGACATTAACTAGAGCAAGAACAGAATGACACTTTAAAGCCACAATGACATTAGTATGCGCAGATTAAAAGGAAGAAGAAACTCAGAGCCCTCCTTTAAAAAGTTCCAGACCACAGGTCGCATGGGAGATAAACATTAAATTGTTCAACCGCTTCTACAGAGTGTGCTATTTTAACCAGGAATGCTGCAAAGAAAAAAACACCAAACACCACCTAGTTCTTTGGCCTAGGAGATGCCAAAGAACCAAATACATAACTACAGGCACTTGGAGGGACAGCTAGAACTAGAACTGATAGCATGTGCCTTATCACATCTCATGAAAGGCAAACACTGATCCCTGACTTCACTGGAGCTTTAGGGTGTCCTACAGGCTCACTCTCTAGGCAACCTGCTTACACTTGATCACACTCACCGTAAAGAAGTTTTTTCTTATATTTAAATGGAATTTTCCTGTGTTTCAGTTTTAACCCATTGCTTCTTGTCTTTGCACTTTACATCACTGAAAAGAGTCTGGCTCCATCTCCTTTACCATCACATAGGAACACACATTGATGTAAGAGCCTCCCAAGCCATGTCTTCTGTAAGGTATAAAAAGTCCCAGCTGTCTCGGCGTCTCCTCCTGTGTCAGATCCTCCAGTCCCTTAATCATAGTCACAGCCCTTTGTTGGACTCACCCTAGTTTGTCCATATCCTTCTTCTACTGGGAAGCCCCAAACTGGACACAAAATCCAAACCTGTCTTGCCAGTGCCAAAATGGGGGGGGAAAGGCCACATCCCACCCACTGGCAATGCTCTGCCAAGATGCATCTGCAGGAAGCAGTCTAGGATGCCACTGGCCTTCTTTGCTATGAGGCCACAGTGCTGTCTCACAGTCAGCTTGTCCTCCAGACCTCCTGGAGCCTTCTCTACACAGCTGCTTTCCAGCTGGTGGGTCCCCAGCCTGTGCCCATGCATGGGGTTACACCTCTCCAGGTGCAGGACTTTGCAATTCTCCTTGCTGAATTTCATGACATTCCTGTCAGCCAATTTCTCCAGTCTGACAAGGTCCCTCTGAGTGACAACACAACCATCTGCTGCGTCAGTCACTCCCCCCATCTTCAAACTTGCTGACGGTGCACTCTGTCTCATTATCCAGATCAGTAATGAAGATGTCAAATGGTACTGGACCAAGGAACCAACCCCATGGTACCCCACTAACGACCCGTCTCCAGCTTGTCTTTGTAATGCTGGTCACAACCCTTTAAGCCTGGCAGTATAGTCCCAAAACAGGGTTCTTTAGCTGGTGTGCATACAAATGAGCCAAATTTAGCACACAGAGACGAGATATTGTTTATTGCAGAGCTGCACGAATCTGGATGCTGGAATAAAGCCAGCATGCCAGCAAGAAAAGTAAAAGGCATTATATACAAAATCTTATCACTACGTTCACACCCTGAAGAGCCAACTGGTCACAGATTTGCATATTACATTACATAATCATTTTAGTGTAAAATGAGCAACATTCAGCTAAAGGACACTTTATCCAACACTCTCAAGATACGTGTTAAAGTAAAACTCAACTAATTGTGTGGGCCGCAGAATGTCTAAAGCTGCAATGTCAGTAGTGTCTGTAGTTTGTGATTAGGTGTTTTGTAAGTCACTCTTTGTTATATGAGTGGACTGACCTAAAACTGAAAGGATTTATGTATCTTTAGGTTAGCAACTGCTGACAGGATTCATTCTTTCAAGTGATGACAGCAGTTCAGCCGGTTTTCAGCCCACCTCACTGCCCACTTAGCTAACCTGTATTTAATTGGTTCGTCTATGAGAATGTTATGGGACACAGCATCAAAAGCCTCACTGAAGTCAGAGCAAACAACATCCACTGCTATATCCCCATATCCACCAAATCAGTCATTTTTCACAGCAGGCCTGCAGGCTGGTCAGCTCTAATTTCTAGTGATTTTAATTTCTACAGATTTCAACTCTATTTACTTTAATTTGGGACTAAGGATCAACTAAGATGCTGCTTTGTATTCTTTCCCTACCTATCCCTAAGACTTCATTATGTTTCATACGATCACCCAGATTTGTTACAACAGCAAAGTAAGCTAGGTTCCCATTTAAGTAGTTACTCATTTCTTGGACTCACTGAAAGAGATGATGCTTTCTTTGGCAGCATAAGGATTTTCATACCTTGAGAGACAGTTATCTGGCATAAAATGGAAATTAAGACATATCCATAGTATTGCAGCAACAAAAAAAATTCTGGCTCCAGCTACATTTTCAATAAATGTTGCCTGGCTGATGTAATGACATTATGCACAGGATTCTGTTACCGCAATACCCGCCAGCCTAAAACAAACAACTCAATCAGGCTCTAAATCTGACCGACAGCTGAACTTGATATGAATACAGCAGGCTCTGAAAAAGAAAAACCTTTATGCTCATGCCCTGTGGTTATGAAGGTGAGACAAGCACCCACATCGATGGTGCTTGGATAACAGTTCTTTAAAGGCACTCTCCTTTCCTCCTGGTTTAAACATAAGGTGTAAATGAGCACCCATGTTACTCCTATTTGGACTAACATACCTTGACTGAAACCTAAAATTGCACTAGTGTGAAACATACACACTGAATTGACGAATTCAACATCTCAGGTGTAAGTACATGCTGACTTACAGGTACATTTGATCTTCCTTTATGTCTATATTAAATTATAAACAGAACTATGTATTACATTGAAAACGTGGATAAGAAGTGAAAAAATTAGTGGAAATAACATTGAAAATGAAGAGCATCATGAACCCCTTTTATACTCTAGGGACAGTAGGTAGGTTTAGTAAACTGCCTAGGAATTAGAGTTAAAGCATTTAATGGGATGGGAATGAATGCTGACTTTTAGGGAAGACAGTAGAGTTAAAAACAAGTTAAATGATCTCAGTTAATTGTAGTATCATTATACTTTGAGAGAAAAACAAAACCTCTTAATAGGAAAAAAGAGAGAGTACTGCAGAATCCATCAGGTATTAATTTCATCCTACACAATTAGCAGAACATATCTGCAGTAATAACTTTGCAAGCAGAAAATTAAAATGATCATCAGAGCTAACCCTTAAAAGCTCACTGAGTTTACCATGAACAATCAGACTTGCATTCTGGACTTAGGAGTAGAGCAACAACAGTGTTTTGTGGCAACTGGTTCCTTACCTTAGTGGTTGCCCCACCATAAAGCCGTTGAACTAACAATCTTCCTGCCTGGATTGCCACTGGTGTGAGCTCCAGCTTGTCCTGCAGTATATCACCAACAGCATAGATATATGGCACATTTGTTTGCTCCTCATCGTTGACAGGAATTTTTCCTGTTCTGAAATTTGAATTAACAAGAAAAAAGATTCAACTATTCTGCTGAGAAGACCGGAGGTCTGAATAACCTTGCAGGAGTTAGGCCCTTTAGCTTTAAGAGAAAGACACATATTTCAAGTATGAGGAAAAGAAGTCATATTCATAGTCATACAGTCTTGGGCAAGAATGTAACGTAGTGCCAATTTTACCAAAACCTAGAGGAATTTACACACCAAATAAAGAGGCAGCCTGTGAAGATGAAATTCATTCCTTTCCTCAAACACCCTCTACTACCAGCTGAGCTGTGTACAGGCAACCTTGAGGAATGACAGGAAGAGACATTCTTACACTCAAGCTGTAGGACAAAAGAATTTTTCCGCTATTGAAATTCCAGTTCTGTGGCTGAAGCAATTTCTATAAGCTTACCCTTCAGGCTTCTGCACAGAGACTGGTCAAGCTGTTAGACAGCCAGCTTAAGGGACAGCCAGCAAGCTTTTTAGCATTAAGTGTACTGAGCTAATGGAAGTTTTTAATTATTAATATTTCCTACTTCATTAATAAATAAAATAGTGCAGTAACCACTGCAGGAAACACTTGTAACAGGGAAACCTAATCAGACAGGCACAGAAAGAGTCATGCAGTTACTTGAGGGGCCAGCAGTGATTCCTGTATTAAAATCCAACTTTCTCAATGTTGCTCTAGTTACCAAATATACATTTCACGGTAATAATTTTATTGTTCATTCTATTAAGCTAATTATAAGTGTCCTGATGTCAGAAAGATGTGTGCTGTTCTACAAGACAAAATGAGTCTGCCAATTTTGAGTGGCCCAAAATTTCCACTCGTTTAGAACATCGTAACAGTTCCCCTCAGCAACATCAGTCACTATGTTCATATATAAGCTGCCCCCTGCACTTTTCTCCCATGGACCACCAAGGCAAGTTCATGGTCCTACATCTTGTCTTCAAGGGGAACATCATCTAGGACACACATGACTAGAAGATGTTTTGGTTACAAATACTGAAAATGTTACCCATAGCTCCACTCCCTGGTGCAACAACCTCACTACACTAAACATGAAATGCTCCTCTACGGGAGACAGACTGCTCCCAAGGGATGCCCTAAGGCAAGAAACAAACTCCTCTAAAATGTAAAACACATCACCAACTGCAACTGCGAGTCTAAGCAATGGTACTTTGACTATATTTTAAAATAAACATATAGCAGCATTTACACTAAAAACGTAAACAAACCATGCCACACTAAAAGCCTATATGAACAAAGAGATCTCTGCCCCAAGAGGTAGTAGAGAGAAAAAAAAAAGAGACATGAATAAGAGTATGAGGAACAACTGACAGATGCTAGAAAGCCCAGTCACTGGAAGAAGCTGAGACTGACCTGTGAACCCAGACAGAATGGAAAGACACTTTTGACTCTCAGTATTTAGGAGCTGACATTTCAGTATCAAAAGAGCAAATGTGGCAGCACTATGTCAGAAAATGCAGCTATCTGCTACATGGTCTCCTATCCAAGCATATGCAAACAGGAAACAATTTTTTCCTCAAAGCGTTTGAATGTCTGCGCCCCATTACCATCGCAAGAACAAATGAGAGAAGCTCAGCAGTCAGTGGTGTACAGACAGACAGCTGTCCTTACTTTTCATTGATCTGCACTCCAACTTTGTCCAAACCGATGTTTCTTGTGCATGAATCTCTTCCAATTGCTATCAACACCTGCAAAACAGCAATGCATGTTACTGATTCATTAAAACCTCAAAGGAGAATTTGCATGTAGCTATATATTATTTTCATTATATGTTATACTAAAGATTAGTACCTAAGGCTCAGTCACATTAAGATTAATAAGTTTGTTACCCATTGTACATTCATTGAGTTCAAGACAAGCCACACCATCACCATGACCTAACAAAAACAGGTCTTAATGATAAGATTAAATACAGCCGAATAGCTTTCCCTGGAAAAATACCCCAAGAGTATTCCAAATGAATTGGTTAGGGTCAGATTCTTTATTTTATTTCTTTATATTTTTATACCAAAGTGTTATACCATAACCCTACCAGAGCAGATGACCCCAAAATGCTCCATAAGGAAAGGAGTCTTTAGGAAGGAAACTCAGACACTTAGGCAAATAGAAAGACCCTAAAATAATCTTTGTTTTGATCAGAAAATATCGTTTACTTATATAGGCTCTCAGCCAAGTCACTGCCAAAGAATATTATTTGCTTGATATTATTTGAACAGTTGTCCAGAATGATGGACAGACCAGGCCAAATTCTTAGCCATCCTGTCAACTCGGCTACCTTCAGAAGCAAAACAAGTTCCAGCCTATACTACCACAAGGAAAAGCGCTGTGTGCTTTGCAGTCTTGGACAACTGCCCAGGTAACTATGCTTTGCTTCTCACACAACAATCAAGAACTGTGCTGACAGAATTCTAGATCTGCTTCAAGTCCTTTAGATGACCAAGCATGCCAGACCTTCAGAGCTGAAAGTCTTAAAATGCATCACACACAGCTCATTGCTTCTTTGAGGAGTGACAGCATTTCACTGAAAGATGTAGTAGCAATAAGAAACTAGAAGTTTCCTTAATGAAAAGATGGCAGTGATTTGCTGGCTAAGAAGCTTTCACTACTATGGACCAGGAAAAATAGTATTACAACACTGTGCAAGAGCACTGTTGTTCCTGTTAAACCTTCTCATAATATCAGCCCTCAGATGCACTCAGGCATGTCCTTCTTATGGAATGACTGATGCACTATATAGGTAAACAACGTAATTGGCACACAGTATTTGCACTCTAAAATCCCAGGCTGGCAAGTGCGTGTCTTCATGCATTTTGAGTAGTTCCAAATACTTTATTCACGACTATTTTTTTTTCAGCATCAAGCTTAAGAAAATTAGTGGGTTGAGGGATGATGGAAACAGTCAACCCAACATATAATGGCATACCTGCACACTGCAATTTTACTGTTTTAAGTGTGTAATGAAGTTCCCTGACTGACTTGCTACAGGCCATTAGTTGTTTTTGTGAAAATGCTGGGTCAACAATAGGTCTTGAGAAGACATGACACCTGTTTGTTTAGTTCTTGCAGAGATCATTGTTTTGGGCTAATTCCAGATCATGTTTTAGTTACTGTGAAAGCTATTAGAAATGATCACTTACTGTTTATGTCAAACATCCCACTGGGGAAAACTCCTGCAACTGGTTCCACGTGACCAAGTGCATCTACATGGCTAAGCTAAGAAACAGGTTTCACAAGCATGCAAGTGCACATGGGACTCATGCCCACGGATTCTGGGACTTTTGTCACATTAATTACCTCTTGATTGTGTGCAATTAGCATATTGTAGTGATTAAAATAGCTTTGAAAAATCTAAACTATGGATAAAGACACCCCACAAAATCTCAACGTTAAATGGAAGGTTATCTCATGTTCTTTGTGTGTATAAACAGGACTCACAGTATTGTATTCGCCTTCAATTATTTCGTTCCCATTTGTGGACTTGGCTATAACTTTCAGTCTTCCAGGAGTTCCTTCCTCAATCTGCTCAACCTACAACATTAGATGAAAAAAAAAAAGTTCTGTTTCAAATAAAGGTATGCAAATGTCTCACCACATATCTTATAACCGAAAATGAACGTTTAACCATCACCTAAAATTCAAGTATTCATTCTAAAGATATTTTCACCTTTCTCTAGATTTGTGATTACTACTTAGTATTTAAAATTTTGGTTTATCTCCATGCATTTATTCTTATGACCAACACAATAAGACTTTGTTTCTGTTTATAAAAGTTGATTAATAGCTAAGTTCTCGTCCAAGTCCACCACATGATTTGCTGGTATCAACTGGGGCAGAGGAGTTGAGGAGGAAGGGAACTCTTGCAAGACTTGGAAAAACCATTAGATATTTTCTCTAACTGCACATTGAGGGTCATCTTGCCTTCCATCCATGGGAAGCCACAGTCACATCCCAGCCCTTAAGCAGTAAAAGCCTTTGCTCTGTTTCACTATCAGTCCAATATGTAAAGCTGCCATGGCCTTGCAGGACAGGGCAGCAGTTGGCTAAGGGACTTCGAAGCTGCATAGGTGGATTCTCTTCTGTTCTCATCAATGTTCGCTGGACTGTGAGGACAGGACTGGAAACCCTCAGTAACCTTCCTTCCCTTACCCTCCCTGGAACGGCAAGGTGCCCCCGCTGCTTCCCACGGCTGGCTGTACATACAAGAAATATGTACACGTGCAACACTAAATTCTGGGATATTTTTAGTGTTCATTCCACAGAAGAAAAGGTACTTTTCAACAGCTGCTCTAGTTCCTGCTTCATATTCAGTATTTGAAGACAGAAACACTAAAATTTCTGATGGAAGTTCTCCTCTCCTTTTTAATTTAAAAAACCCCAAACCTTCTTTGCCATTCTACTAACTATGTTAAACTGCTTCTATACAAAGGCATTATTTATAATTCCTCATCTTCTCTCTTCAAACATCCCAACAAAGGGTTTTAATAAGCACAAAATGCATAACTTCAAAAACAATGTTTGAAAGAGATGAGAAGACTTGCTAAAAACATATCCAGCAATTTGAATCTAAAGATATGCTCAACTAAAAACAGGGCCAAATATTTTATTCCCATTGAAATCACAGACATGTAGCAAAGGGACAGGGTAAAATACACAGAAATGTATTTTATGACTAGGGTGATGGACTCCTCTTTGGATGCATGTGGAGGAGACCACTCGCTGTTTAGCTGAAATAGAACAGAATCATTTTGGTTGGAAGAGATCATCAAGTCCAACCACATCCTAACTCTAGCACTAAACCATGTCCCTAAATGGTTTGAGGCTTTATGAAGGGCAGTAAGCTTTTATGCCTTTAACCTTGGCCCCAGCAAGGCAGCACTTTCTTCACAAGTGGGTCAGTTGAGCCTTCTGCTCCCTTTAGAAGAGAGTCTCCTCCAATCACAACTCCACTTTTTTTGTTTCGCAGTTGTATCTGATGTGGGGTGACCTTGTCTCCTCTTACCACCTCCCTCAACGTTGCAGTTTGGTTCTTCAGTAGTTTGGGTCCACTTTACAACCCTCCCCCTTCTAGGTCAGGCAGCTGCCACTGACCCCTTATTCCTCAACTCGCTGAACTCCCCATGCAGGGCCTCATAGGCACCTGCTGGGAGGATGGTGAGTCACTGCAGCTGGAACTCAAACCCATAACCCCTGGTAAATAAGGCCAGTGCCTCATCCACTGGGCCACTGGGGCTCCACTATGATCTGCATCTTGTAAAATCAGCTTCCTTCTTTCCCAGAAAAGCCTACAAAAAGCTGCATCTGAAAGCAGCTCTATAATCACCAGTGTTTTTCATATGGGATGGGATTTCCACAAACAGACATATATAAAAGCAAGGTTTCCTGAAACCTTGACTTCTCACAGCAAATTTCTTATGCTCTCTGAGAAGGGGTCAGATCCACAGTGTGGTACTTGGCAAGTGCATTTTTTAAGCTACTCTTGATATTGCTAAGGCTGAAAATGAACAGTCTTCACTCGATTTAATGCTTTAATCTCTAAAGTGTTCAATTCTGTAACACACTGGTTTAACACAAAATTGAACACTGCTTAATACATTATTTCCTATTTCACAATAATTAAGCTTTAATTGTGAAAATAACATTAAGAAAAATACTGTTAGCACCCTCTGAAGTCTTTGATAAGGCAATTTTACATCAGAAAACCCCCAGAGCTTATCTAATCTGCTTTTCAACCTGAATTTGCCTATCCATATACATAACTAACTGCACAAGTACTACTACTGAATTCAAAGAAAATTGAGCAAGTATTTAAGGACTCTGTCAAGTGAAGCATAGATATAGAAGGATACTTTTAAAGCCCATTTACTTTTCTGCATAGTCCACTGATCCTGGGCACATAAGCAATATTTGCTAGCTGAGAATTTGAGAACTGGCTATGAAAAATATGACTATTTGTGAGGCACAGGCCCTGATCCTACAGGAAATTATGCATCTGTTTAATTATGAGCCAGCAAGAAGTTTCACAGATTTCAGAACTGCTGAATTTAAACATATTCAACATTTGCCGGACCAGAATTAGAAGTAGTAACAACATTTTTAATGCGACATATACTAACCCATCTAACTCTGATAAAACAACGAATTCTGGAATCTCACAAAATTATAATAAGATGACTAAATTGTACCCTTCAATTACATAGGATTCATGGACTTATTAAGTTTAAAACAAAAATTAACCCTTACTATATCATAGCAGATCCTGTATCGCAAATTCAACTTTTGTATTCAATAAAATAATTTACATCTTAAAACATTTTGATAGTATATTGCAATCAATTGCAGCCATGTACCACTTTGAGCCTACCTTGATTGGCACAAACTCCCTAATAAATTTGATTCCATGTTCTTCCATATATTCGCCAATTTTGTTTGCCATATCCTGGTCAAATCCTCTTAAGAGAATGGATCTCACCATTACAGTGACATCTAATCCAAGACCTACAAGAAATCCTGCACATTCCAAGGCAACATAGGAAGCTCCAACCACCAGGGTTTTCCCTGGACAGTAAGGCAGAGAGAAAAGATCATCACTGCCAAAAAAAAGAAGAGAGGATAAAAGAAAGTTAGAGACAACCAGAAGAATGTATCGTGCTTTACATTTATCCAATTTCTTCTGTAAGAACAGGACTTTATTCATCTTCCTGATCACTAAAAAAAAAAAAAAAAGAGACTTAATTTTCTGGAAATTCAGCTGGAATACAAGATCAGTACAAATAAAAAAAAGAGTATGAAAATTCTGAATCACCATAAAAATTTAGAGGGTTTTTTTTTACAGAAACTTATGAAAAAGTGTTAAAAAGGTAGGTTGTTTTTTTTTTCTCTGAATCTTGCTTCAAATATTTTGCTGCAAATTTCAGCTCCTGAGAGCTAAAAGGAAGAGGAAGGGGTTCAGCTTTTAGATTAAAATATCATCTCCACTTCCTTTAAGACTTACCCTTTTGCTAAAGCTTTATACACAGTGCCAAATACACATATACAATAAAACAAATTAATGCAAATCACAGTAACAGGCAGAGACAGAAGTACAAAATTATGGAAAACATGTTTATTTCCCTGCTTTCCATTTCTTTCAACTGCTTCATCAAGCTATAATACGTCAGTTCTACCACACTTTGGACCTAGACTACAAAAGCAAGGCTCCTCACGGAACACGGACTCATGGAAGTATCACCCTTACTCAGCCGAGACTTAGGCAGTGTTTGGCAAAGCAATTCTCCGAAGATTTAAATCTAAAAATAAGTGTCTCCTTCTCAGCCAACAGCTGCAATGGCTAAACAATGACGCTCTCTGCAAATGTTGTGGTGGCATAAAATGTGGGTAATTAAAGGCTCCATCATAGCTCCTGTCCTCCAGGGAACCCAGTGAAGATTACACAGCCAGCCTCAATTTGATAGTCTTTAACTCTGGCATTCCTGACTCTTTCACTTTAATGTTATTTTAAAGCACCACTGTACAGGTTGTATTATCTGGTACCTTTAATTTCTCTGCCGTTTATTAGAAAGGAAACATACAACATGGTAGTTTGGTTTCACAGGAATGATGGCAGTTATTTATTTCAATTCTACAGGTTTGCAAGCCTGTAATTCCAACCTCTGATTCTACCTTAATTAACTTAAAAGTTACTCTGGTATGAAAACACATTTCATCTGCATATGATTTTTTTTTGGTCAAAATTGTGCTAAAAGTGCTTGGTCTTGTCAATTAACCAGTCATTTGAAATCAGTTTTCCCAAAAGTTGAATTAACGTCACTGAGTAGCTGGAAAAAAAAAAATGGGCTGAGTTTCAAGACTGCCCCAATGCACGAAGACAGATACATTTCTGCTGGCTTCACAATATCAACTGCTTTGCAACTCCTACTTTGCCTGATATCTGAGCAGGGAGGTTTCTTCCAAGCAGACTGTGCTCTTCATTATCAAAAAAAACTTCAGGATGTGAACTGAAAGACCACAAGGATCAGAGAGGAAGTGGGTGTACTGGTAACTGGGGCAGAGCTGATGGATTAATTTTATGATGGACACACACATCATTTATGGTATTCTCTGTTACTGCTGTTATCAGTCAGAAACAGAACCACCCTAGCCAGCCGCCCACAGTCCTATGGTGTCTACTAGACACCAATGTTTTTGGCACCTTAAAATCTGACTATAGCTATTCTCCTGCTCTTACTTGCCCCTAACAAAAAGTTACATAGGAAAGAAAACCGGCAACCAAGCAGCCCTGCTCATGCTTCACCACTTTCTCTTAGAGGTGAAGCATTTACACAGAGTGAATTATTTCATATTGCTCTCTGTTTTTACCTGCTAATGCAGTATTCTTTGTCTCCAGGTATACCCAGGTAGCGTGGTCGTTCACCAGTGGCAATGAGAAATCTCTCAGCCGTGTACAGCTTCTCAACTCCTCTTTTATTTGTTGCCTGTGGACAAAGTATTACTCCAAAGTGAGTATGTTGCAGTCCTACCAAGTGAAATGTTACTCTATTTGAAAAGCACCTCTATTGAGAAAGCACTACAGGAAGACCCAGCACACATGGCTAGCGAGTACCTTTACTGTGTGTGGCCCGACAAATTCTCCGTATGCATTCTCATACGTGACTTTCTTCTCTCTCAGTGCAACCCGATAGCCCCAGTTCAGTGAACCAATGTAATTCTGAACAGATTCTGTCATAGTCATCCAGTTGTGTTTGACTGTTAGAAACAAAAGAGAAAGGTTCATCTGTCAGTCTGTGACTTCTTCTTTTTCCACTGCCAACCTTGTATTCTCAGTCAGATTTTTCTTCATGACCCAGTCACCTTTGCCTTATTCTTATTTATTCCACAGTAACTCTATTGAAATTCAAAGAATTACATCAGCGTAGACAACAAAAGATGCCACAGTGGAACAGGTATGACTTGAAAAATTAAGGCTTATTGCATTATTGATAGCTTTCTACAGAAACATGCTGTAAGCACATGACATTGCTCAACACAATGAAGACCATGCATCTCTGAGAGGTGCCTCAACATGGTCCCTACTACAGGATTACACCCTAAATAAATCCCAGTCTTATAACCATACACATTAGAGCCAATATAAAGGAAAATTCATCTTCTTATGTAGCAGTAATAGAGACTGAGGGAAAGGAAAACCTTGCATGCAACTACGAGTAAGTTTCTAATGGGGCATTTTGGGGTACTCCCTTAGATGTTGTATAATCTCTCTGAAGTTGCCTCACATTTTTAATGCCAGAATATGTTTAAAATGCAACAACCACTTGACTGTGAAAAGAATTTCTGGATTTTTGGCACAAATGAGAAAACTGCAAAAAAATGTTCTCCTTCTTTACCTTCTTCTGTAAATTGCCATCCAAATTTGCGGGAATCTTGCAAGGCTTGTCCTAGTAAAGCTGCCTGATGCATCAGTTTTTTAGGTATACAGCCCACATTTACACACGTTCCTCCAAGACCTGAGAGAAAGGAACAGAAAGTGTTTTCCACATCATTGTGGCTGATCTCAAAGGAGAATCAACATCTTCGAGTAAAGCTCCTTTACAACAGGTTTGCAACGAACAAATATTTACCCCATGAGTTTCCCAGAGGTGTAGGCGTGACAAAGTCCAGCACCATCACTTTCTTTTCATATTTGGCAGCCTCCTGCAAAACAAATAAAATAAGACATGTATCTAAATATTAGAGTTCAAATTTGGAGTAGATAATAACACCATGCATTGCTGAAAAGCTTGGTGACTTTTAAGTAAGTAATAGTGAATGATTTGCAAAGGAACAGTCAGACAGCCATCAATCTTCTGAATTAATATGTGCACTCAGTAGGAAAAAAAGATTAAAGGAAAAATATAGGCATTCATCCTGCTACACAACAGCATGGTGCCAGTTTATATATATATATATATATATAAGACTCTGGGAGTCAAACCTTCACTTCTCTCCTCCATGTTGTCAGTTTGTCCACACTTTTTTTTCCAACATGCCATTTACTTTGAACATAGTTAACAAATTCTTCATTAAACCAGTTTTCCATTCAAAGATGGTTTCTCAAATATTTGTTTGAAATCACACCACACAATGACATAATGACATAAGCAGTCACATGGCCAAGTATTACAACCGTGTTTATCCAATCTTTTTTCTTGTAGTAGAAAGCAAAACTTGATTTTGAGTACAATCTGTAGTTGTCAGAATCAGCTCTTGCTCTTCAAGCTAGTCAACCCGCGGCAAGTTGCCTTTAATGTCAGGATGTGCAAATGTCATTCAGACTACAAAAAGTGATGGTTTCTTTCATGATATTTCCCCTGAGGAGTTGCATTAGGAAATTTACAAGCAATGTGTTTAAATGATACTGAGAACTGGAATTTCTATACTGATTCCATTATTCCCTTTGTGCTTTTAAAGAAAAACGCAAAAATTGACAGCAATAACTGGTACCAGAGAAAAACACTTAAGTAAGCACTACATAGCTGAAAAGCAGAGATGACAGATTCTCCCATGAGATGCAGCAAAATAACTTTGACACTTGGAGTAACCACAACTGTGCTGCATGACGTGAGTTCTTAGACATGTAAGCAATAACAACTATAGGCACAGGATATTACCCTAAGGCCTTGGGTTTGGTTTGGGAGGACCTGGACAGCCTTCAGCATTGTGTTAACAGTAATAATTGTTAATGCAAATAGTTGACAATCAGAATTTCAATTCTAAATGCAACTTACTTAATGCAAAATATAAATCATATTTAAAACAACTCAGGCTGCAGACAACTTTGGAAAACATTAATGTACTGGATTTCTGCTTCCAATTAAAGGTCAAGGTTGGCCAAGAAGCTAATTTCTATCTGTTGGTTGCACTTCTGAGAAAGTTTCTCAGAAAGGTGCTTAGGGATAAAGATGCTTTATTATTGCTCCTTTATAACAACAGCTGCTATCCACAGCTCAAAAAGATCTTTACTAGTGTTAGCTAACTAGAACGCACAGATTCCCAAGCTTATACTCAGCTAAATGTTGACATAATACAGTGCAGAACTGCATCACCACCTCAGTAGAGATCGCAAACAAATTTAACCACTTCTGCAGAGTGATACATGCCCGCAGTAACAAAACCTGCCCCATGGGCTTCCAAACCTCCCTGGGTTCAGTGCAGCGCTGCATGAATGCAACAGGGCTGCGAGGGTTGCAGCTGTTCGGTGCGAGCCAATAGTGCTGGCCGGGCACTTTAATCTGGGTCTGCGGTTGGGTTGCACAGAGCCAGCCTGGCAGTGTTTGCACTTGCCATGAAGATGTACCTCTACAATAACAAGCTCCAAGCAGAATACAGAGAGGAAAGGGAAGACGTGCACACAAAGCTGCATGTGTCATAGCGAAAAGCATGCATTTAATCAACCTAGTTAAAGTGCTGCAAACCTGAATGTGGATATCTGGAACTTGGATTAAGAGCTATGTAGTTGTTTTTTTTCCTTTTATTTTGTTCTGCTTTTTAAAGCACTGTCTATTAAGTCACTAAGAAAATTAATAATCTAAGTCAAAAGTTTCTTTGTGTAGAAGAGTATCACTTCAGCTTCATGAAACTGATTTGAAATATACACATTACTACTGATGGTGATATGTCTGTATTGATCTACCATCTTCTGCTCTATTCTACAATCACTTGAGAACACTAAGAAGCAATATACCTTATACATGGAATTGAAGGAATAAGGCAATTTATCTTCCTAGCTGCACACCTTTTCTGTCCCACAGCTGAAAAATGATGCAATAAACATCACTGCTGTAGCTTCACAACCTAGTATTATGTGTACAACAAAGCAGAGCAGCCTCCTTACGGAAATTTCAACAGATGGGTTTTTATTACTGCAAATTGTTTTTGCGTTACTGCAAGCTCCCTCTTACTATCGTTACTCTCTTCTGTCCTAAAACATCCCCATCCTCTGAAAACCAGTGTCTGCTTCTCTCTGTGAGTTCTCAGAATTTTTATAGATCTATTATCATCTTCCTATGCCATGACAATAGTGCCCCTATCGATAGGAAAGCAATAAAATATCAAAATAGATTATGGACTGTCCTGGTTTTGTTAAAAAACAAGTTTCTCTTTTAGTGAATTTTACCTGTCAGCTAAAGCCTTCATATTAGCTGCATTTTCCTGGAGAACCAGACACATGTTTTGGTAAACAGAGCAATGGAATGAGAAGTTATTGATAAGCACGGATGGACATCTCACGAGAGGGACAACGAGAAACAGGTGACCAAGAAACTGACCAATAAAGTATAACATTCCATTCACATGAATACTTCATATAAAAGTGGGAGATCACGAGGATCTCGACCCTTTTTTTCCCTTCTGCTTATGGCCGACATTAGGAGAGGACCTCGCTAGTCATCTCTGCAAACTGAGGCCTAGTGAGAGACTGAATCCAGCTCCGGTTGGCTGCAGAGTCTAATCCAGGACTTTGGGTGCTGGCTCTGCAGTTGCTGAGACTTTCAAGATTGGTTTTGTATATTTTGTATTATTTTCTCTATTCTTATTAGTAGCATTAGTAAAACATTTTTAATTTTTCCAACTCTCTTCTCTCTGTCCTTCTTTCCTTCCCGATCGCCTGTCCCTAGTGGGAAGGGGGGAGAGGGAGGAGCAAAAGGGGGAAGCGGGGGAGGAGAGGAGGTTAACAATACATCTGCCAGGGTTTTATTGTCACCCCGCAATCAAAACCCTCGACATGGACATACAGCACACTACAATCCACCACTCAGCACTGCACCCTTCAATTGTAACATGAGTTCTTCTAAGGGACCCAGGTTTAGTGTGAATCCAATGCTATGCCAAAATATTTTCTCCTAATTTTCTTTCATTCTTCAATGACCTCCTATACTCCTTGAGAACAAAAGAAATGCCTCCGTCTGAAGGAATAATCCAGCTCCATGTCTGAGCAAGAAAATAGTTTTATTTCTAGGAATGCCTAATTCACTTCTAAATAGTTAATTCTACCAAAACAAGAAGAGGCAAAATCTGCCAACTACTGCTCTAAAGGAAAGTTACTGACTTACATTAAATTTCAACAAGTTTCAAATATTTGGGATAATGACAACTCTAAGACACAGCATCTTTTGCACCACTGTGGATTCTTTTAATTAATTTTAGATATGCTTCTAAAAGCAACATCCTAACCAAAACCCATAAATTCTTTGGCTACAGGCAGGAAGTACCAAACCCTGGAAATAAAGGGTGAGATCCTAACTCTGCCTAAGGATAGGCAAAGTCTCCATGTACACAACTATGTAAGCTCATAAATCACAAAATCTCCCGTGTTGTCTAAAATTAAAACAACACATGCAACAATTTCTGAACAGATATTACTTTCAGATAAAACTAGAAACCTCTGGATATTAATTTTGAATAGTTTTAAAAACTTTTCCAATTATGATTGAATTAATAATAATTAATTGAATTAATTAATAAGAAACACTGTTGAGATATCTACCTGCTGTTTTCCAACAGCATCATCTCCCACTAGTGAGGACCGAGTTTCATTCTCTTAAGTATACCATGATATTTTAATGTTTTTCTTCTTCAGAACACAAGGAAAAGAATATTGTATAACTAGGGCTAACCTCAAAAGAAATCCTGCTAATCAGGCACAAATGTTATGACCCTACAGTATGAAAAATACACAGATCCAAGATGTTGAGGATGTCACCCACCTACTTACAATGAAAGTATAAATTTGTATTTTTTTCTCTCATACCTTGGCAGCTGCCAGACCACCTGAGCCTCCACCAATGACAATGAGATCATAGTCGTAGGAATGCGGCACTGCTGTATTCCCGTTCATTTCCAGAAGTTTCTGAGGCTTGTCTTCCTTGTTGGCCTGAACAGAGAAAACAAAAAGGATAAGGGAACACAGAAACATTACCCACAGTGCTCGGAAGTTAGTACTTTCAAGCAGCAAATATTGTGATAAAGGAACGTAAGTGCATCTGACTTCTCTGACCTCTGCTTTTAAGTACCTTTTTTAAAATTTCATCTGCTTTATCCATCCTTGAATAGCTCAGTACCTATTAGACACTGAACTATGAATTTTCTTGTTTTTTTTGAGCTCTGGGTTTCCTTGTAGAGCTTAGTTTTCCACATTACCTCCAGCGTCTCCTCATACTGTGTACTCCAGGATGAGATACATACCTGTCAACACAGGCACTCCACTAATTTATCTTATCCTTTTCATCTGCCCTAGACTTTCCTAATTAGTGTTTTTCCCCTCCTCCTGCATATATTAGTAGGAAAATACAACAATCATATACAACATTGTAACCATCCACAACTAGCAGCCTTACCAACTGAACAAATAGAACTGAATGAAGAAAACTATTTCTGAAAACTACATTTTGTAACATGCTTGTGTTTATTATTCCTTTGGTTTAGCACTGTGACTAACTTTGGCATCAAATGGATCAAGTGATCACTATAGTTTCACAAGAAATTATTTCTTTTTTATCAGATGATTACTACCACAGGAAAACAACCATAAGCCCTAAAATGCATTTTGACAGCTGTATGCACTGTCTCCATATACTCTTCCTAAAATGAGCCTTTTAACTTAATTTGCAAAGCTTCAGTTTATCAGAGCTTCAGACCTTTAAGCCTCTGGAGTTGCTGGCAAAAATCTCAGTGCCTATCAAACTGCAGGACAAGATCTGGAGTGAGTAAAAATCAGACTTCTCAGATGATGTAAATCAGTGAGTATCAATGAAAATTATGACAAAACCTTGAAAGGAACCCATACTTAGTCAATTCACAAATCTGCTTACTTTTATTCAAGTGTTTCTATGTGTCTGACTAGGCAGAACTTGATTTAGTAATACTGGAATAGTCATGGAAAATAAAAGGAAAGAAAAAAAAGACATTTCCCTTCTCTTTTCATCTTAATTTTGTTTTGCATTAAGCATCCCTTTGTGCCCAACCCATTCTACTGTTGCCTTCCTCAGGGTTTAGATTATTCCCTCTCTGTAACTACAACTGTGTCTACCCTAGAGACTGCTGCCAGTGCAGCCGTATCACTGACAAAAATCCCCTACCCCTCCAGCAATGTCAGCAGAAATTCAGACTGTACATCTGCCTGTATATAGTTACATTTCAACAGTATTTCATAACCTTGGGTAACATGTTAATAGTAGAAACAAAACCTAGAAAACACCAGGGGCTGTTGTGAAGGCATCCAAAAATACCTTAACTTCCTTCCTCTTCTCTTTCTGCTCCATCACCCCAATATACACCCCTACCACTGAATTTACTTTGCACTCAGTTCCTCTTCTTTCTATTTTTCTAACATAGCCATTGGCCAGGCTCAAACTTCCTACCATAATCAGAGTAAGAGTGGAAAAACTGCATATACTGTATTATGACATGCAGTTTCACTTCATTCATATTTAGGGACATAACATTAGTGGAAGTGTGCCATTCTCACCCAAAGCACACCTCCTTGTTTGATCAGCAGCAACAGGATGGTGCAAAGCTTAAGGGCAGACTCAGACTAACACCCACACAGTCATCAGATCCAGCTACCAAGAACGGTATCTTTATGATGCATGTAAAGAAACCACAATACCTACTCACGAAGTTTGCTTAGATCACTACTTATATCATGCTACTTTTTTTTTGCCTTTTAAGAAAAACACTTTTATGTTTTCACATGGATTAAGAAACTTCAGGTTTTATTCCCTACTGTTTGGTTCATTTTTCATCAGTTCTTCATAATAATTCTTCATGAAAACATACTAAAAGTTTAGATCCAAGTAGATTACAGCTTCCCCCTCTGAAACCACCTCCCAGAACCCCACTCTAAAGCAGCTGGGATCTTGATGGGGTCTGCTTCCCGTTTACCAGGGGAACTTGTTCATGACCACGATCCCCTCCTGAGAACAGATCTCCTCCATTCTGCTCCCAAGAACCACAATTAAAAAAAAAAAAATAGCCTACATTCTTATTCAATGTCAAAATTAAATTATAGATTTTAAAATGTATCTCCCCCTACCTTTAAAGTTTTCTCATGGTCTCCTATTTGCTTCTCCTGCCCAAAACCAGCTGGCTGTGGAGTTTCTGCCGCTATGTCAGATTGTCCTTCTTGTAGCTTCTGTGCTCCCTCTGTGAAATAAAGAATAAAACAACGTAGTGTCTGGAAAGACGTCCTTTATGAAGGCTGCGCTCCTCAAGACAAACTGTCTGGGGGAGTGGCCTGGCAGCTTCATTGCTTCCTTACCCGCGGCCTGCCTGTCTCAAGGGGGCATTTCCTAAGGCGACCAATGAGTCATTTGCAACGTTAGGATGACTTGCTATATTTTTCTCTTTAATGAAAGCCCGTATGAGATTTGGCTGGGATTTCAGTAAGTTTTGCCAATCCAACAGTATGCTTGGAACAAAGCAATTAAATTAGATTTTCTGTGGCTGAGCCTGAAACTTCAGTCCTAAGGAAAATTATGATTTTTACCTTTCTTGCCCAGAAAGTTATTTTCTTTTCCTGATGTGCTGTCGTTTTGTCCAGTCTCATACTTTATAAACTGAAATAGAAGTTTTCATTTTTCTCCTGCAATTAGTTCCCTGGAAACTTCTTTCAGTTCAATTTATTGATGTAACTAGTCTTGTCATGCATTTCTCCATGCCTCCTCCCCTCCTCCTGTAATTTCTGCTGTATGGTGTCAATTAAAATATGAAATCCTCTAAATAAATATCTTAAAAATCCTGGAAAAGATCTGTGTTTGCTCACTGGTCATAAATGAATTTTTATATATATTCTGTTGGAGATACATGTATATATACAATAGAAAATATTAAGTGTATTAGTGGAAAGAAAAAAACTAACATCTCTACATTTGGATACTTTGTTTGACACGGCATGGAAAAAGAAAAAATAAGAAAATCTGTTACTTGATTGTAATTCATTACCAGCTCTGCCTTTCTCTATATAACTCTGAGTTACATTAGGCTTAATTTCCAATAAATGGGTCAATACACACCTGTTTGTACTTAACCACATAAATACTTGGCACTGCACAACCAGCATTAATTAGCAAACTCTGATACATCCACATATTTAGACAAACAGCCATACTGAATGCATATACATTCCTTGCACACTGAGCCCACAAGCCTGAAGAGCATTCACACACACAAATGCAAAAAGGCAGTAAGTGAAAATTGGTCTGTAATCTTGTAGTCTCTGATTTCTTCTCTGAAACTTAGTGATAAAATTCCTTTTTCTCACAAAAGTATTGGGAAGAGTGTTTTGCTGATGTTGGCAAAGGGGTTTAAAGATCAGAATTGTTATGCAATAGTTAACAGTAATGATGGATAATGCTTGGCCTATTCTAGATTCGGGAAGGAATGCAGGAATTAATCTGTGCATGTAAAAAAAGAAAAGCAAGAACACAGGTTGTGAACACTGGTCACAATCTTCACAAAGGAGAATTCTTTTCTTCAATATATTACCAAAGCTACAGTCCTGCATGTACCTGAAGCAACTGAAGCCTTATATTTTATTCCTATAACAAGTCTGAACAGCCTTCAGGAATGTTCACCTAAAACTGGATCTTCAATGAGATAAAAATCTAGTCATTAGACAATGCAGGTTTTATACAAACACCTCTAATTACTTTCATGTAGGTCTGTGCTAGAGGTACCTACCTTCAGCACTAGCCCCAAAACCCAAAAGGAATCGTAACCTCTGGCAAGAGACTTGAAAGAGTCTGTATGCAGGTGGCTGGTGCCTCTCCCCGCTTGGTTTGGGCAACCTGCCACTGGCAGGATGACAAAGCAGAAACTGCTCTGCACGTCATGTGCTTGCTCACCATGTAATTCCACCCATCAACGGCAATTACAGCAACCCACGGTCCTGGTGAATTGATACTTTCCAGAAAGCAATTAGCAGATACCTTTCTGCAGAGTAGAGATTGCTAAGGAGAACCTGGACCTCAGACCCAGTGGTGAGGACGACTCACTTGTTGAGTGCTACCTCCCCTACGACCTGGCAAGCGCTCCTTGACATGGGATGAACCGATCTAACAAATCACTACTATCAAACAGGGACAAGCCTGCTGTCTTGCACCGCACTTGTTTTCTTCTTCTTCTTCTTGCTGTCTGCATACTTGGCATCAGCTTTGGTATGGCCTTAGGTGAGCTGAAGCAACCCACTAACCTAGGAGAAAACTAGCCCAGGAGAAGAAAAGATGTGGACAGTTTCCCCCCAGCCCAATAAGCTCAGCCAGCTCAGGGAAGGATCCCGTGAGCACTGCAGCCGGTGCCAGGCAGAAAACATACACAGACCTGCGTGGAGGAAGAGAAGGCAGCAACATTTCTCTCGCTGGTAGCAGCAAAACTGCCAGTTTTGCTCAGCAGCTTGTAAAAACAGCAAAACCACCCACCTTTAAAGCATTCACCCGAACCCACTTCTGAACCAGACTACGCTAAGCCTCCCTGCCGCTTCTTCAGAAGTGAAAAACAAATACAGTGAAACAACTATGGTAATTTCAATTCATATCTTTCCTTATCAGGGGTGAGCTTCCTCAGAAGCCAAAGTCCTCCCTCATACTGAGGTCTTTGAACTTTTGATTGTTGGTTGTGTAACTCATGGCAGGGGTGCAAAAAGGCACGATTGGCTTCAAAAGGCCTTGACCAGGAAGGAACAAGAGCAGCGCAACACAACAGCCCACATGAGCCTCGTGAGCAGAACTGCCCGAGGATAAGAATCACCTTTCTCTGCAAAAAATATCCACCCAGGGATCTAACAGGCTACGGAGGCAGGACATGGGCACCCATGGAAAGCACCTACCCTTCAACTACTCACCATGAAGGTCTGTAAGGGGCACTTCAAAGCAAAGGTCTTTGCTGATTTTGCCACATTTTCTGTATCAGGCTGCAGGGCATTATCAACAAGAATGAACCGCACACTTTTTAAAAACAATGTAATTAAAAAAATAGCTGTCTCTAGTCCAGTAGTTCAGAAGACGCCTCTAACTTTGTAATGCTTATGAACAATCAAGTGACTCGCTTTATAGCCTTATCTTCAGGCATCTGAGAAGGCTATTTCATATTATGATAAACGTTTACCTTATGCTCAAATTAGAGTTTTAGCTGGAGAAAGTTTCAGCTCTTCCTTCTCCTACTTTTGTTCATTTCTGCCCTTCCAACACAGGTCACTACTTCCTCCATTGCATAAACTCAAACATTTGGAAGCGACGGTAACAGAGCCATTATATCATTCAGATTATGACAAGAGAAAAAAAAAACTAAGCCTTTAAAATAACACACCTCCAGCCTGGATCATATCGCAGATTCATGCTGAGAGGCTGCCTTGCTATCAGCTGAACTGACAAAACTGTGAAGGAATAGAAACCTGGGCCAGGATACAGAGCAGGGGGAGAACCTCTTAAACCGCCTTTGCCTTTAGAGGGATCACAATGCACCTGCCTTCCCAGAGAGCCAGGATCAGTAGGTGGGAAATTAAAAAATAATACTTAGGAACTGTACGTTGATGGGTGGATATAAGTTAGACCTTCAACCTACCTCACACACTTTATTTTTTACTGTGACAGAGACGCAGTGTGGCCTTAGGGCTAATAAAAAAAGCAACGGAGCTGGCTACGATAGAGATGTGTCAGGGCTTGCTTAGGTAAGGGCTCCATGAGCTGTGCTCTGGTGATCCTGGCCAAGAACCACTGGTACCTTTGGCAGGATAAACTAGCACAGCCCTGTGGCTATTCACTTTCTTTCCAAGTGCTGATTCAGTGCTTGGTTGCCCTGTCAGAGGAAGGATAAAGATAGCTTAGAGGTACATTTGCCTCCCCACCTGAACTCTGCCAAAGTCTGAACCCCAAACAAGTCACTAATGTTAAGACAGGCCAAGCCAACATTATTTACACACAGAGACTTTAGTGCTCACTGACAAGCACTGTCAATCAAGAGTGAACCACTGATGTTCCATGGATGCTACTTCTGAAGGCTCATATATGTGAGCCTTGAAACCTTCTGTTTACACACAGGACCAAGATATATGTGACACCCAATTACAAGTACTTCCAGCCTCCTCTCTGAAATTAGCTACTTGTGCCTAACTATGTGTAAAGCACCGTAAGTGATCACCGCACAGGAATTATATATAGCTAGAGTAGAATCTTTACTTTCCCTCCTTAGTCTCAAATACTAAGAAAACAAAACCCAGAAGGTGAAAAACCCTACCTCAGAGCATCTTTTGCACCCACTTATACAAGCAGAAGCTTGCAACAGTTGTGTATATACTCTGTATGGTTCATCATTTTAGCTTGCAAGGAAGAAGTTCCATGGTGAGTGGAACAAACAAAAACACTTCAACAATACCACAAAAACACAGAATCACAGAATTGTTTCAGTTGGAAGAGACCCTCAGGATCATCGAGTCCAACCATAACCTATCTCTAGCACTAAACTATGTCCCTAAGAGCCTCATCTAAATGCCTTTTAAACACCTCCGGGGATGGTGACTCCAACATGCATCTTTCCCAGGGCTGAAGGCTGTTGGCTTTTTTTTCCCCTCAAAGAATCTTACTGCCTGCATATGCAAGCACTGAGGAAGGAGAAGTTAAGAAAGATGATGCTATGCACTCGGTCCTTAAGACTGCTTGCTCACTTATCTGTCTGGTGCAGTTTAAGTGAAAAACAAATAATTTCTGGGCATGTGAACAGCTCCTTCACATGCCGAGTGCACAAACATTAACAGATGAGACTCAACTGTGAAATCACTTTCATCCTTTTCTCTCTGGATCACAGGTCTGTTTTCTCATTTGCTGGCTTCCCACACATGTAGTCTTCATGCAGCACAAAGACAGCACAATAAGCATAAGGCCAGAAAATAGTCCTAATGATCCTCTTGTTCTGTCAGTGACTTGTCTGACACACTGTTGAAATGTTCAAAAGGTGTTTAAGTTTGAAATTACTGTGATAGGAAGCGTTCCACCAGAAAGTAGATGCACAGTCTGACCAAGAAGGCCTTAAAAACCTTAGTGAGAGTTATTTTATTAAGTTATTGCATTTTTCTTAGCAACCCATGACTATCGATATAAATGTGCGCAGATCCAAAACAGCCCTAACTTCACTAAGAGATTAGTTGTGTACTCTGGCTCACTGATGTCCTTTTCTACACCCATTTCCTACCTAAACCATGAACAAATGTGAACATGGTGCCTCATACAAAGTTTGATTCTGACTTGCTCTCAAATTCAAAAACCACCAAGCTCTAGGACTGACAAGTAAATAGTAAAGTGCATTTTCCTAAGAAGCTGGAATTTTTCCAAACTATGGTATGGCTTATATTTATTCAGTGTGTTGCTGCAAAGTGTTTTAGTTTTCATTCTATTCTTGTTAACCTGCTTGTCATATCTAAGAGCTTAAGACTTCTTCCCTTTAAATAATGCATAGCTTGAATGGGATCAACATCAAGACATAATGTGGAATAACTTTGCGCTTAGTTGAAACACAGAACACAAACAGAAACCATGGGGCTGCACTGTTTCTGTTAACAGCGTTCTGGACTGTAGTCAGCAGTGTTACTCCAAAACACCTATTTCCTTAATGAAAACATAAATTCTTTTTTACTGCAACTATTTGCGTATAAAAGGCATTTAAAAGCATTTGCCTAAGTAGCAAAATAGGTAGACACGAATTTTCTTCTGGGAACTTTTCAACCTAAGTGTTAAATTCTCTAATACAGAGGAGAAGAAACCTCATCATTCTCAGCAAATGAGTTAACATATGAAAAAAGCAGAAAATGACAGAAAGCTTCACAGCACTGTTTTCTCAAAGGGCAATAAAAATCTACTGAGTGCTTTTAATCTAACCTCTATATGGCAGGTCAGGAAGTACAAAACCAAGACAAGACAAAGTAGAAATACTGACAGGAACAATGAATGCCAAACCAAACAAAAGACAAACTTTAAGCGTTCCAATCTGTCTGAGGGCCTGATTCAAAGCTCTCTAAACCCAATGGAAAAGCTGCCACCCAAATGAAGTACTTAAATGACATAATTCACCCCTTTCAGCTCAATTTTGTAACGAATGTCTGGGGACTGACTCAGCAACATCCTCCGATCTGCTTCTCCCTCAAGATGGGTCAGCACCGTGTTGTGAGAAGGCTGCAAACAGCCACCTTTGCATCCAAGAAGAATGAGAAGAGTTGCTAATGTAGTTCAAGAAGCTCAGCACCAAAATACCTCATTCTCAGCCTCTACACAATCACTCAAGCCCATAACATCACACAGTATCACACAGTATGTTTGGGATTGGAAGGGACCTCAAAAGATCATCTAGTCCAATCCCCCTGCTGGAGCAGGAACGCCTAGGTGAGGTCGCACAGGAACATGTCCAGGCGGGTTCTGAATGTCTCCAGAGAAGGAGACTCCACAACCTCCCTGGGCAGCCTGTTCCAGTTCTCTGTCACCCTCACTGAGAAGAAGTTCTTTCTCAAATTTAAGTGGAACCTCTTGTGTTCCAGCTTGATCCCATTACCCCTTGTCCTATCATTGTTTGCCACCGAGAAGAGCCTGGCTCCATCCTCGTGGCATTCACCCTTTATATATTTATAAACATTAATAAGGTCACCCCTCAGTCTCCTCCAAACTAAAGAGACCCAGCTCCCTCAGCCTTTCTTCATAAGGGAGGTGCTCCACTCCCTTAATCATCTTTGTTGCCCTACGCTGGACCCTCTCCAGCAGTTCCCTGTCCTAACATGTCACATCCTGACAAGTGATGTTCTGAAATTGGCTTCAGTTCCTAGCAAAAGTAGTAATTCCTACTTCTAGGCATTTTCTTTTTGCCGTTCGAAATGTCCATGCCACTACCACCAAAGTCCAACTGTAGTAAGAAAAAGTATTTTGCTTTAATGATTTCAACAGGGACATCATTGTACTCCTTGACTTGTTATGAAAAGTTCTACAAGATGTGTTACAGAACATGAAACCGCACCCGAGCAAGACCCAGGCTTTTTCAGACTTTCCTAGTAGCTCTCACACCACCAAAGCCCTTTGCAGTATCGGACAATTGGCACTTGCCCTAGAAAGTCTTCAGCCTTTACTCTGTTCTTATGTAATTGTTTACAGTAGGCCATATAGGAATTAGCGAGGTTGCTCTAATTAGCATTAATAGGGATGTTTTCTGTGAGCATAACATCACATGCTTACCTCAAATATTTCTAGAACATCTACAATACCAACTCTATTGGCTTAAACAGAACAAGCTATATAAATTAAACAAAGGTAAACTTCAGATTGTCTTTTCTTCAGTAAAATGGAAAGTAATGCTAAATTAATTAGGTATCTTTGACCACTTCCATCTTTCATTTTATTTCATTGTGAGATAGATTAACTAAGTTCTGAAAAACTTAATACAAATCTTCTCTGCCTCTAGAACTGTAGTAAAAGCTGTAACATCTCATATAAAAATTTATACGCAAACTTCATGGAAAATACCACCTAACAATAGCAGTAATTTTTAATATGGATTTTTGCCTATTCCCTTCAAAAGCCACTGTTGCTTTAGGATTTACCCATATTAGTATAATGCTTTGTCTAGTCCAAATCAAAGAAAGGGAGCTGATTTCTGGTACGACTGCCTGTAGATGTATCATGTCCACAGTGCCATCCATACTAGCTCACCCTTCATGTGTGGTGACCTGAAGAAGCTGAGCTTCCTGCTTATTTTCTCAAAATTCCTGTAGCCAACACACATCTGTGGCTACCGCAAACTGTGATTAATAGTCTCATGTTAATTTTTTTTTTCTTTTTTTCTGGTCAGTAAATAAACAACTCTCTGACAAGAGGAGGAAGTCTCACCAGCCACACTCAAAGAAGCACAACCTGAGGCACAGAAAGCTGGAGCACGACTGAACAGGATCTCCTGGTGCTGGTGCCATTCATTAGTCACTACCGCCATCAGCCATGCCTTTATTGTCTCTACCACAACTAAAGCCGTTTATTTCTTCTCACATGTCTCTTTGTAATTAAGGTTGCATTTGAGTCACAGAGAACACAAAAAAATGTGGAAAAAACAGGACACACAATCATTTTTTTTTTTCCCAAACAAGGCAGTATTAAAAGTGAATATAGCTAAAGGAAAAGAAGCTCTTGGCAGGTGATCTCCCAGAATGGGCACGAAAGTACCACACTGTGAAAACTACTTGGGTACTTGGCTCAGAAGCCTGTGATTTCTTCTTTTTCCCCTAAGCAGGGATGTTCTAGGGGGAAGTGGGGGATGATACTTACTTCAGTCCAGGGTAATCAAAGTGTCTTGTCTTTGAAAAACAAAAGGACTTGGGTGGAACAAGTTAATCCTGCTCTTAGCAGCACAGCAAACAATGACACAGCACTTCTAGGAGGTGACCGAAGCAGGATAACCTAACAGATCACTGCCCTCCAAACTGTCTTGCCACCTAACTGACAGGACAAACCAACCTGATACAGGTTCTGACAAAGGTCTAGCTGGAAACAGTTGTGAAAGATGGGTGGAAAACAGTAAATACGTTACATTTTTGCGAACTAGAATTACAGAGACATGCCTACTTTATGTCACACTGCGCGAACAGTGGAGGAGTCAAGGAAGTTAAGAGCTTCCTTCCCACCGTACTTGGGACACAACACAAGGACACGGGTGAGGTGACTATACCAAACAACACTTTCTTCTCCAAGCAGCTGAGTCAACAAGTAAAACAGTCAAGTTTGCTAGAGCAGAAGATAAAATGAGATGACACCTCAGTTCACTATGTAAAACTAGTTCATTAGCAGATCCTTAGGAAAAGCTACAACTACACTAGACTAAGCTACTAGCATTTTCTATGAAAATCAAATAATTTGCATGGTTTATTTACTTCCTCCCTTTGCATTTGTACCTCTTTTATGCAAATAAAAGTTCTTGGTCAGATAGTGTTGTAACAGATGAAAATAACAGGGAGTCACACAGTTCCACAGGGTTTACCGTGACTCTGTCTACATAATCAACAGTATGAGGCACAAACGTACATAAAAGGAAAGGCAATATGCTAAGGAAAGCAACAGCTGTGAGCTTTTTGGAAGAAAAATAGAAGGTAAAACCAAACTGAAGATGAGGGAAAAAAAAAAAATTATGGTGTCAGATATAGCTTGGCAAGTTAGAGGATAGCTCTGTGAGAAAGACCTGCAATGTAACACCACATTCAAGAAAGGAAGTAACTGAAAAGTATGAACAAGCATTTCCCAGGAAAACATGACCCAGGAAATACATGACTACATTTCCCAAGAAATACATGAGTCAAGATGCTACAGACTGGAAGGCAGCTGCTTTAAAACAGGCAGGTATCAAAAACCAGATATCAAGACCAGAAGAGGCATCAAAGATACAACCTTCACCAGAGACAGCAGGGGTAAAGTGCTCTCACTTTAAACCAGTGGGAAAAGGAGAGTAAGTTACCAATTCAGCATACTGAATAAGCCGAAGTGCACGGTTTTACCTGGTGTTTGGTTTGTTTTTTGCAAGCACAACCAAAAAGATAGCAAGACATCCTCTCAAAGGATGTCCAAGATGGGCTTGATGGAGGAAAAAGTGGTGAAGTTTTATCTCCAAAGGAGAAACCACAACAACGGACTGGAAAAAAGGGGACTGGTACCACATCCTGTGAGGGCCAAGCACTGTTCCTGTTCACAGCAGAAATCAAAGGGATGGCATAACTGTAAACAAGGTAGAGGAACAATGTGGACGACCACAATGCCACCTCCAAGAGTCAAGTCCGCTCAACTCCACGCAGAATGCTATGACACATATCTTACCGTCACACCAGAGCAGTTCGTCTGTAAATTATATGGTCAAAACATTTGCAGGAAATACCAGCAAAATAAAAATATTTGGGGCCTCATTTCTCACAACACTCCACATAAATGTCAACACAACTTAATCACCATCAGTGTTTGTGCTCCAGCACAGAACTAGGACCACCAAAGTGGATCCCTTGTTATTCTACCTCACAATTACACTGTATTCAGTCAATCTCCTATTAGCACCAAAAATGAGCAGCAATTATTTTAAGAATACTTTGTTAATTGTCAAATTCAGTTCAAATTCGATTCCAAGTCTATTATAACGTTCCAGGTCCAGCAGTGAGCATGTGCCGCATCCTGAGTGCCCACTCCTGAAAGGAGCTGGGCAACTTCAACTTACATGAAAGTCAAACTGAACTGAAACCACAGCCACTCATAAAATTCACAGTATCAAAATATGTTTGGGATTGGAAGGGACCTCAAAAGATCATCTAGCATGAGGTTCTGGGGGAAAAAGGCAGCACTTCAGGTGATACCAGGTAGAGTCCCACAGAAACAAACAATATGTTTTATAATATAAAGCAAGAGCTGCAACCCAGGCTATCTTCTGACATGTTTAAGTTTAGCCCCTTATTGTGTAGCTTTGATTTTTCCCATTAATCCTTTTTGCAGTAAGGCACATGTCTATAATACAGAAAACTAAAGTAGTGCAGAGATAAATCAACAAAAAGTCAGGATAAGCATTATCTTCTAAGGTATTTCCAATTTTCATACCTTTACACCCACAAATATCATAAACATTGCATATGCAAAATGCAATTAGTAAAGTAAACTGAATGCTATTTGAAGATTGTGGGATAACCTTTTTGAAAGCACAAGCTAAGGACAAGAGAAGGTCATTTAATAGCTATGTTATACAAAACATAATTATAATCACTTTATCTTAACATTTTACTTTTTCCTGTGCTAGTAATCATTTTCCTTCCCAGTTTTGCTCATTACCAGCTTGCTACTGTTTGCTTTTTTAAAGATCCTTTTAGATCTTACAGTGAATTAATAACTCTGAATTTATTATTCCCATTGACAAAATTATGGAAGGGTGGGAATACATCCAGAGAGTAAGAAATTCTTACAGCTAGCAACAGTCCAATTTCTTCCTACTACTACACACATAAGTTTAAATACACCTTGTCCAAGAGATATATGTAGATACTAAAAAAAAAACAACCTACTGCCTGGTATGCCTAGCTACAGAAAGGGGTTAATTTAAGATTGTTAATGTTTTAGAGTCGGTTAAACAATGAGTAATTACCTTATTTGAATTATATTTCAGTTTTAGAGTAAACTACGTATCTCTGTTCAGATTTCTGTAATTATTTGGTTTTAATCGTCTATTTAACCTCTTCAATAGCACCCACAACTCCCCTCATCTCTTGTCCTTGCTGGATATTAAAAACTTTGACTTCTTCCTTCACGAAAATGTTTGTTTGGTTTCAGATAGTAATCTACTGGTATGCAACCATCCTAGAAGCAAAGCTGCCTAAATGCTGAAATATAAACCTTGACATCACAGTTTAAACCAGCTTTCCTGGAGAATTACTTCAGGATGCTGCCAGAGTTGTAGAATGGGTGGCAGGAAGTGGTAATGTCCTAAAATGAAAAAACAAAGATACAGCAGAGCCTATAAATCAAAGGCCAAGCACTATGTTCTTTTAAGTCATTTAGCCTAAATGAGTCAGCTTCACAAGGCTGAAAAAGCTTGTTAAGATGCAGGCTTAATTTCTGAGTTTGCGTCAGCAGATACATGGTTGTCCAGAGGAAATAGTTTTGGTATAAGTCTATCCCAGGCTCTGTGCTACCACACCTGCTTAGCTTTCAGGATCTGATTTAAAGACAAATTGGGTATTTCTAAATCACAACATGGTAGTGGCAGCATTAGGGAACTGTTGTGGGTTACCCCTACCTGGTCTCAGGGCACTGCACTGCCCTGAGAGTACCAGGGCAACTTTTTTTTCCAGTCCTTCCTGTTAGGGTCAAAGAACATCCAGTGCTTCCCATGCCAGGCTTTTGACTCAGACTGGAGGATTTTATGTCAGTGTAATTGGAAGATACTAAGCAACGTGGAGCGATAATGACAAGCCTATTCCATGAGTTTTAACTGTTATAAACCTAATTTTTGTGTTTGCCAACTGCTGCTGTGCTCCAGCCTTACACAAATTCTTACTGTGCAGTTCTTTGTTCTTTGTTTGCCAAGTCTCTGACAATTTCCATTCTGCATAATACTACTTAAAATATTATATATTATAATACCTTAAAGCCACCAAGGTGCTTTAGTTTCAATGTTCTCAACTGCATACAAAAAAATATCTTTAAAACTAGAACCCTTCCCAAGGATACCCAAGGAGCTGAAAACACTCCCTCAGCAGTAGATGCTCAATGAAATACTACATCCTAAGAGTGTTTTTTCATTTATGCAGAACTGCTGTACAGTACCAGATGTAAGCGCAGGTTAATTTTCACAGCTTCGAGCTCATTATTTCTCTTTTTTTGTCGGGTTTTATGGACCCAGTGATAGCACAGTTAATACTACGTCCAAGAAGCATTGGAAGCTGAAGTTCTGACTCCAGAGAGGTACAAAGCAGGCACCTGAAACACCAGTTTCCCCATTGCTCTCACAGCAACACACCTCAACCCCCGTGGACAGAAATTACCTCCATGGACCAGAGGGCCACTCAGCTCCCACCTAACTTGAAACCTTTTTCACTCCTCAGTGCACAGTCACACAAGCCGTGGCCTCCCTTCAGGCAGCAGCTTGTGCTCTGGCAACTTGCTCCCAGTGCATCCTCAGAGTCGGGGTCCCACACCCCGACTGACACCAGCGCAGCATCTCTCTTTGCTCCTGGAAGTGACACCATGCACACAGCCCTGCCCATCCCCGCTGCCATCTACGCTGGCATCAAATAAAGTCAGGAGAAGAACCAAGCGTCAGAAGTTTTGTTTGGGAACATACAACATAGGCAGTTCGATCTATGGTCACACCAGCTGCAGGCACATTAAAGTTGTTTTGTAGCGCGGTGCTCCCGCTCCCAAAAACTCACCCAGCCGGCAGCAGGGCAGGGGTGCCTGGCCCAGCTGCGCCCTGCTCCGGCCCCCCGCGTGTTTTACCCCGAAACCGAAGTAATTTTCTTCCACCGCCCTCCCGCACGGCCGCACTCGGAGCCCACCGCTCCGGTGCGAAGTGCTACCACGCAGCTCCCTACCTACCTGCCGGCCGCCGCTCCAGGCCGCTGCCGGGCGCCTGCCGCACCGCCTTACTCTTCCGCAGGGCGCTGCCCATGGCGCGACTGAGCGCGCAGCCCCGCGGCCGCCCCCTCTCCTCCGCGCTCCGCGCAGCCCCGCGGCCGCAGCCCGGCTTCGTCGCGATGGAGACGGACGCGGTCGCAAACCCAGCGCCGGGGCTGGCGCGACCCCTTGTGGCTCCCGAGGCCACGCTTGGTCCGGGTGGGCTTGGGCAGGAGGGGCGGGTCCTGAGGCGGCGCCGAGCGAGTTTCACCCTCGCGTTCTCCCTTCACTTTTCCTGGTTTTGTTTTTGTTTTGTTTTTTTTCCGTGAGGCGGGCAGTTAAGGGAGCGATGCCGGCCGAGCACCGGCTGGGGCGCCTCGGAGGGAAGCTGCCGGCACTGAAATGCTGTCCGCAGGGAGCGTCTCCTACCCCGAAGCCGTAGGACGGCCGGGGGAAGGTCGCTGCCGCTCCCACCGCCGAGCGGACCTGCCCTGCTGCGATCTAAAGGATGCTGGCTTTAGAAAAGCATTCAGGAGGTGTTCTAGAAATATTTTTTTCTCACAATTAATGGTTTATTCTTAGAAATTTATAAAGAAGACACTCTAACTGAAAGAGAAAGTATGATGAGGCTTATCACGCTGCTCCCTTCTAGGCTCTGGGCGTTATTTGTCACCATTACTTTACAGTGCTGCCCAATGTTGTAGCCCCATTGTGGTGGCTTTCGCATGAAAATATGGCAAGAGGAGTGGCTGCCAAGAGGGATTTCAGACAGGGTAAGATGAAAGCCACGACCCTATAAACCACCAACAAACACATACAAATCGCTGTTGTTGTCGCCTCCAATTTGAGCTTACTTAGCTCTTCATGTGGGAGAGTGCAACTTGTTATAGCAAACATGGCGATTTATCTGATCCATCTTCTCGCTTACAGCAAATGCTGACATTTGTTTGAAAGGTTTTAAAGAGATGCTAAACCAGCCAGTCATGTTTTTGGTGGATGGACCTTCTTTTCAGTTGCATAGATTGACTACTGGGCTGTGCGCTGAGTTAGCGCAACACTCACACACGGCAACGAGATGCACCCTACAGACGCAGGAGCTCATAGTCTGATTCCTGACAGAACCATCGGGCTGCTCTGTGGTCCTGCGCAAGTCCCTCATACTCGGTGTCCCCAGTATAAAATATAAATGTCGTGTCTCTTTATCCTATAATCCCTTGAGAGTTGCAATTGTCTTACTAACGCGTCTAGTACAGGGCCCAAACCACATTGGTTCTTGGCACTCTGCCACAAAAGTGATAACGAGTGGCAGCAAAGGACCAAAAGAAAGTGAAGAAAAAGAACTACTGAGTCTCGAGATTTCATAGAATCATAGAATCATTTCAGTTGGAAGACACCCTCACGATCGAGTCCAGCGATAACCTAACGTAATTCTAGCACTAAACCATGTAACTAAGAACTTCGTCTAAACATCTTTTAAACACCTCCAGGACTAGTGACTCCACCACTTCCCTGGGTAGTCAGTTTAAGAAGCATTGCATTCCCTGTCCTCAGCTTTTTCGCTCAAAGGACTTCAGCAGTTCCTATTTCTGGTGCTGTATTACTCTTCCACTTTGTGGTGGTATCTCTAGTGTCAGCTGGAGTTTCTAAAACTAAAAAAAAAACAAAACAAAACAAAACACCAAAACACTAAAACCAACTAAACTTAAGACTAAGTGGAAGAAAGTCTCCGAACTCACTGTGGGAATGATCACTAAGATTTTAGAAATTATGTCTTCAATATCAGTATCTATAATAGCAAAAATTATTATGATAATGAGGATAATAATTGTTACAGGCAGTCAGGGATTATGATAGCTACAGAAATAGAAATAATTTGCTGAACAAGCTCAGGGAAGGAACTCTTCCACCAAACCCCATCTCAATATTTTCATTAAATGAGGAGTACCAGCTGGCAATTCAGTCAATTTGAGAAAAATCAGGTTTAAAAAAATGCCTTGGAGTGCTGTTACTGTCCTTTAATTTGTTCATAATGTTTCATTTTGCTTATTGTTTTCCAGCTATGTTCTAGTCCTGTTTCCTTTCATTAAGAAAAGATTTTATGTTGCTGCGGCAAAGATCCACTGAAGCAATGGAAAATATTAAGTTCTACTTTCAGATGTTTAAGTGTGAAAACCAGTGCATTCAAAAAAACAGAATTATCCCAAATCACTTAAGCGTTTTAAGTAAGCTTAGGAACCAAGGGGTCTGTCACTTCAGAACAATCTTGATGCTGCACCTGAAAACTAGCATTCATTTTCACCTTCTTCACCCCTCTCCTCCAACTCTTGTTGCTTCTTTCTACAGTTTTACTGGCCCACATCACTTCTTCCATTAGTTATTACAGCTCCCCACAAACACTACCCTTCAGGCCATCCAACATACAGACTGAGAACTTACTTTCCTTAACTCTTATTTTAATCAGATCACTCTTGATCTGGACCTTTTAAAAGATAACTCCTTTCCTGTTTTTCCACAGGCTTCATGCTTTCTCCTGATTAACAGGTTGTGATCAACTAAGGTCCTATGAAACTCTTTCCCTTTGGCTGATTTACTCCTATTATCTTGCCAAATCATCCTCTCCCCAGTTCTACCTACATCACTTTGTGTGCTTCTCCACAGAGGTCTTTCATTTGCTTTTACAGTGTTCCTCATGTTAAATATTTTTTCTGGGCAGATCCAAAAAGTACCTGCACTCTTTTTATTTAAATTTTGCATAGAAACTAACACTTTTTATGAGGCTTATGAAAAGCCAAGTACATCTGTTTATCTTACAATTTATTCTTAGTTGACTGACCTGCACACATACAGGAGGTCCAGTGTTGGACCACTGAAACACAAGCAGAATATGATGACAAGAAGAATGGAGAGCACATGGAAGAAAAATGCAGTATAACCCAGTTATTAGTAAGGTGATCTCCTGATGCTTTGTCTGTATGTTACATATTTTTTTGTCAGTCTTTGCCTTTCCCTGTTTAGAGTCTTTGGGAGAGAGACTTCATCTTCCTCTGTGTTTAGAAAACACTCGACATTTCCATTTCTACTGCTCTCCTCCTCATAAATAATCTTCATATTGTCCTTTTCCAGTAGCAAGAACACACAGAGGAGAGCAGTCTTCAGGATCATACAGTTGAAGGACATTCTGGATCCTGTAATATCTCCTTGATACCGACACCAACTTAAACCCTTGTTGGAGTCAGAGGTTAAGTTTGTGTTCTGAAGTCACGGGGAGACTGAAAGCCTATCTCAGTCTGATTCCAAAGCACCAATTTAAACATGCTTTGGGTTTGTCTGGTTCATCGACATGAAAATTTAGTGCAGATCTACAGAACTGCTGTGTTAAGAAGCAGGAAAGCAAAGAGTGTCTCATTAGACATATCTGTAGAACAAAGGAAAGTCTTGAAAATCTGTCACATTGCATGCTGCTTTCAAATATTGGACTATTTTAAGGCATAGACTGCATAAGATACCAGTGTTGGGATTAAGAGATCAGCTGTGATAAATTCAATTGATATGTTAAAAGTCTATAAAATACTTGAATCATTAATTAAAATAGTAATTGCATTATTAACTGATAATGTTCTTTATAAAGATGACATGTAAGGTGGTTTACTCTGTCCTGATATTTTATAGCAAACATATTTGGTGCATGACTGCTGCTGAAGAACCCTGTAACAGAGCTATGATAATATAAGTGATACATCAATGGGACCAGCCTCTCAGTTGCTTCGGAGAGAATTGATTCCCAGCTCCCTGTGGCTATTAGAAGAGTGATCATTAAAATAATATTAGAATTTCTGTTCCCACAAAGATTTCTATATATTCCTTCTACATATAAACTGGGAGGAAGGCTATCTTAGTAAATGAAGAGCCTACAGTGCCATGTTCTTATGAAGTACAGAAGTCTTGGTGCTGAATGCAAAACCACCTAAATATTAGTATTATTAAAGCTGACACAGTCCTTGCATTTTCAGAATATTAATGTAATTGAAATACCAGTAGTCATTTTTGCAAGCTTAGATTCATCTTACCTTACATCAGCCACATAAAAGTTTGGCCTCTCGTATAAGCTCTTGATCTAAGTTCCTTCTGGAGTCAACAGACAGACATGCCCAGATGGTAACTCATCCTTCCAGACAGGCACTTCTGAAGAGTGAGTTTATCCCTGGCCCCCAGTTTGGACAAATTCAAGTGAGAAGAATTCCAGCTTTCATGTTTAAGTTGACAGAAGAAATCTATGTCTCTGCCTACACTGCAAATGTGACAGTGTCTCTCAGTGACAGTTAAGATGCAAAGTTAAGAGTCAAGGCAGTTAAGAGGCACAGTTAGGATCCACCCAGTGCAACAGATTCTAAGAGAACAATTTTCTTGTAGTGTTGCTGCTGACACAGTGGTAATGTGCACAGCCTTTGAATCAGTGCAGTTTGGAATCCTATACAATCACCTCTACAGGAAAAAAACTATGAATACTGACAAGTGCCACAGCGTCTGGAAACCTCTGATACTTCCAGGAAAGTCTTGAACTCCTCCAGTCACACCAAGCAAAACCAAGCGATCAAATCTATCACCATTGTGCAACCTCATGGACAAAATGTGAGAACACAGGCTTTATGAAATTAAGTTTTCATGATGCAGATGAAAACTTAGTTCTGTAGTCCTCCAGCACCTCTACCCCATAACTCTAGTACATGAGTACTGAAAGTCTTTGTAATCCGAACAGAATGGGGCAACAGTCCACATTTCCTCACTTCCCATCTTCATCTGACCTGCCTACTGTGCTCCCTCTGCAGTATCCAAAAGAGCTGTAATGGAGCCCAGCTTCCCAACCCATGGGAGATGTAGGGTTTCACCGCATGGCCATTAAGCAGCTGCTTGTCCTCTTGCACAGCAGAATTAAATAAAGTATCTTTCACCACACTTATGCTACTGAGAAATTTCAGTCCCACACGTAGCTGAAAATAGGAGAAAACTTAAAACACATAACCACAGAATGCAGTTCATAACAAATAAACCCACGTGAATGACACTTGCAAATCTGTAATAAATTAGGTACAAAAAAATTAAGTCAAAATTTTATTAGAGCTAGTTGGGTTTTTTTAATTTTATACTTTATATTACTTGTCATAAGGTTTGAAAAAGCTAAATTATTTCATCCTTTTCTATTTGAAATCAGCATTGACTTCTTTTTCCCCTGTGTTTTGAAAAGAGCCAAAACCAATTCAAATGTTTTTATCTAGGGCTGTAATGGCACAATCGCAAAGGAAGACTCCTGACATACTGCATCTCAAAACTGTGGCACTGCTGTTGAAAACAAAGCAGAGTAGGTATTGTTATAGTTTCACCTCCAACTGTTGCTGTGTTATTCAAGGACAAGTAAGAGGCTTTTGCCAAGATCTCTTCTAATCCTGCAAATGGTTCTGTCTGGACCATCATCTTGCACGTGTACTTTGAAGTTCTTTGTGGAATGTTTATACTTGATGTTTTAGACATGTTTTAACATATAAATTACTTGATTACAAGTCAGTTCTGCTCCAAATATATTTCAAAGGGATTGCTGCTAGCCACATTTAACCCCACCTGGCTGACATTAACTAGCACATCTAAATGTCAAGCGGTATCTTTGGATCTACTTCATGACTACCTGTTCAACTTGTGAAAACAATAAGTTGATTTTTCTTTTTTCTAAAAGAACAAGACTTTTGCATTCACACACTGCCTATCTGTCTTAGCTCCCCCAGTAACTTTTGAAATGTTGGACAATTTCAATCAAATTTACTTGGTGGAATACGTCTTGTTAAAGAAAGGCAGTTGAGCAGTGGTGAGGAAAAGGCTAAAAAATTAATTCAGCTCTGTAATAAGATGCCACACAGGAGCTCAGTCTCAAGAAGTCTTCAGGAAATGGCATAACTCTCCTGTTCTCTTAGTATCTAAGCAATTCACAGTTCAGCTCAAAGTAGGAAAGTAATATTGCTACTGATTCAGCAGATGGGGAACTGAGGCACAATATGACTAAAATTCAGACTTTCAAAGGTATTTATGCACCTTTCAACTGAAACCTGATGGCCTGGATTTACGGTAATTTGCCCAAGGTCATACAAGAAGTGCGCAGTAGACCTGGGAATTTAATCCGAGCTTCCACCTTGCTCTTCCACCATACTTCCCAAATAAGATATAGTAATTCCAGAATCACACTCTGCCTAGCCCTCTCTTTGGCTGGATACCAGTCTGCTGTGAATAAACACATCCTTTGGTCCTTATGGTGCGGATGTCAAAGCTGGCTACTGTTATAGCTCTGCCTCTCAGGTGTACTGTCACCAGACAGACCTTATACATTACTCCCTTTCAGAGCTGTGGGACCACACAGCATGAAGGTCACCTGAACACCTAGTTCCTTCCAAGAGTAGGAGAAATTTTACCGTTAAAGGGGCAATACTATCTAAAAGCAAGGTACACTTAGGTAGCTAAAGAATTTTCCAACACAAGCAATAGCTGCTGATACCTGGAAATGTCAAAAATGTCCTGAACTTCAATTAATTGCATCTGATCTCATCCTACTGTGACTTGGCTAATTACCTGTAGGTAATTTCTTCTTGATTTCCACGTTCAGTCTGTCTTCACATAGCACTGCCTGGCTCTGTGGCAGCTTCCAAGTATTTTTTAATTAGGATTGTCTAATATAAGCAACAATGCTCTAATCTACCAAAAAAAAAAAAAAAGAGATAACAAGCATTAGAAAGATCACTGTTAAGAACAAAAATAAATTCCTGAAGCACCGTGGAGTTCATAGTTTGACAACACACCTATTTCCAGTCTGTTACACTCAGAATTTCACAGTAATGAGAACTCTGGAGAATGTTAGATGAACCCCACACTACCAACGAGTGCTTTTTCTACAAAAAATGTAATTTCTTATTTCAAACACATACTTGTCTAAATGACAGAGTCCAGACCACAAGTAAGGCACATTTTGGAGGAGGCTGATATACCTCTTCTGATTTAAAGAAGCATAGTTGCTCACCTTCGACAGCTTTCTTAGCTAACATCTACTAAGTAGAACAGAAGATATCTGAAGATTTTTATTTCCTTACTGAAAATTTCAGACACAAAATGACAACCTCACCAAGTAGATCACAACCTCACTAAACTCTCTTACATCTTACTTCATTTAACTCCACCTGCTCCTGAACATTCTTTCCCTCTTTTTGTATACACAGAATTTGAGCTGATCTAAAAGGAGAGGCAGATTTGGTACAGAATATGAAGAACACTGCAGAAATTATATGCAAACCTGGAGAATATAAAATCTAAATGACATGATGGGAAAATTGAGACTGTAACTGTTCAGCAGCTAGATGACAGAGCAACAAGCATCATACTAGATGATTTCTCAAGGTTCACACAAGGCACCACAGAGGGGAGATGCATATCAGACATGTTGAAATACACCTTTTCAGGATATATGGCATGAATAGAACACAAGGTGCTGCAAATATATGGAGCTTGAGAATGTAATTAGCACAGATAAAATAATAAAACAATTAAAGACTGCATGATAAATGTGTGACAGAAATTGTTACTAATGGAGGAAAACAAGTTAAAATGTATGTAAAGGGGAATGCTGGCTTGGATTCACTGTCTTCAGCTGGCTGACAAGTTTAACTACTGAGTGCTGTTCTGTCACCAGTAAGAGTGGACACGTGTTGCCACCATGCTATCCTAAAGATAAGCATTGAGAAAAAAATGGTGGTTACCTAATTTTTCCATCAATACAACACTGATATATGCCAGCAAAAACACACCAGGAGAAAAAAATTAATACTTTTGTTTTGAGCTTGAAAGCAATGCAGTAGAAAGACTTCAGGGCCATGCTTTCAAGGAAAGATTCAAAATATGGACAAGGGCATTGTCTGCTCTGTGCCCTGAAGCACCTGCACACTGGTCACTATTCATCTTTCTACTCATTCGTGAAATTCTGGGCTGAGATGAGAGAATCCATCCGAAGATCTTAAAACTGTACAGCAAGATGAATAGTGTATTGTCATGGTATTGTATTTAGTGAACACAAGCTATAAAACAGATAAAGGACAAAATGCATTCCCACAAGGTCCCCAAGTTGGTGAATGTTCTTGCACTACTTCACCTCTTCTGGGCATCTTAAAAAAAAAAAAAAAAAAATTACTGCTCACAGTACCCAGAAGGCAGAATCAAGCTGCATATAGCATCTGCAGTAAAAACCTGAGGCCATGCAAAACTTGTCTTATTTGATGTCTCAGTTTAAACTCAAAACAGACCAAATATATGGACATTTTGAGTGAATCTGAAACTTTGTATCAAAACACATGAAAGTAATGTTGTTATGTGAAACCAAGTGGAAATGTGTAAGGTTTATTGAGTTTTGCTCTGTTTAAATCCAATGCCAGAAGTAAGCTAGGAGAGGAATGTGCTATATTTATCAGGTATTAACCAGAAGAATGCTAGCAGAGGCCGTTGTGAAACATGAGTTTCATACCAGTTTACGTAAAAGACTTAAGACCCTCAAGTAATGAAGAGTTATTGTAGGTTATTAAGAACTGCACAAACCAAAATTATTCTTGTTACCTCCATTGTGGAGACTACACATGCATGTGTGTTCATGGCAGGTGTTTGGAATGTCTTTGGCTGCCTTCACTGAGAAGAAAAAACTTTCTCCCTATTCTAGAGGATTGGTGGATTATGAAGTGTTTCATATAAATGTTTCATAAGAGAGGTTTATAAATCTCAGTGGAAAAGTCAGTCCAGCTATCATCTTCACCCAGCAGCCCATATTTCTTCAGAACAAAGACCAATCGTGGAAGGAAAACATGCTTTTCAGGCCCTGTATCGCCAGCTGGGAACGATCCTTGAGGTTTGTAGTGAGATTTTATTTCTGTAGAGGGAACAGGCAACACAGAACCACAGATCCTCTCACAGAAGGTTTTGTTCCACCAGATGGCTGGTTGGGACCCAGGTCCCATAGGCCACCCTCCTCCTTTGTGGACTGCTTTTCTCAGTCTTTGTGAGCCCCAGGAGTCACTGGGGGACATAACGTCTTTTAACCGTCTTACCCAGGTGCAGGACAGCCCTGCAGAGAGCTGAGGGACCTCTCGACCCTCTGTGAACACGGTGCCCGCCCCACTGACAGCAGCTGAGGTGATCGGGAGAAAGAGGACGTGTCCAAGGCCAGCGGGGCACACCCGGGAAGGCCGCTCTGTCCTCCCTCCCCCCGGCTTTCCTTTACCACAGCCGCGGCGACGGGCTGCGCCTGGTCAGCGACCCCGCTACACAACCACCACCAGCCCTGCACCCCGGGGCGGGGAGAGCCCTTTTGCCGGGGACAGGCAAAGGAGCCTGGAGACGCACCCCGACAGGCGGTTTTACCTCAGCTCAGCTGCGGGGCCCCGCTTGCCCCTCCGCGCGGCCCCGAACCGGGCGCCTCCGGCCGCGTAAAAGGAGGCGGGGAGGGCAGGGCCGGGCCGGCGGGAGGGAGCGCGCTGAGGGGAAGAGCCGGCGCGCGTGGCGGGGAGGCGGCGCGGAGGGAGGGCAGCCCGGCTGCGGGAAGCGGGGCTCCGCGCTGGGACTGGTTCCTTCGCAGCCATTTTCTGTCCAACCAAACAGCCGATTTGCGGAGGGAGCCAACCAGGGCCGCACTGGAGGTTTGTGCCTGGCTCCGGCCAATGATTGGTAACCGGTTCCACTGCAGGCTCGAATGAAATGTCCGTCTCCCTCCCCGGGCCCCGGCGCTGCCGCCGCGCCGCCGCCGCGGGGACCAGGAAGTGTGGGGCGGCAGCCCCGGGCCCCGTTTACCGGCCGCTCGTCTCTTTGTGCGACCGGAGGCGCGGGGGCCGCGCGGCCTGGGGAGTGGAGCGCGGGGGGAGGCGGCAGCATGGCGGGCAGGGAGGCAGCGGCGGGGGCTTGGCAGGGGTGGCGGGGCGGCTGCCCCCGCCGATGTCCCCCGCTGTCCGCGGGTCCGGGCACCAGGAGGTCCTTTCCCCCCATCCCGCGTCCCGGCTCCATTTTGTGGCCTAGGCCGGGGGGGGGCGGGCGGGAGGAGGCGGGGACGGGAGCGCGGTTGCCCCGGGGCCGTGTCCGCCGCGGGCCGGACTGCGGCTGCCGGTGCGTGGGCGGGCGGGCGGGGAGCGTGGCCCCCACACAGCCCGCTGGGGCAGCTGCGGGGCGCACTGCCTTCCGCCGGGCCGGCATGCCGGCCTCTGCGACCCCGCGGCGGTGACTTCCCTCCAGGCTGGCCGGCCGCGCTGGCGCTCGGGCAGCTCCAGGGCCGCTGTTCCCGGCGGCGGCATGGCCAGGGGGAGGGCGGCTTTGTGGCAGCCGCGCCTCGCCGTGCGCGGGCGGAGGGGGCTCCGCGCCCTTCGGGTTTTGCCCGGCCAGCGCCGCTGCCCGCGGAGCCCCCTCCCTTAGCCGTGGGAGCCGGGGCCCCGCCGCGGTTCTGGCGGGTCAGCACCACGCCCACGGCTCCTCGCCGGGCCGGGAGCCGCGCAGCGGGGGGAGAGCGGCCCGGCCTCACGGTCCCCGCCGTTGTTGTGGAGACTGAAATTTCCTTGAAGGTCTGGCGGTGGTTTGTAGGGATAAGCAGTGTAAGGCGAGGCCCCGGGATGCGGTGAGACACCCGAGTGACCGTGCAGCCCGCCCGGTCCGGGCACGGCGCTTTGTGGAGCCGATGAGAGGCCGCCGGTCTGCGGGAGCGCTCCGGCAAAAGCCCCCGGGCAGCGGGCAGGTACCGGCGTGGGGCCTCCCCTGCCCGCGGGTGCGGGAACCCGCCGCGTTCGCTCGGAAACCGCAGCACAGGCGATTAACAATAAAGTTGCTAAATAACTGGGGATGCCTCGTCTTGTTCGATTTGCAAGCAAGGAATTGAGATGTGTGTCGAACAGATGCGAGCTAGGCGTGAAGACGACTTTGAGGCTATTGGTGTAAGGATAAAGGTTTCCCCCTCCTGCCCCTGTGCTGGCTGCTGTTGCATCATCGAATGGCATGAAATCAGGAAGCGAGATCGATTGAGCAGCATCAACAGCTTATCCCGTAGCACATATGGCAGGTAGGAGAAAGATTTGGACTCTGCTGTTCTCAGTGGCTACACAACTCTTGGATGCTTGGCAAGTGTTCTTGGGCACACCTGTGCATACCAACCACTGCTCCATCCCAGAATTATGTAGTTGGTGATCCTGAAGAGTATTGTGTAGGTTGTTCACAGCAAATCATATTAGAAAATTAAAAAATGTGTTCTAGTAATGTTTCTGCAGCTATTAAGATCCATTGGTTAAAGAAACTTCTTGGGTCTTGGTGCAATACTGCAGTGATAGAAAATCAGTCAGCTTCTAGCTTTACCAATTTCTTTGAGGCTTAACTGAAAAGATTTTGTTCTGCTTAGAACTGGCTTGGAAAAGCTACCTGGTGTGCTTGAATTGCTTTTGGGAGGGCATAATAATTGGTAACAATGACCTGAATGTGCCTAGGGAGCAAAGCATGTAGAAATCTGGATTTCAGCAGTTGAATGGGCTCTCATATGTAGTAGCCTTTGCCTGTCTTGCTAATAGATGGAAGTTATTGTCAATTAAGAATAATTGCAGCTTTCTCGAAAGAAGCTCAGGCAAAATAGTAGCGAAAAGCAAAATGGAAGGAGTGTTTTGGTCATAATTCACAGTGTGGCTTCAATTGGCTTGCAGGAATGGAGAAATGGGTTTATGCATAATCATTAGCATAGTGTTCTGAAACAATAAGATTAGTGATTACTATTTCTTTCTTTCCTTATGTAGCCTATGGCTTGACAGTTATTAAGGGAGGATCCATCTCTAATTCTCTGAAAGACCCAAGATGGTTTAATCTGAATCATTATTTATGAGGTCTTTGAGTAGCTTGTGTACTGCATTGGGTAGGTGATTATATATGGTCTTGGCCGCTAGCATTTACAGCTATTAAATTATATTTGAAAGAAGTCAAGAATACTGAATTTAACTGTTTAGATGCCAATATTTGACAATTACAGCAGTTGAAAGTTTAATAGATCACCTCTTATTTGTGGCAATAATTACATGAAGGGAGGCAGTGTACAGAACTTGAGTGAAAAAGATTGTTCAAGATACTGTGAAGATGTGAAATGTGAAATAGTATGAAACTTTCAAAGTTGCATCTTGTTTTGTCAACATTTAAGAGAGACTTGCAGGGTTCTTCCTTTAGTGCTCTCAAATGCAAATCTCTAATGATTTCACCTTTAACATTTTGCTTAGGGAGAAACTTGACTTCAGTACTGAGTTTTGCAATAGTACTTTAGAGAAACATGGTATTTGAAAATCGATGTTTTGGTGGCAGGATGCTTGTAGAAAGTGCAAAACATCTCTGTATATACACTCACTAAACATATTAATAACATTGGTAGAATGAAAGGAAGTGTCAGCAAATCTGATAATTTTGACTGAAGCTATTAGTCTGGTCTGAGCTAGCTTTCTAAAACTCATACTTGCCCCGTTGCTTGAGAGGAATAAACTTTCTTGGCACGCTTGGTGTACTACCACAATGAAGGAAGAATATAACCAACACAGAGATGTTATCAAACTAAAAAAAAAAGCTGGATTTATGGATTGCTGCTTTAATAAACAGATAAGCTTAGTTTTTCAGAAAAAAAAATCTAGCAAAACATAAAAAACCTTAATAGGGAAAGGTAATATGGGGCTTTTAATCAGTGTTGCAGGAGGAAGGAGGTGCTGGGGCAGCCTGTTCAGCCCTGCTGCCCTCTTCCAGCTTCTGCAAAAGCAACAAAACTGCCTCTGACCTGCCATTTATCTTGTGATGGTTCTTTTTTGGTTTTTGTTTGTGTTTTTTTTTGTTTGGGGTTTTTGTTTGGTTGTTTTTTGTCTGTATGTGTGTTTTGTTGGTTTTGTTTTTTCCCCCCTCCAGCTTCTCTCTTTTACTGCCAAAAAACGAGGATGCATGGAGACTCAAGTTTCTCCTGCTTGCTCTGTATCACTGATCCACCTCTATTTGATGTAAAAATGTATGTGTTGTTAGTCCATCTATATACATCGCAGCCACCCGTGCATACAAGCAGTTAGCCAGCCTGGTAAGGAGCCGCCACATGCTCTGGCACAGCCAGATCCATGTGGAGGGGACTGGTGGCCAGTGACATAAGGGCTTGTAAAATGCACCATAGAGCTGATAATAGTGGTACTTGGAGTGGGAGGGTGTAAAGGCCCTGTTTGGATGTCATGCAAAGGTTTCCTCTCTGTGGTCCAGGGGAAGGAGGTTGGTACAGCTGACATGCAAACGAGCCTTAGTGATGCTGTCAGGTCTTCTCAACATCAGTCTGCTTCTCCTAATGTTATTCTGCTGTGGGGGGAAACACTGAATGTGAGAGATCAGAGGAGCCTGAGATGGTGAAGCATCTGTCTCTCTTCTAGTCATGTGCTAAGGGGTTTTAGCTTTACGTTTTTGTGGATCTGATGGAACAATGTCCTTTGTATGTGTTTACCAGTCAATGTTTCTTGCTGCAGGAGACACTGCTTTGCTGCCAGGTGAGAATTCAGTGGGAAATCAGGTTCTCCAGAAGTCACTGAAAAATAAAAGGAAATAAAAATTGCATTTTAAATTAAAAAATATTTCTGTGTTTCTGTGTAGGAGCACCAAGTGAGGGTGCAGAAAGCTCAAATAAAACTTTGTTGTCTCTGTTGTTACATATTGCTTTACAGCTTCACACCTCTTGTGATAAGATGTGGTACAAAAATAATTTGCAATGGCTGAAGTGATTGCTACGTACAGCTTTAGTGACCGTTTCTGTGCTGCTTCAGTGGCAGGGGCAACTGTGTGGAAAGTTTACCAAGTGTCTCAGTTCATTCCATATCTTTTTCTGCTGTCCCTCTTGTAGGGGTAGCAGTTTAGAGAGACACAGGGTGGAAAGCACATAAAGTGCTTTAATCACAAGAGGCCTTGGGTTTCTCTCAAGAGACCAGTTTTGCACATCATTGACAGATAACTTCCCCATTATGAAGACAAAATCTTGTTTGATTCTAGTTTTTTCCTTTTACACTGATCTGTTTCAGACCCTCTCCTCAGTGCCAACAGGTCTGGGCTTGCATTCTTCTTAGTATTATCATTTAGCTGAACCACCAATACTGCTTTCTTAAGGGAGCTCTCAATATTAAGCAGGATGCAAGATTTACTTTGAGATACTGAGGTTTTATTAATTCAGTATAGCTGTGATCTAGGAATATTCTGAGTTTTGGGCAGCTGACAGAAGTGTTTTTGTTTTTTTTTTTTTTTAAGCATCCTCCAGCAAATTTTCTACCAGATGTCAGAGTAAAACTGTATGTTCATTCACTTGCATCTAATCGCCCTGTTAACTTTGCCCTTACATATGAAATGTTTCTCTATTAACACATATCCTAGGTTGATTTCCCCGGATCCATTAATTTGTATATTCCTAGTAATATTATTTTTCATTAGCGATAAAAAAACAACAGAAAACCACAATCATAACACTTTGTGCTGCTGCTCTGTATTCAGATGCATTTTGCAGTGTATCACTGAATACTTGGGTTGAGTGGTACTTACTTGGTTTCTCTCCCTTGTTGATAAAAATCAGATTGATGACACGGTTACTTTAGGGACTGACATGTTGTCACTTCCGATAGCCTTAGCTTTTAGTCTTGGTTCAGTCAAAACGTGTGTGCATGGAGGAGCTTTAGTGTTTTCTTACTGCTAAAGGCTAAGGGTAATGTACAACATGCAATAAGTGCTTCTTGCAGATGTGTTTTAGCTGCACTGGGCTGCTGCCTTTTTAGAGTAAATTTAGGGACACTGACAGTTTAGTGTGGTTTTGGTTTTTGTTAATTTTTGTTTGTTTAAAATGGGGGATTAATGAGTGTATTGAGAGCAATGTTTTCTCATTTTCTGAGTGTTCTATTGTGTTATATGTGCTGAGATGACAATCAGATATGTAGTGACTGACTTAAGTTTTGAACATCTGGAATTAAAACCGTTACACTTGCATGTGTGACTGTGTTCATCATGAGATGACTGGAATAGCAGTGGCCACATTTTTCAGCAGGGTCTTGTTTGTGTCCATCAGGCTCAAAGAAATCCTAGTAGAGTGACTAAATGGTATGTTAATGACAGTTGCTGAATTCAGATGTCTAGATGTAGATTGGAATTAAATTACAACATTAAATCTGACTGAAATTCTTCCATCAAACTTATTTGGGTAGAAGCAGTGAGCAGAGAAGCTGCTTCTTTCCCCCGAGGGCCCAGCCAAGCAGTGGAAGAGGCTCCCAGGCTGGCCGGGCAGGTTCCATCCACAGAGGTCTTCGAGATGTGGCTGTATAAAGCCCTGAGCAACCTGCTCTGAGCTCAAAGCTGACCCTGCTTTGAGCAGGGGTTGGGCTAGAGACCTCCTCGAGGCTCTTTCCAACCAGAATTATCCTGGATTAGGACCAGGTTATGGTTAAGTGTTATGCAGAAGGGTGTTAGTGCTCTCCGTAATCCCTTGTCCCAAGGTTGTCCTGGCAGCTAAAAATCTTTCTTAAAGTAATACCCACAGAAGTAATTTCAGCTGATGTTAAGCTGTCAGTGCCTGTTTTCTTTATCTGTGATAGATCTGCTTTTTGCAACCCTTTTCCTGTCAGTTTTGCTAATCGCTATTTTAGATGTGTAATGTTGATAAGCTTCCACTCAAATTCTTACTGATTGTGAAGTAATACATACTGTAAGTAGATATGGAAGGGTGCACACAGAAAGGAATAAAAGCAAAGATAGTGCCTTGAGGATGCATTAGTCTAATAGAACAAAACCATCTGCAGATGCAGCAGAGTTTTAAGAGAGATTCAAGGAGGTCTTTTGAAGGTGAGCTGGGCTAATGAAAACAAGATGGTTTCTTAAATAATATTGGTGGGTCTTGGCAATAAAGATTCAGATGAGGCAGCCTGCAGGACAAGTGATCAGAAACCAGTGAATTACCACATCACTGCATAAATTTGAAGAATATGGCAATCTTGAAAGAAGGAAACATTTTAGAAGGTACATTTCATAGGAGACTGAAAAAGGAGAGGGGAAGAAACAAAGGCATTCAAAATAGTACTGGAGCTGAGTAAATGCTTAAAAGTTTGTGGAGACCCTAATTCTGAGTTAAATTATAGCAGGGATCAGAGAACCAAAACTGAGAAAAGACTGTGAGAAAATCCTAACTTAACTTTGAAGGTAGCTTTTGGGATTTACCAGACTGCAGAACGTTAATTGCTTCAAATTGCAGAAGGAAAACGGACACAACTCTCTTAATGATGGGTGATGTCAATTTCAGTGATCTTGACATGCAGGATTGTGATACCCTTGCATTGTCATTATAGCAAGCTGAGTAAGCAAACTGCAGACCCTTTGGAAAATTGAAAAGCAAAGTTAAGTCTCCCAACAAAGAGTCTGCAAAATGCAGACAAAGTGAATTTATGTGAAGGCTGGCACACAGAAGGCTAATGCTTAAAACACTGTTCTTCCTTTGGGCAGAGCTGCTGTGTAAGAAGCGAAACTGTTTTAGAAAAGCCCATCGAAAGGGACCAGAAGTGCTTTAAAAGAAGCGATGTGTGTAATATTCTGTAGAATGAAGAAAGAGGTGGATGAGGCATTTTGTTGTAGCCTTGCCTTGAACGTGAGCAGCACCCAGGTTACATGTGTACCTGTCTCCAAGCCTGTCACCGGGCGTTGCCTAAAAGTCTGAAAGCAAAACCCAGCCCTGTGGCCACAGGCAAAGCGCAGATTAGAGAGAGGTTAAATTGCTCATATTTCTGGGTAGATATAAAAATAGCGCAAGATTGCTTCTCCCTCCCTCCTCAGGCTCATGGTTCTGGAAAGAAGCGAGCTGCATGGTCTCACTGGCTGTGACCAGGGTACCCTTTGGGGCAGAGAGTTGTTTTCCAAAGACACCCAGGTACCAGCACAGCTGGTGTAGGTCAGCAATTGAATTGAGCTGGGTTCTTCCTCCCAGGGTGTGTGTGTGTATCCTGTAAGTAAGGCCGGCTGCTCCAGTTGGAAACAGCTGGGGTGGAAAGATGGGCAGTGTTGATCCAGGGAAGGACCTGCATGAAGTGTAGAATAAGAATGGAAGAGCTAATTTTGTAGTGAACAGGTAAATAAGCAAGTGCTAGTAGGGCTGTTTGTTTTTAAATGTAGCGAAGAAAATCCAGGGCAAATGTGAATCTGATGCTGTGCATCTAAACATGTTCAAAAATATCTTTGGATTTGTGCACCAGTGTTGAAAGAGTTAGTGTGTGCCGAGAACCCCTTTCTCCTTCCCTAATTTTTTTTTGCATTATTTCCGCTCTCCAAAAGAAGCATTATTAAAGCACGACTGCAAAAATAGAACTTTACCTGTGGCACCCCCCCCAAAAAAAAAAAAAAAAAAAAAAATTGAAAGTGTGGCAGCTAAATGTTCTGCAAAACTTTATTATGCTAATTTTCAAGACGTTTGCAACTGGAAAAAAAGTCCAGATTGTCCACAATTGTGAGACTTAAATTCAAACTTACATTTGGCACTGCTAAAATAGCCCCTTTGAAAGTGGACCTGTGGACTGCCATGATTCTATCTAAGCTTTCTACTGAGCACCTGATGATAGCATTTAATGAAATTAGTTATTCCTGTAAAAAGGCAAAACGTAATATGGTAGCAGGTGACATGGGCTGACACGTTTGCTGTTGCAAGAATGCACATGTATCTGCATGTTGTGTGCTGTGGCAGAAGGCAGCGATGTGTTGGGTTGCTGCTGACCTGTGGCAAGTCCCCACTGAAGAGGTGGGAACTTCCAAGGGACGCAGGAGGCGTCTTCACCTCTGTTACTTCTGCTGCACTGGGGATCACAACACATGGGACGTGGCTGCATGGCGGGATGGCAGACTGCTGAGGAGCAGCACTGTGAGACACCTTGTTCACAAAGTAGATTTTCTAGCAAACATTGAGACTTGCTGACAAATGGCTGCTGCTGGTCTCAGGAGTTCTGCCCCTGTCTGAAGAGGGGTGGCAGGAAGGGCAGACTTCTCCCAGACCCCTCCAGCTGAAATGGGCTTGGTGCATCCCAGGATGAAGGTCCCTAGATGGGGAGGGAACTGCTGACTCTCTCGGCTTCTCTCCTTCTCCTGGCAGTCAAATTACTTGCTGAACTGTGACCCAATCTCTAAAGGCTTGAGGAGGAGACTTCTTGTTGGCCACCACATAAGAAATGTTCTTAGAGGAACACCGAAGGATGCCCAGAGAAGTGAGGTGGAACAGAAGTGGGGAAAGCAAAGGAAAATGTTGACTTACGAGACATCTAGAACTGACTGATGCCTCAAGGAGGATGAGGATACAGAGCTGGTCCTGAGGTTTGGCTAGGAGAAGCTTGTTGCTGGGCTTGACAAAAGCTGTTTGGGTGGAGGGTAATAGCAAGTGAAGGATGTATTCTCTGTAGTAACTGTGGGTAAAGCGTTCAGTGGGCTGGTGTTGGGTTTTGAGGGTTATTCAGAGAAACAGATACCTTGACCTATTCTGGTCAGACTGTCACAGGAACAACACAAGGTGGTTATATATGTGCTGCATGAACCAAATGTTTCCGTGCCTCTGGTTGAATTTTTGCAGAAGCTTCACAGAAGAGTTTCACTATTTTTACTGTCAGTAAAGCTCAGTAACGAGAGAGAGTATACTGTTCTCAAATGGCAAAATATTTATGCTTTGTATAAATTAGCCTCATAGTTCTAAGCTGATTAAAGTGCTGGTTTTCAGCAAGAGCTGCACTTAGAGTATAACAAACATACCTGAAAGGTTTCGTTCTTCTGGTTGTAGATGGATGGTGATAACTCCACAACGGATGCTTCTCAGTTAGGAATTGCTGGAGATTACATTGGTGGCAGTCACTATGTGATACAGCCTCACGATGGTAAGAAATGTAACAGTAAATACTACTATTTGTGTGTATGTGTATATATATTTTTTTTTTCTTCCAGTTGTTTTATAGTTCTCTATCTTCTGCCAAGCTAAGAATTTGCAACTGTTTGTATCCATAATGCCTCACTGTATAAAGCATTTTTTCTGCAGTCTGAGTCTGGAGGTTGGATTTTTCAGTGTTAACACTGAGTCCTTTGGGGTGATGACAAAAAAAAAATCAATGTTCAAGGAAACAATTTTTGTTTTGACTTGATATTAAGAATGCTTGGTGTTCAGCAGCCACATACGTTTCTGTGCATAGTATGATAAAGATGATATCGAACACTCATACAGGTGGCCAGTGTTACATCTATTTTAAAAATTATTTCTACAATGTTGATACACTGTGCTTTCAAAAGTCTTCATCCTTCACTGTAAGATTTTAAACTGACTTAAATATTGCCTGCTGTCTATCAAATACAATTCTTTTTTATTTCATTAGACACAGAAGACAGCATGAATGATCATGAAGATACAAATGGCTCAAAGGAGAGTTTTAGAGAACAAGATATATATCTACCAATTGCAAATGTGGCAAGGATAATGAAAAATGCCATACCCCAAACAGGAAAGGTAATACCTTTGTCTGGTAAAGAAGGTGTGTTAATGAGTTTTATTCCTTCCTCTGAGTCAACCTGAGCTGGTGGAACAATATATTTTTCCAAATGATCCTGGTTTATCAGCAAAAAGCCTTAGAAAAGAAAAAACACGCACCCTGAGTTGGAGGTGATTGAGACCAAGTCCATTCCTCTTAGCTTTCTGAAAGCTTTTGGTAACTGCTGTAATTATAGTATCCAGAAGAGTGTTCTTCATAGGACTTTCAAGAGGTTTCTTTTTTGTAGATGTGTTCTCTGAGATTGTCATGATAGGTCAGACTTGGTGACAATCCCCTGTCAGTAAGAATATTTTCTATGCAGTTCTCTCGTAGGAAATTTAATCTGCTTTTATTGAGGTGCATAAAACTTGGAATAAGTGAAACTTTTTGTATGAAATAAAAATCCAGTCTTAATCCTGAAGTAACGAGAATGGTTAGTCTTCCATGTAGTCCACCATGTAGTGGATAAGGGCAAATGTTGAAAGACTTATTTTATTTCTTACTTCTAAAAATATACTTTTTAATCCATTCTGCTGAGCTGGTAATTGTAGAAGCATTTGACTGTTCTACCTGTTTATCTTAAATCTTTGCAGGGCTCCTATTACTTGTTGTTTCTTAATTGTATTCCAATACAGTTCCTGCCCCAGTAACATTGCTTCTAGCTAAAGCCATTTTTTTTTTCTTTTTTTGAGAACACTCTGAATAGAAGCAAGACATGATTTACTTGCATCTGCTTATACTTTCATAGTGTTCAGGGCTTTCTGGAGATCTGGGTGTTACATTTATATCTTTGCTGCGAAAATCTCTTCACTAGTCCATATTGTCATAAATTTTTAGTGATCAAGATGAGATATTTCTCAAGAATCTAGCATATGGGATGTCGAGCTATCTTGAAAAGTCAGGGAGGTTTTTGTGAAGAACTGCGATGGAAGCTGCTGGCTGATGAGTAGTTACGAAAATCTCACCCTATGTGTCTGAAAATACCAGAGGAACTAGTGAAGATTCTACATACAGTTACTGCTTCGTTAGTTTTTTAAAATATAAACAGGTTCTTCTCATGTGAAGAATAAGAATCTTAATTCTTATAATCTTTCAGTTGGCTCATGTCAGCTTTCCAAATAATCATGAGTAATGCTTGCTGTTATTTTAAGCCAGGTAAATTAATTTTGTCCAGCTGAAAACCATAATCAAATTTACTTGTTTCATTATTGCTAGGGGCATATGTTTCTTCATTTGAATTCCCGTTTGGAAAACTTATACCAAAATATTAAAGCATTAGAGAGGCTTGCTGCCAGACATATATTCTAGTCCCTGAATGTGGTCAGGAAAAAACTACTTGTCCTTGCCGAATTTGTGGGAATGTACTGCAGTGGGGTTGGAATTGCTGGGTCTGTTAAAAGGAAGATGGAAGTGGACTATGACATTGTAATAACAGGTTTAAAGAGAAGGCGTAGGTAAGAAAAGTAAGCAATTCTGAGATGTGTCTATACATAGAAGCTTGTGCAGAACATAGTTATGACTTAAGGAGATCCCGGCAGTTGGCTGCGCTGCCTGAAATAGTAAAACTTAGGTAAATATCACATCGCAGCTGTGCTTACATAGAGCAGTGATGACATCCAGTGGTTCCCTCACATACAAGTGTTGCCTGAATGGCATTATCATTAGGTTTTGGGATGTTTCCTTTATATTCAGTGTATTCTTTTGGGTTTGTTTTGTTTTTTAATCTTCTTTCATCTTGCTAATCATTTCACCACACCTTTTCCTTACTAGATTGCTAAGGATGCAAAGGAATGCGTGCAAGAGTGTGTAAGTGAATTCATCAGCTTTATAACGTCAGAAGCAAGTGAGAGGTGCCACCAAGAGAAAAGAAAGACCATCAATGGAGAGGATATTCTCTTTGCCATGTCTACCTTGGGGTTTGATAGCTATGTTGAACCTTTGAAGTTATACCTCCAAAAATTCAGAGAGGTTGGTATATACTTCAGTATTTCCTCATTTATTTAACCTGATTGTGTTTATCCTTAGCTCCCTGTCATTGTAACTGTATAATGGATAACTTACATAGCATCTCACAGCTATTGTCAGGAACTAATGTAATGTTTAAAAGCATTCCAGAGCATATAAAGAGAAAAAAGATTAAGTAAGCATTTTGGTTAGACTTGCTGATTCAAAGTAGTTAAAGCTTTCAACTGAATGAATTCTCTGATATATTGCTGGTAGTAAATCACTCTGTTCTTTAAGGGTGCCTATTAAGAATACTTAATTTGATCTTTGATCAATAAAACTGTACTAGACTGCATCTTCTGAGGAACTAGCCTAATGCCTGTTGTTTGTCTGGGCTCCAGATCTGCAAAAGAAAAAGATGTTTTTCTCATGTCAGAATAATGATTCACATGGAAGGCTATCTGCTGCTTTTTTTTTTTTAATGTCTTATAGACTGTCCCTCAGCTTGCTTTTGATACATAGTATGTATTGGGCATGTGATCTGAGCAGTTTAGTTTATTCCTTCTCTAGCAGAAAGTGACTTTTTTTTTTTTTCTTACTTTCAACAATTAAAACTTTTTGAAAAAGAAGTTGCTTCTGCTGGGGTTTTTTGTTCTGGTTCCCAGTTTCCCCACCTCCTGTCTGGAGACCAAAGAGAATTTTGCTTTCTTGCTTCTTTACCTTCATGTTCTTTTACCTCAGAATACCAGATAAAACCAAACAAATCAAAGGTTTTTTTATTAAGTGACCTCTCTTATAGTCCTGAATGAATAAGTTGTTCGGGGTTAAAATAATGCTGGGGAAAAAAAAAACTCAAAGCAATTTTTTTTTTCTTTAATATGGAACCTTCTGTTGGTATGGCTGCTTGGTTTTACTGGCATGAGCGAAGCAGGTATGTCTACATTGGCAGTGCTGTAGATAGACATGCTCTTCAGATTTTTGGTCTGTAAACCTACTTTTTTTAATTAATGGGTTTAGACTTGCTACTGACATTTAATTTGCTGATGGCACTTGAAGCTTCCCCTTCCCAGAAGGTCATTTGCTGTGATAACTGAGTAACAGGAGGTATAATGTTAAAGTTGAAGTATTACTGTGTGCTGTCATTTTCTAGCTCCGTGTAGCAGTTGCACATGCTGTGTAAGTGCTTTAATTAAAAATAAAAGTAGTGCTTAGCTAGTTTAAGTACTTCTGGAGGAGTCTGAAGTGGGTCTATGCTACTTTCACTCATTTTTGCAGATAGTGGAATTGGGTTTTAGTTGGATAGATGGATGGATTGGATGGTTTGGCTTATCAGTTTTAAACCTCCATTCCAGCTAGTTCTGTCTTCAGGGTACCATATATAGTGAAATATTTCTGCTTTGTAGCTTGGTATTTAGTCTACATCAAACAGTTGCAAAGGATACCTTTTATGCCTGTATTATTTTCTTAGATACTCTTATGTGAAAGCATAGAGCATCAAACTGCATACTTGTAAAACTGCATGCAGATGACTGGGAGCCTTGGCTTTCAGTGCTGATATGCTCTGGTTGTAGACTTTGTGGGAAAAGAAATCCAATATCTTGGTTTTAAATGTCAACTCTTAGTTGATGATGGCAATTGCATGTGGTTGGTAAGCAAACGTTGCACATTCTCGGTAGTTCTGAGATTCTGTGATTTCTTGTAAATGCTTCTAACTGCTCCTTCTAGATTACTGCAGATCTTTGACTTTCTGCAGAAGGCGAAAGCCTTTTAGGACTACACAATCCTAGTTTGCAGAGTTTTTGTTTCTGAAGAGTATGTCTAAGATAAAAAACACCCTTCATATATTCTTGTACTGTGCACGTTCTTAAATCTGTCAATAGAGTTTTACAAGTCTTGGATTTCAAACTCCAGCTGTTGACAGTGACTCTTCTGCAAGTTCCAAAGCTTGTCTAGAGCTCCTGGAGTCTTGAAACAATCTCAAGCCAACTATAATACTTCTTTAATTTTCCCCCCCCCCCCTCTCTCCAGGCAATGAAAGGAGAAAAGGGAATTGGGGGAACAGTTACAACTGCAGATGGTCTAAGTGGTGAGGAGCTCACAGAGGAAGCATTTAGTAAGTAAAACTTTTAAATTTATTATATTGATACTAAGGCTTTTATCTAAAAGCAGCACTTCCTTTAGATGTCAGAATTCTTACTGGATGAATATATTGTGGACTGGCCACATATTACACCTGTAATCCATTGAGATTTTAATTTGAGTTATCTGGAGGATAAACTCCTCACAGTCAGTAGAATTTATGGTCAGAGTGATGTTACACAGTCATAAATTGTGACGTTATAGAAATAGCTAATATCAACTGCAGAAGATTTTTAAATTAAGACATTAATGCCAGTATTTTTTCTCTGCGCTTAAACACAGATTGTAATGAAAGGTGCAAACTTTTTTTTTCTTTCTCCAGTAGCTGCTTATTTAAGCCACATTCATTCTACTTGCAAGACTGTTGGGAAAAAAAGTAAAATAAACTGTACTTGACGACTTGAGAAGCTCGTCTTTGAGAAATGAGCCAGAGAAGAACATCATCTTTGTATAATTCTAAAACATGTAGTATTTCTTAGATTCAAAAGAATGCACAGATTGGCAACTGAAAGGTATAGGGTGAGCGGCATCATATGCATTCACTGTAGTTTTTCTTCCTTATACTGTAAATTAAGGCCTGACACTTGGTGGGACATTGCGTTGGTTTTGTTTATGCTGGATTCTTGCACATAGTCTTCACCTTGGCTTTTAAGTGTTATGGGCTGATTACCTTGAAGCTGACACAGGAATTTGGAGGTGCAGCTCTAGTCAAATCTAGTGACGAGATTTATTTTTTCAGTAATCTGATAAATCTTCTATTGTTGCTCCCAGTATGATGACTTTGGCTATATAATCCAGTACAGGCTCTTCGGGCCTCTCCTAGCCTGGAAGATAAGCTCTTAAAACTAGCTGGAAATCTAAACTTAAATATGTAAACCTAGATATTGCAGGGGACTTATAGAAAGCTTTGGGTTTTTTTTAATATGACTATTTTCATTTTATAATTAAAGGTTAGGCAATGCAGATAGTAAACTCTTATCCATACTCGTATGTAATAGCTCTAGTTCAGAAGTAGTAAGACACTAGCACAACTATAGGCCCAACTTACTTATCTTGGTCATGTTCCTAGTAGTTTCTGATTGCAGCTGTTGGGAGTCTGTCCAGCTCGGAAGCTTGTCAAATCAATACATAGAAATTGTTCTAAAAGCTTTATTTTGTATATATTCTGTTTTGCACTTCAGGCATTTAAACTGCAGGTCAAGAGTTGGGGCAGAATATAGAGTTGGAAACTTAAGATTGTGTCTGTGTCCATTATCTTGTTTTGTACGGGCAACAAGGCAAATTCACAAAAAGCTTCTCCTCTGGATGCCCACGCTGTGCTTAGCCTGAGTATGATGCACACCAGAAAATGGAAACCAGAAAAACAGAATCCTCTGTCCCCTTCCCAAATTTTATATGGTCCCTGTTAAAAGGCAGAAGGCTGAAAATCTGTTGCTAGTCACTTGTTCAAATATCTCAGCCCTAAGAACCTCAGTGTGCTCTATGAAATAAGACTTAATTTGCTGTGATTTGGAAAGAACGGCTTTGGAAGTGCATATGAAGTCTTGGCAGGATGCAAAGGAGATGTTGCGGTAGCAGAGGAAGAAGAAAAAAAAATTATGTAAAATAACTGATCGTGTTGAGTGTTGCAGGTCTGTCTCTCCATAGGGGCAGTTAGAGATCTGTTCAGAACGCTGCTCGCGCTGCCGGTGCAGCAGGAACAGCCTGGCTACTGTGGCGTCACCCTCCCTTGCCAGGGCTGGGTCAGAGGTTTGGTGTTCAACTCTGCTGGATGTGGAACATGTACATCGAAGGGCAGTAAAATTTTGGACCAGCCAGAGCCACTTCTCACTGTGATCTTAATGCATCTCTTAACTTGCAACTTAAGTTTTTGAAAATTAGTACAACAAAGGTAGAGGAAAATGAAAAAAAGGAAGAAAAAAACCAAACCAAACAAAACCCAAATACAACCAACCAAAAAACCACCAAAAACCCAATTAACCCCACCCCCGCCAAACTCCCTCATGTCAGCTTTCAAATGGAAGCTGTTAGGATTATACTGTCTTTCCAGAATTTTTTTTTTATGAGTTATATGTCTTATTTATACGTAGTAACAGCTGTACTTCAGAAAGAAGAAAGCCCCATTCTTTGTATTCTAGCTGAGAATGTTATGTTACAGTGACTTAACTTACAACTTACAAGTTTCACAGAATCACAGAATGTTAGGGGTTGGAAGGGACCTCAAAAGATCATCTAGTCCAATCCCCCTGCCAGAGCAGGAACACCTAGATGAGGTTACACAGGAAGGTGTCCAGGCAGGTCTTGAATGTCTCCAGAGTAGGAGACTCCACAACCTCCCCGGGCAGCCTGTTCCAGTGCTCTGTCACCCTTACTGAGAAGAAGTTTCTTCTCAAATTTAAGTGGAACCTTTTCTGTTCCAGTTTGTACCCGTTACCCCCTTGTCCTATCATTGGTTGTCACCGAGAAGAGCCTGGCTCCATCCTCATGACACTCACCCTTTATATATCTGTAAACATTAATGAGGTTGCCCCTTAGTCTCCTCCACGCTAAAGAGACCCAGCTCCCTCAGCCTTTCCTCATAAGGGAGATGCTCCACTCCCTTAATCATCTTTGTTGCCCTGCTCTGGACTCTCTCCAGCAGTTCCCTGTCCTTCTTGAACTGAGGGGCCCAGAATTGGACACAGTATTCCAGATGTGGTCTCACCAGGGCAGAGTAGAGGGGAAGGAGAACCTCTCTCAACCTATTAACCACCCCGCTTCTAATACACCCCAGGATGTCATTGGCCTTTCTGGCCACAAGGGCACAGTGCTGGCTCATGGTCATCCTGTTGTCCACCAGGACCCCCAGGTCCCTTTCCCCTACACTGCTCTCTAATAGGTCATTTCCCAACCTATACTGGAACTTGGAGTTGTTCCTGCCCAGATGCAAGACTAGACTTTCCCTTGTTATATTTCATTAAATTTTTCCCTGTCCAACTCTCCAGCCTGTGCAGGTCTTGCTGGATGGCAGCACAGCCTTCTGGCATATCAGCCACTCCTCCCAGCTTTGTGTCATCAGCAAACTTGCTGATAGTACACTCAATACCCTCATTCAAATCATTGATGAATATATTGAATAATGCAGGCCCCGGTACTGACCCCTGAGGCACTCCACTAGATACAGGCTTTCAACTGGACTCCGCCCCATTGACCATGACTCTCTGGCTTCTTCCCTTCAGCCAGTTTGCAATCCACCTCACTACCCGATCATCCAGACCGCACTCCCTCAATTTAGCTGTAAGGATGCTGTGGGAGACTGTGTCAAATGCCTTACTCAAGTCAAGGTAGACCCCGTCCACTGCTCTGCCATCATCCATCCATCTTGTTATGTCCTCATAAAAGTCAATGACGTTGGTCAAGCACAACTTCCCTTTGGTGAAGCCATGTTGACTGCCCCTAATGACCCTTTTATCCCTAATATGCCTTGAGATGGCACCAAGGATAAGTTGTTCCATCACTTTCCCAGGGATGGAGGTGAGGCTGACCGGTCTATAGTTACCCGGGTCCTCCTTCTTGCCCTTTTTGAAGCCTGGAGTAACATTTGCTTTCCTCCAGTCCTCAGGCACCTCTCCCGTTTCCCAAGACTTGGCAAAGATGATGGAGAGCGGTCCAGCAATGACCTCAGCCAGCTCAGTTTTGCTGCTTTGTTTCCAAGTAGCAGTTGTAATACACCTACTCTGAATGTCACAGAGTTCAACGTACATGTTATTGTAAAGGTTTATCTTAGAGCATCACTCCCTGTGTTTTCTCTCTAAATCTCAGAAGTTCTTTTTACTCTGTTCATTGGCCTCTTCTCTCCTCTATGAAATCTGGAGCGCCTGTGCCTACCCCGATGGACGTGCTGAAGTCAACCAGTGTCATGTCAGGCTCTTGCAGTGGCTTTTTTTTTTTTTTGGTCATTGCTTGTCTCTTTTCATCTCCGGTGTCTTCCTTGGGGCTTCCATGTTATGGAGTCCCTGATGGATCCTGTTTTATAAAGAAATGTAATGATTTTATTGAGTTCCTCATGCATGTGTATGCTCAAGTGCTAACCTCATGTCTAAACCAAACTGAATTTTCTGGGTTTCTTGGGATTTTGAATGCTGGACATTGTGTTTTCAATAGTCAGGATGGCAAATGCCATTTGCCAGTGTACAGCTCTGTATATTCTGCTTCAATAGGTAGATTGGCAGGACAAGGTGCAGTCTTACTTTTAGGTTATCTCATGCAAAATTAAGTTGAATCTTGCTTCTTAAGTGTTGTTTCTTAATGGGAATAAGCTTGTTTACTTGTAACACTCAGTGACAAGTGTGTCAGTACGTGGTGTAGGACAATAGCTGTCAGGAGAGGAATGGCTCCACAGTCCTAGAGTGGACCACAATTAAAGGTTATTTAATGGTGACAGACACATCAAACCAGGCTCTGAGTGTCCTGCAGTTCCTCTCTAACTTTCTTAAAATGCTCGCTCTTTCAGCTAACCAGTTGCCAGCAGGCTTAATAACTACAGACGGCCAACAGCAGAATGTTATGGTCTACACAACATCATATCAACAGGTACTGGATCCTGTCCCCTCTTCTCCCTTCTGCTACTAAAATTCAAACGCTAATTCAGCTGCCGTGTTCTGAAAGACGAGCATGGATTTTGTTTAGTCCTTTGGTGGTGGCTGTCGTGACATTCCAACACCATGGCAACGCAAGGCTGGTAGCTGCGATGCTGGTTCAGAAAAGGTGCGTTTGAATGTAAGCTTGTGTTTTCTTTCTCTAGATCTCCGGTGTTCAACAAATTCAGTTCTCATGATTTGAAGAAAACTTTGGATCTGGGAACATGAGACAGAAAAGCTGCGCAACTCTAACGAAGAGGCAGTTTTAATGACTGGTGAAGAGATTTATCTCTTTGTATATTAAATAGCTGTAATGTAGCTACCTGAAGCTTGACTAATTGAGGTGTTGAGTTCTGACTCAAATCTTTTTCATGATGATTTTAAAAAAAAATTGGATTTTAAAGGTATTAAAGTATTTTTGTTTTGTACAAGAGTTTGTTGCTCTGTATAACTCCTGTATGCATTGTATATTGCAATTTATTACTGTCAGAGATTTGTAGACAGTTTCTTATTTTCATATTGAATCACGTTACTTTTGTAATTCAGGTAAACAGCTGGGTTAATTCATGTTTACCCTTTGAATAAAATTGCAAGGGTAAAGTTCATTTTTGAATGCAAGTTGCCTTTATTATAAAGATTGAGTTGGTCTCGGTTATGTAACTTGTCTTGCATGACAACCTCAACTAACTTTACATGTCAGTATATTTATTGAAATTTTGAAAGGGACCTTTTCCTCATGAAGATAGCAGCTCAGAAGGATATTGCTACAACTGTTTTTTAATGTAACTTCAAAAATTAAAAGTTAATCAAAACCAGCCAGTGCTCTACTACATTTAGAGACTTGGAGCTTATCAACAGTGTTGATGAAAACTCTGACTGTGTGCAACACAGGTCTTCTTAATTTAATTTTTTTTTTTCAGTTGCATTAACTCTCCTTAGACTTACTTTGATATATTTAAAGTAGACTTTGTGCTACTGAAGTAACCCTTCCTTTTTATGTATGGTTTATTAGAATCCAAACCTTAGAAATTCAATGGGAGGGAGGGGGGGAATTTTATAGTCCTTGTGGTAAAACATTTCATTTTAACTTTTTACTGAAATGTTTTAAGGTTTCTCGTGAGACTGTGGGAACTCAACTGTGTTAGCGACTTTCTGTGCACAGGCTGCGTGTGTGTGTGCGAGTGACTGAAACTTGAACGAGTGACACAAATCTGAAATGGAAGACAGACTTTTAGTTTGCTGTCTCTTCCTGGTTTTGCAATAAACTCTACCTGGATAATGTAGTTGTGTATAGTTAGTGAGCTGTTCTTAGCAACGTTGCTGTTTCTTTAAAAATTGGGTGGATAATTTTGTTAGATGGGGTGTCTTAGCCTGTTAGGATAGGGAAGGTGGTTTTAGTAATATATCTTATTCAGAATGAATATTGGGACCCTTGATATTTTTACTGTTTGCAGTCGACTGAAATGTAATATAATTATCTTTCCAGATACCTGTCATTAATTTCAGCAAACCACACCTTGAACCTGTTGCCATATAATTTTTTGCTGGTTTTGTCTCTCTTTTTGTTTTTTTGTTTTTTTTTGTTTTTTTTAAAGTAACAGTTTAATATCTGGAAAATAGTTTAAACTAAGACATCCTGGAAGCCTGAAATAGCCAGTTCTTCGCTAAACAGAAATTTTTGGTATGTGCAGATTTGAACAGTGTTCTTTACAAATCAGCATCGTGCTGGCAGAGCCTCTGGAGGCAATCCAGTGTATTTTGTGGCAATTTGGGCGGACGTTCTGGGTTTTGTGGCAGTCTGTCAATCTTCAGCAGCTATGACTGAACAAATGGAGTTCTTCATTAAATGGACAAATGAATAACACAATCCCTACACGAGCCCCTTCTGTTTGTATTCCGTTTATTTCAGCCCTTCATTCCCTGTTCTTGATGTTTCTAAATTTGCAGTGGAAAAAGCTGTGATCACAGCTAAGGAGAAGCTGGGAGAGATTTGGCAGTTGGATGTGCAGAAAGGGGGCTGAGGTCGTCCCTCATATTCTCTTGAAACCAGTTACATTTTTCAGCCTGCTGTCTACTCCTGTGAGTTCAGGTTTAAGTGTTTTGAGTTTATGGTTTACACACCATCATGTGTGGCAAGGAGCTGACATTGCACTGGTTTTCTTTTTTTATTTTCCCCTCCAGCCCCCTGAGGTCCAGAGACAAAACTGCAACCAACTTGCTCATTTGCTTCCTGAAAATACAGGTGTAGAACCAGCAGTACAACACTTGGTTTGATGTCTCTCTGAAACTATTCACCTAATAAAATTTGCAGGGTACTGTAGTGCTGGTAGAACAAATGTGGTCTGAGAAAATAGTAGTAGCGTAATCACTGTGGAGTGTTTTTTTAATTTAACAACTGATGTGTGTTCTCACTTTCTTTTTGTAAGTATTCAAAGTTTGAGAGTAGCTTAGACCCAAACCAGGAGCGACCATTCCTGTCGTATCCCATCTGCTTCTACGAAACTGTCCTCTTTGGTTTTTTGAATGTTTTGTTTGAACTAAGATAATCCCAAACTGAGCTTGAGACAGGTATGGCAGCCTGTGCTAAAATTTGGAAAAAGGTTGCTTGAAACAGCAGGGTTGATCAAAGATCTTTTTCCAAGCACAGTGACGTTTTTAGGTGTCTTTCTGTGACACAAGCAAATTTTACCACATTAATTTTTTTTAATGGATTTCTGTGTGACTTGATCCTTCTGATCTTTATGGAATGCTTCTGGTGTCTTTAAAAGCATACAAACACTGTTATCTCTAGTCAACATGCAGTTGTGAGAAAAGCTCATTTAGATGGCGTTCTTCCATGTCCCATTTTCATTACAGGCTTAACGGGAGCTGAGGCTCTGCCCTTACCAGTCTTGCTGCTGTACGGATGCATCTTTACTGTTTTGTTTATTCCTCTGTTGTGATGTCCACTAAATACTGAAATACGTGGCTGGGTGGTGTAGCCAGAACACAGAGGGAGTCTCGGCATGAGGCGGGACATCCTAAATACCTACTGACCCACGCTTCTCTGCCTGCAGCTAAAAATCCGTATGAATTAGGTGGGCTATACTTTAAATAGCCATCTTCCTTGAACTGCACCGTGGATACACTGTGAATCATGTCAGATTAGTAGATGATCCCTACCGCAGAATTTCAAGATGATGCTTGTTAATGTGTTGTAAGCAAATACAGATGATTTCTCTCTGGTCCTCAGCAGGAGGGGAACCATATGGGCAACTGCAGATGCACAGGAGGTTCCTCAGTGTAAAGCAACACAGAGAGCAAAGGGGAGAGCCCAGGGCTCATATTTTCCCCAGCACCTTGCTGTCATGATAAGAGCTGGCAGCAGTCTTGCTTACGGCTATAAAGTTCTTCATTTTGCAGAGCTCTGAATGTGATTAATACTCTGGTTAAGTCATGTAGACTCGTCGATTCAGTTATACTCACAGTAATAAGACAGCTTGCTTTTTAATCACTGAATTCCCAAATGGTGCGGGCTAGACCTTTTGTTTTTTTCCAGTTTTTATTTGTACTGAGTAAAGTAGAGGAAAGGAAGTTTTTTACTTAAATTTGAAGTGAATTTTCTTAAGTTTATAAATGAAAACCTGGTATGTAGATTCTAGGATGAATAATGCAATGGGGAGCTATCTTTTATATAGGGCCCAAGCAGTCCTATAGGAAGAAGTTAAATATTGATAATGTGGACAACGGTTAGTCTTACGTTCCCCGGTAAAACTGGTTTGATGAAAAAAGCAGTGGTGGAAGGATGCCTTTTGGCTAAACTACAGTTTAAAACATGTACCTAGTTGAAAATGCAGGCTAGTTTCTCTTCTTTGAAAATGAGAGATGTTGCTCTGGCATAATCGTTTACACTTCCACCCTTTAAAAGGCTGAAAAAGATACACTTAAGCAACTGACTATTGATTGGTTTACCTATTGATTTGTGAAACTGGCATGATAATGGACTGTGATGTCACCTCTGACCCTTAGTAGGTAAAAAGTTAATGGAAATCTCTCTGGAAGCTCAGTGCCCGTTCAGCTTGTGCTGACATTCAAGGCCAAATGCTCTTGGGAGTGAGGGCTGTTTGCTCCTCTGCACAATAGTTTCCAAATGGGTGCCAGCTGCACCGCGTTTATTAAATTGCAGCATCCAAGTGTAGCTGTGGAGGCAGGGAGAGGAGAGACAGCGCACAGCAGCTCAGTGGGAGTCAGCTATGCTGGTTTAGGAAATATTCCAGGCAAATTGCCAGGATAATTTCCTGGAATATCTTATTGCAGTACGCTGGTCCAGGGGATCCATTTATCACGAGCAATAGCACCTAATTTTCTTTTACATGGAAGAAAACTATTGAGGGTTTAAATCTGCTGGGAAAAGAAGCATCCTTCAGGCTGCTAATCTAACATGTGTGTGCCTCATACTTCATCTGGCCCAGTCTGTGCAGCACCAGGGATTGTAGTTGACTTTTAGGACAGAGCTGCCTGAAGGGTTTGGTTTCTGGCTAACAAACCACAGTAATAGTGGCTCAGTGCTCACTCGCAGGAGGCACATCAACAGTCAGTGCACTGCAAACCAAGTTTTAGCAGCAATTTATTCCTGGTCAGAATCAGCCCAGGTTTTTGGTCCTGTTCAGGGGTGCAGACCAGTTTTCTGCAGAAATTGTAGAATCATAGAACAGTTTGGGGTGGGAGGGACCTTCAAAGGTCATCTAGTCCAACCCCCTGCAATGAGCAGGGACATCTTCAAGCAGATCAGGTTGCTCAGAGCCCTGTCCAGCCTGGCCTTGAGTGTCTCCAGGGATGGGGCATCTACCATCTCTCTGGGCAACCTGGGACAGGGTTTCACCACCCGCATTGTAAAAAATTTCTTCCTTATGTCTGGCCTGAATCTCCCCTCCTTTAGTTTAAAACCATTACGCCTTGTTCTATCCCAACAGGCCTGCTAAAGAGTCTGTCCCCATCTTATAGGCCCCTTTTAAGTGCTAAAAGGCCGCAATAAGGTCACCCTGGAGCCTTTTCTTCTCCAGGCAATCAAATCACTGGGTGCAGCGTGATTCCTCCCCTGCCATTGGGACACAGTCACTAAAGCACTTCCCTGCTGCTCCTGAACTGTTGTCACTGTGCATCTTCTCTGTGCACAGTGAAAGAAGGAAAAAGGGTTGTTTCCAACTCAAAGAGGTTCCCTGCCATGCCTCAGTACACAGCTTTCCCCAAACGAGGGGTAGGGCATGAACCTAGTCACTGTTTGTAGCTTGCCTGGTGACACGTACAGCAGAAAACTAATTTCTTAGATGTATTTTTTTGCTTCAGGTGTGCCTTCAGCATGGCAGAAACCAGGGAGGCAAAATTATAGATTACTTTTTTTTTTTTTTTTTAATCAACAAAATGAATCAGTAAATAAGGGCAGGGAATCTGCCTGAAATGACACAACTGTGATGACGAGAGTATCTCACCCCCAAAAGGACACAGGACCAGGGACAGCAAATAAAAGCAACCCCCACCTGCCAAACTGAGACTCACAGTTCAGATACAGATGCTGCGTCACTTGAAATACAACTGCAGCTAAACCTTGGTCCCCGATTTGTGCACCAGCAAATTGGGACGAGTATACACAATTTTAACTCCTCTCCACAGCCTGTGTGAAGACAAACAGTTGATGCCATCAGAGCTTATCTCCCATCACTGGTGAGAAGAGCGTAGCACAGACATAGGACTCGGGGACACACAGGTTTGTTTCTGCAGCATCTGACTCCTTGACCCCAGCCATGAAATCCAACCCCCCCCAGATGCCCCAGTTCCCTGCATAAGGCAACACAGCGGGAGATGCAATCTGCAGAGCAGGCGGCTGCCTGGAGGAGCAGCTGAGCACTGGGGGAGGAGGTAAGGGATCCGAAATCTCCCCTCGAGCCAGCTGGAAAGCATTTCTGCTGTGGGGAAACGGCTCCGTCACTTGGGGATGGGAAGGTGGAGGCTGCGGGGCCTGGGGAGTGCTGCGCCAGAGGACAAGTCTGCTCTTACTCTTGTTCAAAACCAGCAGCGACAGCCACATTTTACAAGCTCGTCCAAAGTGTCTCCTGAGTGGATGCAGTGAGATCAAGTTTTGTACCCACCAGAAGAAGAAATATTGACAATAACTTGCCAGCTCCCAGGCTGTTTTCAGATGGCTCAGCAGCGCCTTTCTACAGCAACTTCATCTTCCTAACCTTCTAACAGCAGCACAAATCCAATGAACTGATTTCAGTAACTAACTTTTGAATAATAACTGCATAAATAGTCTGCATTTATACCAAAACTGTAACATAAGTATGTGAAACCTCAAGCTGTTAGATTGAAATTTCAAGACTTTTCTTCAAGACAGTTATTTTAGGGAGTTGCTCCCAGGCCCCAAATATTTTTCTTCCGGAGCATACAGCATAGAAAGTCAACACATAAAGGTCTCCTCCCTACACAGGCAAAGTGCAATGAAGAAATAATTACAAAGCTGCTGCTAAAAAGAAAAATCTGGGGTACTCCTTAATGCTGGTCAAAGCCAGAAGCTACTACTTGTACCTAATAGCTTTTTGTTAAAGGAGAGTTACCAGCACTGCGTGTAAGAGAGGGGTGGTTATCCTAAAAGACAGTTGATTCCCTGGCAAAAAAAGCCCGAACAACCAACAACAAAAACCCATAAATCCCCTCCCCTCAAACAAACCAAACCAACAACAATCATCAAACCAAACCAACAAACAAAAAAACCCAACCAAAACCAAACAAAAACATTTAAATGAGAGAATGCAAACAAAAAAAAGGGGATGAATACAAAAGCAAGGAACTGGTGGTTTTGAACCTCCTAAGATGGCACATACCCAGCGTGCCTCTTTTACGAAGCACTTGGAAATAATTGTATATTGATAACTTCCATGTGTGGATAACAGTATTTTATAATCTCATCGGATACAGAAATAACTCTCTGAACACTGCTCACCATTTGGTACACACTGAAATGCTTAGTCTCTTTTTCTCTTTGAAGATAACCATATTCGAGTCTTAATTTTCATTTTAAGGAGCTGCTGTACCAACTCAGCAATAATGTCATATATTAAAAGCAGATGCTTGCAAGAGGCAAGAACACCCTCAATAAAACAATGACAGCAAACCAAACCCAGCCCAAATTTGGTAGATTTTTTTGGTTTTGTTATTGGCAGGGCTGTAAGTTCAACAAGTGAGGTACTTCAGGCTTTTGAAGGATTTCGGGAACAGAGCAAGGAGCCACTTACCACCTTTTTAGATGCCAAGTTTTCATGATCTATAGTTAGGCACATATGGACAGAGTTAGACAAACAGGCACAATAGCTCAGAGAGATCTCTTGGGCCTTCCTCCCCATCCCAGCCCTCCTCTTCCTTCCCCCTCTCCACCCAGGTAGCCCAGCCCTTCCCTTTCTTTTCCTCCGCTGCTTCTGCCTCTTTGCTGAACTGATGAGCCCTGCCAAGCAAATTTATACCATCTCATGTAGTCTGAAGTTAAACTGGGTGCCTACAACACCTCCGCATCCTGCTGCCTCCAGCCTCCCGGGCATGAGTCTGCCATTATCCATTCTTCTCCACACAGCAGTTCCCACTACTGACACCAGCAAAAGAGAACCATAGAACAGTTTGGGTTGGAAGGGACCTTCAAAGGTCAACTAGTCCAACTCCCTGCAACAAGCAGGGACGTCTTCACCTAGATCAGGTTGCTCAGAGCCCCATCCAGCCCGGCCTTGCATGTTTGCAGGGATGGGGCATGGCCAAACGGTGGCTTTTGTGCTTGACCGGGGGAGGTGAGGGCCAGGAAAGCGAAGGAGAAGCGGCAGAGGGCTGTGCCCCCAGCACCAAGTCCCGCAGCCCCAGGCAGCTGCGTTGTTCACAGATGGGGCTTCCCAGTGCCAGGCTGGGTGCTGACGCTGGGCAAAGCCCGTTTCCAGGTGGGTTCAACCACCACCACCCTTGTTTGGGGAAGACAGAAGGATTCAGCCACCCAGCCCCTGCTGTATTGCTTGTCCTCAGGCCAGGCGACACATCTGGGTTTGGTTCGTGATTTGTATTGTAGCACCTATTTCCCAAACCAGGCCCACGTAAGGCCACAGTGGGGCTCCACAGCTGCAAGAGAGAAGTTCTCTGGCTGAGACCTGACATGGTTCATTCACACTGGGATCCAGCCAACCCCCACCTGCCCCACAGCACCCAGCAGGGAATTCCTCTCTGCAGGAGGCAGTATCCTAAAAACTCATTCATGGAGCCAGAGGATCTATTTTGAGGTCATCTTCCTGTTACTTTCAACTAACTTCTAGAAATTCTAATGAAAGAGATCTCCTCAATGGAAAACACCACCAAAATGAAGGTTCCACAGTCACTAGCTGGAGGAGGAACACATCAACTGCTAAGACAATGCCACCGGTCAGTGCTCTCCACCCCTGCCCTGGGAACCTGGAACTGCTTCAGTGTCAGAACTGGAAGCCACAGAGAAAAAAAACCAACCAACCAACCCTGGCCTTTAGCTCACTAGAAAAAGTTGTAAAAATACACCAGGGACCAGCTAATAAAGGAGAAAAAAAAAATGCGGAGTTGTTTTTAAGATAAATTCATACAGCAAATTCAAGTCTGCTTTAAAGTGAAAAAATAACTCCTACTCTGAGAATCTTATTAACAGAAAGGAAAAAACGAGAGAATTCTTCACTAATTGTTTAGGTTTTCTGCTAATGTAAAGACTACAAATAATTGAAAATAAGACGACACTTACTCTAAGAGCTAGGAACACAAGGAAGAAATCAGTTTGGAACACAGCTTTTAGCAGTTTCCTAAACAAAGTCTCTTAAAGAGGTCTAGAAACAATCCCGTAGACCTTTCAGTTCACTCACTCCTCCCTGCATCTAGAAACATTTCCCCAGGAGCTCCCCATAGTCACCTGCCATAAAAATGTAGCAACTTGCCCCAAGACTGTGACATTTTGAGCAGAGTTGTACACGCTCATGATTCATACCCTTATTAGATGCCTTCTGAGGAGGGTAAGTGCTCACTTATTTCCCATCTCTCTGAAACAAAGCAATACCGAACTCCTCGTCACTCATTTTGAACAGCAGCAATGTAACCGCTGGTATAGACAGGTGAAGTCACCTCAAAACTCTTGTTTCAGCGGCTGTGGCCAGCTGCAGGGCCAAAAGGCACGGAAGGGAGGGCGCAGAGTGATGGTGAGAGCACAGCAACTGCAGGAGGAGGTGGGGTGGGGAAACTGGGGAACCTCGACTAAGAAAAAAAAACCCATGAGGTAGCCAAGAATTAACTTGGGAGATAATTTTTATGAAAGCGTAATACTCAGTATTGCAATGCTTATCATTAAACCCTCTCCCCCCTCAGGACAATTGTAGTCTCTCTGTATCGTCCCCTTTTCTAAAGAAGGGCAGAAATCTGAAGTTTGTGCACGTACACCTTTGAGAAAGCAGACATACACTTGTGTGTTTACAATGCATTTAGATAGGACAACCACTTTATTACAAAGAACAAACAATGCTTCGAAATAAGACTGATCAACTGGAATTGTACAAAATGTCAGTTTCCTTGTAGAGGTCATTAAGTAACAGGCTGTAAGACTAAGTTCACGTCAAATTCGCTATCTTGAAATATCAGATAACAACAGTAATACTTATTATATCTTCAGAGTTTATGGCATGATCATGTGCTCTACTCCAAACTACATTCAAAGGATATTGCTATAATTACTTGGAAAACACAAAGTGTAGGTTATTGTTCACTTCATTTCCACTTTCACAAGAACGTTCTTAAGGTGAAGCTGTAGCAGTGGCTGCCGTAACTGGCACAACTGTCCTATACTTACACAGTCACAACTGCCCTAAGGAGTGTAGTAAATCTAGACATTTCTACAATAAGGATACTGTCCTTGGAGAGATTTCAGCTTCTGTTACATGTCCTTTAGCAATATACAAAACAAATGGATAACACAGATTCTCTAAGAGCCGAAGTCGGCAGTCTTCCAAACAAATTTTAAACCAAAAAAATCAGTATTTGTCTGATATCTAGTTGATAGGCAAACAGGTGGGTTTTAGACGTTATAAATACAGTTCTAAAAACAGACCACAAAGTGTATTTTACAGCGCGTACCACAATTTCATTTAAAAGTAAAACTGTGAGGAACTGAAAATTTGCGTATGATCACTATTCAACATCACCCAACTTGGACAAAGAAGAGAAAGTGACATCTTATGTCAAGTCAGCTGAAGAAAGCACACTTACAAGGAAATTATACTTTCATTGAAAACGCCACAGTTTTACCCTTTGGTAGTTGTGACATACCTACTGAAAAAGAAATTGTGCAAAGCATGTGAAACCAAGTGCAAAAAAACTCCACCCAGACATACCCAACAGATTTTATTCTTAAATAACAACTCTACAATCACAGCTATCAACCAACAAAATCAAAGCCACAAGTGTTTTCTCTAAAGGCTTCTTTCACAGTACTAATAAGAAAAACCAAGTTCTATTCTTCTAGTTAACAGCTCATGTGTATGGTATTTGAGTTATCAGACAGTATTGGTAGTGAGATCATACCTGATGAAATGGACCATTAAAACACAAATATTTTAAAGCCAGTTAAGTCAGGAAAAGTCCTATACATTCATACTATAAACAACGTTTAAAGTGAATCTGGGATATCGGTCATTGTCATAAACAGAAGATTTTTCTCTGGAGTAAACCCACACGTATTACTCCTGTGCCACAATTAACGCTATTCTAACAATTTATGGTCCCCAGCACTTTTTATATGCTATTATACCATGTGCTGTGTTGCGATAATTAAGGCTGTATCAGCACTTCCATTACAACCTTGATTTTCAGGGTAGCTAAAACTTGGCTATTAAATCTGCTCTGGAATACTTGAGCTGTTAAACCTCTATTATTTTAGTGATACTGCTCCCACCAAACCAGGCACATCATTTATTTTAGTTTATATATTTACAAACCCTCTTAAGACAAATTTAACTGGCAGAGGCAAGAAATTCTACCTTGATGTAGTCTTTTGGCATCTGGGGCAAAATTAAAGTGCAAAGTATAAACTTCATTGCACAGCAAATAATTTAGATTTTATTTTAAAATCTTATTTAAGTGCCTCAATCTATTCACCTAGTGACCTTGTCTAACTCAGCCATTTTCCTCTACACTTTGGTAAACATAGGTTTATATATAGGTACATAAATAGCATTTAAAATGTTTACCTTTATTTCACTACTGTGAACAATTTTTTTCTTTTAGCATAGGAATGGTTCAACCTATTCCTAGAAGTAATGCTTGTTGAATTTATCAGCCAGCTAGTTAATGTAGAATGATGCATAGTAAAAGGGAAATACTGAAATTGATTGGTAGAATATACTGGTAAAGCAAACAAGCACGTAAGAAGATTAACTGGAATAAATATGTTGAAAGTTGCCATATAATATGTGCAAAATTGCTTACCATGTATTCTAAACTTTGGTTAAAATTTTCAGATTGAAGTTTTACAGAAACATTATGGAAGCAACACAAGTGATTACAAACACAGGAATGAGGTAAGTTATTATTAGTGCAAAAAGCAAGCATATGCTAAAAGCAAAGCATATGGATTTAAAAACAAAAAAAGAGAATGAATCTCATGGAAGTTTTCATACGAGACCAGAAAGGTCTCTTGTAAACATTGGTATTTACAAGTTTAAGATTTGTACAACTACAAAAAGATAATTCAAAGTATTAGTAGTGCATTTACAATGAATTGACATTTTTTGTAATAAGAGAAAATGACTAAGTTTATCTTTTTCCTTTTAAATCTTCAGGGATATCTTTCAAGATTACCATATTTGTTACAAACAGTAGAAAAATCATTTCTTTACAAAAAAGTATATATTAAAATATTTATACATTTTAAGTTACTATATAATAACTGGAAATCTTTGCCTTGTACTCAGGCATCCCAATGAAGAACGTGGTTTACGGAATTGAAACGAAAGAGAATTTGCTCATATATATACCAAATCTTATGAATTACCTATGTAAGATCTGTAGCAATCATGGGGACTCCACCTCCAATACTACTGCATGTGCCAGTTTTGTATTTATTTATGTTTAATTTGAAACTGTGCATTTTTTACATGCTAACTATCACTACCAAAAAGAGCTACTGGGTAGAGTATGGTCCTCTACCCCTCCATCTTCAATATACTTTCTATATGGTACTCTTACCTGAGCAAGGCTGTATAGTGCTGATGTTTCAAACGTAAAAAAGGTTATATACTTTTAAGATAAAAACAATGTAAAAATAAAATATTCGTAGCATTTACAAATAGTACAAGAGTTACATTAAACACTACATTCGAAACTTGAGATTGATTATGTTGTTTCTACTTTGAGCTTGATGTTTTCATATCTGCAAAAAGAAGGAGAAATTGTTAAATGTTTTGTAGTTTCACATGGTCAAACACTTTCAAGCAACAACTGTTTCACAGTTCACGGTCAAACCCCTTGCCGATTAAAGGGTTAAAACAGCATGGAATACTAAATGTTAGGGAAGCTGCTCTCCACCTTAGGAAAACACATGCTAAACAACAAGCAGTGGTGTATTCAGCAGTTTGCTTTCAACCACAGCCTGTGGGTCACACTCCCAAACAGAGAGGTCAACTCCCCAAATATGACAGCCCCAGGCTCCCTGAGTGGGAGGGCACACTCCCCTCGCTCTGCCTTTCCCAACCTTCCCTCGGCTCACAGGACCTCACATGGAGCAACACCAGCTCCCAACCAGCAGAAAGCTGAGCCGCAAAGGGAAGGAGTGGGATGAGAGAAGAACGAACAAAAACTTCTGGTTTCGAGCCTCCAACTGGCTTACTTAAAAGGTGAGCCAGAACTGATCAGGCTAAAAACTGATTTTTCAGTGGATCCATTCCCAGCCCCAACTCATCATGAGCCCACACAACTTCAAGCACTGGGACAAGATGACAAAACCCCTTCTGGCTGTAATAAAGACTTGAAAGCGAATATGCACCACAAAAACGCACCTTACGTCACCTTATGAAAAATGTTTCCCATAAGGAAGGGAAAAGATTAAAGAAAAAAACCTGATTACACCCATGCATGTAACGAGATTACTTCTTATTAGACTGAAAAACCTTTGGGCTGTGGTGATGCACAGGGAAATCAGAAGCTTGCTAGGCTTTTAGTATTTCAGGGACTGGGTAAGACTCAATAACTAGGATTTCAGTACTTATTGTCATTGCTTGTGAAGTTTTTTAAAATATTATGCCAAATTCAACAACTGTATTTTCTTACAACTTCTAGAAGGTACAAAACATTGCAAGAACCTCACACACACTGCTGAGAAAAGCGATGGTTCTACAGACACAATACACCATTTTCTCTGCCACAGCTACAGCCCATTTAAATGCTGCATCTGACACTGACTTTACCTTGAAGCCACCGAACTTGCGTGGCTGGTCCATATCCTCTCTCATTCTTTGCAGAAATTCTGAACACGATGGCAGGTCGAGAAGTGTAATCAACGTGAGCATTCGAAAGCTGGGCAGCAGTCACTATACACGATGTTTTAAGACCACAGTATATTCTCATAAACACAAGCTGACTTGGATTTTCCTGTAACTGCGTGGAACGGATTGCTAAGTAGGCAGAATATTCTAAAATATTTCCAGAGGGTGAAGCAGGTGGCTCCCAAGATAGATGAATACAGTCTACACTCTGAAGAAAAAGGAGAAAATGTGATAGTATGTAGGTAACGATTAGATACTCAAATATGTATCTATATATCTACATATAAAATACAAAAACAACCCTCTAAAATAATCTGAAAATTCTAACCTAATGCCATCACTCTTTGGAGGAAAGGACGTGCCTTATTTTTTTAAAAAAGCATGGGAAACCCCTTAAATTTAAGAATGCACAAAGAGAAAATAACAGGGAAACTATATCAGATGATTGAGTAAGATGTGTATCTGGTAACATGATCATTAAGTCTTAAAATTATTCTTTATAGCAAATTTCTATTCTATTTTCTATTTCTAAAATTCTATCACGAGCAGGGTAAACCAAGTGAGCATTTGACACTATTTTATATGACAATTCTAACTTGGAAGAAAAACAACAACAAACCAGCTAAAACCAAAGAGTTCTGAGATTGATCTTGTGACCAGAATTTTATACGTGAGAAAGAGAACTACCTGTATTTCTCACCTTGGTGATTTTGACCGTTGAAGGAGCTCCAGGAAAACCTGGAATGCAAGTCTTGAATTCACTGATTTTACTGAAAGGCCCAACCCCACAGCCATTAATTGCAGCAACTCTGAACCTGTACACTGTTCCTGGAAAAAGATCCTGTTTCTTAAGTAATCTGTAGTCTGGTACATTTGCATTTTCCATCTGAAAATAAAGCAACATTTGTGTTAATTTTTAAAATATTTAAAACACAATTAGCCTAAAAAACCAGAAAGTGGGTAGTGATAAACTGAGATTAATAAATTTAACTGAAACTGAAAATCTAATACTTTTGTACTTAAATCAGGATTTGCAAAATGGTTCTGGCTGAGGCTCCAGCTTCCCTCAAAACAGCTGATCTAAGATACGAGACTACACCTCTATCTAAAAAAAAAAAAAGCTCAATTTTTCAATCATTTAAATTGAACTGCACTTCTCGGTTATTTTTACTTGGGAAAGCAAAAGCCAAGCAGCATTTCCAACTGCATAGCTTATGATTTAATCAGCATACTCTTCTGTCCTAAAATGTATTTTTATTTCAAAACCAGTTATTCCTGTAGTTGCAATTTGATGCACAGGTCATCAAAATATTTTTAAAGAAAAGCACTGTAAGTTAGTAACAAATGGATTTCTGAAATATTGTGTGCTACTGTATTTCCAAGTTTAAAATATGCATCAATGCATCCTTGAAACTTCCAATGGAACTATTTTCCTCCTAAATAATGTATAAGAAATAACAGTCAATGCAAACACTGTAAGATGTACTATGCTCTTTAAAATTAAGATGCACAATATTTATTGTGGATTGCTTTCAAAGGAAGCATTCTGTTCTTTTGTTTCTGTCTCAAGAAAATATATACCCATCCTTTTTGTTTCTAGTTTGCTAGGACATCATTAATTTACACTTTCACCAAAGCTGCAATATTTTTGCAAGTTTCACATGTATAGCATTTTCATACATAAATTTACATGTCCAACAACATTAAGTTAGAGAAATCTAATACAAACCCCACTACAGTTCCACATCTACTCTTCTTTAAGCATCCTAGCCTATGTCTTGTTAGTACCTTTAACAATTTGTTAAAAAAGATTCTGGAAAGAGAGAAGAAACTTTGATTTAAACATTTCAATGCTGTACTGAAATAACATAATAAAAGTTGTTTTTAAGAATTTTTACTGGTTTGAAAGCTCACTAAGTTTAATATTCTTTCCTAAAGCTAGAAATATGGAAAGAATTAGCAATAGGAAAATAAGATGTTCCATATTATGATACGAAAACAACAGAAGAAAATTAATCTGTTTCGGGAAATAGTAGAAAAAGGTGGGCAAAATACAAAACTTCTCTAAGGACCAGATCCTGCTGCAGGATCAGAACATCCCACATTTTGTTGTCAACCACATGAGCAACAGATTCCAAAATATGTGCAAGTTATGTCAGAGAAGAATTAGCAGCTACCTTGTTAGAGTTGCTCAACGTTTCCTCTGGCAGCAAGTAGAACTGGCTCACCACAGCGCTGTTGTTCTTAAAAATTCCAACATCATACCACTGCCGGTCTCTTGTTTTCCCTGGTGCCATCTGTCTTTGTGGAGTTTTCTAGTATTTGAAGAACATATTATGTTGACTACCCATATTTCAACATAATGGAAAAGAAATGTTAAGACTCTAGTATATTTAACAGACGCCCCCTTTTATACCAGTGTTACTTTCTTGTATGTCGAATGATTTATCATTAAAATACTGTTCAAAACCAACTGGTTCTTATACATTGAGTTAGACAGAGGCCATCATTTTAAAAAAAAAAGTTGGGATGTCACCTCTGACATTTTAGTTTAAACAAGGTGGGGAAGAAGTTTAAAGCTGTAGAACTAGGTGTCTGGAGCAGCATGTAGCTGTGAGTTAACTTCCCTCAGAGGTCAAGAAGTTCCACAACGTGGTCCAACACAGGTAGCTCTGCCTGGAACTCAGCTACACCTCAGCCCCAAACATTCTCTCTTTCAAGCGGTGGCTGAACTCGCTTGCAGCTGAGAACGGGGCTCTGCTGTGGCATGGGGTGATGGTGGTGGAGGGTATGGGAACTGTCCCTGACTGACCCAGAAAGACAAACCATCTTTCATGCTTGTCTGCAGGCACCAGAAGGGCGCTTGCAAGACCAGCGTGCCCACCACAGACAGGCCGTGGTCCTGCTGGCATGGAAAATGTGCAGAAGTGGCAGCTGCTCTTGGCAAAGAAAGCACCCCAACCCTTTAGCAGCTTCTTCCCATCCTTAGCTCCTCTCTTTTGGTGGCAACAGTGGCACCTTGGGTTTGTGTATTAAGTTGTAAGCAGGTGAAATAGGAAGCATTTACTTTTTCAGGCAGTATTTACAGCTTGCATAGCCAGTCCCCATCTCCTCTAGGGAAAAACATCAAGATGTCAGTTTAGTTACGTTTCAAACCTGTAGACCAGCAGCTAACACTAGTCTGATCTAATACCTACTTCATTTTAAATTCAGTTGTGCATACACAAAAACATTTTACATTTCCATATCATGCAGCAGAGAGACCATTTCACTGTGCCAGCTGATAAAAACAATTCAACAGCTGAAACACATACTTGGATTTCCTCCCAACTACACAACTGCTGCTTAGACTCAAATCAAACCCACACAATGCAATTAGTTTTACAACAGAAATGTTTACCCTTCTATTATTCATGTCAAGCCCTAAATATACATTGCTGTTCTTTCAGAGATATAATTAAAGGAAAACAGAAGGGCTATGCAACTAATCAACAGAACAATAAATACAGCAATTTGATTATACTTTTTCAGACTTACTGAGGAGTGTGAATCATTTGTCTGTCCAGTATTGACCCTTGTCGAAGGCACGATATAAGCAGCTTCAGCAGCTAGAAACAAAAAGCTATATTTAAAAAGCTTAAGTGATATGAAAAATTTAACACAGAGTATGAAAGTTGACCTCAACAGCCATTTACAAGTATTTGTTGCAAAAGTGTGCCTCAGACTTCTTTTGCATGCAGTTCTATTTATAACATGAACAACTAATTTTGGCTTGTGTCATATTCACTGAGCAACTGTAAGAGCCTGGCATTGCAGGCTGCTGCAGATAATACAAACAGAAGGCAGGACTCAGAAAATCTAAAAAAATGACAGAACTATGAAATCCATATGAAATAATCTATGAACAGATAATCTAAATACCAGATTAATACACATCCTGATGACGCTGTATGAGTAGTCTAAGCATGAAATCTTAATTTAAATATATTGTTTCTGACATCAATACAGTCTGAACATGAGCAGTTAATCTTTAAACAATCCTAACAGATGGGAAAAAGAACATTTATTAAATTTAAAATGGAATCTTTAAAAAAAAAGATAAAGTGCATAAGCAACACAAGGGAATATTAGTATTCTATACTTGTGTTTCTGGTTTTTGCTTTTAAAATACAATACTTTTTGATAAAAATAACACTACTCACACAGCGTCAATAAAAGAATAACAGTTCTTTAGTTCACATTCAAAACAATAGTAAGGACAGCCTGTTGATATTAATGAAAAATAAAACTTCAAAAACTACCAGTATGTTTAGTTTCTGTGTTGCTGCTTATTTTGGGTATTTCAAGCAGACTCTGAAGAGGTCACCACATTTGACTAGTGGTGAGCCAGTCACATGAACTGGCCATATTTGTTACAGAGGTCAATTGTTTAAAATCAAAACCATCTAAGGTTACTATTTGTAGTCTTTGGCTGACTAAATAAACAGACAATCACTGAATGAAAGCAAATGCTCTATGGGCACCAAAACTGGCTGCCACTGCTATTCAGAAAATGGGCTTTTGCAAAGATGAAGATTTAAAGGACTTTCCACTTACAGGAAACAAAATTATTTACAAGTGTATAAAAGAAACATCTTGATTTTAAAAGATGTTTAAATCATAGATCATTCAGGCTGCCCAAGGTCCCCAAAGCCCTATCTCAATCCCAGGTACTAGTCAAGATGGGAATCCCACCACACTAGAAGAACTCTGATGGCCTTAGATATATATGGCTCAAAATACAGTATGTGAAACACATTTCAAACCTTCAGATTTTGAATTGAATGTTGTTAGTGAAGTTTCATCTTTAACAACTGCCCCATTTGTACTTGATGATTCAGTTTTAACAGCCTGCTGGGTTACCATAGTTTGTGTGCTGGAGACAGTACTGGATACAGAAGCATCGGGATTTACAGTTCGTTTGTCCAAGTCATGTAATTCACCTACATTAGCTGAAATCTGAGGACCTTCAAAAAAGAAAATATCAACCAGAATTCAATATGGGTAACACCTAACAAATCTCAACTTGATCTAATGGCTTTAGTTGTACGTAAAACCAGAGTTTAGACCCATTCTAACCTGAATCTGAGCTATTAATTGCTAATGCTTCATTTACATATACAACTTAGCAGGAGTCTGTCTGCACAGTTATAAACTGATATATGTAAACAGTTAAATTAAAACAGCAATTCACTTGTTTTAAGCTTGCTATTCTACATCTATTTGATTATGAAAGGATGAATTTGGAAAAAGTGTCCACACAAATCAGCATCATAGATTTGTAACAATCAATTTCAGATTAACGACCATGGAAGTCTGCTTCTCACTTAGCACCAAGATCCAAAATTTCCACGATACTTAAATTACACTGCGATGAACATGAAAATCCAACAACCAATAAATTACATAAAAGTCAAAACCAAACATTTCAGGTGATTGAGCCTGGATTCACCACACTGAACTTAAGGCACTTCAGCCAAATGCCGAAATCAGTGCCCATTTTGTTTCCTTTACAGTCAGAGAGAAACATGCTCCTCTCTACATTGCCTAAAATTTTACATCGGCTAATAGCTTTTCACTATTCACAGACAGAAGTAGTGTCAATGACAGCCTGGAGTTACTGTCACCTTAATGTCGTAAAATGAATCTGGCCCTGTCAGTCTGTTCTTTGATTTTAAAAATGGCTATTTAAATTTAAAGAGACATATATGCCATCCTAATAACAAATATATTGAGAATCTCATGTCCCTTGCAACACTTCAAACAAGATTCAATTTTTCCTCAAATCTTCTAAAAATACGTAGAGTAATAACTAGCACAAGGTTTTTTTTATTACACTATGAAGGCATCTAAACTAATTTAAAATTGCAAAACAGAAATAATCTTATGTTTATCAGGTAAATTTTAACTCTCACTTTTAAATTAATTTTTATTCTATAGTCATCTTACTTGAAGTACAAACAGGCAAAAGAGAAGGGGCATTTGATTCTTTGAATCCTGTAGCATCTGCATGGTTTTTCATAGTCTCTTGTGTAATCTTGTTTTCAGGTGCTGCAACCTTTTCTTTTCCTTCTACTTTTAATACTGAGTTGGATGTAAGGGAAACTTGGACCTAACCAAAACAACACATTTGTTAATGTTTAACTGCAAAGTTCAGAAATTTCAGTTGCAAACATGGCATGAAAATGCTTGCTCAAAAACAACAAACAAAAATCCTCCAACAAATCCCCCTAACACTTGAAATTAAAACAAGAAACCAGCCTCACAACCCACCTTATCTTAGCCATTATAAAACAAATACTGAAACTCTACATTGACTTGGAAGTGTCCCTGACACATATTAAATTTTACCTGAGAGTGAGTTCACATTCTTGTGTTATTACATGGAAGTTCATTGATGCATAATTTAGTCTATTAGGGGCACTTAAGAGGATAGGAAAAATCACAATTAGAGTTTTCAACCTTTGCTTTCCTGACACATACCTAAGATGTTTCTACTGTTAGCACAATTTATAGTACTTCTACATGTGTTTTCCACAAGAATGCAAGTGACCCTTTAGCCAGAGTGTGTCCACCCTCTTTCTTTTAAATTGCCAGAACAGTGGAACATGTACAACTGCACAACCAGAATAGATAATAATCGGGTTTATACTGTAGTAGGAACCTACGAACTAAGCAGACAAGCGTAAAAGTGCTAACAAAGAAGTAATATGCCTTGTCCTTTTTGCCTCCTACATTAATTTCACCAACATTTTAAGGATTAGTAGTATTTCTACTGGTATCAGGCTTCCACTTAGCATTCTGGAAGTCAATACAATTGCAGTTCCCTTTCTGCATTACCAGGGAGGACTTTAAAGACTGTCTGTCAATCACAAAAGTAAAAAGAATGTAAGACAACAGACATCACTACTTCAGCAGATGTCTTTTTTTGGTTTGTTTAGTTTTGTTTTTCTAAGGCCCAAAAAGTATGCAAGGACTTTCAAAACTGAGACAGTGTTTTGGCAGTTTTCTTGCTTCCCACACTACTCTGCCACTTGAGCATTTTCAGTTTACACTTACATTATTAGGGATGACATTATTTGTTTGGCTGGGATGATCCACCTTCATTTCTGGATAAGGGACACTAGGCAATGATTGTGGACTTGGATGTAGAGAAGAGCCACCTTTCAGGTAAAGAAAAGCAAATTCCAGTCGGTTACATGAAACTTAATATTATGCTGGTTGGAATCTATTCCAGTAAGCAAGAGGAAGACATTAAGTTGCCTGAAGGAAGACTTTGTTCTAAAACTGAAACTGCGAGGCCAAACAGTTGGATAAAATCCCTTCCTCACTGTTTCCTTTCTGAAATCATGCCCTGCACTGTGCAAACATCTTCATATTGAGACAGCTGGCCAAAACTGATGGAGACAAATTACAGCTGAGTTTTCCATCATTAGATGCACGCATTTTGGAGATAACCAAAAACATAGGGCCTGTCTCTCTCTCTTAAAATAATTTTCTAAAAATCAAACTCTTAGTTATTACTTATGTAATCCTCTACTTCACGTTTGCACAAACATTAGTGTAATACGATCTGACTACTACCTTGTGAACTCAGCACTGAAGTCTCAGGAACCCCAGTACCAGGTATTCCAGCCACTGATGGCACTGGTGAATCAGCATGTAACTGAAGAAGATATCCTTCAACCGTAGGTACTTCATCCCATTTCACTTGAAAAGAGTTGGTTGTAGCTCTAATCAGCTGTACCTGTGATGGTGCTGGAGGCTTCTCTACAAGAAACCAATAAAACAGAGATGGCATGTTTGAATTTGCCCTCCTTTACCAGCTTAAGAAATATCTATATAACGCAAGCAAAACCAGTAGTCCTTTTTCAATTATGTACAACATATACCAGATTCAACAAGAAACAGTTACCAAAGGTGGCAAGTCAAGTCAGAGAATTATAAAGTGCCATTCTAGAGTGTCCACAAATGCTAAAGTTTCGATGCTTTGTTTTTTAATGGCTCTTCTGCTGCGAGTAAGTCTTCGGGTTGTATATACATCATTACAGGGACTACAGAGATAAGAGATCCTCATCCCTTCCTAAAAGGCTGCACGCAGCTCTTTGTCTCCTAAAGCTTTACGTATTCCTGGAGAGGATTCACAGAAGACTGTGCTTCCTTTTTGCTTGCTCTCTGTAGCTAAAGTGAGGTTTCCTTCAAACTTCTTCTGCAGAGGCTGAAGCCTAAGCATGATTCAGTGCCAATGACCTGCTCCTCTCACTTGCCTTGATGCCTGACTAGGCTGCACTCTCAAGCACATCCCTCCCCTGCTACTCTTTGTCATCTTCTGATCTTCCTGAGGAAAGAAAAAACAAAACAAAACAACCCCCACCACAATCTCCAGTAACCATTCTTACACTTCCACTTGAGTAGTTACCAACTCCCGCTCAGAAGTACTGTTCTAGTTCCCTCTCTCCCAATACCATCTCAGTGTCCTGCCATCAGCCAGCTACTAATGAGTGATTAGTGCCCCAGAAACAATTTGGTCCTCTCTCAGATTTGACAGTATCTTTTTGCAGTCCAAGAGATGAGGAAGCAGCAGCAGCAGCAGCAATGATCCCAAGAGAATGAGGGGTTTGGTAAAAAAGAATAAGTAGCAGCAGAAAAGATCACTAAAAGAGAGGCCAGGAACCTTGAGTGTAGGTAAAACCCCCGTTAGCACTTTGTGTATACTGACTCTGGCATGCAATGCAGAAGCCAGTCACAAAGTTCTTCCAGAGGCTTTAAACAAGCTTTGCTATTTTTTTTTTTAAGTTTAAGTTAGAGCTGTAGCCTTCAAACAGTCCACAGTGAAGCGTGGTTTATTTAAATAAACTTTAAAATTTAAATAATCTTTGAGTTTGCTACAGCTTTATATGTTCTGATAATCAATGCCAGCTTCCCATTTGTTAATAAAATATGGAACATAGTATAAGTCTCTTATTTATTTCTGACTCACCGGTATCAAGGTACCAAAGATCTTTGCAGCAAACTTGATTGTTCCACGCTTTTCTGTAACCATCTCTACCACTCCAGATATAGAGACGAGTGCCAACTGCTACAGCACAGTGTCCTGCTCTTGGCCCTGGTAACAAGTTACTTTTGTCCTCCTGGCAATCTGAGATCAGACCTATCCATTCTGTGGTATCTAGTAAATGAAACTCAAAAAATTTAGTTTCTAGATGTTTTCCAAAACAAGCAATACAGATGTTAACACACATAACTGCTCAGAGAAAATGAAAATAAATCACTTCTGTTTTTACAGACAATTGCATTTAAATTTACAATACTGCAAAGAGAAGGTCACTTTCCAATTAGTTTGCAAGATACAATAAATTAATACAGGATGAATTTTCTGACCTCTGGTTGTTTCTCTCAAGCAAATACAAGATCAGAAGGTGAGGATTCATGGAAAGTACTGTCACATTTAGAAAAAACTCATTTCTGGATCTGTCTCTTGTGTTTTTCTATAAATGAAGAAGGAATATCTATATTACTTAGTATTTAAAGTTGTATTAACAAAGATTTGCATCAGCAAACCTGCTGAATGTTCCAAGAAAAATAATAATTTTAAAATAACTTCTTAAGAAAGATGTAAAAAACTGGTATCTTCTTCAGTCAGCTAGCATTGCAACTGTGTGTCCTAAAACTTTTCTTGGGGTCTTAAAAATGTTCATTCTAATCTGTTAAGAAAGTATTAATTCAAAATGCCCGCTCCCAGAAAGGCAGAAACACTAACCCAAATTAAGATAAGAAAATGAACCGGTACATTTCCATTCACCATCATGAGCAGAAATTTCACCTCCTGCTGACTGTGGAACCCATCCACCAAAAACATACATTCTGAAATACAGGAAAACAGGGAAGAGGGAAAAAGAAAAGCCAATTAACATCCAGATCTGCTGCATGTGCTCTCTCAAACTAGGACAAAACAGAAATTTTCCAGTGCTTTACAGGTCTAGTTTACAGCAGATTTTTTTTGTGTCTACTCTTTGGAAAGTATTGTTGCAGATATCTACCTTCTGAAATTTTTGAGTTAACGGATTAAAAAAACCAACCAACAAAAACCCAAACTCCTCAAAGAACTTCCCAGAAACATGTTAGTACTTTTTCTTTTTACAAGCCACCAAACTGCTAGTACTCCCCAGAAATCACACATTTACACAGAATTTCTATAAGCCTTTACTGCAGACCTCTCGATAAACCATTCTAAAATTAGACGACCGGTATCTAAGTGAGATATCAAAATTTAAAAGCATAATGCAGGCTATAAACTAACAACATTTTAAGCAAATAATAAAAAGCTAAGCTGCTGGATCATAAGATACAAAGCTTTCACAGTTCTCTCCCCACTTGCCTCTTCTTCCTCATGCCAGCTTGTAAACTGATATAAAATTGACCAAAACGTGTGTTTAAATGTCCACTTAAACAATGTTAGCTGCCAAAAAAAAACATATTAGCAAGAAAGAAAGCAATGAGGAATAGACTACAGAAAACTGGCCCACAAAAATGTGGAAAGGTTTTGCCTAGAACTAGTTCTACTCTTTGAGCAGCTTGTTTGCTTCACTAATTCATTGTTTCACAGTCTCAGAGGCGTTCAAGCTGTCTCTGGCCAGAGCCAGATCAGGTCCAGCTAAGACCGCCCCAGAACACACAAAGGTGCATTAAGAAGCTTGTGGGTTTGGCACTGTCCTGCTGGATGGAAACACTGATAGTTTGATACCCTTAAATTAACAAGGATACTTTTTCATTTCCACTGATGTAGGATAACAGAACCTGAAAAGTACTATACAGGGCTGACGGTTTATACTGAGCAGTAGTGGATAAGCATCATCATTCTCCTACTAGGTGTACCTTTCTAGAGTTGAGCTTTTAACAACAGACATACTTGTTTCCTATTACATTGGCCGTATGGAGACTGCGAGGAAGTGGTACTGTCCCCTTAGTTTCTGGTCTTGACCAGGTCATTGTTTCTAAAAGAAAAGAATAAAAACCGTCAAAACACTTGTTACTGTATACTTCACTACCTGGAATTTAGGAGGGAACATACCTCTAACATTCAACATAACAAGGTGTCATCTTTTTACGATGCCCACTTCAAGATAGAAGGCACAATAACGAGCATTCAAACCTTCTTTAAAAATTCACAGGAAATACTGACAAACTAATTGTTTATCAGTTTATCAAAAAGATATATTATGGTTTCATTAAGGTTATTCAACTTGGCTATCATAGTGACAATCTTTAGAGCACTCTAAGGAAACAATCTCGCAGTGTAGCCAAAATCAGTGAGGATAATATAAGCAAACTATACTGTAGCTGTTTCATTCCAAAAATTACAAAAGGTTAACACTGTAGGTCCCAAAACTATTGGCACCACATGATGCCATTAATCATTATACACTATCATTTTTCCTCTTAGCCAGTAATGACCCTGCACTGACTCCTACTGGCAGATCAACTCACCTATGTCAAGTTCCCAGAGATCATTAAGCCGACAGCCACACATCCCTCCAAAAATATACATCTTTGGACTTCCCACATCTTTTCTGCAGTACACGATGGCTGTATGAGATTCTCGGGGAGACGGCAAGACCCCTTTGGTCACAGGAATACTCCAGCCGACAACGCCAGAACCATGTTGCAGCTCCAGTTCATAGAAATCATTTAAATATCTAGGGTATTATTGATGAAGTATGAAAAATTTGCTTACAAGCAAGATTAAAAGTGAGCATTAAACTCTGACTGCTTCCAAGTATTACAGACTCCAGTCCTCGAGGAGTGTAGCATTTTTAAATCCCAAAACATCTGATGATATTGTGAACAGTACCAAACATAAATGTATTTAAAGCTAATAATGAACTATTATTAACTTGTTGCCTCTAAGGAAACATGCTTTCATATCGTACCTGATACATTATTACATGAAAGAAACATTCAACATTGGTAAACAACATTCTTAGCAGAAACTACTACATACGGACAAAGTTGGAATAAACTGCAAAGTTCTGAGAAATTCATGATGACGTGGAACATTAGAGATTTCTGCAACTCTAAGGCAAAGATGAAAAGCAGCTCTTTCTTTTCTGATGTCTTCAGGCTGGCCAACAGACAATTAGTCATTTGTTGTTGAATCTATCAGCAAGTTATTTTTAGATAACGGTCTTTGAATCTTGGCATTCACACCAGATACCTCTTGTTTACTGGGTTTAAAATTACCAGTTCATAGCTGAGTGGAGCTGCTCTGAACTGCAGGTGAATGTGGATATAAAACTTCAGCATTATAGCACTGTTTGCCAATAATAAAGGCAACTTCAGCTGTTACTTTAAAAAATTTCCAGACTAATTCATATCTGTTTTCCACAGAATTATAGAGGAAACTTCCATTGTGCATTCCTTGACTACTCGTAAGACTTTGCTGATTTAATTAATTCTGAAAAACAAGCCATTCTTGAAAACATCACCCAAAATAACAGAAAAAATACCAAAGTCTACTCAAGTTTCCCTCCAAAAGTGTCAGAGCTGTCAGTCAGTGTTACATATTGTGGGATTAGCAGAAGAAATTTTTAAGCTTTTTTTCATGTAACCCATCCATTGCACAAACAATCCAAATGTGAGTACTTGGTACACTGGGCAGCCTCCCTAGAATGTTCCTCTTCAAAGCTGTCGTATCTAGTAATTTATTTTTAAACATACAGAATTCAAACCAAATCAGCATACCTTGGAACGTTATTATTTGAATCCTCACTTTCATTTGCCAGGCCACCAAATAAATAGCACTTGTTACCATACAAAGAAAAGCTGTGACCAAGTCGAGGGCAAGGTGGTGATCCAGTGGAAGGAGCTTGAGGTTTTACTTTTTTCCAGAGCCATCGACTTGCCTTAAAGACAGGAAAGAATATATTCAGAAATATCTTCATCTATAGTCATTCATAGTCAATAGAATTCAGATAATATTAACACTTACATTTTCTGAATTATTTTAAGGGAATGCTGGGCTTTTCTTAGGATATACATTAAAAGGGACACGTAAGAGCTAACCTGCATAAAACAGTAAATGTCTTATACGTTATTTAGTCTAGATGGAAGTTTCTTCTTCACAGCTGTTTACATTTTCTCCATCTTCACAATTTAAAGAGGTTGTTCTTCCTGGAGCAGAGCAAAGCTCGTCTAACTTTCCTCTGCACTTGGTAATATAAAATGTTTGTTCATAAAAAAACAAGTGCTCCTCAAAACTGAAACATCTTCGTACATTTCCTACCTGTAATTCATATAAATCATTACTGTATCTTCCATATTCAACCATTCCTCCAAAAACTAGTATTCTGGTACCATCACAAACAAATCCATGTGCTGCACAGCCTGGAGGAATATCTCCCCTTACAGCAGGAAGGAACCATTGATTTGTAGCTATTTAGGAAAAAGAAAGAAAAAAAAAATATTTCAACACTGAGAAGGAAAGTTTATTTCTAAATACCTCTGCTTTCTAAAGAATCACCTTTTACGTGTTTGTTTAATGCTAGGTTTTAATTGCATTAAAACTTCTTTTATTAAAAAGAAGAGCAAACTCCTGTATCAAACCAGTGTTACTCAATATATGAATGAGCATGAGGTCACTGTAAGTCGTTACCAAGGGTCACACACAATTTAATAGATTTGCCAAAAAAAGGGGCTAACAAGGAATATAAGTGCAGTTTCACACAAAAGAGATAACTACACTAACTCAGAGGGAGCCAGCCCTAGAATCAGAATAATTAGAGCTTCAGGAGTTCAGGCAGTGTGCCTGGACTTAACGGGCCTATTGAAAAACTAATTACACTGTTCTGGGATCAATGTTAATGTCTACAGAGCACTTCACTGACACATGGGAGAGAAGAGGCACACAGGCAAGAGAGAGCAACCGAGACTGCCTGATCCGGCAGCAGCATACTGGTGTTCAAACTGTTCTGGAATGAAAGAATTACAGGAAATATTGTCTTATTTTTCCTAAGCATTTTTCATGAGCACGAAGAGGAACAGTGTGAAATTAGAAGCTTCCAGTGAATGTTGCTGCAGGGGATTAAGATGTGTGCCAGCTCCTCAGAAGCCACCATACTTATAGTGAGAGCAATTAATGACATTACAACTCAGGCGGCCCAAGTCACAGTCCCGCATCTTACTCCTCCAGAAAAAAAACATCAGTTTGGGCCAAACACTCATCTGGGAACTGGAACAACTGAGTCATGATACTTTTTGTCACTGCCACAAAGGGGAAACACCTTTAGCAGAAAGAAGAGGCAAAAAAAAAAGTAAAAAAGTGACATTAAGACTCACTCAAAAGCTGCTCATCAGAACCTCTGTTCCGAAACACAGTGTAACTGTACGATGTAAAAGCTTTCTTTAGATTACTCATCAAAACAGAAGGGTTAAGAGATTTTTCTTTTCCCCAAAAAAACGTGATTGAGTATAGCAGATCTTTAAGCTCCCATGGAAAAAATCTGCCTGGAAGAATTCTAACAGTAAACAGTTTCCTCTTTAAGAACTACCACCAAAACATGCTTGTGCTCCCAGATTTTATCTAAAAAACACTGGCAAAAATACCATTACCTTTTATTTTTTTTCTTTTTTTGGGGGGGGGAGTGCTAATAAGAATAATTTTTCAATTATTCTTAAAAGTTGGCAAGTTAAAAGGCTGGTTAACATGGTCTGACTTTCATGCTTTTGCTACATTGCAGAAGCAGACAACACCGACTGACTGCAAAGCACAGATCGGTCACTTTGCACTCCCATCTCAGCCTGAGATCTGAAATTACACATAATTTTTCCAGCCCCACACAGCACCCCGTACAGGAACTATTTAGGCAGCTGCTCTCTCACAAATAAAATTGGTCTTGGGCAGCTTCCTGTTTGGAAAAGCTCCCAATGCCAACATGTTCACTTTTCTACCCAAGATTTCTATTAGGATTTCAGCACGCTCGGCTCTAGGGAGCTGCCAGCAGAGGGAAGAAGGGGGATCCGGGCACTCGAAGGGGCTAAGCCAGCCCGGGGAGCCTCTGCACCACGGGACGAGGGGCTGGGAAAGCACATGAAGATTTTCGAGGTCCCTTTTTTCCCGGAAAGCAGCATTAACCCCAAAACATCAGCTAGGGCACGGCACAACCCCGGGAGGAACCCTCGCCCAGGGATATTTCCCGCCTCCCCATTCCGGCTCCAGGCCGCTTTACAGCCCGGGGACAGCCCGCCCTCCGGCCCCGCCTCAGCCGAAGCCCCGCGGGCAGCCCAGGGGGAGGGCAGGAGCCTGGGGGCGCGGCGGGGGGCGATCGCTCCCCCGCTGTGAGGAGGCCGGTGGCAGCGGCGGCCACGGCCATGACAGCCCGGCCGCTTCCCTCTCCCCGCCGCCTCACAGCCCCGGCCCCGCCCCGCGCGCTCCCTGCCCCCCCGCCCGCGGCGGGGCCGCGCCCGCCGCCCCGCGCACCCGTGTTATACACGTGCAGCTCGTCGGCGATGCCCTCGTTGCCGCCCCCGAAGATGATGACCAGCTCGCGGATGGCGACCGCCCGGTGCCCGTGGCGAGAGCGCGGCACCGGCCCCGTGAAGGAAGACACCCGCCTCCAGTTCAGCCCAGCGGCGGCCGCCGCCATCTTACCGCCCTTCCCACAATGCACCGCGCAGCCGGGGCCGGCCGCCGGGGTGGGGGGAAGGAAGGGGGAGCGACGGGTGGCGGCGCCGCCACCGTGGGTCACGTGACGGTGGCGGGGCGGGCGTCCGTTGCCGCGGTCGCCGGTTGTCTGTGGGCTGCTGGGCGGCCCCCCCTCAGTGGAAGGGCGCGGCCCAGAGCCGCAGTCAGGGAGCAGCCGCTCGTTCCCGGCCAGGGCGGGACACTCGGAGGCCGCTGTCTCCGCGGTCCCAAGCGCACCCCTTGGGCAGCGCCGCGGCAGCTTCTGCCACAGGCACAGCGTGGCCCATCGGGAGGCCCTGGTGTCGGCCTGGCAGGGGCAAGCTTGTCCGAATGGTACCCCGGCTGTGGAGTCACAGTATCACAGTATGTTTGGGATTGGAAGGGACCTCAAAAGATCATCTAGTCCAATCCCCCTGCTGGAGCAGGAACGCCTAGGTGAGGTCGCACAGGAACATGTCCAGGCGGGTTTTGAATGTCTCCAGAGAAGGAGACTCCACAACCTCCCTGGGCAGCCTGTTCCAGTGCTCTGCCACCCTCACTGAGAAGAAGTTTCTTCTCAAATTTAAGTGGAACCTCTTGTGTTCCAGCTTGATCCCATTACCCCTTGTCCTATCATTGTTTGCCACCGCTGTGGTGTGTGTGGTGTTCAGCCTAGGGCACCCAGGTCTTACTTCAAACCTTCAGAAACGTGTAGTGGGTTATTAGCTTGCAAGTGGTAGGCGAGGTATGCTGCCTGCAAGGGACACATCTGAGAAAGAAATGAGTGGCTGTTTGAAGGTTGAGGTTAGGAACACGGTTTCAGTTCTACAGTTGGCGGATGATCTGAGTAAACCCGAAGATTTCGTTCTTTATGACAAGCTGTAATCTTTCCCGTGTTAGGGGGTGTTGAGTGAGAATATAAACATACGAGGCTGAGGGAAATCCAGAGAAGGTGTTGCTGGTAGTACAAGGGTTGCTGTGAGGTGAAGCAGGTGGGCCCAACAGAATCATAGAATAGTTTGGGTTGGAAGGAACCTTCAAAGATCATCTAGTCCAATTCCCCTGCCAAGAGCAGGGACATCTTCAACTAGATCAGTTTGCTCAGGGCCCCATCCAGCCTGGCCTGGAATGTCTCCAGGTATGAGGCATCTACCACCTCTTTGGGCAACCTGCTCCAGCACTCCCTCACCCCTACTGCAAAAAACTTAACCCTCACATCCAGCCTGAATATCCCCTACCCCAGTTTAAAACCATTAGCCCTTATCCTATCGCAACAGGCCCACCCAAAAAGTCTGTCCCCATCTCTCCTACAATGCCCCAGGCTCATACAGGTGTGTGCATCTTAGTTCTGTTCAGGCTGCGTATAGAAATGGAAGGGAGAGGAACAAAACGTGGCTGGGTTTTGATGAACACAGGCTAAATACAGCTTTTAAAAACGTACAGAAAAAGTAGCAATAGTTGTGGCCATCTGAATGAAACACAGAACTGTATGTATAGATGTTCATTTATTTTTCCTTCAAGGGGCTCTGCAAAAGATGGATTCCTGTACAAAATCAAACACAGATAATACAGTTTTGGCATGTTTAAGATGTACAGTTGAAAACTCACGTTTTCAGTTCCTGCAAATGGAACTTCATTTAAAATACTTAAGATTTTTAAACTCCTCCTCCTAAGTTTTGCACTGCCTCATGCTAAAAATATTAAAAATAGTTTAGAATTGAATATTATTATTCTTCTTTCAGTACTCATGAGAGTCTTGTGACAAAACAGTGTTTTATCGTATAGAAGGGAGGCTGCTAAAAGGGAGGGAGCGAATTTCAATAAAAGAAGTGATGTAGAAATAAAACTGTAAAAGTATTCCAGGATCGCTTAGAAGACAGAGTATCAGCGTGTGCTGGTTACTTAGATTTCAGGTCCCTTTGAATCTAAACCAAAACTGCTGAAAGATTCTGCAATTAGATTATTTGAGTCAAAATGTATGTTCAGAGGTGGATTTTGCAAGTTTCCCTTAGCGTTTGACTAGCAAGAGCTCTGCAAACAGACACTGGAAAAACTTCAACTTTCAGTTTGAGTTTGGCATGTCATTTGGCTTTTGCACACTACTTATCTGTTCACATTTATTGTAAATAATGACTAGAAAGCTATCTTGCAAGCAGACTGTTCAAGTAACTTCTGGAAAGGTTTGTTTCCTTCTCTTTCCCCCACCCCCTTAAGACTTTTTGTCTTATGGGATTTGTTTGCAATCTGCTAGCTGAAGCTCTGAGGCAAGTTTGCCAGATCTGGGGCTGCATCGTCGTTCTGCACATCTGGAAGTGGTTTATGGGCTCTCATTCCTCCAGTGCAGCGTCTGGACTCTGTGCTATTCCTCAGCAGCAGAAAAAGAAAAGGAAACCAGCACAACTCCAAAGTAAACTCTGAAGACTTTGGAAAAGGAATCGAGTCTTGAAACCATTATTGTGCCCTCTAAGGCCCTTGCGTGGGGGACTTCAAAGGAGGATGATGGTCAATGAAGCTTTGGCAAGAGTGCTTACAGCTGTGGGTTATCTAGGATCCAAGTGAGTAGCTCTGCAGCTCTTCAGGAGAGAGGAGTCCCGAATACTGTGCTGCTTTGAGAAGGTAAAAAGACTAATTAAGCAGGAAATGTCTGAGTAGTAATGTCACTGTTTCTGAGCTTTCCCTTTTGCAGCCCCTCATTTTGTTACCAGATTTGGCAACTGAGTTAGGGACTGCCAGGTTCCAGGAACTAATGTCTACAGTCAGAAAAGACTGAGCAAATATTTGCAGGGGAACATATATTCCTCTCGTTGCTTAAAAATCAGTGGGTAATCAATTTGATTTGCTGAGGCTTAGACATGGTGTAGTTTTAGAACTCAAACTTGCACGAGAGTCTATCCAAGTTTGTATTTTAAAGTTTAAAATGTGGTTCAGTTTATGTTGATTTAATAATTTCTGAAGATACCATGAAGCTGTCCCTATCCAGCTTTCATCTTGCAGGGATTATTAGTATTGTTTGTCACCATTATTACAAATGTTAATTAAAAACAGTAGTCAGCTCTATGGAAATTAGTGGAAGATTGCGATTCCCTAAAGTGATGTTAGAAAGTTACTCCAAGAAGGGGTTCTGTTGTCTCTCTGCTTACCTAAACAAGTAGACTTTTTTAAAATGGCTAAGAAGACAATGCATGTGCATAATGCATGAGAGGACTTTCTCAGCAGTGTTTTTTTTTTTCTGACTGATAAGCTTGATTTCCTCTCTGTGTAAATTAATGCCACATGAAGAGAATGGGCTGCTGGAATGTACATAAGTACTGCAGATGCGAAAGGACTTTCTCTTAGAAATACTTTCACTACGATGTAGTTATCTGTTAGGACCTAAATACATGTGAATATAAGTGGTTTGTAAACAAAGCCACATCTTAGTTTTATTCATATTTTATTATCATTTAATTTGCTAGTCAAAACAGAGACTAATTCAGGATGCTGCCTGAATTTGAGCGTTAACCAATGAGAGGTGTTCAGTTTTGTGACTCACATTTCAAGAATTCTTGCTGTTCCATCTGTCTTCTCAAGGAGCTGGAATACATTTCATTTTTATGTATGCATATAAACTGTCATGTTTCCTTACCAATGCTGTAATGTGTCCATATCTGTATGTATGGAAACAGGAAAAATGAGTTTCTGTTCTATATATGGCTACCACGGCATAAAGGCTAGATCATGTAATTGTATTTTCCCTTCCCCTGCTCTGCCCCAACTTCTAGAACTGTTTTTTACTGGTTTGTTTAATTGTTTGTGTTTTGTTTGTGGGGATTGTTTTGCCTTTTTTGTCATTGTTTCTGTTGTTTTGTGTTTGTTGTTGTTGTTGATTTGTTTGTTTTTCCTTCGTAAACAGTATTTTTGAGTCCAGAATTCAAGTGAATTTTATTTTTCTCATAATCCTGTGCTTTAAGGATTATGTTTCATCCTCGGGCATAAGATTGTGGCCACTCTTGGGTCTGGTTTAGAAGTACAATTTTAGGGAAAGCTACCTCATTTTCTTCAGCATCACAAATAATGTGCTTAAATAAAAGCCACATTGCACAAAATCCCCCCTCACTGTTAATGGAAGGATACTGCTGTTAAAAAGTATTTTCACTATTGCTCTGAAATTTTCTGAATCTGAAGACAGTGCTTCTGTATAAGATTTCTATATGTTTGGGAATATAGTCCAGCAAGAGATTAGCATTTGTGATTGTTACTATGTTTTATGTTGAAACTGTGATAAATGTAAATGTATTTACAAATTGTGTCAGTGAGCATTTTAATACTTCTTTAAAATATGTTACATGTGTTAAAAACCTTAGTTGTTACTGATGTAGGTGATTGGATGGAATTTATTAAAATGCTGTTCTTTTCAATGTATTAGTAGCTTAAATTAGAATATGTAATAGTTTTATCCCAGAATATTAGTTATTTGTTCCAAAAAAGTTATTTACAAAGGTAGAGTTCAGTTTTACCAAGTCAACAGGAAAATTTGATGATGTAAAACCTTGTTCCCAAAATAACTAACAGGTATTCACTGCTGATATAAATGATTTCTCTCTCTCTTTTAAAAAAATTATTTTTAAATTTTTATTTTACCACAGGTGACAGTTCTCATCCAACAGGACACATCATGGCTCTTTTAAAGAAAAGTAAGGGAGATTAAAAACATTCAAAATATATGTTTTCTAAAAGAGGACAGAAATGTTAAATGCAATTTCTCATGCAACCGTTGCCACAGTTGCATGCAAATTTATAGTTGGAGTTTTGCTAAATTATGCTTAATTTTAAGTATACAAATAAGCCTTTTGCTGTTAAGTAAGTCAGATAAGTACTGCCGTAAATCCCATTGATTTAAAATTACTCACTGCTTTACTGTATGAGACTGAAGGGTCTGGAATTTCCCACTGAGAGTGATGGTAGCTTCTGTTTTCATGTGGGTTTTGTCTAGAGCACTGAACCCGTCTTTTTTACAGAACTTTGCACATTAATACTGTTCACACTTGCAGTTGAGGGGTTCTCATCAGTTTTAAGGGTCAGTAACTAAAAACGAAGCAGTGTGTGCCTTCAGTTATGCAACCAAAATTTCTCTGAAGTCAATGGGCTGCCTCCTCATCTGGTTTAAATGAGTACAGGTTTGGTGATGTATATTGCCAGCTTCAGTTTATTCTCATGCCCAGTTCTGTCCAGTTGTCCCTTTTGATTAAAATAGTTCAAAACTTTGTTCTCTTTGCTCTTTTGTACACCTTAAATACCCTTTATGGTGGTGCAAAAGCAATGAAGTAGTCTGATAAAAACAACTCCCATCATCAAAGTAACTATTGATGATGGTAATGTATTTCTTCCCTGCTGTACTCTGAACTGTCCTTGCACCTGCTCATGGTTGGTTTATGTTGAATAACTTAAACTTGTACAAGACAGTGTATTAGGAGCTACAAATCAGAATATACAGTAAGGTGTTTGCTGTTGCGTGCTTTGTTTAGATATTACTGATTTTAATATTATGTTTTTAACATAATATTTTTAGCTTGATGAAATAGCAATAGAAAGGTGAATTTGATAAACACAGGAAACATAAGTAATATGCAATGGTTGCAAATGGATTTTTTTTTAAAGGTACTGGGACAATTAGCTATTATACTGATTGTTAACAAATTCTCCATTTTGTTTCAGTTAACCAGATCTTACTGTTTCTTCTTGTCTTAACTGTTTGTGCCATTCTATATAACAAAGTTCACCAAGTGCCATCTGCATTAAAGAATGAAACAGGTAAATGACTTGCAGTTCTGTTTCATTTATATTCTTGTTTTATATTCCTATCTCTTTGTTTGAACAGTGCTTTTGGTCTTACTGAATCCTGATTGTCCTGCTAGATGAGCTACTCATGCTGTTGCATATGGTCTGAGATGTGGAAATTTTAACTTCTGAATTATTTGAATAAAATAGTAGGAGATTGATAGTGATGACTCAGAATTGTCATTCTGATTCAAATTGTTATCCAGATGTCACTAATATAGATGGGAGCTGGAGTACATCTTTGTGCTGAACAGTGATGGAGTTGTCAAGTGATAATAAACTTTGGTCAGAATTTGCCCCTTTGGGAATGCATTTGGCCTACCTTTTCATTTCAGATAGATCATCAAATCTTGACCTGCTGTACAGCGTAAGTTTTTGCTGAAATGTCTATAGTGACAGAAAGCTGCTAGGGTTGGTACAGTTGGACTGGCATTAAATGTTTGTACTAGTAGCTTATTCGCTGTTCCTGAGATAAACAAACTCTGTCTTGGTATAAACATTTTTTTTCAGTTTATTTTTGTTTGGGCTGTAATAAGTTTAATGGTTGTGTGTTAACCAGTCTAAATATATCCCTAATAAGTTCTATAAGTTAATCAGTGCTAGGAGTAAAAATCTTCCTTAGCAGTAATGTGAGCTGACTCAGTGTTGTTTAGACTTTTCGTTTTGACATTAGCAACTTTCTGCTAGTACAAAATTTTGCACTCTTCCTTTCTAGCCTGCTTTCCAAAGAAGTGAAGCTCATGGAATTGCACCATCTCTTCCCCTTACCTCCTTCCTTTGATAATTTTGGAACCTATTGTTCAATTTGTACTAAATATAACTGAGAAGTAGAAGTCTCAAAGATATTCAAACTTCTTCAGGTTTCATGTGAATAAGCAGCTACAAGGAGGACAGGCTGAATTGTGCCCCTGCTGAGTAGAAGATGCCGAGAACTCTGTTATATATTCTGTTTGGAGGCATCCAACAGTCCAGTCAACCTGCATGTAGTTCTGGATTAGCGACAGCTCGTGCTGTGTTCCTTGCCAGATATGGATGTATGTAGGATGTGGTAAGGAAATGGGGTGATTATGGTATGATTCCACTGCTTATAGAACTACATACTCATTCCTGTGACCCAGATCTGATATAAAAAGATTCTTAATTTTCTGTTATAATGCATAGTTTTCTTTCTTGTAGTTGATTTGGAGAGTCCTGAGGAAATAGAAGAAGAAATCCCAGTTGTAATCTGCGCTGCTGCGGGCAGAATGGGTGCGACTGTAGCGGCAATCAGTAGCATCTACAGCAACACAGAGGCTGATGTTTTGTTCTACATAGTTGGGCTGAAGACTACCATCCCGCATATTCGGTATACACCAGCCTCATATTGTTTCATGCTGGATTTAGGACCAGGTTGTTGTGCTCCTTAGCTTGGCCATAGACTTTGGAAGACTTTTCAGGGAAATGTTTCTCCCTTTTATTGAGGTAGTGCTATCAGTAGCAGTCCCCAGGATTCTCTACATGTAGCAAAAAGGACCATTTTGCCCTACACAAGGCACTGACTCATGTAAAGGGGTGTGAAATAGCTAGGCCATGCCCATACCTGTGCCTATCTGCCTTTTGTAGATTGGCTGCAGAAGGGTCTCTGGTAAGGTAAGTATATACATGCTTACTTGGCACAGTCCCACTTTGTGGCTCTGCACTTAGAAAAGCTTGCTGTTTAATTTCAAGTAAGGGGGTGTATTAAAGGTTATAAATAGGAGCCCAAATGTTGTCTAAAAGAGGGTGAGGGTGTGAACCAAAGTTAAAGCAGATTTCTTAGAAGTTCTCACCTCTGGGTACTGCACTTCTGTAGCTTGTGTTCCCACAATTTGTGTCAAAGTGAAAAAGATGTAATGAGTGGGGTTCCACAGGGAGCTTTTCCAATCCAGTTCATGAGTAACCTAGATAATAGAATGGAGAATGTTCTTTATGTGTCTGCAATTGGCATGATGCTGAAAAAGACAGCAGATATATTGAGGAACAGTACAAGACAAACTGATCATGATGAGCTGGAAAAACGAACTGTAAAATGTGATGAAATTCAGTAGAGGTAATGACAAGGTAATGCACATGGGAATAGTGGATTGTACTGGCTCAGGATAAAGCAGGAGATTGGTAGCAGTCATTTGGAAAATTGCAGAATTATGACTGATCACTGACCACACTGAAACAAAAGAAAAGAGCAAGTGGCTACACATGTTGACATATATGACTACAGGAGATATGAGGAAACTTTTTCTGATCTTCCTGACATTACTAATGCATCAGAAAAAGTGTGGTTAGTTTTAGGTGCCTTCAAGAAGGACTTAGAAGAGGAGTCAGTGAAGAACAATAAGCAATGCTGTCAAGAAATCTGACAAAATAATGAAAAAAAATTAGTTCAAAGAAAGTGTGATGTGGCAGTCATCTTGAAGGATGCCAGACTGTAAAAGGGAGAAAACTAACCTCTGCTTGTAAAGCACAATAGATACCATAAGAAAAAATGGTCTTTAACAAGAAAGCCTAGAAAAATAGCATTTAGTACTAGCAATGGTGAAACATGGGTTGTTTGGGCAACATGTGGAGTCTTTGGTTTTGGCATTGGTGTGGGGGGATTTGCTTTGAGTTTTTTGGATGTTGTTTTTTGTTTTCTTGATTGGTTGGGTTTTTTGTTTGTTTATTTTTTGAAGAACAGGTTAAACAAATGTCTGTGTGCAATAGCTGGACATAAGTGAATCTGTCTTGGGAGAGAGTAGATTAAGTGAGCTTCCAAGGTTTCTTTTCTCCTATGAGTCTGTGAACTTTAACACTGGAAGTACTTGCCACACACTCAATATTTCTTTTATTGCTTCCTTTTTATCACAGAAAATGGATTGAAAATTCTAAACTGAAAGAAATAAAATTTAAGGTTGTAGAATTCAACCCTATGGTACTAAAAGGAAAAATCAGACAAGATGCATCACGTCCTGAGCTACTGCAGCCTGTGAGTAAATGAACACCACATAACAAAATTTCAGGGTTTTTAACGATTGTTACCAGCTTTAAAATGTCCTAGACCTCTGTGACATTATACAGGGAGCTATAAGCCAGAGAAGCCACACTGGGTTCAAATGGTAAGTCCTCACTCAAGAAGGAAAAGTGCACTATAACAAGCTCTTTGCAACTTGTGTGTCTTGCTGGGACCTTGTTATTTGGCGGCATAAACTTGGTAACTTGAATGTGTCATATCTTTAAGAATATATTAACAGATTATTAGAGGGATGATCTAGTAGTGTTTTTTGTGCCTTCAAGATGCTGAGTTGGCTGCATTCTCTTCATGTCCAGAGTGAATTCAGAGACTAATGACTAATCCAAATATTACTGGCTGTCAGTAAAGGCAAATCAGGTGCTAAAAATTATTAGGAAAGGACTATGGATCAAAATAGAGAACATCATTACACCACCATACAAATCTGTGGTTTTCCTAAATCCAGAATACTACGTGCAATCTTCATGCCCTTATCTGAAAGAGATATAGCACCACCGGAAAATGTTCAGGTCTGTTCAGAATGTTTGTTCTTGCTGCCCTTCTCTGAGCCTTTGACATTTCTAATACATGGAAAAGATTTCATGAAAGGAATCAGTGGGTTGAAACTGTTCAGCCTGCAGATGTTACCTCTATCCTGAAAATAGTAGAGGTCCCCAGAACTGAGCGGCATGGAGGACTGGACAGGTGATGGTTGCTCACTGTCTCTGGCAATGCAAGAACTAATGGCCATTAGATTAAATTAGTAGGAGTCACAGAGCAAACAGGAAATGCTGCATGTTTTTCATGCAATGAGGACTAAACCTCTAGAATTCCTTGCTGTAAGTGCTTGTGAAAATAAAAATTGACAGGGATTCAGTGAGGACTGAAGTTTATATTTAGGCAGATCACAGCCGGTTCGGGAAATCCCTTGAGCTGAAAACAGCTGAAAGCTAGGAGAATACTTGGAGCGACTTTTCTGGATGCTTGCTCTATTCTTATTTTTCACTGAGCATCTGCTTAGGACCATGCTGAAAGCAGGTGTTGGGCAAAAACGTCTGAATCAGTATGTTTGGTTTTATGTTCTCAGTCCCCTTTCCCTCTGCTGTGTTCTTTGTTGCTACTGTAGGTGTTGTTATCCCACATCTGTGGCACCAGTCAAATAATTCCTTTAGAGTAGACACTATTAAAGTGTTTTTTATGATGTATGTTGTAAAAATGCATTAGGAAGGGCATTGCCAGCAGGTCCAGGAAGGTGATCCTTCCTCTTTACCCACCACTGGTGAGGGTCCATCTGGAGTGCTGTGTCCAGTTCCAAACTCCCCAGTACAAGAAAGATATGGGCTTACTGGGGTGAGTCAAGACAGGGCTGCAAAGGTGATTAAGGGACTGGAGTATCTTTTATACGAGGAGAAGTTGAGAGAATTGAGGTTGTTCAGTCTGGAGAAGAAAAGGCTTAGGAGGATCTTACCAATGTTTTTAAATACTGGACTGGATGGACAAAAGGCAACGGGTACAAAATAAAATACATAAAATTATCTCTGGACACAAGAAGAACTTTTTTTTTTTTTTTTTTTTTTAATGGTAAGGGTGGTCAAACACCGGAGCTGGTTGCCCAGAGAAGCTGTTGAGTCTCCATCTCTGGACATACTCAAAACCCAGCTGGGCATGGTCCCTGGCAGCCTGCTTGGGTGGACCCTGCTTGAGAAGAGAGGTTGGTACAAGATGATCTCAAAAGGCCGCTTCCAACCTAAACAATTATGTGAAGAGGCAGCTGTTTTGGACTGCTTGGTTAGGGCCATAGCAAATAAAATAGGAATTAATAATAATAATGGGTTCAAGATACCAGTAAAGATACTGGTAAAGCTGGGAGGAAGCAAATGATTGCTAGCTAGTGCTCAATGAAGAGAGAAATTAAAACTGATTGTTAATAGAGACAGAGACGTGAGACTACTGCATTAAACAACTTTACCATTTAGTCTTTACATTTTTTTTTGTTTTATAGCTGAACTTCGTTCGATTTTATCTTCCTTTGCTTATCCAGAAACATGAGAAAGTAATATACTTGGATGATGATATCATTGTTCAAGGTAAGCTGTCATCCAAAAAGCAGTTTCTAGCAGAATTAAAAACAAAGTTATTGCAGCTTTTACAGTCATTTGGAAATATGAGTTTTAGTGGAAATTGAGGCAGCTGCTTGAGTGTTGCACTCAGGAAAACTACAAATAATCTGTTTATTTAAAGGAAAGTCTGAAGAAGAACTTTGCTCAGTATATATTTTGAATAGTTGCTTTTGATCAAAATTATATGTATGGGTTAATTGAATCTGGTCATTTGTTGAAAGATAGGGATTTCACTTACATGCTGCAGTATTTATTGTTAAGTACGTAACATGCATTTCCTTCTAGTATTTGAATTCCCACAGATATTACCAGTTCTTTATCCAGAATTGCTCTTCTTGAGAACAAGAGGAATTTACTCAAATAAGAGGGTTAAAATTCCATACAAAGAAATCTCATTAGAGGATCTATCACTCACCACCTCTGCTGGGCAGACTGATGGCTGGCTAGTTCCCAAGTAAAAACTGGCTAATGCCCCCAAAATCTCCTCTTTTCCCTTCTATTGCTGAGCATGACATTGTGTGGTCTGGAATCTCTCTTTGGTCAGCATGGGTCATCTGCCCATTTGTGTCCCTGTCAACCTATTGCGCACCCCCCATCCTGTTCACTGGGTGGGGTTGAGCAGAGTGAAAAACAGAGAAGGCCTTGATGCTGTGCAAACACTGTTCAGCAAAAGCTAGAACATTAGTGTCCTATCAGGACCTTTTTGGTCAAAAATCTAAAGCCTAGCACCATACGAGCTGCTATGAAGAAAATTAACTATATCCTAGCCAGGCCCAGTACACAGGGACAACAAAACCATTTTACCCATCCTTGTTAAACATTAAGCATGTTCTGATGAAAATTTCCTTTGGAAAGGACTGATTGTAATAAACTTTTTTGGCCTAAATTAATCTCTGCTGTAAGAACTTTAAGATCAGTGAATTTACACGTGACAATAGTATACTTTTATTCGCCAGTGCTTCTCTGCACCTTTCTATAGTTTTGTCTCTTTAGTAGCAGATGTTCTGAAGAACATCTGCACTTAAAGGGGCCCCTGTTAGCTGCTTTCTAAAATATGATGAATCTGCTCTGCCTGTCTCATTTTAATTTGCAATGGACTTCATATAACAGTTCTTCAACATGTGTTTTTCCAGTTGTTATCTCTGCTTTTTAGTTTTGTTCTGTCTGAACAAAGAGCAATATTTAGCTGTTTGAAAGAATCTTAACATCTTAATTTACATTCCAGTTTAAAGAGCACTTTAAGCTGAGCCCACCACTTCCCTTGCCATCCCTCCTTGCACCTGTGCATGCATTGACCAGGAACAGGGTTACTTTCAGCCTTCATTAGTTCCCTGGTAGGGGTCAAGGTGGTGTGGCTAAGAAAAGAGGGGAGGTAGGGCTTTCTCTTGCATTTGGGGATGCCAGCTTATGTCAGCTGATAGCGTTCCTGGAGCCACAGGCTCATGGTGCAATTTCGCATTACAGCTTATGGCAGGCCGCTGCTGCTGGAAGTGGCCTCTCCTGTCCCCCGGCACCTCCTGTTACTTGTGTCATATCGACAGCTGTGCAGCTGCAGAATAAGCTGATTCAGCTGGTTGACCTGGCAGAAGACTAGTGGTACAAAAAAAAGACTCAAACTTTTTTGTTGTTTTTAATTTCTTTTCTTTCTCTCACTTCAGCCAGCCTAACTTGCTCAGCCTTGAGCCACACAATCATAGGGCCCACAAGAGGGAAATAAAGATGGACATGTGGGAGCGAGGGGGAGGGCAGGAGCCTGTTCTGGCAGCTCCTCCCTGTGTCTTAGTTCTAATGTAAGACTGTGCTCTCTGTCAGATGTCTCTGCACTGGGGATGAGACTTCTGACAGGGTAAGGAGTGAACGGGGTTTTTGGGGTTTAACTTCAGGATCATTTATTTGTTGTTCCTTGTTTTCTGCAAAGTAGTAAGAATGAAATAATACTGAACATTGGGTGTCAGACCAGAATAGTTTGATTTTTTTTTTTTTTTTGACCTGCTTTTCTCTTGAAAAGCAGAAGCTATTCAAATTGGGAGAAAATACCTAGTAAGACATGTCCATCTTCAACAATTAAGTGTCCCATTAATTCAAATTCTATTTCTTGGTGGGACATGAGTCCTAACCCAAGTTTTCCAACCAGCTGATGAGTTCAGACAAATAAACAATCTCTGCTTATTTCTGAAATAGCAGTTCCACTGTGGAGAATGTTTTCTCTTACTAGTCTTTTAATGAGCTCACCTCAGGCTACTGGGCTGTATGTGGCCTTCCAAGATAATTCAGCTTGTGACTGGCCCCCATGCCCAGCAGCAAAGCTGGTGGCTATAGGAGGGGGCTTTCGATGCAGACACACTGAATCACTGTGACCGTGCTGTGTTTTCCACTTGCCCTGAAGCTGTTCTGGCACATCCTGGGTACCTGCTGGTCAGATGACGAGTGACATACCTATGCATTATGTTATTTCCCTCCACCAGGAAGCAGTTGGGTGGTCTGTGAAGCCAGCAGGAATGGTCAAGGGTGACAGGCACATTTCATCTGGCCAGTGCTGGGAATCCAGGTATCTTACTAGGAGGTATAAACACAGTAACACTAGGAAAAACCTGGTCTGTGCAAGAGATTAAAGTGGCACTTTTATGGGACTTGAGGCTCAGAAAAATTGCCTGTGCCCTCTCCCTCCAAAGGCAAGCTCTATGAATGCCGAACTCTGTAACCAGGCTTCTGAAAAGTGTAGTCAGCTTCTGCTATAGCTGATTTTGGACATTCAGAACAGAATATGGATGTATTGAATACTGATGATAATCTCTAAAGACAGACCTTAGACATCCAGGTACAGGACTCAAATTTGAAAATTGTACCGTATTACAAGATTCAGCCTTCATTAATATCCAGGCTATCCCCTAGAATTGGTGTGTTTGTAATTAATGTATGAGCATAGAAGTTATCCTTTCAACTCTGTAGCACTAAAGTAGGTTTCTTCTTATGCTTTTGACCTTCTGTAACCAGGTGACATCCAGGAACTCTACGATACTAAGTTAGCTCCTGGACATGCTGCAGCTTTTTCAGATGATTGTGATTTGCCTTCTACACATGAAATGGTTAGAAGTGTAGGGATGCAGGTAAGATGCCATTTTGGAATTTGAATGAGGAATGTGTTTACCCACAAATGTAAGATGACTTTTTAACTTTGGGGAAAATGTATAGGGGCTTTTTTGATAGTTTTAAAATAGTTTTACAGGTAATTAAGAATTTTTTTAGTAACTCTGTAATGATACAGTGTTATGTAGAGTTGTTTCCTGTAATAATTTAAATCTCCATTGCTCTTTGGATTCTACTAAACTATGTTTGGTATTTTGCTGTCAGTAGATCATGAGCACTTAATGGAACATCTAATAAAGACAGAATACATGATTTGTAGTAGTCAAAATAGGAACATAACTCAGGAAAATAGTGTTTGAAGGCTAATTCCTGACCTGAGTTCCCCAGAATTGTCATTTAGTCCCTCTAGCTTTACAGCTGTACAAGCATGATGCTATATCATTTAGAATAAGCTACAGAAAGACACACGTGGTGAGGGAAGAGCCTTATCAAACTCCCATAGAACAATACTGTGGAAAAAGTAATTTAGTGGCCAGAAATATCCTGCCTTTCAGCCTTGTGTCATATGGAAATCCAAACAGGTAACCATCATCTAGAAACTCAGCTTTGGGAGCACTGATCTAGTCTCCGTGTGAGTGGTCGAGAGACGCATTTACACTTATCTTTATAGAGATTCATAGGGGATAAACATGTTTTTTTTTTTCTTTTTTTTTTTTAAATTACTTTTATTTCTTAGAACACGTACATGGGATTCCTGGACTACAGAAAGCAAGCAATTAGAGATCTTGGCATCAGCCCCAGCACCTGCTCCTTTAATCCTGGAGTAATTGTTGCTAACATGACTGAATGGAAACATCAACGGATTACAAAGCAGTTGGAAAAGTGGATGCAAAGAAATGTAGAGTATGTGTAGAAATTTTGCTTTGCACTTTAATACTGAGTTTACAGTTTAATTTTCCGTTTAAAAGCTCTTAAGTTTTTAACTCCAAGCATTCTTTCTTTGAGATCTCATAAAGCAATTTAACTCGTGTTCCAGAATTTACATCTGCTTAAATCTGACCAATTGTGTACCAGGAAATGGCCACTAGAAATTTAGTCTTGCGTTTGATCACAACCACACTTAATCCTGAGGGACACTGAGAACACGTGGTTCATGGTTTGGGTGACCAACCTCAGCTGGGGTCAAGCCACTTAGGATCTTCCCTTCCTGAGGCTGGCTTAAAGAACGATGAATGTTTCCTTGTTTGTATGGAGTTGCTCCTGTTGTAATGTCAGCCAAACTTTAACTGGAGACCATATTTCTTTAATACCAATCGAAAACACTTCTTTTTCTATAGATGAACAAAATTTAACATGAAAGATATCTTTTTGGCATTGACCATGAATAAGTCATGATGCAGTGAAACAATCGCTTTTCTCTTTTTGATGTTAGTTCACTGTTAACCTGTATTTGCAAACTTGACATTTACTTTCTTTCTCTGCAGAGGACTGAATTTAAATTGAGTTAAGGCTTAATTGAAACTGAAAAGCTTGTGCTGTTGGACTGTGTCCATGACTTGTTAGTTTCATAAATAAGCAGAGATACAAGTGACACCTGTGAAGGAATGAAAAGCCAAATGGTGCTTTTTCTTACTCTGCTTACGTAACATACCCTGACAAGTTATTGCTGTGCTTTCTAACAGTTTGGAAAAACTCCATGAATCTTACTGCAAATTTTATCTATAAAGTTGATTTTCTACCTTAGTAACACATTCATGTTCCTTTTAGCTGGATTTTGAAATTAGGGTGAAAAAAAATTGCTTAGCAGTTGAAACTCCATTTTGAGGGGAGGTTATGATTTTGGTTTTATTCTGTAGCCTCTGAGCATCTCTCGGTGCTTCCCAGGTTTTCTCCTTGTTGGGTTGGTAGCAGCACAGTGTCCCACCGGTGGGGTGGCTTTGCCCACGTGCCGACTGGCTGGCCTGGGCTTGAGCACTGTGGCCAGACATCTGCCTGCTACATCCTAGTGTCTCTCCTTACAGTGATTTGGCTTTATCTAACCTTGGATTTATCACAAAAATAATAGGAAACTGATATCCTTTAGATGTTAGTTGATACTAACTAGACTTTGGCAAATCTGATTTGAAGTTCATTTATGGGTCTAAAAGCTTGAGGCGGGGGACAGGGAGGAAGAAGTACAGAGGGAATGAAGTGCAGGGAAATGTAAATTTTCTTAAGCCAGGCTGAAATATGGTTGATTCCTTTATATTAGCAGCTTTTTTTCTATTGTAAACTTTGTCAGCCTTGCAGACTATAGGCATGTGTAGAGCGACTTGGCTTCATGTTGGGTCTGACTGCCACTTTGCTTGGTAGCAACAGGAATTGGAGTTGCAAATACAATCAATTAACAGCTTTAGGGAGGAGTATGCTGGAAGCTGGTCTGTTCAAAATGAGTTTGAATTTTGCAAGAATACTCCTGACTTTTGTACTAAAGACACTTTGATTGAAGTTTTGAACATTTTCTGCATTTTCTCTGTTTGTTTGTTTGTTTGTTTGTTTGTTTTCCTTTTGCAGGGAAAACCTCTACAGTAGCACCCTTGGTGGAGGTGTGGCAACCTCTCCAATGCTGATTGTATTTCATGGAAAGTATTCTACTATTAATCCTATGTGGCACATAAGGCATCTTGGTAAGTTTAACTTCACACTGTTTGCAGCTGGAATGAAATAAAGTGAGAGGTTTGTTAAGATTCCAAAACAGGATCTTACATTGCTTTATCTCAATGCATAACTTCATACCTTAGACCCATAATATGTAACCCCTGCTTCCCCAAAACTCATTAGTCCTGCTTTCTTCAGGGCAGGGCAGAATGTGGGGGTTCCCCATTATGCAAATATCTTAAAGGTTAAGAAAACAAGATAGTTGCACCCCCACAAGAAAAACCCAAACCCTAAGAGTCATTAAATTGTATTAAAAAAGAAAAGAAAAATACCAAGGACAAAGTTACATGTTTGAAGACCAGCTAACCTATACTCATAAACTATGAAAAGAATATATGAAAGATCTGAATAGAGTCACAGAGGCTGAAAAATACCAAGACACTTTTAGGAGGCCCAGTAGAAGAAGATGGGATGCCTGGCAGTGTTTGTGCAGTCAGCATTCTGGAGGATGTTGTTACCATTCACCTGGGAATGGTGAATTATCCTGGGAAAAAGAGAACGGCTTAGCTGGTATAGTAAAATGAATAGTAGAAGGATTTTTGTTTTTTCAAGCCTGGCTATGCCAAGATGTTAAAAGCGTTAAGAGAGAGGAAACTTGCTGAGACTTTTTTCTGATTCTGCATCAGAGTGGCATGAAGCTGAAAAAAAGCCAGTCTATTGTACAACAAGTTGTCTATGAACAGATAAAACCATACTAATGAGACTCTCGAAAAACATAACTGAATTTACCTCACTCTATAGTGCCTTCTGTCATTAAAAACTGCCTGGTGTTTTGTTGTTTTGTTTTTGTTTTTTTAATGTACCCACACAGGCTGGAGTCCTGATACCCGTTACTCAGAGCATTTTCTTCAAGAAGCTAAATTACTTCATTGGAATGGGAGATACAAGCCTTGGGACTATCCCAGTGTTCACACTGATCTCTGGGAAAACTGGTTTATTCCTGACCCTTCAGGGAGGTTCAAATTAACTCGTCCTGATAGCTGATACTGAAAAATGCATGAATACACTATGTTTTGTGGTATGCAATAGTTTGAGATGCAACATGTTGTATAATTAACTGATTTTAGAAAACTAAGTATTTTTAAAATATATGAGTAAATGTAAGTTTTGTGTGCTTATGGCTGGAGAGGGAGGATGGAGCGACAGTCACACAGTTCAGGTAACTCTGGCTTTGATGTAAGTTGAGGAAACAAGTTTACTTGACAATGAAGTACTTTCATTAAACATTTACAGAGGTGCCAGACAGTGTGCTTTAATCCAAGTTCCTTATAAATAAGACTTTCATATCTGGCAGCAGAAAAATCCACACAGGAAATACCTGCAGTATTATTAGGTTGGTGCAAAAGTAATTGCAGATTTGGACCATGAATTTTCAATCATTATAACTAGGCTCAAACGCATCTTTATTCATCAAAATAGAAACCATTACAATCAACACAGTTTTGCTAATGTGAAGTAAGTTTGTTTATTCCTGTAGCATGAAAATCCCATCTTTGGGATTTGATGAACTCTTGGAAAGCATTTTCTGCATCCTGCTGGTTGTGGAAGTGTTTTCCCTGCAAAAAGTTGTCAAGGTGCTTAAAGAAGTGGCAGTTGGTTGCCGAGAGCTCAGGTGAATGTGGTGCATGAGGCAAAACGTTGTAGCCCTGTGTGTTCAACTTTTGAAATGTCGGTTGTGCAATGTGCGGTCCGATGTTGTCAGGGAGAAGAATGGGGCCCTTCCTGTTGACAGTTGCAGGCACTGCAGTTTTTGATGCATCTCATCCATTTGCTGAGCTGACTTCTCAGCTGTCATGGTTTCACCAGGATTCAGAAAGCTGTAGTGGGTCAGACCGGCAGCAGACCACCAAACAGTGACCGTGACTTTTTGTGGTGCAAGTTTGCCTTTGGGAAGTGCTTTGGAGGTTCTTCTTGGTCCAGCCACTAGGCTGGTCGTTGCTGGTTGTCACATACAATCCACTTTCCATCGCATGTCACAATTCTTTCAAGAAATGGGTTGTTGTTGCACAGAAGAATAGAAAAAAACACTTCAGAATGACAATATTTTTGATTTTTTGGTCAGCTCATGAGGTCACTGATTAGAAACACTTTCCCCCCAATGTTTGCTTCTAGCAATTCAACACAGAATCAATTTTTTCCTTAAAATTGGAAAATGTGTGTAAATATAATTATGTATGATCCAAACAAGTACTCACTTCTGTTTGTAGGAGACTACAAAGGTCAGCATAGCAAAAGCTGGGCACGTTCTCTTTTTAACACTGTATATAGTAAAAGTTACAGAGTTTTAAAAGCACCGAGTTTAGGGATCTGCTTTGGTTTGATACAGTCTCCAACACTCTTCCCAACCCCAGCAGAGCCTTCCCCAGAGCTTCAGGAGGGACATGTATGGTTCCAGGGTTTGCTTCTGTCCCTCCACAAATAATCCACTAAACTGAAAATCAGGGCAAAGTTTCGAGTCCAGTCCAAAACAGAAGCATCTTATTATAGAATCATAGACTGTCCTGAGTTGAATGGGACCCACAAGGATCATGAAGTCTAACTCCTGTCCCTGCATATGACAACCCCGAGATTCACACCAGCTTTATATCCTTTTTATCTTGTGGCGCCCAGAACTGCACACAATGTTTCAGGTGAAGCTGCATCAGTGCAGAGCAGGACGATCATTTTCTGGTAGTTTTATTTACAGTCTGCAGAGTGTTCTGTAAAACACAGTAATGATTACAGACCAAAACACACAACATAGATATTTGCAAATGTTTAAATAAACACAGTTTATTCAAAAATAATTTTAGACACTACTTTTCCCATTAAAAATATAAAAAATAGTTTAGTTACTGTATTGCATCTGAACTCAGATATTTAAGAATTCTTCCTCTCCAAAAAAGGGCACTCTGATGATAAGCAAGTTTAAGAGACTGCATCACCAATCAAAATTCTAATGCCAACTGCTTCAATCCATCAAAAGAACAAATCACTTTCAGTTCACAACCAGCAGTAATCGTTGTGCAGTATGTCTGCATTTTGCTTTTTCTTCACTAACTTGCTTCTTCCATGCCAGATTTTCAGACATGTACACACTACTACATGCAAATAATGGACTGATTATAATGCAGACTATAGTGCCAGTCACCATGTAGGCAAACACAGCAGACTGGTTAATCTTGCATTACACAACATTGTTTTGCAAAAATAGCAAGAAGGAAACACTTTCCTTTGGGACTGTTATTTAAAGGCGATTCCTTTTCTTACGGAGCATCCAGTAAAAATAGCCTTTTCCCCATCTCCTTGAAAACAGTGCCTATTTTTGCTTGTTACTACTATTTATCTGATTTTACCAACCATATTCTGTATGGAAAACTAATGGACTTCTGAAAAACACCCACTCAAGCCCCTTTCTCACTAGGATACATTTAATTCACACAAAAAAAGGCACAAAGATGAAACTCCTAAGCAGCATCAGTCAGAATTCTTCCACTGTGCCCTGCTCCTCTTTCTTTCACAGACATCGCTGCCAGAGACACTGTGTGTCTCAGGAAACTCGACAAATACACAAGCTAAGGAAACAGAGGAGTTGAAAGAACTACAGCCTCTGCACAGCACAAGTAAGATACTGATCATTAACAAAGGAACACTGCTTAAAGTTTGACGTTGCAGCTAAGACTCAACCTGGAAGCATCAGGAAAAGCCAGCACAAAAAAAGCTCAGCAGCCTATAATACACTTGTTAACAGGGAGATGGAAGGTCCTCTGTGTGCAATGTTTTGCACTCAGGTTCAGCAATGACAGGGCTCTGCAGCCAACAGCTTCTGACAGTTTAGAGGATTTTCTAAGTGCAGATTAAGCTCTCATCAACAGAGTGGTAGTATATGGTGCACATCACGAGCTGCAATAAAAAGCTTTTGCTTGCCAGAATGTAAACATCCAGGTTACTCATAGAAACAAATCTGACACTAGATTTTTGAACTAAAAAAGTAAACTTTCCATAAAAGGATAAATCACAAAAATACTCTTTCAGTAAGTCTCACATGCCATTTAATGCCTCTCACATCCTATGAACAACTATGCAAAACATTTAGAAAGCTTTAGCAGTAGAAATGTTGATCAGCTAAACTGTTCGGCAACCATATGCTTCAAAACATCTTTGAAGAGCGTTAATGTTCACCAAACGGTTCTAGACCCTTCCACACTCCTTATTTTTCCTTGGTGGATCATCATCAGAACTACTCCCTGTGTGGCTGTTGCTGCTGGAGGAAGTAGAATCCAATTCAAATTCTGCAGGCTACATAATTTCACAGCATCCTTGTATTCCTCCTGAGTATCCTGCACCTTCTTCCAAAGGTCATAAAGTCTTCTTTTGTTCCAGCCAGGTCATCTTCTTCCCCACTGGCTCATCTTTTGGCACACGGGGCCAGGCTGCTCCTGTGCAGAGCTCACATACACACACACACACATACACGGCACAAAGAATTTTATTCTACATGAGACACTGGGCTGTCCTGAGAGTCTGCACCCCGACCTCGTCTCTGAGATTTGGAGCTCCAGTGGAAAATGCAGTGGACCCTCATGTTCCAGACCTGCACACAAAAGTAACACTTCACCCATCAGATGACACGGGAAACTAGGAAGGTGCTAAAAAGCTAGGAAAAAAAAAAAAAAAAAAAAAAAAAGAAGAAGAAAAAAACTAGGAAAGGAAGAAAAAACTAGGAAAAAAAGGAAAAAAAATAAAAATGGAGGAAAAAGAAGAAAAAGGAAGGAAGGAAAAAAGAGAAAACAGAGTAAAAAGAAAAAAAAAGGGAAAATAGTAAAAAATTAAATTAAAAAAAAAAAAGAGAGAGAGAAGGAAAAAAAGAGTAACAAAAAAAGGGAAAACAGGAAGAAAAACCTAAGAAGCCCCTCACAAGAATTCACAATCCCACACTCACCTGCCTCACGTTCCTCTGGTGCTCCCTCCTCTACCTTCCCCTCGGACACCACCTCTACCCGCACCCCCCGCACCCGCCAGGCGGCGCCTCGGTGTCCCCTCTATTCTGCCCCCCACTTTCCTCGGTGCGCTCTTCTCTCCCTTCCCCGTATGCCCCCATGACTCTGAACTTTGGTTCCGGCCAACTTTGGTTCCGCCAAGTGAGACATCGAAATTCTTCCCCGGTGCCCCCTCCCATTTACCTTCCCCCCCCCGTGACCGTGAACTTCGGTTCCACCCAACTTTGGTTCCGCCTGGTGCCACCTCAAATCCCTTCCCCGGGTGTCCTCTCTCACCTTCCCCATCATCCTCATGATCCTGAACTCTGGTTCCGCCCTGTGTCACATCGAATCCCCTCACCCGGTGTCCCCTCCTTTACGTTCCCCCCATTGCCATGACCCTAAGCTTCGGTTCCTCCCAATTCTGGTGCCACTCTGTTTCACATTGAATCCCTGAACGACATGACAGCTTTGAGACCTGGGATACTTTCTGCTAAAGTAAAACTTTCTTTTTAAATTTAAAGTACGCTGAAGATGATGAGAGCACATTTTAGTTAAATTTAGGAAAACCCCACTAGGGAAGAGGAGCGTTTAAGATTTGCAGACAAAGAAGGAAAAAAAAAATTGGAAGCAAGAGGAAGAAACCAGATCTATCTACAGAGGTAAACTGAAACTCACCAGGAAAGCCACAGCTTTGATGGGCAGTGCTTCCAAACATGCACTCACTTAAAAAGTTGGCAAGCTGTAACTTTTAGACATTTAGTATAGTGTCAATCACTTCAGGAAAACAGTTGTTAAATATTAATTTAGCTATACAAACCCTTTTAATAAAATAATGTTCCCTTTTTTTGCAACCCTAATGATGTTAAGTTGTTGGGGAAGTTCTTAGGTTCTTACCTTTCTTTTTCTCACCTTTCTGGATGTGGCCTTACAACAAAAGTCAGGCTGTCCACAGATCTATGGCATTGAAGTGCCAAAAAGAGCCCAAGCTACCAAAGACACCCCAGATGGAACATGCCTTGTGCTGCTCCCTGTTCCTGTGGTCCAGGTAGCAATAGGATGGCGCCTTTATGGTCATCCCCACAGAGCACCAGCACTTTTCTGTGTATAAAGCTATAAAACAATCTCTTATAATCATGACCAATACAGTTTTTTATGTTCTTGATTCAATTTATCAAAAAAGGAGTAGAAGACAGAACATGATCTCTTTGAAAAGTAAGGTCTGAACTACATTTTCATTAGTTCTTTCATGAAACTAGCAACAGGCTGGCTCAGTAACTGGCTCCAGTAGCCTGTCATGAAGAAAACACATTTAAAAACTGATGAGTCTTTTTCCTTTTCATACTATTTTTGTTTTTTCTGTCTGTGAAGGAATGCAATGCATGGGCCAAGCCCCGCAGGGGCACAGGGCCAGGGAGCCAAGTCTGGGGTGGAGCAAGACAGACCTCCCCTGAGGAGATGATCTTGCCTGGCTTCCAACTACTACACCAGAAGGAAAGAGGTCTCCTGTGGATTGTGCAGCACATCTGCCAGCCCTTTTTGGAATGTCACAGGCATCCCAGACATTCAGAAGGGGCAGAAGATACTCCAGTTGGGACAGCTGCATTCCAGCTTACCTGTCTATTCTAGTCCACATATCTGTGCTATTGGGATTTCACATTCCTGGCAGAAAACACAATTGAGGCACACAGAACATCTCTTCTGTAGTACCCAAACAAACTGCTGTCTTTTATACCTTAAAACTCACCTTCAGGTCTCAAGCAAGATATTTCGCCTCTGAATTGGGCAAGTGGGCTACAACAATCCAAAAATATACAAGTACCACTGGCTGGAAACGTGGGGTCTGTGTAAAGGTTGCCTTTCACAATTATTTGCTTTTTCTCTCCCAGCATTTTCAGCACCATTTGAAGTAGCTAGGCCAGCTATTTCCATGAGTTTATATTGCCAGGCACCAACCTAGAACAGAAGTGAGCGTTACTTGGGAATTGTAACCGAGAAACAAAGAAGTCAGGCAGATTTATTTAGGTACAGAAAGCTTCTCACTCTTTCCACAGAGCACCTTCAACCAGGCCATTGCGGGCTTCTCTCAGCACCTGCTACTGCCCCAGAGGTTCCCTGCTCTGCTAGAGAAGAAAAAGGGGGTCTCAGAGGAGACCTACACCCAGTAGTCCACTGAGCCCCTTCCCGAGCCCCCCATGCACCCCCGCCCCACAAGGCCCCACCACCAACACCCCTTTCCTCACAGCTCGGAGCTGGAGGAGGTGGGAGATTTAATGGTCACTGGAACGGCTCTGAGAGTCTGAGGGAAACAAAACCCAACTCTACTTTTATGAAGATTCTGACAGAGACACTGCCAGAAAAGTTGCTGATCTTCACAAAGTGGTTTCCTGAGATAATGGCAAAGAACACATTCCTGGACCACTACAGCTAAACTTGTCACAAAGCTTAGTTTAATTGGACAGTCATCAATAAGGCATCCAGGTAAATTAAACATTCCCGCCAGTGTCATGTACATCATCCTACCAAATAAAATGTATTAAAGCAGAGGCCGGGGATTCTAAAAGCTTCTAGTGGTTGCTGGTCCTGGCCAGGCTGCTGCTGCTGACAGTGGAAAGTCAGCTTGCACAAACTTCCTTCAACAGAACAACAAATCAAAAGGAAAGAGATTTGTGCAGAAAACATCACTCTCCATCTTTTCTGGGAAAACAAAACAGAACGAAAAAGATAATCCCATTTAAGGAGCAAAGAACAGAGCTGGGAGTTCTGAAGACCAGCAATACTGATGGCCCATTTAAAAAACTAGTAAAGCACAACAGAGGCCTGAGTTTCTTATTGCTTTATCCCAGTTCAGCCCAGGTTAAGGTGATGGTGAAGTACAAAGTAATTTAAAGCCAGAAAATGCAGATCCAGTAACAGCACGTAGGTCCCCATCCACACACCGGTGTAGTTTCGTTTGGTGAAAAGATATTCTACCGATTTTCCCCTCTTCCTGTTCTACGTAGATCCCCATAAATTTGCCCCAAAGTATGCAATGGATTCTCTCTCACAATTCTTTTAGCTGAGCCTCTTCAAACGTTTCAGCTCACACCAGTCCAGTATCCTGCTGATACATCAGCTCAGAGATGCTTCCAGGCGCTCACCGAGAGGCACGCAGCTGCCCGCACTTTGACAAGAATGTGGCACGGAGTCTATGAACCATCGCCCGTGCTGTGCAATACCCAGCAATACTTTGCCCTCAGGTTCCTGAGACCAAATGGTGCAGATGGGAGAGGACATCTCCCCACCTTGCACACCTGGCCAGCGATCAAGGGAAACAGCATGCTGTGTAAATAAAATGGCATCTTACCACCACCAGTCAAAAAACAGACGTGGGTCAAACAGGGCTTAAAACACTAGTTTAAGACAGTAAGTCTGATGTCACAAGCAGCATGCTTTTAGAGACACTGATTTAATAAATGTAATTACCTTATGCTCATGATATTACAAGGTGACACCTGAATTAGTTTTCACTGCAGGACAAACTCTGTTAGGAATACTGTCATTTGTTCTTACCCTTCTGCAGCAAAAGGGAGAGTTTTAGAATCCACAACACATACACACGCAAAAACTGCTATCTGAAGCTAACCCTGCACCGCAGCAGCTTCTGAATTAGCAGAAACTCCTGAATTAGCAGCAGGTTCCTGCTGTGCTTCCTCCACAGCAGAGGATGCCTCTGGAGCTGGTAGGTCATTCTCCCCTCCAGTTTCTGGGGATAGCCCAGAACTCTCATCCTGTGCTGCAGGTCTCACAGGAGCTACTACATCAGCCTTTTCCATGGCTGTCTCCACTTCAGTGACTTCCGTTGTCTTTTCTTCATCACTGTTTAAGGATTTATTTAATACAACATAATAAAGCACATGCACGCAACACAAATTCACCAACTACTTTTTCGCATCATCGTCATTTAAATTTAAAATGGGAAGCTAAGCTTTGGGACCAGAATTCACAAAGTCGAGAAATCAGTCATTAATCCCCCATATTGCCTAAGCTGGCACCAAAAAAAAAGATGTTTACAAGAAGAGTAAACCATATTCTTAATTACTGAGTTTCATAACTGCTTTAGCGTAATAAGAAAAGAAACTGTGGCTTAAAGCAAGTGACCACAAGAGGTGGGCATGCAGGGAAGGATCAAAAAGGACCACACCAGAGTATTGCTCCAAACCCACCCTGCTGAAAGGGCTAATGATAATGCACTCATGGGAATCACAGGCACCAGGATTCTTGCCCTGTTCACACCCAGGACTGGGGTTACCACACTGGGAAAAAGACATTTGCAACCACACTTCGAAGCTCTTACGAAGTTTATTAGCAATCAGGCTCACAACCTGGAAGCTCTGCAACCCCAGGTGTGCCTCCAATTCGCACAGGGCTATTTTCATGGTGGTTTACTTGGCTGCTAATAGCTAGAATAATGCAGAACACAAGTGATTAGTTTTTGGCTTGGTTTTGTGCCTTCTCTTAGCTCTGCAGTGCCATGGGTACTCTGCTATTCCTCTTCACCCTGCTTTTTTAAAAGCCATATTCAATGCACTGTCATCACACTTGGGAGTGCAAGAGCCACAGCACTTAAGTGAGAAACATAAGGTCTGTAGGGCAGAATAAAACAGGGGGCCCTTATTGAAACTAGATATTAAAGAAAGAAAATAACTTATTAATTTTAAGTAGTCAGCATTCACTTTTCTGGAGATAGGACCACTTGTGATGGATCATTAACTTTCTGGAAGTCCCAGCTACCTTTCAAAGACCTGTCTAGACTGCTGTGGGTCGGACTCTTTAGAATCTGAAAAAAACAGTGTTTCCCTAGCATGTATTATTTCAAACTCAGCTGAGACAAGCCATGAAAAACTAAGAGCGCAAAGATGGACAAACACCACGCAAACACGCACTTAAATCAGCTTAACAAAATAAAGTTATATAGCAAGTGTTCATTGCAATTTTACCGCTAGAACCAACTCACCATGTGAAAAAATAGTACTGGAAATAAAGTTTGTAATACAGCGCTCCCCTGCCTGCCACCGCGGCCCCGATGGGGTTCGGGAGAGGGTGCGGAGGCAGCCCCTCTCCCGCGCCCCGGTGCCGGTGACTTACCTTGCGGTGGCCGGTCTCATCTCATCCCGTCCCGTCCCGTCCCTCCCACGGCGCGGGGACCATTTTTTGGGAGAGCGGGTGTTGACCTAAGCCCTCCGCTCCAGCAGGGACGAGCTGCAACAAGGGCTGTATCACGCACGTCCCTTCGCGCTTTCTCGCCTCTTCCCCATCCTTCCCCGAGAAAGAAAGTAAAAAAAGAGGAAAGAAACAGGGAAGAGGAGCCGGAAGCGCCCGAGGGCACACGCCGCCGCCGGGGGCGAAGGCGCAGCCCCGACTTTGCTTCCCGGGAGGAACCGCGGCGCAGCTGAGCGCCGGCGAAAGTTGGCAGCAGCTGCGCGGAGCGGCCCCTCCAGCGCGTCTCGCTGCTGCCGCCGGGCTGGGCGGAGAGGGGGACACCGCGGGCTCGGCCCCCCGTCCCACCACCGCGCCTCTCTGCAGGGGGCGGAGGTGCGGGTCTGCGGGGACGCCCCCGCCCCGCTCTGACCCCCGGGGGCGGCGGCAGCAGCAGCCCCCGGCAGAGCCGCCCTGGGCCCGCAGCTTTGTGCTTTGCGCCGCACTGCGAGGAGCTGTCCGGCGGTCGGGCACACGCAACCTATCACCTTCTCCCTCTTTACATTTGGATCAGAGACAGCTTTCATGTCAGGACAGCGGGGACATTTTTCTATATGTTTTCTTGCTGCAAAACGAATTGTGGTTTTTGCATTGTTGAAATTTGCCGTTTGATATTGGCATACATTCTTAAATGTGGTTATGTTATACATCACTTGAATGTGCTTTTCTCACTTTCTGTGGGTGTGTGTTTTTTTGTTTGCTCGTTTGGGATTTTATTTTATTTTATTTTATTTTATTTTATTTTATTTTATTTTATTTTATTTTATTTTATTTTATTTTATTTTATTTTATTTTATTTTTGCTACTGACTCATTCCTTGCCGTTCATTTTATATTTATTTTAGACTATGGAAATGACACTAGGCAGAAAGCAAATTTGAGTGATTTTCTTATTTGAGTTCCAAGTGGGTTGTAAGGCAGCGGAGACAACTTGCAACATCAGCAATGCATTTGGCCCAGGAACTGCTAACGAACGTGCAGTGCTGTGGTGGTTCAAGAAGTTTTGCAAAGGAGAAGAGAACCTTGAAGATGAGGAGCGTAGCAGCCGGCCATCAGAAGTTGATAATGACCAACTGAGAGCAATCATAAAAGCTGATCCTCTTACAACTACATGACAAGTTGCCAAAGAACTCAACGTCGACCATTCTATGGTCATTTGGCATTTGAAGCAAATTGGAAAGGTGAAAAAGCTTGATAAGTGGGTGCCCTATGAGCTGACTGAAAACCAAAGAAATCATCATTTTGAAGCCTGGCGACAAAAAGTGGATTGTATATGACAACTGGTGATGACCAGCTCAGCGGTAGGACCAAGAAGAACCTCCAAAGCACTTCCCAAAGGTAAATGTTCACCAAAAAAAGGTCACGGTCACTGTTTGGTGATCTGCTGCCAGTCTGATCCACTACAGCTTTCTGAATCCCAGCGGAACCCTTACATCTGAGATTTCTGCTCAGCAAATTGATGGGATGCACCAAAAACTGCAACACCTGCAGTCGGCATCGGTCAACAGAAAGGGCTCTGTTCTTCTCCACGACAATGCCCGAACACAGGTTGCACAACCAAGGCTTCACAAGTTGAATGCACTGGGCTATGAAGTTTTGCCCCATGTGCCACATTCACCTGAGCTCTCACCAACTGACTGCCACTTCTTCAAGCACCTTGACAGCTTTTTGCTGGGAAAACACTTCCATAACCAGCAGGATGCAGAAAATGCAAGAGTTCGTTGAATCCTGAAACAGGGATTTTTGCACTACAGGAATAAACAAACTCTCATTGGCAAAACTGTGTTGATTGTAGTGGTTCCTGTTTTGATGAATAAAGATGTGTTTGAGCCTAGTTCAAATGACTGAAAATTCACGGTCCAAAACTGCAACTACTTTTGCACCAACCTGATATTACCTGGGAGGTGCAACAAAAAGGTGGAAAGTGTCTTTTGCTGTTAAAAACATACCCTTCTCTCTTTTCATTTACTTTTTGGTAGATCAGTCATAAAAACGTCAAGTGCTACATAAGCATTAAACAAGTTATCACTGATTGCAGCTGATGGGTAATTTCCCTGAAGGTGATCGTTCCTTCCCTACTACTTCAACAAACTGGGGGGGCAAAAATAAAATGAACCCCTCCTTTTTTTTTGCAAGACTGCTGAGCAAAGCTGATAGTGAAGCCTCAGTGGAGGGATGGAAATTGTTGTATTCTGTATGGCGACAATCAGCTTCATGCTGTGAAGACACAATCCCCAAAACAGCTCATGTCTTCAGGGATGGGTAGCTGTCCAGACCTTTGCTAATTTCCATTAGTTACTACCACTTACCTCCCAGTCTCTCAACTTAAAGAGTAACTAGTTTGTTCACTGCAAGTGAGAGAGCACTCTGCCCAAGGGTCTACTTAAAAGTATAAGTTCATTGAGAAAAATGCAGAATTAAGAAAAAAAACCCTGCGGGAGCCCCCATCCAGTTCTCCTTCTGTGTTCACATCACTATCGCTACCTATTTTGCTACAAATTTTCAAATTGGTTCAATGGTAGGAATTTGGGGAATGGAAGAAACACGCAGAAGTTTAGGATTAATTTATGCATATTTAAGGAGAACCTAAAAATACCTGGTATTTGCACAGGACATCATGACTTATTCCTTTCTTTGCCTCCAAGTGCAATACCTCAATTAAAAAAAATAAATAAATCACAGCAAACAACATGTGCTCCTCTTCTGCTGTAGAAGACACAGAGATTCAGTCATCCAAAAATGCAAGAATCTGGCCACATAAGAAAGCCAAAATTACTATAGAAAATCCTGTGCAATCTCACTAGTTTCACCCCAAGCCTTTGGAGAATGAAAGAGCTGGCAAGAGCTGCTCAGGTGAGGGGAGGCAGCGACCTTCGGGTCCTATTCCTGGCACAACGGTGTTCTGTAGAGCCTGCAAAAATGGCTGGCTTGGATTTGAGATCATTAGAGGTAAAATATTGCTACCCAGCCAAAGAGCTCTTGAGACTGTCTGCTTTACACACAGGCAAACTGATTATTTTTAACATGAGGACAGTTTTAGTGCTATTGTTCTTAGAGGGTGTTACTGCTTGTGGTTTCAGGGGAAGCGAGATGACATCCCTGGGATATACTGAGGTGTGTGTAGATAACTCTCTTTTGGATGCTTGCAATTCCACCTCTATTGCACCTGTAAATCTCTATCATGATTTAAAGCAGCTTGCACAGAGTAGTTACTATCAAAATTCCTTTCTCAGATATTTGAAGTTCTGCATGTTAGCTCCATGATTTCAGAATTAAGAATTTTTTCCTTCCATTTTGAAAATATCATGATACATACATGTGTTTGCATTTCCATTCCCAAGCTGATTGCATATGAAGCGTTCACTCCTGTTGTTTCAGAGGTTTTTAAACTAGGGTTTAAAAAACTTAAGACAAAAGTATAAGTGAATTAATACCAGATAAAACTAGTAATTCAGATTTCCTAGTGATGTATTAAGTAATGACCACTTGATTAATCCCATCCTATGTACTCAAAAGCACAACATAATTTGACTGTAGTAAATTTTGCTGCTATCTATCTCATGTGACAACTTTGTGTAAGCAATATAGGGAAGAAGTCTGAAGAGCTAGTAGAAAAAGGCTAAAATACTAAGTAGAAGTAACACACCTTTAGAATAGCAGGCTGTGCCCTGAGCTCTGCACTATTTACATTTTTATCTTGGCAAATTGAAGACATGATCTGACAAAACAGGTTGCGGTTCAATAGTGAAAAGATCTCATAGCCACAAAACATAAGCAAAAAGGATAGAGAATACAACTGCATAGGTATCAACTCTTTAGAAAGAGTACTGGAAGCAATAATGGGTCTTGAACTGAGCTTGAATCAAAGTCACTATACTGAATTGGAAAATGTAATATAATAGTCTTATTTATACATGACAGCATGAATGACTGCAAGATAAAGTAATCTTCAGTATTGGTTCAGCTTCAGCTGGAGAACTGGATTCGTCTTGAGGCACTGCATCTCCAGAAAAAAGTGGAACAGCAGACAAGAGGTCTAATATGTTTTTGTTAAGAGAAATTACATAAAGCATATCTAATTTATTTCTTTTGCAGTTACAGGCCTTATAGACAAAGGGGAACTGAAGTTCAGATGATAACTATAGACAGGGATCAAAAGTCTACTAGATATGGCCTCAGAAGAAAGACTGAAGATATTCAAGTGTCCAGACAACAAGCAACTTCTGGATATGTAGTAACAGTCTTCAAATAACTTAAAAACTACTTTAAAGAAAAATAAAATAAAACTGTTTTCTTTAATGCCCACTATGGACACAAGAAGAATGAATAAACAAATTAAGGCAAGAGTTTGGACATTGGAAATACTTTCTACTTGAGTAAAACTGTCTGAGTAGCACAGTCTGCCTAGGGAGGTCACTGAGCTTTCATCAACAGGGGTCTTTGGGAACAGGCTCATCAAGGATATGAAGTGACACAGGCGTAGCAGGTGCAAGACATAGCCCTACACCAGATGATTTTCTGAACTGTTTTCTAGTCCTGTTTCATATAACTGTGTTAGTTTAGAGTGGGATGCACAAAAAATGTTGACAGGCTGATATGTAAGTATTGTAATACAGAGAAGATATCAAAGGTAGCTTTCTGACACCCAAATATGCCAGGCCCCAGGTTTCCACCTTTTCCGATTTGACAATGTTGTTTTTCCTAACCCGTTCTCTGTTGTTAGAGTCAGTGGGTCAGCTTTAGCTGGAAAAAATATAGAAGTTTTTAGCCCTCATAACTCCGGCAGTTTGCACAAGTTCAAAGGGCTGACGCAAGAAAAGTCTGTTGAGGGTTATTACATTCATAGAAGCTATGTCTGGCTAGGAAGGTCCCCATGTGTCAAATACTTGAAGGTTAGACAAGAACCCAGGGACACCACCATGCACACCTGAGCCAGCTGGATAATTTCTCCTGGACATCTGCTGTTGAACGGTACCACAGAGCAACCTCTGGTATACTCGCATGTTATGCTCTGATGTAGAAGAATACAGGAAAACATGAACTTAGGGAATCCTGGAAACTCCAAGATTGAGCACGAAACTCCAAAATATGTATTTTAACACATTTAATATAAGCTATCTCCATTATTTTCTTCAGTGACAGGATCTGGTGGAATTACTCTATGTATTAGCAAATAAACTCATGTGTCACATCCTTACACATCCTAAAAGTGTCTTCATCAGCTCACTGATATCCTATTTCAGCTTGAGAGGAACTTCCTAAACTGATCTCACCCACCCTGGTTTTCCTGTCAGCCCCTTCAAGACCAGATCATGCTTTTTTCCCTTCGTTAACTGAAGCTGACTTTCCAGATCCAGCTTCTCCCCAGTGAGCTAGTTCCATCAGACCTAACCATTCACATACATGCCCCATTGCGTAAAGGTTGTACCTTTTTGGGTCCCATTTCCCATTAGGCCTTGCCCTGAGCTGACCACATGCTCCTTCTGGGAGCAGAAAGTCTTAAATTTACCTACTCTCTCTCCTACTTGCAACCTGATCTTGAAAGGGATCTTAATGTAACATGAGCTTTGTGACTAAACCACTTCCTGTTCTGCGCAACTATTCGTATTTGTTCAAAAAACACTGAGATTAGGCTTCCTTTCAGTACCTACTCTGTGTCTATCATTTAACTTATAATATTTGGCAGTATGACCACACAATAAATTATTTACAAAACCTTGAAAGAGCATTAGTGCTGTGAAGTACTTTTCCACCATTCCTGAACAGGACATGAAAACTGGAACCACCGTGTTGGGTTTTCCAGTAGCAGGAAGACAGCTGACCATACCGTATTAAGAACTTACAGTGGTTTGTTAATATGATTATAGCAGATGGATGACAACTCTCATTACTGACCTCTACCTTTCATGCTTGCCACATGGTGTTGGATATTTGTATTTTCACTTCTCCATGAATCGTTAGCACTCCCCTATGGAGGGTATCATAAAACTGCTATACAGAATGTTTTGAAATCGTTAGAGAACAGCTACGTATCCACAGAAGTTATTTCTTGGAACTATACGCTATGGAAAATTCTTTTTGGCACTCTAAGCACATTTTCAAAGTCTGTGCTGTCCTTTGCTTAGGGACTTGTCTCGTGTCATCTTTCACTTAATTATTGTGCTCTTTGACCTCACTGTATTTCTCCCATCTTCAGAAAACCAACACTTAGGTCACCCTCTCTTCAACAGCATGAATGTCCACTACCTTCTACTTTCCAGTATTCTGTTTAGCTGTGTCTGAATGACCAGAAGAGGCCTTAAATCCCCTGGTTCTCTCTCTTTTGGCCAGAAACTGTTTGTGCCATACCAAGCACACATGAGATTTCACCTCTGCTGAGGTCCAGTCAATCTACCACACTGTGCCTCTGATTGTAGTCAGCCACAAAGACAAAGAGAAAGGAATTTTCACTTTATTTTATTGAAACAGGTCATATCCTGGTGCATTCCCGAATGACTTAACCAATGGAGATATTGAGCACACAGATTTGTTTAGCAGCCTTAGGGGGCAAAAGAATGACCAGCTCCTCCATGTTAAAAATCAAGACACCTGTTTCAGTGGTGGGAGGGTGTAAGGACACGCAAGAGAAACAGCAGCTACTATCTCCTCACTTCTCCAGGCCTTTCCTCGTCCCCCTTTTTTGAAACAGCAGCTTGATCATGATGATAAGAGCTGAGACACACAGTTTTACTGACAGCAAGGAAAACAACACACTCATTGGAGTGGAAGAAGAGGTCAGAACCAATTAAATCTCCTAGGCTGCACAGACTAAAGCAGCAATCAATACCCTGAACATGGTTGTTGAATGATTGTTCAGGACGCCCTTTTCCCACTTGTGAACAAGGATTTTTCTTGATAAACAGCTGTAAAGTGAAGAGCGTCTTAAAACCCTAGACTGTACCTTAGGCTTCAGGAGAAGAGACAGTTCATTGATTTAACAACTCATGCTTATAGCTCAAATCTGTCCAGGATGGCAGATTCATTCAAGGATAAAGGAGCAAAGGTGAATGTAAACCATGGGTAATGCCCTCGATTCCAGAGAGTTCTCACGGCTGCTTTGAACTATTACAGCTTTCAAGAGACTTTCGTATGCCATCCCTCTCTATCTGCTCAGACTTGCAGGGCACCCTAATGCCTTGTGTGTACACATACGATGGGACAGAGGTAGATGCAAACTTCCCAGCCATCCCTCTGGGCTCAAGGAGATGCCTCTTGCTGGGGTATGTCCTCATCCCCAGCAGGCTGCACCTGCCCAAGTGCCACATTGCTTGACAACCTAAAACACTACAGTATTGTGATGAAATTGGCCCAAGGCCTTTATAAAACTGTTTTCAATAGTTCCAGTTTCCTAAAAAGCAAAAGAAAACCAAAAAGATTGTGTGAGTGAATAATAGACACACCACAGAGTTCCTTCTCCTCCAGAAAAATAATGGGTGCATACAGCAGGCTGTTCCCTTGCTGGAGAGGTCCACAGGCTCTGAAGTTAATGAATATTCCAGCTAATGGGAATTGTAATCATTGGCACCAGGCCCACATTTAGCCCAGTACCAGCCCTAGCACAAGGGAGGCATTCAGAAGCAGCTCACATTCAAGGGCAGGAGAAATGAGCTGCCAATTGTGTCAGATGTTGCCTCAGGGGAAAATCCAGCTTGTGGTGCAGCTGCCTGACACATTTCTCTGATACCTTCCAAAACAGGCCGCCTCTCTTGTGCCTAGCACCCACAAATCACCAAAATTAATAGCGTAGTGCTCTTGTTATCTGCTAAGATTATTTTGATTGTGTACGGAACAGTGCACAGGTGACAACACAAACAAATTACCTTTCTCATTTCTGAGAAAGGTGTGAGCTGGTTTCTCTCTGAAGTGCTCTCACTTTCATCCTCGGCTTGGCACAAAAGCTTGAAAGCAAATGTAGTGGAAAAACCAGCAAAGTCTTGCCTCATTTTTTTCCTTGGATAGCTATACTTATATGCATATATTCATGTGTGTATATGCATATGGAAGGCGAGAGTATATTGGTTAGAGCAGCTCTCTTAGTGAGAGGGAAAGCTGTCTGTCATACCTGCCAAGCACGGTAGTGCAGAATTGCTTGCACTGCAGTGACCTTACCTCTCTGATGTTTGCACTTGTGTGACCAATATTAACTGAGGCAGGGATCATAATCCATGAGAATTGCCCTAGGCAAGGTCTTCCTCATTCATCTTCTTAGTAAGTAATTTCTTACAGAAGGTGAAACCGCTTTAACAAAAGAAGAGAGAAGTTGAACCTCATTCTCTTTCTCTGAAAGGTACTGGATTTGTCTTAACACAGAACATTTTTGACAAAGGAAAAACTTTTGCAGGGTGGGAAGCCTGGTTTCCACTCAGCATTAATTCTACCTCTGTACCAGGAGATAAGATAAGCAGAAATAGGCTTATTAAACCTTATTAAGTGAGGTCTGGGTACTAAAATCCAAACCAATAATGGCTTGGATTTAGTACTTTTAGTTGAGCTCACAAAACCTAAAAGGATTATGCAAACAGTTGAAGAAATGCTTCTAGTTCGGTTTCTTTTGGAGCCAAGTCTTTATGTCAGGCTCCACAGAAAGTAGTGATAGTTTTTTATCTACCCATATAGGTTTTATGAATATCCTCTTTGGAGAAACGTGCAAATGCCTAATGCAGAACAAGATGCCTATCTGTCTGTCTCGCTTTCATACATCTGTGTTCCCACAGCTGTGACATCCTGGCCTTAATCCAGGCTTCAGATATTAGGTTTCATCAAGGAAAATTTATGTCTCTAATAATGTGGATCTGCCTGGAGGAGCTCAGCATTGAGAGGCTGCAGTGGTATAGCTACCCGGAGTGTAGGAAAGACAAGTGCATCGGGCCACCAGGCTGCAGAGGTTAAGTGCCGTAAACAGAATCAGAGGAAGGTAGGATTGGAGCTGGACAAAACCACCTCAGCCTCATCTCACTGTTTGCACTAGGTCCTCATGTGTAGGAGCCCACAGTAGGACATCTGTGCAACACCAGTGGCGTGGTGGGATTAACTGATGTAGCAGGGGCTGGAAAGCTCTTACAGTGCTCTCGTGCAGAGATAAGGTGGTCAGGAGAGCATGCAGAGGTGAACTAGGAGATGAGGAATAACCCCACTGGTGTAGTGCTGCAGGACCATCGGTAAAAGGGAGAAGAGAGCACAGGAGGTAACATCCTGACATGCATGTGCAGTCATAGCATCGAAGCAAAGGTTTGAGCCAAACTGTAGAGCATGGCTGGAGTTGAGAAAAAAATACAGGAAAACCATCTTAGCGTAATGTGCTAAGTACACTGGTCCTGCAGCCTCATCACAGCTCTGGGCCCCCAGCTGGTCTGTCTTTCTGGCCATTCAGCTGTTCAGGCTGGTGCAGCTGGGAGCTCCTCAGCCTCACTGGCCTGGAGCTGGTTCCCCTCCAGGACAGACCTCATGCCTTTTGCTAACAAAGGGGTGGATACTGACAGCATGTGCAGCAAACTTTATCTGAAAACAGGTAGGTACCACTACAGTGATAACAGTGTTGTACATAGTGTGTGCTAACAGGTTGTTTAGAAACCAAACAGCACTTGGAAAAAAAAAAAGTATGAAAAAATGTCCAGACACAGTCTTCTTGAGACCACTTCTATGACCCATTAATCTCTGAATGTAGAGTTCATATGACTAAAAAGGTCATCACTAAAAAGGTAACCTCCTTTTGTGACCTGTATAACTTCTTGATCATTAAACTAAATCAAAAGGACCAGATGCCTGGAGTGCTCCAAAATTGTGTACATTTCCCTTCTAAAACGTCCTTCTGTCTCCTCACATAATGCTGGCCATTGCCAGTAAACTGACGGAAAAGCAAAATGTCACCCTGTACCTTCAACAGATGGATATAATGGTTATGTCACATTTTAGTCAAAATAGGAGAATGACGGAAGGAGGCAAATTATGCTGAAGCAGATGCTGTTAAGTATCAAAGTGAGATTAAATGTAAATGTTAGCAAACTGGGGAAGCAGAAAAAAAAAAAAGGGAATTTAACATAATCCTTTTTGAAAGTATAAAATAAAGATGGTTGATCCCCTCCCCTCCCCTCCCCTCCCCTCCCCTCCCCTCCCCTCCCCTCCCCTCCCCTCCCCTCCCCTCCCCTCCCCTCCCCTCCCCATTTCAGTCACTATCTTCCTTTTTTAATTTGACAGTAAGCCTAATGGAAAATACCAGCAGCTGAGCTAATTTTCTGAAACACTGGACAACAAAGCAAAAAGATGAAGGCAGCTTTGCAGATTTTGCAGGTTACTGCCTCTATGACAAAAACCTCTTTCATTGCCTCCACGCCCTCCCTCTGGGGACGTGCATGTCCCGCTGTCTTTAGTTGGAAAGCTGAAAGAAACTTAGCAGATAAATGGGTTCAAGCATGTGTCCCAGGGTGATAATATCTCTGATGTTATTCTAATTTTCTCCTAGTAAAACTAGGGCTTGGTCCTGAAACGCCCTCTCGGGCGAGTGGCCAGTACATATTTCAGGAGTCCCGTTTTAATCACGGAATATTATTTGCAGCAGAGCTCTTAGATCTTTATGGATAACTGAATGGGAAGGAACTTCATGTTTGGTGTCTGAGTGCCAGAAAGGAGATAGGACATTGAGATGCTGAAGCAGAGACTGCTTCTCCCAGTGTGTTGACCCACTAGCAGCCACAAGGCTGCAAGGATTTACATTCTCTCCAACAGCTGTGGTTGCTCTGCCTGCTGTTCTTACGTCTCTCTACCTGCCTGTCCCACAGTCTGCTCTTATAGTGACCCAGTGTCTTGCTTCCTTCTGGCATCGGCCCTTGGGGTAGGGGGAACGGCAGGAGCAGAGGAGATTTGGGAGCCAAGTGCTGGGTGCCAAGTTGGTGGCTTTGAGCAGTTTACCTGTAGTTGTTTACTCTGCCTCCCTCCTTGTCCAAATGCTCTCATTAGTTTACTCCTAATTATAATACTCCTGTGCCTTGCTAAACAGGCTGCTGAGGCACCACAGAATTTCAGGAGAGGCAGTGAAGACGTATGTGCCTAATACCTTCGCAATGCTTGCTCTCTCTCCCACGGGCACGTACATCACCACTGAGGAAGGAGCTGACTCCATTGGCAGAAAGCAAAATGTCCAAGACCCCACCCAAGGTTATTGAATTAATTAGGAAGACGCCCAACAGGCTCTTGGTCAGGCTCATAATGAGCACATACTTTTAAAATTAGTTTTCACCATCATGACAGGGAAAGGAAAAATCTGTTTTATTTAGCTTGTGGCTGTGCCTCAGCCTGAATCTCCTCTGCACAGTTAAAACAGGCTTCAATATGGAACAGCCTCTGACTAGAATTAGTGCATTTCTGTGCCTGGTGGTGACATCCTGGAATCTGTTTGGGCTTGGACTGGAACCTCCTCTCCTTGCTCTGTGGGGACAGACCAACCTATGTGAGTGCAGAAGGACATTTTGCAGCCCCTCAAGCTTCTTCCCCACAGTTCACTTTCCACTCCTGTCCCCACAAAGGGCAGAATAGTTTTCCTGCAACCAGCTGGTAAAGCACCCTAGACCACCACCCTATGAGAGACATGGAGTTAGGACCACGGGTGCTGCTACCCGTATTAAGCTAACACAAAACTGCACACCCAGGGGCCAAACCAAACTGATCAGCACCTCTCTGCCTTCCACACAGAAATTACATTTTCAGGATCTCAAACTTGGCATGAAAGTGACGAATCCTGTTTAAATGAACTGCTTGCTCTTAACAAGGCAACATTACATAGATTTTTTTTCTTTTTAATTAGCAGTTTGGGGTGAGAAAATGAGACCACTGATGTTTGATGTCTCTGCTAACTAGGAAGGTATATTGCTGTTTGATATGAATTGCACTTGGTTCAAATTGTCTTGAGAATATTAATCTCATATTCTTTAAAGCATTATAACCATTAGCCTGGGCCTGGAGCTCTTTCTGTGTAGATGGCTCTAAAGCAGGTTTCAAAGACACGACAAATAAAACACCTCTGAAATACATTTGGGAGGTCTATTTTTAAGCCAGGTCTTGATTTTTTTTTTTTTTTTAAACCAGATTTTTTTTTTTTTTTTTTTTTTTTTAATTTGAAATGTCTTGTTCCATAATTGCAGGCAAAGAATTCCTGTTTTCTGAAATAAAAATTTCACCATATGACTTATTGCAAGACTAAATTTCTTCCTACAGGGTAAAAGCTCATCTGACAATCTCTGTAAATATGTGAGGGCTATGCACAATCAGAAGAAACAAAAAATATTTTCTGAGTACAGATCAATATTTGGAGAAACACTGGAAAATGTTAAGAAATAAGAAATAAATGTACGCTGTGAAAAAAATTATAAAAGCAAATCTCGAATTGTGTGGCAGAAAGAAAATAGTGTAACTCAAGTCAGCAGGCACTGCACTGGGAAAATATTTCCTGAAAGCCTTACTGGGACAGATGGCTGCTACCAAAGGGTGAAATGCTGTTGTTGCTACTCGAGAAGCTGGACTTTGAATTTAAGCACAGAGAGAGCTGAGGTTCATACTTCATTTGAATGCTGAATATCCCACCTTCTGATAGTGCCAGACCTTTTAAAGTTTGTTTTAGTTTTTGTACCAAGAGTTTGTGTATCTTTTTCTTGTAATAGGAGGAACTAGTTGTGTTCTTCCTATTTCAAAGTTTAAGTGGGTTGTAGTACATATGTTTGAAGCCATGGGGAAAGAAAAAATTGAAAAGAAGAAAAGGTATTTGAATTATTATTTTGGATGCCACCATAAACACACTTTCTGAAAACATGAAACAACTTGTTAAAAAGTATTTCTAATAAATACCAAAATTCACATGTGAAATGACTAGTCAGAAATACTTTCTCAGTCATAAAACATGATCTATATTCTGGACATTTTAACCACAAAAAATCTCTTCTGCTAAATTTTCAAATTCACATGATTTCTTTTATAAACCCTTAAAGGAGACAAGAAATTACCCTATGTTTCTTGAGGTTGCGTAAAAAACGGAAAAAAAGTGTGGATTTGTCTACAGATGAGATTTTTTAAAGGCTTTTGAAGCTTTAATGCATTCTGAAATGAAAGGAAATAATAAACATCTAAAAACTAGTTTTAAAAGTAAAGTAAACCATTACAAAGAAAACTGAACTTTGAATAATACTCGTTTCCATACTTAATTGACTAGTGTGTTTCGCGCTGACTCATGGTGCTTTACAGTTGGATCAACCATGCCCATTGCTGCAACACTCAGTATTCTAGGATGCCCTCTACACTGCTGTGCAACCAAATATTGGGTGTTGTAGGTACAGCCTGCTGTATGAAATTCCTGTGTGCAAGCGTTGCCAACACAGCCACACAACACTGCTGCTGTATTCCCCACTGCTCCCTGTACCTGTCTACAGATGCTGAAAAACTACTGAGTGTTAGGAGATGACATCTTTGGGTGGGGACTAGAAGTAAAAGTGCTACAATGGCCATCTTCATGCTTGCAATTTAATCATTTTATCAAAACATCAAAAGGAGTTGTGAAAGCCATGAAAACTGAGCTATAGCAAAGCAGCAGTCACAAATTTGGATCCAGTAATTTCAGTGTTTGCTCCACTGAGGAGAGATGTGGTTGACCTACATCTTTGAGAAGCTTTCCTGTCTTGGTAAAAGTATGCAAATTTATGATGAATTTGACAAGTCTCTTCTAAATTTCTTCCAAAATTTATTGTCGTCATTGCTACAGCTGCCCTGTACGTCCTCCAGGTAACCAGAAATTCTTGCCAAAATAAAGCAGCGCTAAAGATAACAGGAATGTATCATCTGCCAAGACGTAGAGCACAGTCATATGAGCAAATGGGCACAGATAAAGTACCCTTCACGTTATTACAGTGAAAGGATGAACTCAATACCACAAACCCTGCTGAGTTCACAGGAATTCATACTCTGTGCTTTGGCTCTGCCCCTGCATATCCATAATATCTTACACCAGCTTTGTACTGTTTTTACAAAAACCAGCAAACCAGGCCTTAACCACAACTACTGTACTTTCAGATGGTGCAGCTGAGATTAATTCACTTCATAAAACTGTGTCTCATTAACAAGACTGCAGTGCTTTGATCTGAAGCCATCCAGGAAAGAATAAGATGATAAACAATCACATGGTGTTTTTTGAAAGAGCATTCTCACTATTGTCTATTATCTTTAACCCAAGACTACTAAGGTTTCCTAGAAAACAGATGTCTAAATGTTAAGGCTGTTCTGGGAAGCAAATGTTATGGGGTTTGTCTTAAGCACAAAGTCCTGTAGGTGAGAAAAAGGCTGAATTAATGTTGGTTTATTGGATAGTTTAGCTATTGATTGTGCTAGTGTTTGCTTTGATTGCTGACCCAAACACAAGCAAATTTAGCTTAGAAATGGTTTGGTACAGAAAGGGTAGCAAGCATTGCATTTTGTGCTTTTTTCTCCCTTCTGCATACACTGTTTAGTTTGTAAATGCCTTATGTTTAATCTCCTAGGTTGATTAACTGCTCTTATAATTGAGTAGCATACACACAAAAAGCCTACAATTTCTTTTTACTTATTGCGTTGTAATTACTGACACCATTTAAGCACAGAGATAATTTACCATGCATTTCTGATTAACTGAAAGCCAAAAAAATTGCTAAGGAAACTTAGTAACAATCTATCCTCAGTTAAGAAGGTGTACATTTAACAAAGGTAAACTGCACTGAGGTTACTTATCAAGTTGGGGGAATAGTTATTTTGTGGTGATCAAGGCTCTGGACTGGGACCATAAACATGATTTCAGACATGTTGCTCTGGCTTTAATGCTTCATTATCCTGGGACTATTCAGTAGCACAGGGTGAGTACAGCCACAAGGTAGAGCTACAACCACTATAGAAAACCACCTCGGCATGAAGATTTGCAGATATGCTAAAGCATGGAAAAGGCACCATGTTGGTAGGTAAGAGGACAAGGATTAATCCTTTTGTGCCTCAGTTGAACAGATGCTCCATTATTGATCTATATCATAAGAGTAATTGTGAAGCTACGTTATTGCTGGCTTTGAGGCTCTGAAATACTTTGTGAGAAACAGTGAACTTGTTTGTGTAAAAAAAAAATAAATGACATGTTTCACTTCTGAGCTGGGAAAAAGGGCCATTTTATTGATGAGAAGAGCTTTTGTTATGCTGGGCTGAAGACCAGTCCTCGTGTTATGCTTTCCCTCTCTTAGTTCATTCTTCCTGGTGAGTAGTGGCATTTTTATGCAGTTCCCCATAAATGAAACATCACTTATGGGCCAAAAAATGGGTGAAGAGAAATTTTAACAGTTAGTGACTCATTATGTTCTTTGGTTTCATAGCAAGGGGGCTTGTGTCAGGATCCAGCGGCACACTGGCCCCCACATGGAACAGCTCGATGGGCTGTTCCAGCATCCTAAGGGAAAATATTGTTTTGGGTCAGATGGATCCCAGTGGATGAATGACACCTTTCAATCGAACCACATGTATTACTTAATTTTCCTTCCAAAGTGTTGTTTTTTTTTTTTGTTGTTGTTTTGTTTTGTTTTGTTTTTTTTTTTTGTTTTTGTTTTTTCACAAGTTCTACAGCAGCGTGCTTCTTGGTGCCAGTTTCGATAGTTATATCTGAGATGTTTAATACCTTCCCCGAGTCCACAAGCTACAATGTTCTCCAGGGAATCCAGCTTCTCTTAATATGAAAATAAAACAAAACCAATCCACACCATTTCTGCTGTCTTCATGGCAGTATAAAGAAGTCTGAAATACCACCCTTCAAGACAAATAGGAAATATCCAGTGTAAATGGTTTGAAACAAAAACATAGGATACACACAACTGTTTATTGGTTTGCATTAGCAGAAGAGTATTAGCAAGTAAAGAGAAGTGGTTATTCCCTTCTCAGCACTAGTGGAGTCACATCCAACTTGTCCAGTTTCAGGGCATGTCAATACAAGAGAAAGAAGTAACCTGGGGAGCAGGATCCAGAGGAGGGTCAGAGGGCTGGAGGATATGAGATGTGAGGAAAGGCTGAAGAAATTCAGCTTGTTCAGCCTGCAGAAGAGAAACCTAAGCAGGGATCTGGAGAAACCTAAATGGGTCTTCCCTTACCCAGATGGAGGCTATAGGGAAGATGGATCCAATCTCTTAAAGATGCTCAGTGAGAGGCCACAGAGCATCCATAGACACAAGCTGCAACAAGGGAAATTCTGGTAGGACACAAGAAAAAACAATTTCCCTCAAGGATTGTGCAATACTGGAAGAGGCACCCAGAAAAGCTGTGGAATCTCTATCTGATGATATTTAAAACTTAACTAGACAAGGCCTTGTAGTTTACTTTGAAGCTCTCCCTGTTTTGAGCAAGAAATTGGACTAGATGGTCTCCCAAGATCCCTTCCAACCTGAATATTTCTACAATTCTGTGACCTCATTTTTTTTAGGTGAGGGGTGTGGGGAGACCCAAGTTAGAGAGTCTAAACCATCAGGTTACACATCCATTTTTTATGACATTTTAGCTGCTGATGTAGTTGGTAAATCTTTTGATTGTACAGACATATGTATTATAGAGGAATCACATGAGCACAAATAACTACATTTTCTGGATGAATACTTCCTGCATGGGAAATGGCCCTTTTCTCAAGATACACCTTGAAGAGTTTATGATTGACATTATGTTTCTGAGAAGGATCCATGGGAAATAGCCACATATATAGGAAACATCATGAGCTATTTAAAGTCACTCTCCTCATGAGAGCACATGACAGCATTCCCAAGGCCAACGTGAAGCACAAAAGTTTTTAATAAAGTTCTATGAGGTAAATCAGTTGCTTTTAATTACAATCATACAACCATAGGCTAACGGCACTGTGTAGGGCTATTACTTGTCAGAAAACCTTTATTATCCCTTCCAAGCACTCAACAGATGCTTTTTCTTTTTTATGGTACAAACTGGCCTTAGTGTTTCATGTCAGGGATGGCTGCCTTTCAGTGGCAGCAGTAATCACTGAGTGAAGAGCATTTTCAGAGCTCTCAGACTGTAATAGGAGTAGCTTATGATATGGCATAAAGTGTGGAGCCTCTTAAGGGGTGTCTCAGATGCTACACAACTGGATAGGAATCGAGGACGTAATAGACTATTTCATGTGAGGCCATTTTTTTCCCTATAGTCCTTCTGTGTTCCAAGATTATTTTTGATGCCTGCCACATACTGCTATGTTGATAGCCTGACATTTATTTTAGAGTGATGTAAAAGAAGCGTCATAAAAGCAGAAACAAAGAGAGAATGTTCCCATCACTGGCACAGTTCATAGTCTGGGAGTAAAGTGATTTATTTATTTTTAAAATCAGAGGGCTTTGCTTGCTTTCATATGAATCTTGATTCACAGCAGGGTTATTTCCTTCATCGCAACCCTGACCATAAGTTACATGGTGTGTAGAGCTGCGTCAGTCCAACAGTTCACTTCAGGCTGAAATGGTGGGAGGACCAACTCCCGCTGCCACTGCTTCTGAGCGGTGATCTTGCTCCCCTTCTTCCACCACTTCTGGTGCCTGCTGGACTCTTTGCTGAGCCAAATGAGATCTCTGTCCCCTGTGTCACCAGCAGGCACACAAACCCCCCTGGGGTGGCATGGGGTTGAGCACATGGAGCTGAGGCTTGGGGGATGCCACTTAAGGAGGCAAGAGAATGGAAGGGAGAGCTTCCCATCTCAGTGGTAGGAAGTCATTAGATCAGCTTAAGTCTTAAGAATTATTTTATCCTCAAAACCACTCTTATTTTAGCCTCTAAACCATTTGTTGAAAAACATCTTATTGCTTTTTGAAGTGATTCAAGTCCCTAGACAATGCTGTCTTAAAGAGGAATCTTAGTAGAAAAATGTTGCTGACATAACCCCCACAACAAATTTAGAACAAAACGCAGATACAATATGGCAATTAATCTGAAAATTATGTTCCTGTGACCAGGAGGTGGCTATTTGTCTTTCACTATTGTGGTGTCTTCTCCAGTTCTCCCTCCTTTCTGTCATTTAATGGACAGCAGCTACTCCTGCCCCAGGCCTGCTGTTTTCATATTTGATGTGCTAGAATTCAAAACAAAATATCCATTTCTTTGTTTGCTTTGTTTTGAAAAAAAAAATTATTTATTTCCTTTTCTAAGACTCATCTTCATTCCTGGTCTATTTCTGCTCCCATATGGTACATTTCACAGGCATGGTTTACCGATAATTTTAAAGAGACTTTTTACTAAGTCAAAACCTAACAGGAAAACAGATTGGTGTATAAAGAGCATAAATAAAATATTTATTTTTCCTTGTGCATAGGTGCCACTGAGAAGGAATAGTGATGGTGAAAGTGGTAGTAAATGTTTTCAGGAAGAAAGGTCAATGACAATGATAGCAAATTCTCATAAACAATTAAATGAAAGAAGACATAGTAACTGCTCTGTGCTGTCAAGCATCTGTAAGCACCACAGCAATAGTAACATCGGGCACCTCTTCTTGTGATATTTAAGTGGCAATCAAAATGTTTACATGTTGTGCCTGTCCCCTTCAAACAGCACGGAACATGAAGGCAACACAAAGCTAGAAATAACTGTGTTCTTTACAGGCCCTTGATTTCAACTAGTTATACAAGCACACACACAGTGTTACTCTGCAATTGCCTGTTGACTTTTATACTGGGAAGTCCAACATGAGCCTTTTACATGAAACTAGGTGTAACATCTCCATTCTGGACACAGAAGAATTGAAGGCTAATCTCTGTTGTTACCTTTAATACTTAGTAACTTATTTTATACATATAGAAGTATTTAACTGTAGTAATTATTATTAAAAAATGCTATTTTGCTATAAATACTGGTATTGGTATATAAGATCATTCAGCGTTTAATTATTCACTAGGTCATACTCAGCGCCTTGTTGTCTAACACAGGCAAATACGCTGAAATTAATGGGCTGGACAAGCTTCATTGTACTGGTGTCTCATGGAGAGCTTGTCTTTGCTACAATACTAATTTGCACTGAACCCCCCGGTGAAGGCTTGAGCTCGGAGGGGCTTTTCCTTAGGCCTTCTTCACCTGCTTGAGGGTGTGAGCTGACATTCAAGTTCTGCTAATGCGCTTACTGTTAATTAAGTTACAAAAGCTCAAAAAGTAGTGAAGCTAGTCACTCTTTTAATAAAGAGTGTTAATAAAAACTGCTGTATTTTCCTGGGTGGTCACTCAAACTGATTTCTTGGGAGCTAACTACAGAGCACTGACTCCACCTTTTATAGAGCAATCAAACTCTGAAAGACCAGTATCTGGAAAAAAAATACTGGAAAGACACTTGGACAAGAACTTAATAAGATTGTTTGCTTTGGCTGAACTAATTAATCCAAAAAACATAACCCATAACTGCTTCATACAAAAAGATACAAAATAATAGTATGTACGTGTACATTGAGGGGAGAGATGGAAAACAGAAGAACTCTTGCAAGATTTGATTTTTCATAGAGTTGTAAATGAAATTGAACACAAAAGTATTCGCATTTTCACATCCTGAAAGGAATACTTCTATGCTTCACATAAGAATAGCTTCTTGGATAGTATGAGTGACAGAATCTCTTACCTAAGCAGAGCCACCACCTAGATAGGTTGACTTGTAGTCAACAGACTGACGTGATCTATCTATAAAAGCAAATGTATCTGCTTTTATCATGATAGACATAGAGACACTCTGGAGTAACCTGAGTGTGACAATTTTTAATACTGTGCATCAGTTCCGGTTGATAAAGTTATAAAAGATTGAAAGACTTTTGTGTGAATATGCTGTTCTGCCTTAAAGGAGGATGAGAAAGGTATAAGCTGGAAAAACGTGATGCCATGGAAAAGTTCTCTCTCAGCAACTTGGTGGATGGAGTGTGTGGATAATTGCAGGATGACAGTCTATTTTCAGGTACCAAACCACAGTGAGACATTTGATCTCCCAGTACTGAAATCAGTCATCTAAAAGACCATGAAGCTGAGGAGCCTTGCTGGGAGGTCAAGGAGAGCACAGGATCTGCAGTGGACTGTTGTGACTCAGAGGTAGCCTGAAGGAGCAGAGTTCTCCAAAGAGCAGGAAACTGCAATTCCTCAGGTATCAGCTAAGCACATAGACTAACTAGTTTTAAGAGATTCATTCTGGACATTTTGGTTTGGGGAAGCCATTCACCTACTGAAAACCTCTCTCAGCGCTGTTGGAGGGAAGAGAGATGCATTGCTCAGCCTGTGCTGGACCTGCTGAAATAACTACAGCTGATAATACAAGGATTGCAATGAACAGACCTGTCAGAGAGCAAAACAAATTTGTGGTGATTCCCCTCCACACATGGTCATTTAAGTGTGGTGATGGCTAGGAAGGGGGAGCTGGGAAGGCCAGAGTTAGTCAGCCCCGTGTCCGTGTTACATTGCACTAATCTCTTCAAATCCTGAAACAATGTGCTTGTATTTAAATGGAAAGCTACTTAGCAGAGGATTATTCTTTGTCACATTTTCCCTTCCTACTGTTGGGTTTTCGCATGATTGCAAAAGATTCCCTCCCACCTGCAGCGTACAATCTCTGGTCTAAATTGCAGCAGGACAGCTCCTCAAGAAGCAGTGTTAGCAGGATTTAATGTGCCACCTCCAAGGACTCCTGCCCCAAGAGTTCCTTGTTCCGAAGCTGTCACACTTGGTGGCACTTTCTGTGCTGTTGGCCATGCAGGAGGGCAGCCCTGTCCTGCCAGGGGAGAATGTGGGGTGGCTGTCCCTGCTTCTCCTGGGAACAGGAGCAACAGTGAGGTTTCATCTAGCAGGGCAACAAGCCAGGTCAGGAGCCTTAAACCTCTGCCAGGCATGAATTAGGCTGGAAATTAATATTTGAACTTTACATCTGCTTCCTCTTACAAAAAAACCCCCAAACCAACAAGCATAACAGTCTCTAAACCGCACACATTTCTCAGCAACCTGCCTTGGGAATGCTCACTAAGACGACCTTGCTCCTTCTTCATAGCACCTCACCAACAATTACCACACTCCCCCTCCAGCTTCCATTCACTGTTACTGCTGCTCATTACCGAGTCTCTGTAAGTCTGCAAATAATGTGAAAGACCTGAATTCTCTGAGGCAGGTGTTTCTCACCCTTTCTGCCTACTGAGATCAAGACAATAGAGATTGGATGTTAAATGTGGATTGCTAACCTGGTTGTAGCTTAAGAAGCAACAATAAAAAGCAGCCCTCGACATTAATTAAGTATTGTCTTATTAACTGCTACAGTTAGTATTGTTGTAAACAAAGACAGAAAGATATTAAAAGACTTTATATAAGGTTTTCAACAATAACAGTTTCTCAGTAACACTAAGCCATGAGAAAATAAATAACTTCGCCCCCTCAGGAACTGAACAGAAAACCAATAAATAATTAACTGTAAACCCAATAAAATATGCTTGTTAACATTATAATAAATAAAACCTCAAAGTGAGGACTGCTGATTTATTTCATGCATATCAAAGAACAATGCTGCTCAGAAGATTCAGGTCTGTCATATATGAGCTGGGTACTTATTCTGGACAGGAAATCCATTTTTTTCCTCCATGCATGTACTTTGCCCCCTTTAACTCAGTGGAGGAATCACATGTGATGTCTTTCTCTAGTCCTGGGATAGTTCAGTTACTCCAAGCAAAAGCACATATTTGACAGAAAGAACAAGTTAAATCTATGTGCAGTATGTACCTTAACACCAACCTGTGAGGAAACTGTTGGAGATTCTTCAAACAGGTGCCAGATGATCAGGACGTAAATTTCAGATTTAATTGTATAAATTTCACTTTAACATGTCAACACCCTTTCGCAGACTTTGGCATTTAAATACTTGGTTTCTTGTTCCCAACCAGTAGAGGAGATTTCAAAAAATTATCTTTGGTCTTCCTCTGCACGTTGAGATGGCTAAACAATTTAGCAAGTTCAGCTCAAAGTCATGTAAACAGTTTTGACACTCATTCTCATTTGTCACACAACTCATTACTGTCCTGAGTCTTTGATCCTGCAGACTGAACATCCAGCACATTGGCATTGCAACTGAAGTTAGGGAATTACACATGCATAAACACTAAGGAACATTTATAAGATCAAGATACTTGCTTAGTAGTGTTTTAGGATGAGAAGATTTAATGTAATTTCTACATGACCAAAATATTTTTTGTCAGTGTTTGTCTCATTTTTGGTGAAAGGGACAGTGAATAAGTCAATAAGCAACAGGGGAATTATTACTATTATCATCTGTTTTTTCTAACTAAAAAAAATACACAAAAGAGCTGAAGCGATGTAAGCCTCAGAAAGGCCTTTAAATGTGACCATATTCTTCAATCCACATGCTTTATATGTGGCCATGTTAGTTAAATTAAAAATGGTTGTGTGAAACGGGTATTTACTCTCCTATACACTTGTCCTATTATTTCACCCCACTGAAGTCTGAGCAGGTACCTCATGTACCCTGCATTGTCTTACACTGTAATTCACCAGAAATTCCTCAGTTCATATGAGTACTGATGCCTGTAACAGGCTCTGAAATGGTGTAGTCATTATGTTTTAAATTAATGAATAACATTTAAAAAATGACTAACAGTGTTCTAGAGCCTTCTTGAAACACTAAATTAATAGAACTGCCCAAAAATTAGAGATCCTTGAAGATAACCTAGTTCAGCCTGCTCAAACAGAGCCAGCTAGAAGAGCAGGTGGCTCAGGGTCTTGCCTAAACAACTTGCAAATATATCCTTGGATGGACACCGCTTCTAGCATCTGTTAGAGATTTACTAATCAGAATCAGAATCAAAATCACTGATCGTTTTGATGAGAGGACATCCACAAAGTGTTTTTTTTGCTGTCCTGTTTCTCAATACCAGGCTTCTCAGCAGAGAGAGAAAGACTTTTTGATGAAGTTGGGTTAAATCTAAAGAGATTGTCTAGCTAAAAGTTGAGAAACTGACCAAGCTGTCTTGCATTATTTAAACAGCTTGGGCCAAATCCAGATGCTCTTCGTTGGGCTAGACTCCCACTGAAGTCTATTCCAGTTTAAATATATAGCTTGTTTGCAGCTTTCTGTCAGATTCGTCCCCTACCCCAGCTCCTGATTTGGACTGGCTGTTGAAATTCAGTCATACTTATTCTTGTCATTAGTTAGCAAGAGCATTTTTATGATGCTTCTCTCCTTCCTGAATATGTGGTACCAAAGACGCCACTGAATGCATGTATTTTCATAAGTCAGGCTGACCTGAACACTCAGGAAGCATGGGAACAGTATGAAAGAGGAGCTATAATGGGATTGGCCTGGTTTTAAAGGACAGCTGTCCATCAGTGACCTTGCTAAGCGTCTGGTCACAGTTTCCCTGTTTGTGTCCCCATTTCTTAGAGTTTCACAGCATATGCTTCAGATCAATGCCTCTAGTAGCTGCTTCTGAGTTGCTCCTCCAGCATCTTTCTTTGTTGGCTCACCTAAAGAGGCTTAGGGTTTACCAATACCTGAAGTGCCAGCTCTTGGCCAAACTTGAGAGCATCCACATTCACTGAGGTGATGAGACAAAGGAGGAGAGAGTTCTCCCATTAGTTTTAATCATCTTAGGGCTTTTGTAGGGGAACAGTTGCAGTACTGCTGTTCAGCCTCCTTTCTGTCCTCTACTGATCTCTAGATGGATATGGCTCAAAGAACCAGCATGTGGAGGAAACATGGAGTCAGAGAAAAAAGTCTAGCAAGACATTTGTTGGGGAGTGTATCTCTTGATAGGAGAACATAAAAGAAATACTATAATGTATGGTCTCTGAAAAGGTCTGGGAAATGGCACAGAACATCACTAAATAGCACAAAGGTTTAAGTGTGGATATGTGGTGTCGTAAAAGTGCCCATAAGACATGAAAATCCAGCATAGATTTTTCAGCACAAATCCTTCAGAACATACAGTCTTAGGAAATGCATGGACCTTGAGCTTGCTTTCTTTACAGAGGGAAATAAGTGCAGTGAAAAATTTCACTGATTGTGATAGTAATATCTGGCAAAACTAAAATCTCAAGATAGTCTGGTAGACTCCCACCAAAAAAAAAAAAGCTGTGGGCTACTTCTTAAAATTTATGTGGGTTTAAGGACAGACAATTGCCTGTGCAATTCATCCATGATATAGCCTAACACCAACTACATGCAGGTTCAGAAAACAGCTACTGTCACCAATGCAGAGCAGGGAAAAGCTTTCTTACACAATGTGCTATGGCTTGCAAAAACTTTTAGAAGCTGAAATAAGGTCACCTACCCTTTTCTTTCTGGAAAATAATAAAAACGATGAAAAATTGCCAGCTAGGGTTTTGGAGTGCTGATGTAAAACCTCCAGAGACTGATTTTAAACCACACAATAATTTACTTCATTGTACTTCATACCAGCCCAAGGAGATTAGTAACACACCTTTTTACTCACTCCCTGAGACCTTAATTGGCTCTCCTGCACATGGAGCAAGGCTATGAGGAGGGCCTCATATCTACTTCATTGTGTGGGTGTGCAAGGAGGAAAATACAGTACATCTCATAGAAAACAACGGCAGTTGTGGTTTTTTTTGAGGGTTGTGTGTGTTTTATTTATTTATTTTTTTTAAGCAACCTGCTATGCAGACAGAACTTGTCACTAGAAAGAGTAGAAGGGAGATTTCCTAGAGACATGCGGCAGAGAGGAGAAATGATCTGCCTTAGACATGAACCTGTTGAAAACTATGTGTCTGGGAGTTTCCAAGGCTCCTGAGGAAATTCAGCAATAAATCCAGCTGAAAATCAGAGGAGGCAAGTATCAGTGGAGTTATATATATACTTCTTGGGAGTCTGGGCTAGACTGAAAATACAAAGAAAAAATCATTGAAGTAATGTCATGTGTGGACTTGTCAGCAACATTTTTTATATTTTAGATATTTGAAAGAAGATTTTGTTATAAGAAGCAACCTTCTAACTAGATATGGCACAAAAACCCTATGCCAAGCTTTGGGAAATTAAAATTGGATCCAGTTTTGTGGTTTGAAGCAGTCTCAAGTTGAACAGCTTGGACTGGGAAAGGGGCCAGTAGAATGTCTACCACCAGGAGGAACAAAGAACAAGAGGTATGTGGTATAGCCAGTGCACTTCACCTAGTGGCCCATGACAGTCCTAATGGAAGGAAGGATGGGTTCCCAGTTCCCATCCTGTAAATACTCTTTAAATATTTAAAAGAGCTTTCTGTCTGCTCCCAAGCACTGCCAGATCTTGTCATGGGCTTCCAAAATGCAGAGAACGATCACAATGTCCTATTCTAGTCAGGGACTACAGAAATTAAAAATGTTCCTTAGTCAAAACTCACATGTAAGTTGTATTTTTAGAAAGGTTGAAACCAACTGTGAGAAATTTAGAATAAATATGCAAGAATGTTATTGCAATTTTTTTTTATGTCACCGGCTTGGCTGTGCGTAAAAAAGAAGCCAAGAAACCAGGATACAAGCATACAAATTGGATTGACAAAGAGGCCATTCAGCAGTGGGAATATGAAGTTGCTACTGGCCTGATTAGACCTTTATTCAAATGCAGTCCCCTGTCCTTCTCTGAACTTCATGCTATCATCATAGGAAGCCCCAGTTAGTGTAATTAAAAGCCTGAGCCCTCCCAAGTGAAGTTTACCAATGGATCATGTGATCAGCATATGTTTACATAATCCATCTTTACATGCAAAAAAGCCTACAGGAACATGGTACTGATGATGACTCCTTGCTGCTTCTCTCTCTTCTCAAATCATGGCCAGATCCCTCTTTGTGGCCCATTTTCCCTTCTGTCAGCTTTACCAAAGCCCTGTTGCACTCTGCTCGATGGACTTGTGGGGCTAGAGGCTGACGTTCTTCTGCAACCAGCAAAAGCAACAGAATCAGCGGTTGCCCTGAGCATTAAGGCTGCAGCTGTGGGTCACCTTGTTGCCAGTACCGGCCCCGGTTCTGCTGCCTGTCAGTCAGTGGGTGAGCCTGCATGCCACCTGGAAGAGTGTTGGGCAACTGCTTTGGCTAAGCTGAGGGGACAGCGTGACTGATATTGGGCATTCCCTGCTCTTCCTAGTGATCCCAGGCAAAGGACATGCTCTGCAAAAAATATCTTCTGGGTTATCTCTGCATGAGTTAGCCCAGGAACAGTATAACTGTGTCTACTCAGCACTTTCTCTGTTGAGTGCTGCATCAGGAAACACATGCTGATTTTTACATGAGCAACGGCTTGGCACAATCAGGGCAGATCAATAAGCTGAAGAATATGTTACTGGGTGCACTCTAACTGTAGTACATGCAGTTTTACTTTGGACTAGATATAGTGTCCTGAATCAAACATCCCTAAAGTTAACATGGCCACAGCAAGGTCCTGATTCAACCTGCCAAACTTCAGACACCGAACAGATGTCCTTAACTTCTCTCTCTACAGCCCCTCTCTCTCTATTGACTTCCAGGGAACAGAATACAATCAAGCTACATACTTCAGTGTCTGAGCTTAAAGTTCAGTGGTGTGAATCTTGCCCCACTCCATGGACCTTGTCTCACTCAAAATAGGTTCTGCCAACACTCTGGACATATCACATGAACTTGCTGTTTTTTTTGACTTTAACTTCTCCTTATTTTGTAACTAACATTCTTAATGTAAAAGTAGCAAGCCACACTAAAAATTATCTCCCTGCTACACTGGCCATTGTTATGTCTGAAGGGACAAAGGAAGTTTTCCAAGCACCAAAAAGTTTACAGTCTTGGTTTTTTTTGTTTCTTGTTAAGAATTCTGACAGTCTTTTTTTTTTTTTTTTTTTTCCTTTTTACTTTTTAAATATCCTTTTCCCCTCCAGTGTCTAGCATCTCCCAGTTATTTCTAAATATAAAGCATGTGTGTCCTAAATATGATTTTACGGCATCTTGTCCCAATCTGTGGGGTTTTGTTCTTGTTGTTGATTTCTGTTTTGTTGGTGTTCTGTTTCTTTCATTCTTTTTTCTTTTTTTTTTTTCAATTTTGTATTTAAGTCAGTAGATCTTTGTTCCATATTTTGTGTTATATAAATGGATATGGGAAAGCAGAGCAGCTAATGAGGTGCACCTGACACTTCTACCTGTCAAAGGGTAAGCTCAGCAAGCAGCGTGGGCTGTATAGAGCTCATTAATCTCATACTTTAGAAGCTGTGTGCCACAATTATTGAACCAGCTGTGAACAGAGGGGCTAAGGGGTGGTTTTGAGCTCCTTCCACACCAGCAGGGTCATGGGCTGGCTCCACCAGGGAGAAAGCGCTCTGTCCAGCCACTGAGAAGGGAAAGGATGCAGCACAGCCCTTTTCTCTCATGAATTTCTACTACCTGTTCTTTCCTTTTCCCCACCTTTCTTGTCTGCTTCTATGCCCTGACCTCACACATGCACATTGCTCTTCTCTCATCTTCTCTGTCTCATGATGCCTCTTGCAGCAGAACTTCTGAGGAACAGCAGCCCAGTAAAACTCATGTCCAAATGTCTGGTTGAAAAGCATTGCTTTTCCAAACTATGTAAACAACCCAAGGATTAGCTGTACAGCATTTGATCTCTGACCAAGATATTCATTGCTATTGTCCAGTTTTCATTTTGTGTTGCTAATATAATTGCATTCTCTTGGATATGAAGCCTTGCTGGCTTGCTCTTTGCCAAGAATCACAGGCCCTGGTGATAACAAGTTTTGTTCTGCAAGTGTTTCTGGTTTTCTCCTTTTCCCTTCATTTTAATTTCCATCTCTTTTGATTAACTTGCACAATCTTTTCTTAAAAAGTTCCTGTATAAGGATGGCATGAGTTAGCTGGGCTATGCTAATTTATTTTGGGTAAGAGCCTGCTGTAGAAGTCCACAGCTGGCTGGGAGAAATCTGTGAGTGTGGCATTTTTCAGTAATACGTCTCTTGGTTGAGTTTATCTTCTCCATCTGAGAACCGCAAAGCCCATGTAAATCTTTAGATCAAAAAATTGATCTTGTCTATTGAAGGTTTTGGTTCTTCAGTGGTGAGACTGGGGACTTTCCATTCGATAGTGACCTCCTGAATATTGCCCCAAACATTTGTTCATGGAGGTACCTGCCCTTCTTTTTGCATAATGTACACAAACTGTACGTGAAGGCATGGTTTGATATTCCACATTTCTCCACAAGATGTCACACTTTTCTTACGATAACTGTACAGTGCATGCTAAAAGGTAGAGCGTAATGCTTTCTGGATATGACATTAATACAGCAAATTAACTTACTCTGTAGAAGTTAATTTTTAAAATTTTGCTCATAATTAGTTGATTTACCCTGTCTAGTTTCCTTAAAGAAACTTGCCTTCTCTCCTAACTTCCTATTCTCCCATTGCTGCCCTTCCCAGCCCTCAGAGTACTTGTGCCTATGCATCACAAGGTAGGTTTCCCACAGGTTTGAACTTCACTATGTGATATTTGAAGACCACAATTTGGAAACTGTGCCCTTTAGCTTGGAGACGACTTCATCTTGTAGGCAAAAGACAAACTATTTCTGATGTTCATTGAGGCAAGCACGTCGAGCCCAATGTTGAGCAAAGGGAGAATAGCAGACACAAGGGAGTTTCTCATCAAGTACCTTTAGAAAATGTGGAGTTAGTTTCTGGGGTTTGATTTTGCTTTTGAGGTGGGTTTTTTGGTGTAAAATGTGCCACCTGTCATTGCTTATTTTCCGTCTGTAGCAATGCACTTGGCATACTCCAGGTTTACTGGCAAACCAGTTAAAATATGCACAGGAAGAGGCTGTCATTCAGTATTTTTACCAGTGATCTATGCACAGTTTGGTTGACAGGATTGGAATGCCTCAACTTTTTTTTTCTTTCGTAATTCTGTCTCTGTCTATTATGTAGATAAACATAGTGCAAGCTATGCTTATACTGTACACACTCCACTTATGTTGGGCATATATATCTGTTTTTATTATGTGGCAAATGGCACTGTGGTTTCATTCTGTTGTACAGAGAAAAAAAGACAGAGCTCACTGGTATCAGTTTAATAGAACTAATAATAAAATAAGCTGCTAGCCTACCTTATTAATTTCACTGAAATATTTTCTATCATATGCTTGCAGCATCATAAACATACTAATAAATCTTTGCGATTGCTACATAGGATTACAGTTACCAAATCAGATGGAAGGAGAGAGAGAAAGAGGGACTTAATATTTTAGCACCCTACCCAGAACATAAGTATGTTGAATCAATATGTTCAGTAGCTGGAGGAGAAGGACCTGGAAGAAGCAGCCAGCTAATGAGCTACTCTCCTACTGTCTGCAAGTCTTTTTTTTCACATCAGAACTGATAACAGATGCTGATAAGCAGGCTCAACATCAGTGCTATTTGTAGCATTGTTTTTCTTTTCTTTTTCCTTGCACAGCATTAACTTGTCTTTTCTTCCTTAAAATTTACTATGGATGCTTTTTGGAACAAAACACATGCTGACGTGTTGCAACAAGTTTCACTGTTAGAGACTCAGCGCTGCTCCTCTCTGGGTGGGAGTGTCCCATTCCTCTGCCTCTGTCATACCAGTGGATCCTGTCTCCCAGACAGAATGACTATAGGACATAATAATCTCTTCAGAAATATGTTCTACTTGAACATTTCCTATTATGTCAGAATTCACAGGACTTATTTCTCATGCTCCATTACAGGCCAAGCAGCTTTATCCCACCAGGTATTTCCCCTAGGTCACTGCAGCTTCATCTCAAAGCAAGTGGATAGCCAGAGACCTGCAGCACTATTGGCAGAGGTACGTTCTTTTTGAACTGACTTCAAATAAAGTTTCAGCTGAGTTCAAACATTCTAATTTTGGAACATCAGCACTGTTCATTTCAGCCAAAATGATAAACCAAAATATGTTACCTTTCAAAAATATTATTTAAAAAACCCTATAAAATATCAGCAATTCTTCTGGAATAGAAATGGTGATTCACAGTCTAATCTGTCTATAGGCAAAGGGAATCAGCGTGTGAATGAGATAGAAAAATAACTTCAAGGGAAATAATACTAAAGAGCCTTGCTGCTCAAGCCCTCCACTCCTAAGGGTCAAATACGGAGGTCAGTATCAAGTCACCAAATGATTGTGCATAATGCCACGTGATAAGATGATGTCAGGAGTCCAGTTTTTAACAGTCTCTGGCACTTACATAGGCATAAGCCACCAGCACACAATCCATTGAATATTTTTTTGAAGTGAGTGATACTTGTTGAGCAACCTAAGAGAGATGCAACATACCTTCCTCACCCCCACAAGTCTGCCAGGCAGACAGAAGTCGGTGGGGTAGGAAAGTGTTGACCTCTCTTGATTACTCCATAGAATAGTCTAATCCTTGGCCTTGCTAAATTGTCATCTTCTGACTTACTTCTTATGTTTCCTTGGGGTTTCATAGATTTTCCTGTTGGTATTTTTGTCTTTGGGTAACTATGACTGACTGAGTAATTCCATGCTTGTCTTTGTTCCAGCCTTTCTTCTGCTGCAAGGCTCTGGCTTTTGCATTCACTCACAGACCAGCCATGACTTTTTCTTCAGGAGAGCTGAGCCAACTTCATAGACAAAGCAGCCTCACCAAACTCAGCCCTGTCTCCCCTGTTCCCTTGGCAAAGACAACCACAGCCCCAAAAGGCATCACTGGCCTGGCTTATGCCCAAGCTGTTAAAGACTAGCAGCTCACAGCCTCTAGAGCACACTGGCTATGTGCATGCTCCCTAAGCCTTGGTCTGCATCATCCCTCTTTTTGGTGCCCCTTTTGGCCTTGTATGCATGTAAGCTTTCAATTCTCTGTCCAAAGTGATCAGTAGTTACCTTTCTGCTACTACATGATTTTTTTTCCCCAGCAAACTCTGGAGGACAATGGTGGCTGTGGAGAGGATAAAATACCATTTTGAAATTTCCTTCTAAGTATCTGAATTTTAGGGAGGTTGTAGGGTTTTTTAAAAAGTCACCTTAAACAATCTTTCCTTCCTGCTCTTCTTCATTCTAATCACTTGGGATTTAAATGTATTCAAGCCATGGAGAGATAAAAGAATGAATGTGATTGTAATATCATGTCTCCTGTCTCTCAAGCACAAACAGTGAGCTTCCTCCTGAGCAAGGTTATTATTTTCAGGATAGGCAGAGATTTCATTTTCATGCATGGGGGACCTGTCAGACATACTGAAAGCCCCTGTGTTCCCATCAGCTCTGGACTCCAGCTCTGCACACACTGCTTGTCCTTGTCACCTCCCCATGCTGCTGCCCTGCATCTGCTTTCTGATTTCCTTCTGTACCTACCCAAGCCCAAGGAAAGAAAGACAGTGTAGGACATAAATAGTACTACAGGACTGGCTTTCACTCTGCTGTGAAGAAACACACTTTTCCATAGCACCTTTTCCCTGGTTACCAGTCCCGCTTTCCAGTGAACCCTTGTCCATCCAAGGTGACTGAGAGAGGCAGACCCCCAACTCCACCTTAGAGGCTGCATCATCTCACTGGGCTGGTTCCCACTAGGGCCAGGGAAGGAGAACCAGGCTAGGGGCTGTCCTGACAAATCACTGATGCCAGCTTGAGTGGGAGGAGGCAACAATGGGCTAAATGAGCCAGTGACTTCAAGAGGAAGAGCACATAGAAAGGAGCAAATATTAATGTCTGCCCCGAGGGATGCCAAATATAGTTGTAGTGCTTCGTCCAACACAGTGGGTAGCAGGGGCTTCAATTCTTGCAGCCATGATTTGTTTCTATTACATCAGATCTGGTAACTTCCCTGCAGCTGGGGGAAGCCAACCTCCAGAGCACCTTCCTGCTTTTGATAGCATAATATAAGAAAGAAATCTCTTTGTGGTAGGATTTTAGAGGCAAAATGTCAAACACAGAGAAGAGCAATTGGCTTGTTGACCTCAGGCCAGTTTGTGGGGTGGATAGTTAGGTCTATGCCGAGATCTAGTTTTGACCACTGAAAGGCACTTAACAATGCAACTAGACTCTGCCAAGCCGAGGAAATAAGGCAGTCTCAAGTGAAGCTCATGAAGCATAGATGATGCATTGACATTGTCAACTTGGTAGATCAGACAGAGTATTAACTTAAATACTAACTTCCAAGGCAGAAAGGAGCATGAAACATGATTTCAGAGAGCACAAAACATCAGTGTGGTGACTAAATTAATGACTTCATTTTACAGCTGGGAAGACCTCGTTTTATCTGAGTATTCAAGTGCAGGCACCAGTCACTCAGACAAATTATTTTTAGGCACATTTGGGCAATGCTGTAGCAAAAGATGAATGGATGTAGTGGATGGATGGCCACTTGGCAGCACAGGAATTCCTGTCCCAGTGGAATAGCTCTAGATCCACACTGTCACAGCAGCACCTCAGAGGCAAGTCAAAGCTTACTGGAGCACTGAAATGTTATTCCACATACAGAGTAATAAACTAAATCCCTAACATTCTGTGATCACTGATGGTTTTTAATTATTATCAATGCTATGTTCATCTGGATGGAAGATGTGTTGATATGTACCTTCAAGAAATTTTTGCAAAAGCTGGTTTTGCTGAGTAGAATTGTGTAAAGTTGACATTATATGAAGTTTATTATTTGGTATTTGGATACTGCGTGAAACAGACCACACTCAACTGCCAAGCCATTTTTTCCACTGTGACTCCAACTTTGAGAGGAAGAAGACTAAAACAGTGTCAAATAATAACCATCTCATCAGTTTTTGACAATGTTGTAAACATTAATATCTAAACAATGTTGTACTGGGCATAAAAAACAGCACTTTCAGACCTGCAGAGAGAATAGATTGCCTAAACATGGTAATTTAGCAAGATAAATTTGGATCTCAACTAAAGGGCACTGGAATAATGTAAATGTTAATACTTCTCTCTGTGGATTTTCCCTTTAAAGAGTACACGTTTTAGAGCTCTTTTTCCCTCTATAGGCTGAGGAATATACATTGCCATATAGCTTCTTACTGTTCCCATCTGATGCTTTGTCTGAGAATTGCTCTAACTAGAATTATAGTGAGGTTAAGGTTTATGTTCATTAATATATTCTGTCTCTTCTGTCCTTTTTTTTTTTTTTTCCCCCTCCCCAAGTTATCTTTCTAGAACCAAGACAATGAAAGAGAAGGGGGGAAAAAACCAATTTTGGTGTAGCAGCAAATACTTTGCATTGTAACATCCCTAATGCAGTAATCTAGACTGCAGCCAAAATGCTAATCCAGTCTTTTACTGTCCCAGTGGGGAAAATTTAGCATTATTACAGAAACAGTGGTGAAAATTTTACGAAAGGGAGAATATCTTGCGTGCTGAAGAAGGTGAAGTTGCTCTGGGCTTTGAAATTGCTGCTCTTTTTGCCTTTTTTATATTAGAAATATACAGGATAATACAGCAATTTATCTCTCTCTGCTACTGTAAGGTGGGATATCAAAATATATGAATGTCCTATCTCCAGTTTTCTCATTCCTGAAACTCAGGTCAGTTCTGTGTCTGTGAATAAACGAACAAGGAGCACCTTTACATTTCATGACTAGCAATGCTAAAAAATTCTCTATTTCTGTTCCATGGTAATTTTAAAATTTTGATAATACAAAGTTACGTATTAAAATGAAACACATTGTGATGTTTCCTATGGAAAAGGAAAAGTCTTTTAAATTCCAGAGAAATATCTTTTTCACTGCTTTGAAATTGAATTGAAGTCAAGCTTTGTGCTCTCTTGCAGAGCACACACTAGAGCAAAGAGACGAGCTACTGCAGTTTGTCTTTGACATCCTTATCAAAAAGCCAAGATTTGACCTCCAAGGGATGTATTTTTCCTGTTCTGTTTCCTTGATGAGTGTTTGTACCATTGTGTTGGTAGCAAGAGACAATTAGCAAAGTTTGGTGTTTGCTTTTTTTTTGTTTTGTTTTTTTTTTGTTTGTTTGTTTTTGTTGGTTTTTTTGTTGTTGTTGTTGTTTTGTTTGTTTGTTTTTATCTTGGTGAGGGTTTTTGCTTCTGATAATTGTTTTCAATTTGGTAATTGTGCATTTTCACATTCACTTAGAGAAAATAAGAGAAAAGCCTAAAGTGTTTACCATTTTACATGAATGCGTAGCCCTAGACCCTGTCACTAATAGTCAGTATGCTGGAAGAAAGAGAAGGAAGGTAGAAAAGGAAGTAACCAAATAATAAATAACTAAATAAGAGAGAGATGGATGGCAAGGCATAGTGAAGGCCTTATGTAATAAAATCATTTTTATTTTGAGCAGTTATGACTAGCCCTTTGCTGAGTAATAGGATAGTAGGGAAAAAAGGATTTCTCCTGGCTCTGTGGTGTTGACAGGCAGCAGTTACACTCCTCAGAGGTTTATAACTTGGAATTGAAAGCCAGAATTTTCAAGATATAGTTAAAACTGAGCAATTAGTTCCTGAGCAAATTCATGAGTCCTCATTGCTTATTATATATTTGTTCAGCTACCACCTTTCTTTGTGCAAAATCAGATATTTGATTATTATAATTGCAATAAACCCTTCATTTTTATCAGCAACCACATGGATTACACAAGGACAATGATAATCTCAAAGGTGTTGAGTTTTTTGGCCTCAATCTGGCAAAATCATCAAGTGGTATCATTATTTCCAGCAGGGACATGGCTTCCCTGCTGCTCCTGTGCTTAAGAAGCCTTCAGAAAAGAGTGCCAAGCAAATACAGAAAAGAGGCAAGCAAATACAAAGGGAAGAGAGTAGGAAGCAAGCACAGTGGCTGGGAATACTGCATAAAACAGCAGTCACTGTGGTTTCAGGAATCAAGGAGGCCATCTATCATCAACTGATGTCTTGATCACTCTCTAGTGTATAAAAGTTGCTGTACGATTTCAGAAAGCACAGATTGTTTTTGCAGTTCCTGATCTGCTTTCCAGAAAGCTTATTGCAGGACTGGACACTGGGACTAGGCATACGTTCTTGATGCTCTAGGGTAGCGGAGACATGCTCCCAAGGGTGGCAGATATGGCACGGGAACACGAACCTATGCCGTTATGGAGACGTCACTGGAGGCCGAATGAGGCATCCTATGGAGCCCAAAATAGTAATAGAGGCAAATGTGTATGCAAATGAATTACACCCCTTACTTATCATCATAACAGATAATGAAAGTGTACCACAACCTGCCAGGTGCTCCTGGATACTTGGTCAGTACACATATTTACTCATTAATGCTAGTTTAGGTAACAAAACCTGCATTTGAAGAACTCAACATCCACCATCTTCACAGTATATAGGCTAACAGGACACTTTGCTGAATGCCAGCACACAACATGAATATCTCTTTAAGGGAGAAGCTGCCTGTTTCAGTATGCTTTGAGCAAGTCTGGTGGATATTGCAGAAGAAATCAAGAATAACCACCTCTAACTTTGCTATTGACCTACTACGTGGCCTCAGAAAACTCTAGAAGGATAATATAAAGTCTTCTTTTCGGGAGGAAAGAGAAGAAAACAAAACCCAAACAACCTTCTTTTCTAGACTGTGGGAAGTAACATGAGATAAGTGTCAAGGTGAAGACAAGTCAACGTGTAATTACTGCAGAAATTAATAAGCTGCTTTAAACTGCGTCTTCCACTACCAAGCATCAACATTCATCTGCTAACTCAAATGACACCTGCAGACAGAACTGTCTTTACAAAGATTTTATTTTATATCAGTTACCACATTAAGTACCTCATAGGTACTTTTTCTCCCTGCTGAAAATTAAGTAAAAATGCATAAAATGCATTGAGACTAGAAATATTCCTACAGGAAAAGTTGCTAGGGAGACTACTTGCAGAAAGCAAGAACTAAAAAGTCTGACATGGTTTGAAGTTTTTTTTCATAATTTGACATGATTTGAAATTATTTAGGCATGCTGTGAAATAATTAGTCAAAGCTCTTCAGCCTGGCCTGACTGTAAAACACAGCTTTGTACTGGTGGAGAAAAACTTATGAACTGCCAATGAAGTACAAGCATAGGCAGAAGTTTGGCTAAGCCCCTGCAGTGAACTAACAGTAGGAAAATCAAATGTGAGTTATTTGAGGTGCTGTTATTCACAAAGATAAGGCTTTCTGACTCTTTGAGAGTGGTATCTCCGTACAAAACCACAAATGAGAATGAATATCTTCCCTAAGGTCTCAACTGCTGTAGCAAGAAGAGGTTCCCATGCTGCAAAGATGAGGTTTTGTGGGTATTTACTTAGGTTATGAATCAGCTGGAAAAAGAGAAGAAAACACACAACTAGGGCTACAAAGTCAAAGGAAGACTTTTTCTGTCTCTTTCTACATTGCTTAACAGTATAACATTTCTGTTTCCACTTCAAAATGGAGATAGGATCGAATCTGGCTTTATCAGTGAGACTTAAAAATCATTTTGTTGTAACCTCTACTACTGCCCTGACTAAAAAATGAGTGACAGATTGACTGACCAAAGAGAAACAGTGCATAGGACTTTGAACTGTAGCAATCACTACTGCATCCATATTAACTAAAGACAAAACTAGCAGCACTGAGAAACAGAGAAAATCGTGAATAGGCTGAGATAGGTATGAATTGTGCTACAGATCTAGTGAGCCTCCTAATAGCAGCAGTAGCACTGAAAACAATTAACAAACACAGCCCAGCACACCCAAGTCATTATGGTAAATTCACAAAATGGGTTTACATTAGATGGCAAGGTTACACAATCAGAACTCGTCCTTTCTTTCTTTTGGGAAGGCGAAAGAGTCCTGCCTTGTTGAACTTGCCATTTCCAAGCCTGGCTAAGGAAACTCCCTCTTCTACAAAGGGTGAAGATCTTGCATGTATTTTCACACCAGAGTGATATGTCACTGTTATATACAGTGTCTGCTCCTTGAAGAAGAGTTGTCAGGATACACTATGTTAACTTATTCACATCTCAGTCACACATCTTCAGTCCAACAGTCTGTCCAGTCATCCTGACCTGAGTTAAACTAACCATAGTCTGCTAGAATGAGCAGCTGGTGAGAAATCCACAGATAGCCACTTATGTGCAGCAATGCTTCCCACTACAGCCTGCACTGCACTGCTCTGGATTGCTTTGCTATGTTGCAGCTTGAGTGGATTTCTGCAGAATTTATCTTGTGAGTTGAGATTATAAGGAAAAATTATGAAAAAAAACCCCAACATATTAAAAGAATAGAGCTTTGAACTCCTCATTAAAACAGGCTGACATGTAAAGGCCTCCCATTATTTAACTTTCTTACAAGGTAAATTCTGTTAAATAATGGGAGGCCTTTGCATGTCAACCTGTTTTAAGAAGGACAGCAGAAATTCTATCTTAAAGACATTGGCAGTGGGGAATCTGGAGGGAGACAGCCTCCTGACAGAGTTTACCTTTAGAGAGATTAGGGAGATGGATGACTGGATCAGCATGGTAAAGTCAGCAAGTGGGTTCATGAGACACAAAGGAAGAGCAGCTCAGGATGCATCTGGACCATTGGAAAGGAGGAAGGTGGAAGCTCCAAGAGACTTCTAACTTGCCTTTGCTTTGACTCACTCTTGTCTCCGCCTAGAAAGTTCCCAACTTTCCAGAAGCAAAACGCTTATGTGGGGCCAATGGGAAGAGGAAAGAAGTGAGGAAAACCAGATTCAGTGTTGCTGGACCTCCACAGAGAGGAATTGGGGAACAGAAAGCAGGATGAGATAATTTTAGCACTCATGAGGTGCAGGTTGCTAGCACTAGGGGTTTCGAGGAAGCTGCTGAGAAAGATGGGGTATGGTGGTCCAGAGTGTCACACAGAAGAAGGAGGGAGAGAAACCAAGTGACTTTGAGAACCATAACCATCTTTGTTAAGACACAGTCATTCCAGCAACTGTCCTGAGCCAACTACAAGCCAGCACTATGCGACCCAGGTCAGTCACCAATTGTCACAGCAGCAGTAGTTGACTTTATAGCCATGGATGGGTACCAGCACTTATTTCTTAAGAAGACTTTGGGTATAGCTGGGGTTTTTTTTTGTATCACTCTCAGGAGGCTGCTTATACCTGTCCCTGTTGCTTTGGTCCACTTAAGGGCCAGAGAGAGAAAGCAAGCACATTTCCCAACTCTTTTCTTCTGCCAGTAACTGGGTATATGTAAGCTTTGCTTTGTAGCAGTGTTACATTGACACTTGAGGATGCCAGGTCTAAGCAATCTGACCTTCTAGGGGAAGCAATACTTTTTATTGTGCCTACTGGTGTCTCTGTCTTCACTGCAGAACACAGCAGTGGTTTTGACTAAATAGAAGTATTGCTGCTGGGGACTGAGAAAAGATTGGATGTTGGGAGTAGCTTAAAAATCTTTTACTTAAAGTCCATAAGATTAAATACAAAAGTTTCCAGGTGATAGGCACCCACTCCATGTGTTAGGAATGCTGATGATTTTGTCTTCGCATATGTCCTGCCCTGTCATCGGCTCTTGCAGAAGCTGAAGGTAAGACTACAACAAATTTTTTATTAGTGCATTGGTTGCTGGTACGCTGATAAATCGAGATTTCTCCATAACAAAGCTTCATTGGTCCTCTGTCATATGGTGACTTTTGAGACCATGTGACTATCCTTGTACTCATGTCTCCAGTTGGTCTTCTAGGTGGAACAGAACCAGGGAGACATTAAGAAAAAAGCGTGAGATGAGTGTCAACTTCTTTGAAGCAAGTGTCTCGTAGGCAAGGACAGAGAAGGCTCATAATAACTTCTAATTGCTCCAAGCTAGGCACAGCATAGTTGTGTTCTTTCCAAAGTTGCCCATGCTGAGTTGTACTTTTTTCCCTAACAGAAAGATAGTGTTGTTCATTGTCACTGTTGTTCATTGTTACTGGTACAAAAGCTCATCTCAGAGCTCTGATAGCATTTGCAACATTATCAAAAATTTTACTGTCACTGGTATTTGGTTGCATAAGGCAGAATTGTCAGAGCTAGGGTAGGAACAGTGATGTTTTTAAAGCACAGAGTTCTCTGGGATAGAGGCTCTTTTGACCTCCTTTGTATAGTGTAGTCTCACCTAATGGAGATTTTCTGGGTCTAGATAGAATGGTTCAAGATGTTACCAGGCTGGAGATTGAGATGCTCTGAAGGATCACATAAGGATTCCTATTCCATTTTAGAGTAATAACAGCTAGATTACTAGCAAGGGCAAGTCACAATCCGGTTTACTTTGCAGTGCATAGGAACAGAGACATTTTCAGACCTCTTAGTGAAGGAGGAGGAAACTTCATGTTGAGAGGCTCAGGAGCACAGATGGGGTCACTTCATACATCTCTGCAGCTACTCCTGAAATGGCTGTGTTATCACACCTCACCACATGCCCTACTCAGACAACAAGGCAACTGCAAATTACACAGCAGCTCCACCACCAGCTGCCTTGCACTTTCTGCGTGATGGGATGCTGCTCAGAAGTCACCTTCACTGACCCCCATGTACCATTGACATTGCCCTACCCAGCAGCTTCTGCTCTTAGAAGGGAGTTTAAAAGAAGATTTAGAACTTAATGTAAGTATGATTAAATCCTCAGAAATAACGACAGGTGTCTGTCATATTTAAGACATAAAATGCATCTTGCCAGGCTTTCTGAAGTGCTTGAATATGAACATTTTATATTTAAAAAAGAAAGAACATTTCATTTAACATGAAATGTGTGGGTTGGTACCCAAAAGCTGAGAAATAAATCATTGTACCATTTTTGTAATTCTCCTCAGACCTAGGAAATTCAGAGTGTAAGCTGTATTTTAAAAGTTAACACATTTTCATATAGAAACATAAGGTAAAACCTTTAAACAACCTTAACTCAAGCAGCTGTATAGAAATATTATTTGAAGCATAATTCAGTGAAAATATATAATTGCCCCAGAAGTAGATTATTTGAAAATATATTTAAAATATATTTACCTTCTCTAGAAGCACTCTTTTATCATAATCAGCTGTGTTTTTCACCACTTTGTTGATGAACAATCACCTTAAATTCTGAATGATCCAGTTCTTGTGTCTGTTTCTTATATCAGTCTGACCTAATTAAACGTGCAGAGTGATGGAAACATGGTATCGGGCAGTTATTGTCTCTAAAGTAATCCCTGTTTACCATGGGATATGAAATTTAAATCATGTCCTTTCTGTTGTACACAATCTCACCCATAATAAGAGACTCTGCAATCACCAGAGAGTAAACAAATCTGGTCATGATGGTTAAGCAGATTCCAGCTTCGGCTTTGTGGCTTACCTTCATTTCCCAAAACAATTCTAAATCCAGAAAAAGGTGTCAAGTTACCAACATGCTGAAAAAAGAAGCCCTCAAACTTCCAGATGAAAGGAAGCTACAAACTAATTCAAGCAGCCTTGTGACTTCTCTTCCAGCTTAGCCTAACACAGTAATAGTTGGGTTCTCTTATAATGAAGGTTTTACAAATATGCTGGGACAATAGAATGAGAAAGACACAAATTATATCAACAAAGCAATGCTTTAAGTTTTTTTTAATAATGTACTTAATAGAGTTAGTGGAGTGATGGAATTACAGTTGGCAGAAACAGTTTCTTTCAAGTGTTTACTTTCGACAAGTCAAGTGTTTCCATGAAGACAAATTGTGTTAAGCAGCATGTTCAGCCTACATACTTGTCTGTTCCCTGAGGATATGAGGCCTGGCCTTGATATCCAAATGAGGTCAGGGGAAAACTTCCACCTCTTTGCACTATCTTGCGGCATTAAAAAAAAAGAAAAAGAAGAAAAAGAGGCAGACAGAGTGTGAGAGACAGCAGAGAGTTCCCAACAACTGGGGCCTGTGTGGCTTTGACTTGGGCCAGTGAAGGTCAGATGTGCAGGTCTGAAGAGTCCTTCATGTGCAGCCTGGATTTCCTGGTTAGTGCTGCTGGAGCTAATTTGCCAGCCAGCCAGCAACGTCCCTCCAAGTTGAGGAACTCACAGAGCGAATTCAAAGATTGCCAGAACAGACTCGGAGCTTTCAGCAGTAACGTGAGATTGCCAAGGACATAGCTCTGGATGACATACCTAGGGTTATTTTAGCAAATGACTGTTTATAATGCAATGTAGACGTATGCACAAAGACACAGTGGCCTCAAGAAAAATAGCGTGCATGTTATGCATTAGATACAATTGCAATTGTGCTCTGTGCGGCTGTATAAGACACAAAGCAAACTATCACGTATTGCTTATAAAATAGCTTAAATTTCATAATCAGTGAGAAATACTTTTTCCATTCTTATTCTAACACAATTTGCATCATAATACAGCAATGAGACCTCAGTCAGGTAAGTGACCCTTCCTTATCAAGGACTGAACAATCCAGAGATAATAGCTCTTTCTTAAGTTCAATTTTATGTGCAGTGAAATGCTATAATTAGGACATAGAAGCTATCAAGTAAAACTGTGCTTAAAGAAAACAGTCTAAATGTATTTTCATCAAATGTACAAGAAGCAATAGACTGCTCTTAAAACTTGCCTCACAAAAGCTAGGCACCAGCTAAATTAATCTATTGTCTGCGTAATGAAGCTGTCCAATGCATTCTTTGGGAAAATAAACTAGCATTCCCCAGTGCAAATCATAATGCGTTCTCACGTGCGATAATACAGGGACAGCTGAACTAAAAAATGGCTCAGGCACTGAAGTGTTGGCCCTTCTCAGCCTCTTCCCTCATTCTGGGAATCAGACACTGCTTGATTTTCCTGGGCTCCAGGCAGGTTATAGGCAGAGAGCTTTCCCACCGTTGTTTGTTTTTAATTACCTCTTTTTGCCTTCCTCTCCTCTTTCTTCACCACCACCAGGGCTGCCTAGGAAGGGGGAGGGAAGAACCTTCCTGAAATATTTCTTAGCAAAGAGAGGCCCCAATGCTGGAATTTGGGCTGGATGGGTGCATGAAGACGTTGCTTCTCTGTGTGTGGGTTGTTTTTTTTCTTTCTTTCCAATAGCCAGGCTGTTTTATTCTTTTCAATGGTAATGATGTGTGCAAGGAATGATTTTGTTGTTTATTGAAGCAGTTAAACCGTAATTGCAGTGAGAGGATAAAGAAAATGGCTTTTTCCATATCCTTCTTGATATAATCTCTATGCTAATAATACCCAGATTGCTATGTTTGAGAAAGGACACATGTATATATTTATATGGGGAAAGAAACACATTAGCAAGGCAGAAAAGGTGGCTAAGAAGAGTGATGAAAGAAAAATGCCTAGTCTGGGAGGGAGAGAACAAGTAAGACAAAACAAATTGCAGGCCTGACTAATTTCTTCCCTGGATATGTGACATGAGAAGAAGAGTTGGCTACAGCTCAGTTTATAGGACCAGTTCATAGTTTGACCCCAAGCCAAAAATGCCCATTGGGTTTCTGTGCTCCATTTGGTTTGCTGCCATGAACAAAGAAATACAGAAGCCACCAAACATCCAGCAACTGTTGCCTTCCCCCTCTGCAACAGCAGTAAGCTGTTTTGTGGCTGCATCAGCACACAGGAGCTTTTTGACTTAAACATGGAGAGATACTGGAACTATAGAAAAATATTTTCACTGTTTTGCTACACAATCATATTTGGGGACATATGTGGGACATGATCTGGTCATTCCTTTGTCTGTGATCTGTTAGTTTATGCAACACCTAGAATAGAATCATAGAATCATTTTGGTTGGAAGAGACCCTCAGGATCATCGAGTTCAACCATAACCTAACCTAATCTAACCTAACTTGGTACTAAACCATGTTCCTAAGAACCTCATCTAAAAGCCTTTCAAATACCTGCTGAAATGAATTTTGCGTAGGTCTAGATGCCTGCCGGGTAGTCACCCCGGACTTTTTTTGTAGTTGTTGGACAGAAGTTGACATTCTTATTGGGCAAGTAGTCTTGATATGCTTAAATGCCCCCCTAAACTAAAGTGAATTAGTGTCTTTTCCTCTCACTCCTGACCTTACGAGGAGGTTAGATAAAGAGCCAGACATCAGTGTCTATTCTGTAAACAACTTAAATGAAATCCCACAACAGATCTCTGAACCTGACAGAAAGATGATGCATCAATAAGGGTTACATCTGCAGTTACCAGTAGCCTTGTCTCTGTTGTTCCTGGGTGGAAGGGTTGCAAGTAGCACTTGTCAGGTAAAAACAGCGAAAACAGCTACCAAAACAAGTTGGTGTTTAATGGGTAATGCTTTCTAATTGCTGGAATCAAAAACCTGTCTTGGCTTGCTAAGCTTCTCTCTTTTTTTTTGGTCACCTTCAACAAGTCTTTATTTAGATATGCTGTGACTATGAAGTCAGAATCTCCATGTTCTTGTTTACAAAGCTGAAGACACATTCGATGGAGAAAACTGAACCCACTAACACTCATACTCAAAATATAGCTGAATCTCCTGACTCAGCTTGCTTTTATATTGTTTAGGGAAGAGGAGCAGAGGGAGAGCAGCTGTGCTGGACTCACAACTCCCATGCACAAATGCAATTTCTTCAGATTACCACCTTAAAGAGAACTTATTCTAATGTCTTCATTTCCATCTTTGGGGGGCATTTCACTTGCTCTTGAATGCAAATGTATTTCAAGGCATGTTTCAACCTTCTCTCTCCCCTTATTCCTTCCCTAATGATGAAGTCTTATGGTCTTTTAGGTAGCTGGCAGGCATCCAAGAGAAGGGGAATGAAACATCTCTATGCTTATTTGAGAGAGAATCTCTTATGAATAAAGAAGGACCCCAGAATATCAGGTTTTACATGCTGCTCTAATTATTTTTTTTTCAGAAAGTCAGATTAATTCCAATTATAAGCTTACAATATAACAATTTGCAAAAAACCCCCACATTTCTTCCGTCACCAGTAATTCCTGGTTACAGGTCAGCAGGGCTTTATATTGCTAACATATGACATCATAGTGTACACTGCTCTTCTAGAATCATCACATCATACATGATCTGGCCAAATTCTGTATTAGTTCATTTGTAAAAATGCACACATTCCATTTAGGCTTGAAAAAAGTGAGAAAATAAAGTTCCACAATGCCCAAAATCTATTTTCTTTCTGTATTCATCTGCAAAACTTCTTCCCCCTTTCTCTGAGGTGTGGAGAACAATCTGCACAAGTATAAAAATCTTTGTTTCTACTTCAGCATGTCAGTTGTTGGCTTTTGTCCACTTCGCAAAGGGTGTCAATGGGGTCACCTGTGTTTGATCATTACAGAGGGAATGCACATCCTTATCTGCATCCTACACTTTACTGGAAGTGTAGGCCTCCTCATCAGGCTGGAAGGGATGAATTCAGTAAGACCATCCTTCTCCTGATGTCAAGGAAAGAAAGGTCAGTATAAGCAATTGCTGTTTAAGTTTAGTAAAGTTGAGGAAAGGAGATTAGCAAGACTGAGCTTTGTCACCTCTTGGGTTTTGGTTCAAGTCTTCAGTGAATGAAAAATCATCTGTGCCCGAAATGAATTCATATCTGTCAGAAAGTATTTCAAAGAGACAGTAACCTCTGCCTGTCTCAGACTGAGGTAAGTGTTGAAAATCCACCTCTCCTTACAGCGAGTTCAGCAAAGACAAAGGAACACTGATGAGGCTGGAAGCATATTGGTCCAGAGAAAGTGATAGAAAAGCTTTTCCCTAGAATTTAATGACAGTCAAGGATTCTTAAGGTTGCTGTGGCTTTTGGCTACCACTTCTCTACTACCTTCCATGAATAGCACATGAAAATGGTAGAGAGAAAGCTTTCGTGAGGGTGACTAGAAAGCCAGGCTTTGTTTTATTCAATTTTATTTTGCCATTACCAGGGACAGAAGCCCTGATTATTTCATTCAGAAAAGTGCCACACATTTCTGAGGAGTGTGAAAAGGCAAGTAGATCCCTTAAAGTAGTAATGTTTATAAAGAAGGGAAAAAAGTCAGCAATACTAAGTCTGTAAAAATCAAGCTCACATTGCATTTCTCACTGTCAGTGGTACAACGGTAAATCTCAGAACAACATTTCTGGGATAAATATGGTATACAGGAAGAGTGGGAAGGGAGGGCAGCCTGAGATATTCTGAGTGATACTCAAGGAATTATAAAGTAAATTGCACAGCACAATAAACTGTTTCTGTTATGCTATTGTACCTTACTTCTATTAGGTACAGAGTAATTGCAGAGTCAGTTTATTGTTCCAGAAGAACAGAGGAATTGGAAAAAAGAGGCAGCATTCTGCTTTTCTTGAAAGAGATCTCATTTTCTGTCTGTAGATTCCAGAAATGTGAACAACCAAAGAAAAAGAGAAACTTGAAGCAAGACATCCTCTTAGTTCAAGCCACTGTTGTAACCTGTTGGTTATTTGTACATTTTTACTTACAGCAATTGCAAAATTGCTAGACCAAACCTCAGAGAATAAACTCTAAAGCATTTCTTATGGACATCTTAACCTTGCCTAGAAGTAGTGCTGTGATATCTCACAAGGTATTTCACATATGTGCATGTGAAAACTATGTACAAAATATAAGTAAGAAACAGATATTCCAGTGACCTGAGCTTGACTCTTCTTCCAAACAAGGCTATAGCTCTGGTGAAAGCACAGTAGGTACTTTAACATACCAATCATATCTCTCATCTCAGAAGAGCTGGTGACATGATTCCCTCTCATTAGGAGAGAAATAAGTAGTCATATTCTCCCAGGCAGAAGAGACAGAAGTGAAGGAAGGAAAGATATTAAGTACAATTCACCTGGAAGGTGTGTGCTGGGCCTATTAATATTGTTGTCTGATTTCTTATTTTAGCCTGGAGCATTTCCCTGTTCTTGTAACCTGCAAGCAGAGCAGAGGTAGGAACATCTGGCTACTTCTACCGACAGTCACAGCCTGTTTGACCAGCTCTAGGAACAAGTGATGTGACTCAAATGGGAATTACAGAACAACCTCTGAGAAGTTTTGAAACCAGATCTCGACAAAAGTGTCTGGGAAGTAGAACTGGAAAAAGAATCCCTTTTCTTTTTCTGATTTCTTTTTCTTGTTTCCCTGCCTGTGACCGTACTGTTATGCTTTATGTTAGCTCCTCTTTGTGTGCATTGTATTTCAAATGTTCATGGATACCTAACTCAGGTAACCAGCTAGAATGATTCCATATTAATCATTTGCCATGTCTAGATAGCTGAATCCATCCATTGTTAAAAAACAGCTGTGTAACAGGAGAGCTGCACGAACATCACCGTAAGTAAATACATCTCCACAGGCTTCAAAATGAGACTTTTTTTTTGGCAACACATAAAAGGAAGAACCTCATACTGCATTGTAGAAATCTCTGTCTTTGGAAGCTCCGGAGTGCAAAGGTACATGCAGATTACAGAAACAATGAGATAAGTTCACAGGAGAATACTCCATCAGTGTTTTCCTGCTCCTTCTCTCTGCTCTCCACCCTGGCAGGAACCTTGGCCTTCACTCTGAGAAGTCAAAAAGACTTCGTTTCAGACAACAAGAGAAAGAGCAAGCAGTTCTTATCCTGGATGGCTCTCTATACTCAGTTGTCTGTGAAAGGATGTGCAGCCCTCCGCTAAGTTGCAGTTGCATTACATTAGAATTTCTACTTTGAATTAGATACTGTATATTTAAATCTAAACCCAAAGCCTTGAACAGTCTCTTTGACAGTAATGAGAAAAATTAGTAGTGTGAAAATCCATGACCTTTACTGCAGTTTTGTAATTCTTCGGAGTCCATTGTTCCCAAATTACCTATTTATCTGTTTTGAGATAGGAATGTGTTCAAGATGTGGCAGGGTGGTGGGCTGATGGGAATGCTGATCTCTGAGAGCAGAAGTTTTTTTTTCTTTTGAGTTAACAAGAGTATTTGTATCTGCCTGTCTCCATGACTCACGCAGGGATTGTAAATTATTCCCCTCTGGGAGCCAGAGGCTACCAGCTCATCTGTTTTACTGCATGCAGTAACTCACTTGCTCTCTCTGGGAGGCTTTCTTACATAAATAGCTCTGTTGACAAATGTCCCATTTCAGGGTTCTGCATTGGTTTCAATAGGATATTTCATATTTAAAGTTCAATATTTGCTAAAGTACTTAGTAAAAGAAGATTTAAAGAGAGAAAACCTATCCTGTCCATCATAATTTTATTGTTGATTCCACTCTTCCACTGGTCCCCATGCCTGTAGAGATGCTATCTCAGCAATGCTACCAATATACTTCCCTACTTTCTTTTGTGGGTGGGATGTTCTCCCCTACACAAAGCTCCATGTGCACTTAGTAGAATGGCAAAGTGAGAGGGAAGCAGAACAGACTTCAAAGCTCAACCGTTTCCTCATTTTTCTATTCTAGCAAATGGCTGGTTTCAGTGACTGTTTCTGTAAGGCAGAAAAGCAGCCAGCAGAGAAGGCCGTGGTTGTTTCATGGTTCACCTACATCAGCAGGAAACACAAACACATCAGGCAATGCATCTCACTATCCTTTTCCTGATAGATTCTAGTAGCAGACCTTTGGAGTAAAGCCAAGATAAACACAGAGGAAAGTTTTGTCTCTAAACTCTTCCTGCTCTTGAAAAGAGGCCCACTGGGACTGGAAGTTATACCTGTATTTTTAGTAAACCTTTGATTTTTTTTTTTTTTTTTTTTTCCTGGAATGAGCTTCTAGGAGATACTTTGACCAATCCAAACTCCATGTACTCTGCTTTACCTAACTTTAATAAAACCTTTCCAGAATGCATAAAGTTTTGAGTAAGAGTGCAGAAATGAACAAGTCTTGTTTACCTGTGAAACAGGTGGCCTGTTCTCAGTCACAAACAACCATCAGTGAGGATGGAAAAGTGGCTCTCCTGGAGCATAAAATCATAGAATATTAATAGTGCAGGTTGGAAGTGACCTTCAAAGGTCATCTAGTCCCACCCCCTTGCCATAAGTGGGGACTTCTTCAACTAGATCAGGTTGCTCAGAGCCCCGTCCAGCCCGGCCTTGAATGTCTCCAGGGATGGGGCATCTACCACCTCTCTGGGCAACCTGGGCCAGTGTTTCACCACCCTCAGTGTAAAAAAATTCTTCCTCACATCTAGCCTGAATCTCCCCTCTTTAGTTTAAAACCATTACCCCTTGTTCTATCACAACAGGCCCTGCTAAAAAGTCTGTCCCCATCTTTCTTATAGGCTCCTTTTGAATACTGAAAGGCCACTATAAGGTCTACCCAAAACATGCTTCATTCTGTGACAGCAGCACAGGCAGCTGAGGTACATCACTTCTCAAATACATACCTGTTCCTCTATGCAACTACTGAGAACCCCAGACTGACTGGATTAGTTGTCCAAGTGTTAAAACAGCAAGGGTAAAGGGAGATTAACTTTACTTCAGGCAGTGGACACAAGAAGACCCTAAGTGACTATGAAAGAAAACATTTCCTCTGATACATTTCATGTACCTATAATTATTTTCCTGGCAGTTCTTTAGCTTCCTAATCCTTTTCTGCAGTGGTAAAAAGCATTTGGTCTGCTATTTAGGTTAGCAGTTTGACACATATGCAAAGTGAATAGCATGTAAATTAGCCCAGGATGCAGTTCTTCCAGATGAACAGCCATATGTAAATGTAAGGAATTAATATAATCTCTGCTAATTGAGATTATTTATGTAGTAAATCATCTGAGACCCTACAATTTTATTTAAAAGACCAAAATGCTTTTAAAATGAATTTTAATTTGATTCCACTTCTTTCAGTAAAAAGTTCTATTTGAAAGAATTGCATGAAGAAATTTCTAGTTTGAGCCCACGCAGCTGTAGATTCCTTGTCATGCAAAGTTTTATGTAACAGTAAAACCTAATTCTCTGTTACTGCTACACTTGTACTTAGTTTGTCTTCCAGCAAAAATTTTAAAGCAAATGCCAAGCAATTTGTTGGGATGATGCAAACAACACAAATGAACCTTAAGTGAGATGTTCTTTATCAGCCGCTGGCAGACTCTATCCATTGTTCATTTCAGAAATTATGCAGGTAAAGCATTTCATGTGTTTAAGAAGCTTTTAGTACATCTACCCAACATGTATAGGGAACACAAAATCAGTCAAATTCCAAAGAAAAAAAATAACATCCTATGAAAACCTGACTGACTTACCACTTAAAATATTTAGAGGATTTCTTTTTTTCTTTCAAATGGTTTTACATTCCACATACTATGGAGTTTTTAAACAGGAAACCAACAGATTTGCTTGGACCTTCTGTTAACTTCCCAAAAGTGAATTCAAAACACAAATCTCTGAAAAATTCTGTGTTTCCAGACAGACAAATAAATAGTACCTTGAGGTGCAACACCTGCAGATGTATTCTTCCGAGTTTGTGGTTCCTCTTCCACAGAGAAAACGTTGCAAAAAACCCATCTGCTACAAAGCTCTCACAAAATGCCTTCCTAGCATCCTTGCCTGTTGAGGAGCTGTCAAAAGCTGTCACTCCACATGGGAGTCCAGGCTCAGCCTGTTGCTGAGGGCAGGATTACACTGGTTTTGTCAGCGTAGAAGTAGTGTCAGGCACTACAACTAGCAAGGCAGAAAGAGTATTCACCTCCCCACTGTCCCATGTGTTGTGTGAGCACATAACAAGGCTTCAGACTTATAGAACAGCACCAAGTACCTTGATGGTTCATAGTATATGGGACAAGCACAGCAGCATTTTACCTTGGGATGGTGTACAATCATAGGTAATTATGGCTGGAAGGGACCTAAGTCTAAATAATTAGCTTATTCATCTGCTCTGAGACAGGATCTACTGTACTACTGCAACACTGACAGGTATTTCTCTAACTCAAGTTTATTATTAAAAGCCACTGGTAACAGGAACACTGCAACAACCTGGCGAACTATTCTTATGCTTTGTCATACTTTTAGCAACAGTTTTTAGCAAGAAATTTTGCCAGAAGCTTTATCACAATCTTTTTTTCAATGCAATTTAAGTTAAGTTTGAATAGTCATGTTAAGAAATCCCAATCATTCTCAGGAAATACAATTTTGTTTCCCTTTTATAACTTCTGGAAAAATTTAACTTAATTTCATCAGGGCATGGAGATACCAGGAGCCTCTGCCAGGTTCCCCAATGGCCCTTTTTTCTTGTTGGAAAAGGAATTCACCTTACAGAGTACCAGAAGAGGGTGGCTGCCACTCTGAGTTATTAGTTTGAGTTATTTTCTGACACATGCATTTATTTTTCTTAAATTATTTTTTAAGGTTTCCTTTGCAAAATATCTCAACAATTGTCTAAATAAAATGACAAAGTTATATGCTTCTAGAGAACAGAACAGAAGCTTTAGCAAGGGGCTGGTACCTTAAGCAGAAGTTTACCACCAGTGTTAGAAGAGATGCTCAGCACCCTCAGTAGTACAATACAGGCAAGAAACACACTCTTTGCAAAACCCTACCTGAATAGCTGGCCATTGGGCTTCCAAAAGCAGGTCCTTCAAACACCAGACACAGATGTGGTGCTTACTAATTGTGTGAAAACCTGTCTGTCCTTCTGGGGGACTTGTAGGAAGGGCATTGGAGAATTGTGTCCTGGTTGCTTCCTAATTGATTTCTTGATAGCTTCCACCTGGAGCCCAGAGGGTGGCCACCCACTGCCTCACTGAGGAGGATGTACTGCCTCATTGATACAAAGTTTTTCTATGTAGATAGTCGAACTGGGGAGAAAAATCAAGGTGGTGTTTGGTCTAACCACACAGTGAAGGCATGTGTAGTGTGGGTCCTGACATTACTGTGCTTCATCAGATGCATTCAAGTGAATGAATGCCTTAAAGTTATAATGTTGTTTTATATCTGCTTTTATACTGAGCACTTTCTGTAACCCATGAACTTGTCCCTATAAGAAGCCTATCATATTTGACTTTGTAACAATTTAAGCCTATAAAATTTGGCTTTCTAGGATGTAGAAGACAGTAATCACTAGAAATCAGACAATTCCAGGGGACATCATGATCCCAGCCTCCGACTATGATGCTTTATAGAGGCGATAAGTGAAAAATGCCTTCCTTTAGGCTGTAATTCAAAAAGGTGCACCAAAGTATGTTGAGAGCAGTGCACTTTCTCTCCCTTCTAACCTCTCTTTGCAATGAAATACATTTTTACTTTAAGTGTTCAACTCTTTCACAGGGAAAGTTGTTGATTACCACTGTAGGGACAAGGAGAAAAATAAAGAAGTGATGGGAAATAAAGCAAAAATGTTATCTGTTGGGGTCTGTGATGGCCAATAAAGTAATTCAACAACACAGCTGTTAGCAAACAGTTGGAGCTAGTTTGCAGTGACCCCTGAAATCAGACGCATAGACAAGGAAGGCAGAAAAGGGAGAGAAAGTAGAGTTTTTCAGCTGTCAGTGGAAAATAAATCAGCTAGTTTTACCCCTCTACACTGTCAGTGAGTAGGCACATCTCGTGCTCCCCAGCCACCTGTGCAGGCTGCAGGAGAACAATGATTTAGTGACTTCCTGTTTTCCCTCATCAAAATTTTAATCATTAGAATAGCACTTTTGCTGCAAAAGCCATGAGAAAGGAACAGAGAAAACAGCTGGTTAGAGATGCAGGCTGTCAGGAACCACCTGCATGAAAATGTGCATGCATGCATGCTTCCCCATTTTTCATTCAGTATGCGAAAAAACATTAATTGCCACTGGAAGTACAGTGTGATGTCTTTTGATTAGTCTCCTGGGCCAAGAGTGTAAGAGAGGCAGTACATTCTTAACACAGAACCTATTGATTAAATCTTGCATTCTGACCAGGAAAACTTGGTTGAAACAATAATGTTTTAGGGATGTGTCCTTAATTAGAGTCAATCAAATGGCACTAACCACTAAGTACCACAATTCTTCAGGAAATCCTGGTAGGAATTTAGACCCTCTTCGCTTGAGCTAAGACAAAGCTCATATGTGAAGGTCATGTTTTCCATGCTGTCAACCACCTCCAGGAGCTGCCTTACCCCTGGAAGACAAAGAGTTGACAGCTGTAAATATAAAATTAGTGGAAAAAGAAGCATTTGATGGTATCAAAACCACTCACAGAACATGTACAGAAGTGTTATCTCATACATTCAGGTAAACCCATATGGAGATCACTTTTCAGTATGAAATCAAAACTTTTCATGGAACGGAAAGAGTTGAATGGGTTTGGAGAGATCAAAGGTAAGGGTGCAAACCAGTTGTGATAGTTGCCAGTTTGAGATGGGTACGTGCTTTTCACTAGGAACTGAAACTAGAATTTTCTTTAGTGAATCACTGGACCAGCCATAGGTTCAGAGTAATGAAACAGAGTAAAACAGGTAAAATTGACTGGGTATGTTAAAAGTCCCAGAGCTGTTACTTGGACTTCAGTATCCATAGGCACAACCACAAGAGACCTGAAGAGGAAGAAAACTCCTATAGCAAAGATGTTCAGTCTCTTGGACGAGGTTATTTCCACCTTAGGGTTCATACTAATTTTGTCTGCTTCACTACCATTTCTACCAATCCTGCTAGTCAGAAAAAAACCCCAATGTAACAAAAATCCAGTCCTTTCCATTGTGCACATAAGCATGCAAGAGTTATCTCCAGAGACAGCTGTGAGATGTGGAATATCTGGGCTCAGTGCCTGCTTAGGGAGAAGAATATGTATCTCGCCTCATCGGTGACTAATAGGAGGCGAAAGAAGAGGGGAGGGTGACTGTGACTTGAAAGGCATGGAGTTTTTCTGCCCTCCAGAAACAAAAGTCCAAAACTTTTGTTTACTTATTCTTTTACTATGCTAATGAAGGCATGAAGAAAGATGATAAAGATATAAACTGTTAAATAATTCAGAAGGAAAAGATTTCCAGTCCAAGAAAAAAATTCATAGAGTTTTAAGACCAAAAGAGAAAACTGTGGTAATATATAATAATCTGATCCTACCATTACTCTCTCCTGCAATAGTTTTTGTTGAGGCTGAAGAAAGTACATCCTTCCAAAAATCTCTGCAGCCTTGATTTGAATATTTTTCAATTACAGAGTATTCACTCCAATCAGTAGATAATTTGTTTCAATGACCAATCTTCTCACTGTTAAAATCGGTATGTTATCACTGGCCTGAACTTGCCTAGATTTAACTCCAAGGTATTGATTCTTATTACATCTAAATCCATGAAACTGAAGAGTTCTATTCTTATCAAATTCTGATTTCCACAGCAAAATCTTAACATGTGGCTTGGCATCAAGTCTGGAGATATCTGCAATACTGTTACAACGATATTGGCTGCTATTCATCGTGTTCCTGACTGGAAGGAAACTGAGAGATAAATGAGTGAGTAAGTAGTTTCTGTAGGTCAGTATGAACCAAACCCCAAACAACAAAAAGGAAAAACGACAACAACAAGATGCTGGTAATTAACTAACAAATCAAAGTGACATTCCAGTTTAGCTTTATCGGAACAAAACAACTGATGCTCTGAGGCTGCCTATGCCTCTGAGTACTCATTATTAATCTAAGAAAGTCAGGTGCCTATGAGCCTCAGGAGCAGCAGCTCAAAATTAAGGCTTCTAGGGTACAAGACTCCTTGCCCTGAAGCCAGCTGTCTAGGGAACATGACCTCCATTCATCAGCATGCTGGATAACTGGGTTAAGGACCAAGCACTGCCAGCATCTGACTTAGGTTAGAGGTGGAAATGAAATAGTTCCTGTCCTGCTTTCTGGACTGGGTAAAACAAGAGACTGCCTGTCTGTTCAAGTACAAGAAAAGGGCTTTGAGTTACAGAAAAAGGTTGAAAGGCAACAGAAGCTGGTAGATGATCAGCACTTTTCTATGTCTTTAGCCTTGTTATGTATCTAAATAAGCATTTGGGGTCCAAAACTCAGAAGCACTTGAAAAAAAAAAAGGTAGGTAATCTAAAGGTCAGCACTTGAAAAAGATCACAAACTATCCCTCCTAACAATTCCACAAAGTAAAATGTTAATAAAAAAACCCCAGTCACTATATTAAACTTCTATCTACATTGTTTTAGATATTTCAGGTCTGAAAAAAAGCACTACCATTTGACTAAGTATTTGTTTTGCAGCAGAATAAACCTAAGTTTGGCTTACAAGCTGAGAGCTAACTGCACAGAATAAAACATAATGAATTTAAAATGTGGACTAATTAAATGTATTCTTAACTCAGGAAATCCCTTCCAGCTTAAACAATAATAGTACCAGATCTGATTGCACTTACAGTTGTATTCTTTGTCCAGTATTGAGAGTTCTTCAACTTTTATGGAAAGATGAATAAAAATGGAGCTTTTCATCTATTCTCCAGTTATAGAATTCAGGTAAATAAGCGAATATATAACCTTTCCCTCAAATAATAGTGGAGTTCTTATATTACTAATCGAGAAGCAACAGTTGAAAACATGATCAAAGCACATTTCAAGACTCAAAGCATAAGTTATAGTGGGCCTGACTCATGCCTGTCATGGGTAAGACAGAGTAACCAGTCCAGAGTGGATCTGGATACTGGCTGTTATTTAAGAACCAACTGATTATTTCATATGCTCGTACTCTTCCAGCAGGACTATCTCCCCTAGGTCTTGACTTCCCTCCCAGGACGTAAGATCCCTCCTGGCTTGGGAGGGTCAGGCTGCAAGACAGGCTGGTTCCTGCTGTGCAGCTGCTTGCAGTTCTCAGTCTGCAGCTTTACCAGCCAAGGTTCCTGGGCAACCCCTAGCATTTGCCTCTATTGATATCCCCCATTTCCAAGATCTTCCTTCAGCGGGGACGTGTGGACATTCACACACACACAAAATAATCTTCTGCCTATAAAAAAAACCCCACACCCTGCATTTGCAGAGGGGTTATTTTGCCTACCACAATGACTATTTAGTTAGTGTTTGTGATCTGACATATTGTTCAGCTACAAAAGAACCTCAGAGTTTTTCAGAAGTATATAATGGCCCTAAAAGTATCAATGAATTTCCTACAAGGGAGATATTCTTCACTGGAAAGAACTGCCTCAACTTAATGAGTCAATACTGGATGACTTGGAACAAACTGAGAAACTGAGCAATGAATAACTACCCATTTCATATGATTTTTATTCAAGAGGTTAAAGCACTTGAGCTATGGAACTACCATGACATGTGATCTAGCACTGACAAAATGATGGAGCAATGAAAGGTGGCAGCATGGTACCAATCTTCATCAAGGGCTCCCTGCCTCTGGTGAAAATCACTGAAAAACTTCCCAACTGAAGAAGAGAATGAAGAGTAAATATGATAAATGTATCAACGTGACTTTTGTACAGGAAAGTCATCCATCATATGGACAGAATCAGTGCTCAACTGATCAGTTTGTCACCTTCCAAAAAAGGTGGCAACAGTGCCCCTAATTGAAAGCCCTTCAGCCCTCTCACTGCTTAAAAAGTGGGAAAGAACACCAAACTATATACAGAGTTTTCCCAGTGGAAAGGCAGCTATCGTGATCCTTCTAGGTTCAGTGCTGGGATCTATATTCTTCAACATATAAATAAATAACAGGAAAAAGGCTAAGAAGTGATATCACAAAGTTTTCAGATGATAAACCAGTTTCTGGATACAGAGATCTAGTGCAGCCTACAGGGAACTGCTGCAGAAGGATTGCATGATGTTGAATGACTGGTCAATAGAATAGGCAATGAAACTCAAGGACAATGAGTGTAAAGTAATGCACAAAACAATCAATCAATCAATCAATCAATCAACCCACAACCTTGTACAGACTTGTTGATAAATTGTAAATTAGTTATTTCCATTCAGGAAAGAGATCTTCCACCCACTGTAAATGCTTCTCTGTTACGATCAGGATTACGATCTGGATTTTCTAGTAGGTGCCAAAAAGGCAAAAATAGAAGGTTTAGCTAAATTAATGTAAATGTCTCGCTGCTGACAGAACTGGGAGGTCTCACTCCACAGACCCCCCTTTTTAGTTCTTCCCTTCATTCTCTCTCCTATCCTGCCTTCCCTGCCCTTTCCTTCCATATCCACTAATCCCAGGTGTGTGACCCCTCAGTCTGGCTCTGTGATCTGACTGATCATAAGGCAACTCACCAAAGACAAAAACATTTCTGTGGTTTTGGTTGTTTGTTTTTCTTTTTTTCTTTAAATTAGTTGAGTGAGTTTTCTGCCATTTCAGTGAATTTGCCCACTGTGTGTCTGGACAAGCACCAGAAATGCACAGGCAAGCTGGGAAGCTGGGGTTTACGAATCCAGGAGCTGGGGGTACAGAAGCTGAAAGAAAGAGCAAGATCCTTCCCTCTTGGCAATTGCGTTCTGTTATCTTGGTTCAAGCTGTAATCCAAAGCCAAAAGCTGGTGCTCATTTCTAAGCATCTGCTACTGGCCTTTGACAATGAATTACCTAAATTAATCTTTATTCTGATGCCGCACCGACATTCTTATATTCAATGAATCAGACTTTGAAAGCAATTTGGATATTTACCTTCAAGCAGTATAGATAATTCTGTGAACACTGTCCCAGAACTTCAGTAGACTTCTCCCATTAAGTAATCATTAAAGTAATAGATCTTCCAGCTCTTCTCCCTGTTTAACAAATCATGAAGAAATTTAACTATGTAAGTCTATAATAAACTTTATATATATGCACAGATATTCTTGGATCTCACAATTTTTTCCTTGGTTTAAAGTGGAATAAAACCATCCTTAATAGATTTATTTTTTTCCCGAGCACAGAAATAAACATGTTGTTATAGCCCCAGCAGAAATGTTACAGCTGGAGTCATTCTGCCATTTTTGATATAAAATAATTTCACCATTATTGTGAAGTTCCATTGGTTGCAAAACTTGTCAAAGAATGAAATGATGTAGGGATTAATTACATGCTCTGAGTCATACTTTTATAAAGCTACCACAAAATGGCATCCGAGGAGTACTCAGAGATGAATCCATTTAAACTTTTGAAATTTTACAGCCTGGAAACAGATGACTCTACCTGGAGACACTCTTGATCTGGGCTGTGCCTATTCCCTAACTTGATGTGTAAAATCCAAATGTGGAAACATGGTGGCCAATCCGTCAAAAGCTCCTCAACTTGAGTTGAAGACAAGGTCAGAAAATTAATGTGTTGTTCACAGATGTTACCTTATTTTTCTTCAGGGCATACAAACACAGGAAAAACTGCACAAACTTGAACGTTTAAACTGGAGAAAGCCCAAGAAATAGTCTCTGCTCATACAAACCTGCGTTTCTAAGAATAAGCCATCCAGCAGTACTGTTACTGTGATGATAGACTGTAGAACTCACAGGGTCCACGCACAGGGCAGCTAAAAAAGCCCCAAAAATGTGAACATATCCAGCACTGAGATTTCTGATTGCTTGCTTTCTAATGGAAAAAGAAATATTTAACAGATGTGCTAGCTCGTTTGTTGTCAAGAAGCTATATGTATATGCTTGCTGATATAGCTTGGCATAGCACTGGTCAAAAACATCTTAGCCTGTGTCACACTTGTCTTCCAGCAGCATAGCTATATCGAGGTTAAGTGCAAATATAGCAAGGCCTATATACACACACAGATTTTTGTGCAAACAGGAGGTCTGTGAAGTCAGGATACCAGCTTGTCTTTGATGGGAGGCTGTTGGTATTCAAATGAACATTACAAATCACTGCTGTGAGCCTCAGAGGAAAATAACAGCCATAGCCAACTAACAGATTTGTTAAACACTCTCCATCTTCCCAGTCTAAGGGGAACTATGAAAGTGCATTAGTATAAATATTTGCGTTTAATATATTACAACATCCTGGAAAACTGTCATGAATAAACACTAATCCAAGCACTAACTCTATTCTTCTAGCTTATAGTGAGAAAAATACAGGATCCTGTATTCTCCTTTTCAAATATCCTCACCCCGCAGAAGCACAGTCAGTCAGCTTACGAAGCCAGAGTGAATCGCTGTTAGAAAACACCAGAGAGGGAGGCAGCTCATGACCAGCACCTGGTGCACACGGTCAGAGCTGAGATGGGACAGCTCTGCCCTGGCTCTCACCTTCTGTTTGACCTTGGGCCTTTCTCTGGCCTCTCTTTTCTCTCCTGTCTTCTGCTTCTCTTCAGTACGTAAGTATGGTCAAAGGTGCAGAAGTTAAATTCCTCTGAAAGTTCATTTGGGCAGTTAGTTGCATGTAACTGAAAAGTGAATTTTGGGTCAAGGATTCACAGCTTCACAAACAGGCACTATCTAGGGTAAACCCACACTTAAAATGACTTATTTAATGCCTGGAAAACAGTTTGAGTAGCAGCATAGCATTGCTTAAGACAGAGAAGTGATTTAATGATGAATTTAATGAGACTTTGCAAATTATAACTTTAAAAAAGGGCATCTGTGTAATCTGGCAGTTCAGCATATGGATGCTGGGGGACTGAAAGCTATTTTCTGTGTCTATAAAAGCTGATACCAGAAGTTAACACTTATGAAATGTGTATCTGAATTATTGGTCTAAACAGAGCAGGAGCTGTTGGTCTGATGGTGGGTTGTGTGGGGGCCATATCCAGAAGCGAGTTGGAGGATTCAGTGCCCAACTTCAGCACTGAGTTATCGCAACTGATGTGAACCAGGAGGGATTGGAGTGATCAGAAGATAATACCAGACAACAGCTGGAGATAAACTGTTGCCCGCTGATATAAAAAATATTGCTTCTTCCCTCCCAATATCTTAAGGGACATACGATAATCATTTTTCTAGCCCATGGAAGCCTGGAAGAAAAGAACAATCCTCTTTGTGTTTTTTAATAGCAGTGATGTTGTAGCTGTGGTAGGCAGAGAAAGTGAGGCTGGCTGCACAGCTGACATCATTCACCAGAGCAGATATACAACATTTTCAAGCACAGAGTCACCTGCAGGGTCTCAGAATCCAACAGCACATCTGATTTTTCCAAATATGTAATCAAGGCTAGCAAAAGATGCTACCTTTCCCTCCCAATCTTCCTTTCCTGGAAGTACTGTTATGTAGTTATCTACCACAAGGACTTACAACACAATTAAATTATGGAAACAGTGAGGCCTGGGGAAGTTCCTGTACCACTAGTGAATAACATGAGAGAAAGAGAATAAGTATTGATGGGCACACTAACTTTTCCCTTCCTAGCAGTGTTTTAGGAACAGATGTTTTATAGTTTCACTCCCTCATTTATGACTGGATTCAGTGGACATGACCCAAATTTGATGGAAAGCATAATTTTACTTAGTATAAAGCAGATATGAATGTCAGAAGGAAGATAAATTTATTCTTAAATGAAATAAGAGACCCCAGTCAGTGCTAAGCTAAGCAGCCCCTCTCTTTGGGTGTTGGTTGAGTTAGGGCAGTTTATCGCATGCATATTATTATTTTCCTTTCTCCAGAAATTACCTCATAAAAATAATTTGATAATACAGTGATTAAAACTAGCAGCATTCATTATAATTCTTCTGTGAAATCAGCTGCACGAAATTTACCACACTGGATGAATGATGTGACTTCCCACTGGGGCAGGAAGACTAATGGCTGAGATCAGAAGGTAAATCTAGGACACCAGCAAGCCAACAAGGAGAACAAACAATTGGATGAAAAAACGTTAAAAAGCGGATAATTAATATAAGCACCAAGACAATTTACCTGTTTTATTGCCTGCTGATCCCATTTCTGTCCAACCAGTGCAAGAGGCCACATACTGTGCTAGTGCAAATGCATCGCACTCAGGAGTACGTTTATTCCCTTGATCACAGCCCTTTCTTGTTGTTGAAATGCATGCTATGAAGTTGGCTCTGGCAAACCTCTGAAAAAGCCCTTGCTAAACAAGAAGAGTGTGATAAGATTCAGTTCTCATTTATGAGTGATTTTCCTTCAACCTCTATCATCCTTGAAGGAGATATCGGGCTAACTAAAGTTACTCGCTAATCTCAAGCACCTTCTGAAAGCGGACTCTAAAACTTGTCTTTCCAAAACCGTCCTAATCTCTGAAAATTGCTATCAAAAACTGCAGTAAAACAGCCATCCATCCATTCTCAGCTCTTGTCACAGTAACTCAGAAAGATATATAGCCACGCTGACGTGTTGAAAGCAAGCCAGATTTCAAAGGCAGCCATCTGCATGAAAAACTTGCTCTGTTTTCATTGTCTGAAATAATGCCCACTTCTCTTTTCTTAGTTGTTTTGTGTGTGTATATCTGTGGCTTGCTTGAAGCCCTTGCTTGAAATGGGGGTAGAAGAAAAGGTATCTCAATAATAAGGCTGGAGTAATGCTCCTGAGCAAGTCTGTCCCTTTTGCCCCAAAAGGCAAATTTCCTGATGATGTGGTCATTGCCATGAAAGTGTCATATTTTAGGACCTGGTATTTTTTTGTGTGTGTTAAAATAAAGATATTAATAAGCCTTTATATCCTGTTTTCAACCAGCTTCTGTTCCCTGTCTCCTATTTGTATCTTATCTGCTGTTCTTATGCCTCTATATCCTCCTCCTTTTTATTGCATATAACGCTAGTTTTTCCTGACTATTTTCTCTGGATCTCTTGAGCTGAATCTGCTTCTAAATTATTCTGAAAATATTTTACCTAAAGTTTGCAATTCAGACGTTGAATCTAGGTTTTGGTGTTGGCGCAGATGATCTTCAAATCCCTGTCTTACAGAAATAGGGACAGGTAGAAGAGTTATCAAAAATAATGGCAATACAATGACACTGTTCTCTGTCAGGAAGGGGGCTGCTGCAGACAAACGGAAATTGCCATTTTAAGCGACAACTGGCTTCATATTTTTGGTAAGAAAAGGAACCACAACTGTCATTGCATGACTGCATTAACTTCAAAGCAAGCCAAGAAGCCAAATTATTATAATTTAGTCCCACAAAAAATGCATTTGGGAATCATCCTCACTGTGCACAGCCCAGATGTCCTATGTCCCTTCCCTGGAAAAACAGAAGTGCTCTATTATTAGTCAAGGGCAGCAGCCACAGCCGCTAACAGAGGTGGGATGGGAGCGCTGGCACGACTAGAAAGGTGGTGCCTGTAGCTAAATGCATTTACCAGCTCACCAATGAGCCTGGCCAGGACTTGCACAGCTTTTGGGACTAGCAGCCTGAAGGGACAAGCTCCATAAAGCTGCAACAACAAAGCTGTTCTGTGCTTATTTAAGCAAAGCTCTTCCTCTGAGGCAGAGTCTGAGAGCTCCCCACGGAAAATTTATTTACATATTTGAGTGATACATCACTCAGTTATGTGAACATTTCTCAGGACTGTGAATCTAGTAGTCAGTCTAAATCTGTGATCCCGCTGTGGTTTTTTAGCTTCTTCCCTGTTGAAGGCAGAGAAAAAATTAAATAGATAAACCCTATTAAAAGGGACAATTTATCTTACTGCTGAAGAAGAAATAGCAGCAAGATGAGCTGTAAGTTTTCATCCAGATGGTGGAGAAGTTTGTGACTCTTTTTAGCTCTTGGACCACAGACTATAGGCTTTAAAGACTTGCAGTCCCACGCACCTCCGTCTCTGAAAAAATGAAGAAAAACCCCCAACCTGTTGATCTGTCTTCTGGTCAACAAGGCTGGTTTTGGTCATTGAAGCAGCACAAGTTTATGAAACAGCTCAAGTCCAGTTGATTAGGAATTTGGAGAGTCAATGGAAAGACTTTCAATATCAAGTGGTACAGAATGGAAAGCTAATGTATTTAATGGTATTTAATTTTATGCTGTAATGGATTTAAAGCATAGGACTTAGACCTTATAAGAAAGGTCTCTGGACATCTGTGCTCTACATACCTTATGCTACATTGGATTGGGGGACTGACACATCCGTATGGAGTTTATGGGAGGAGGAATTGCATGGAGTAAGAGAACAGTTGTGGCAGCTTATCAGCAGCAGTATTCTGCAGAAATGCACTTCTAGCTAAAGAACAGGAGCAGGCTCTTGCCCTAACACCCTTTGCAGGGCCAAAGTTTTTAAAAAAATTCTCTTTTTCTTGTGTGATTAAAATGGAAACCTGGAGTGCTGTAATTCAAATGCAGGCTCAGAGATGTGGTTCACAAACATGAGTGTTGTGGTCCTCAGTGCTGCAACTGTGAAGAGTGCCTGGCCACAGCAAGAGCAAGCATGAGTGCTGCACAGCACTCCAGGACTGCACCAGCTGCCTTCTTGTGCATGGAGAGGTTTTTAGGTAGAAACCCTCAATAGCTCCCAAATGCTGAAGGAGTTACAGGGACCCTTTGTGGGCCTATACAATCGACTCTATGGACCTTGCTGAAAATGCTTTCCTGTGGAAGCAGATTTCTTTTTGTACTTCAGAACAAGCACAGAGGACAACAAGCCCTACATGAAGCCATTAGCATTCAGTACCTGGCCCTGCTGTTGGTCTGGAGTTCAGAGGGGAAGAGCACGCTCCTTTCTTATTGCTGATGACTTGTTTCCAGCAGGGATACTGCTGTTGATAAATTACTCAATATCATTGTCCAAACCCCCATGCTCTATCTCTCCATTCAGGGCTCCTTCTCTCCCCATAACTGTGCAGCCTTTGGGACACGTGGCAGGAGAGCTGACAAAATGATCAGATTTCCACAAGACAGGAGAGAGCAGGTAGAATTGTAAACAGCAGCAGGCACACAGAGGAGACATAAAGACGTGAACAGGTAGCTTTTGTTCCCAGCTACTAGCAGTGACAAGTTATTCTGGCAAGACCAAAATTACAGCGAAGGCAGATTGTATCACAGGCAATCCATTATTACTGGAGGAAAGAGGAACTGGCACCAGCAGCACACAAGCACTTCTGTGAGGTGACCGAGGGTGGGCAGGTGACAGATTTAACCTGGCGACTTGACTGGAGAGGCCGATGGCGAACGCCAAACACAGTGTAAGAGCAGCAGAGACAAAAACCACGGGGCTGTGAGGAGAGCGCTCGCCAGAGCCTCCTCGGGCTGCAGCTCTCTGGGGCCTGGCTTCCCTCCGTTCCTGCCTTCCCGCATTTCTGTCCTCCACTTATTCACAAAAAAGCAGCAGGTGTTTAGCGAGGAAGAAGCGGTTATCCCTGGAGAACATAATCAAACAAAGAGATATGAAGAACAGGCTTGAAAAAAAAAAAAAAATAAGAGAAAGAAAGAATGAAGGAGGTAGAGACCAAAAGGGTGGGGTGGGGGGAAGAATAAAAACACTTCAAAATCCAAAGTATCTGTTTATCTAGAAAGAGCATACATCATCTTCTTTCTGTACATACCCAGCTCTCCCCTGGGTTTTACAATGATATAACACCCAGCTCTGTCCTTGGCAAATCACTTTGTTTTGCTGTGTCTCTGTCTGCTCTCTGGAGACGGTCACTGGAATACTTCTTTCACCGTCTGATTTGATTTGCCTGCACAGGCTATAAACTCTTAGGTGCAAGGACACCCACTCTCTCATTCTGCTCAGCAACCATGTCTTCCAACAGTTGGGGGCCCTCTGCCTCCTCGAGAGCCCCCAGGACCTACTGCAACAAAGTCAGTGCCTGTGCTGGTTTGAACATTCAGGTTCCCCCAAGCAGAGGCAAGTCCAGCAGCTGCAGCAGTGGGATGTTGCTGAGGCTGAAGGTCCTTTGAAGCTCTTAATAGCAAAGCAGAGGAGAAAACACATTTAGGGATAAATGAACTTTCATCTTCACAACTTCTTAGCAGGGAAGGTAGGAAAAAGAATGAACAAGCAGATCAGCAGCAACTGAAGTGGATGAGATCTTCTGAGGACGTGAAGATCTAGGCCCAGAAAAATGTTTGGGGTATCAAAAAATAACTTTGTGATGCTCCCAGAACAGACCTCTGGACTAGGTGCCCAGACTTCTTGTACAGACCCTTGGTGAGCTCAGTAAGCTCTCTGTAATTCATTTATTTAAGACACTGTGAAGAGGAGGTTAGTATTGTTCTTCCCAGTTTACAGATGAGGAAACTGAAGCACAAGGAGAGATGACTGTGCCAAATATGCAACCTGATCCAGCCACAAGCTCACTCAAGCAGTTTCTGTTCTCTCATGCGAAGTAAAGAACCATGCTGTTCCACGTTAGGCATGAGCAACCCAAACTCCATTTAGTTGGTTCATCAGCAACAAAAACTGCAATGTGATCAGTACTGCTAATCTTTTCTAAAAGGTATGGTTTGAAGGGATGGGTAAAATGTTTTGTAAACTCAACTGATTGCATTAAGAAAGGAAAAAAAATATCTGGGACATACTAATTTCCAACGAAGTGAGCAACAGACAGAGCTAACTCTTCTACATCAGGTGAGAAGGGGCATGATCCTGCTAAGAGAGAATGTTGTTATGATATTTAATTTAACCATTTCAAAGAGAAAGGGAAGGTAGGGTGTTTTCATTTAGTCCATTGTTTTATTCTGCAGCAATGCTATTGAATGTGGGAATTCCCAAGCTTGTTCTGATCTCCCTGCAGAGCTGTGGCTGAGAGGTTAGAGATGAAGAACTTAGAGATGGAGGGCTGCTTGGTGCAAACTGTTCTTTCACCACACTCTGCATGTTGCTGGTCTCTATTGCACTGGTTATTTGGTGTCACCTACCTCTAATCAGGAGAGCGTTATCTACTCTGGCAGTATCTGTAGATGTATAAACAGGATCAGAGCTTTCAAAAACAGTGGTTTTGATTTCTTTTTTCTGGTATGCAAGCTGAAAAATACAAACACATTTCTGACTTCTAGTGCAAGTCATCTGATCCAAAATAGGAGACAGGCTTTAATTAGAACATTTAACCTTCAAATCCACCATTATATTAATGTCATATTATTTCCCTGGGATATTTCCCAGAAAGACATGTGGGTTTGAAGTTACATATATGTATATATGTACACACACACACACACACACTTCTTTTTCTTAGAAGGGGTTCACTATATGCACACTGTATATATGCCATTTATTAGTGAATATGTGCATGTTGCAAAATAAGTGGAAAATAAGGATGTCATTGCTATGGCTCCACTGCTTCAAGCCAAGCTGGAAGAGGAGTATCAGTTTCCAAGCAATTCTAATTATGCAGAAGAGGGTGTCTTACCTGAAGGGCCTCTGGGGAGCAGAAGCAGTGGGTAGGATGCTGAAGAGGCAGTGAGGTTGCCTCTTCTAAAACCACTCAACCTTAATCACAAGTGTTTTAACGCCTCTAACAGATTCTGCAGTCGGGACAGGAATGAACAACCTGCTCACTGTTTATGTGCCCTGAAGGAACCAGTGCAAACAAGTCAATGTGGTTTTGCCTATAAACGTGTAACCTTGGACCAGGATGTTACACACGAAACGTTACTCCCACAGAGAGATGTTGTGATATTGACATGCTAATTCTGGTGTCCCGCCAGGGAGGTGCTGAATCCATTTTTTAGGAAAACAAAGGGAGAGGTAATTGCACAATATGCAAAAGGCTTTTGTAATTTTCTTTAAAGGCTGAAGAATCCCCAGGGTTTTATTTAAGCACGGAGACAATGGGCAAAGTCATTTGAAATGCACAGAGGTATGGGTGCAGAATGGGAAATGAACTAACAGTAGCTATAGGTCAGTGAAGGTTGCAACAGAAAAGAAAAAAAAGAAGAAGATAATTATCCTTTCTTTCCTAATTCACCCTTGCTTTCAGTTTCTGCTCAACTTTCCAGCCCTGAGGGAGAACGTGCTTACAAGACAAACGCCAGGTGATCCAGTTCAAGGTGTCCCATCACTTCTGAAGCACAAGCAAATTGCTTGAACTTATTCTTAAGTTGGCAACGGCAAGAAAATCTGCTGTCACTTGTTATTTTTAGATCAAGGCAACGAGATATGTGGCCACAAAGGAAACCCCACCTGCAGGCTTCACTTCTAAGGCTGAGAACACTTTTTTTTTTTTCTCTTAAAAGGTGCCACTCCCCTATGCACGATAATTTTGACAGAAAGTCAAGCTCCCCTCTGCAAGCCTGTGCAAACTCTCTGCTGAGTAATACTGAAACTGAAGTTTAGATGCTAGCTCTCACTGGTCTTCAAAAAAGACAACCTGTAGAACTGTGTTTTTCTATGCTTTTTAACTGACCTCTTGTTTTCCTCTTTCCTAAATCACTGTTTTCTAGTTACAGGGAAGTGAAATTCTTGTCTGGCATTCTCTAAAAAACATCAAAGTTTTCTCCAGAAAGTGTAACAGGCAAATGTTACTCATAATTTACCAAATCCATGTTAGGGAGGAACCTGCTATCCTGCAGGAAAAGAAGCAGTCATAGCTTGATCTAATCCCTACTAATTCCAGTCAGTGCATAAAATCTTCCAGCACCACCAGAACCAGATTCAGAATCAGGAGGAAAAGGGCTTTTCATGTTGCAACCAGTTCCTGACTTCATAACATGGAAATAATTCTTTCATGTCACAGAACGTCAGAAAGAGTAGCTTGAATAGGACACAAAGCAATCGATACGAACTCTTTACAGCTGTCCACTTCTCAATCATTCCTCCCAGTCAAAACCTCCAGGAAAAACTTATTTTTTTTTGCCACAGCTCAAACACATATTCTACAGAGCAGAAAGAATGATGGGAAGATTAAATCCACACATTAGAATAAAGTGTTTCCATGCTGAAGGAAGATGTGTTACATCCACAGCAGAAGAGCAAGCAATTGATCACCCTGTGTCACAGGACAGGATGGGGCTGCTGAATTAGTATTGAGCTGGACTGCTCCTTCTCCTGTGAGGAAGCAAAGCTGCATTTCACCGACATCGTTTATAATGAGAGACAAGATTTGTATTCATCTGCAGGTCAGGACTTTAATGAGATTCACTTTCCTGGTCTATAAGTCACAATAAAATGACTAGAGCTCTCCAGCAGCCAGTATATCAGCTCCCCAGCCAAGGACCTTCCAAACGTCAAATGCAGAGTGCACAGTGAAGCACCCTCTTTCTTTCCCTTATCATTACTGATTCACTTGGGATACAGCACTTACTGTCACCCACAGAGCCATGAAAAGTGTGGAAGCGCTGTGTGACCAGAAAGAGCTGCTGCAGAGCTGCGATGCTGCCAGAGGGTCTGTGTCTTTGAAAAGTGCTCCACTTGCTTGAAATCTTCAGTAGAGAAATAAACGGTGTCATTCAAAACACTGTCCAAGTGAGGGCCTTTCCTAAGACTAAGGCTGCCTTTGCAAAAAGAAGAGTTTGTTGCAAAATAAAATGAGATGGCAAACGTAAAAAGCAAAAAACCCCATCCCTAAAATAGATCATGCAGCTGCGTTCATCTGACCTAGTATAGGACTTTGTGTCAGAGCTCTGAGTTCTCCCAGTGCTCCAAACTGATTATTTTAGACAAAACTACAAAAATGCAATAAGAAGTTGAATTCAAGTTGCACCTTAATCCTTATCTTTCCAAATTTGAGTGCTTTAACAACGTTAAATGCTATGTTCATGAGCTCTGAATATTTATTGTCATGTCTGCCAAATCCAAGTATTGTCTCTAATCCACACTTAGCCTGCAACCCCTTTAATAGCAGCATTTAAATAATTTATTTCGCACCTGCATGCAGGCTTCACGTGATCCACTTTGGAGCTGACACCCAGAGTCACACAGTCCTGCCCACTGCTTTGCAAGAGCCCTGGTCTCCAGGCCATCAGGAGCCAACAGGGTTGCCTGGCACCCCCCCAGAAAGTCAAGAGTTTTCACGGGCTCAGGTGATCAGCAGCTTTGTAGGCTTCTCCTCAATCTGTCACACAGTGCTGATGTCTGACCAAAGAAAGGAGAAGAACTAGACAACTTGGGACAGGGAAAGAAGCAGAATTATTTGAGCCCTTAACAAGACTATTTCAAGGTTTTAGTTTAGAACATTCTGCCTCCTTCCATTTCAGTCTTTTGTGTTGTATGCTGAATCTCTTAGGTGTGACTGACTCATGAAAGTGACAACTAGGTTACCTAAAATGTTTTGAAACTGGTTTTTAGATGATTCACAAACATTTAAGATTGTAACTGATGACAATAGCTGCACTTAAAAAGACATTTATCCATTATTGCAAAAAGTAAAGCAAGGAAACAGCAAAATGAAGCTCGTCAAGTTTTAACTAACTATTTTTCTTTTTTTTTTGGCCATAGCTGTTTGCTTCCGTGCTGCTTACTTCTAGTGTTGGCTGAAATAAGAACTGCTGAAATACATACAAAATAAGCTATGCTATTTCTAGCAAGCCAAATATGCCTGGAAACCAAAGCTTACTAAGCAACACTGCTGTCAGTAAGTTCAGATGAAGACTAAAATCAGATTCAGCTTTTGGGAGCTTCACTCAAATGAAATCTCCAAACCTAACAAAGTTTACTTATTCTCAGATATTCTACTCAAAACCACAGCAGTAGTGCAACTTCATGCAAAGACAACCCAAGACTCACATTGCATAGGAAAATACCTGGCACTACAAATAAAGAGATTCCTCTCCAGGTCAAAATATGAGTTGCTTTAAATGTAAGTTGTTAATAGGGCCAATGTGTTTGTTTGTTTGTTTGTTTGTTTGTTTGTTTGTTTTTCCACACAGCTAAAAAACCTGTAGAAATAAAGTAAAATCTTAAAGTCAGCTTTTGTTTTGCTTATTTTAGTAACCATGGGTATGCAATCTTTCAGATGCTTTGGGAAGTAATCCAGACTTCTTTCATCTACAGACATAAAAATAATTAAAGGAACATTTGGGGAAACAGTAATAACAACAACAACAGCTTTTCAATATTTTATCTTTTTAAAAACAAGAAATCCTAAAGCTTTGAGGTATTCTAAGATTTTCTTTTTGCCTTCTCCTGCTCCCAACTTGTTTCTTTTAGTCTTAGTTATGTCAAAAAAGTCCATTTCAGCAGGTAGGACAGTCTACCTTCCCCTATAGCCCATTTTCTGAGTGAGCTTTTTGCCCTTGATGTATAGGAGGCCCCTTCTTCAGTTTCAGTCTTATTTGATGTCTTTTAGTGCCCCCAGAGACCTCTGCAAAAGCAAACTAAATGTGCCCAAGCTGTAAGGAAGAAAAAAATCTAGCTTGGGATAAATAAGGTACCTATGGTACCGTTGAGATTTTCTGTGTGTGTTTTTAAGAGGGCTCTCTAAAAATGAAAAGGACATAGCTCATAATAACTGAAACAGCGAACTTTCATTTCAGAGCCATCAGACATTTAATATCACAGCATTAACTCTTCATTATGAGAATATGTGGAACAGGTCAATAAATGATGAAATGACTTCTCAAGATACCAAACCAAGAGCGATGGAAAAGACATCCTCTTACACAGATCAACCACTGACTTGTAAGTCTGCTGTTGAAGGCCAAAATGCTCTCAGCTCACTGAAGACCGTCAGTGTGTATCAAGAATCTCATAACCATTTTTTCCCAGGTTATGGGAAATGGGTTTCCCATTTTTCTCTTTTCCTCTACTATTTTTCCTCTTGTCTTTCCATTGATCCTCATCTCATTTGTCACTCTCAGGATGAAGAAATCTGTAATAAAAATGACACTGAGAGCTGGATGATTCAGATCGTTCGCTGTGTATCATGTGTGGCATTGAACATGTACAGTAAAAAGCTGCATTTTGTCACATCAAGAGATTATAGTTGTCACAGGCAAGTACAGCACAGAAGATCATTATTCCAGGAAGGAATATGTTATAGCAGTGATGCTGTTAGGCGTTGAAACAAGTGCTTCATGTGTTATCAGTTGACAAGCAAGGTGACAAGATGCTAAAAATTAAGTACAGTTAAAAGTCTTGCAGAGTCAAAGCTTTATCATGTTTTCAGGTATTCCTAGACCCAGAATTATTTACATTTCTCTTTTGCAACTTAATAAAAACCTAGCAAGTATAGAAGAAAAGGTGTGGATTTGATTGCAAGAGTTAAGTAAAGAATCAAGTTAAGAATTAACTAATATTTTGTTGCAAGTACAGAAGAAAAGACTTTTCTGATTGTTCACAGCTCATCTTTTTTCTCCCTAATAATGCAGGGATAGCTTAAGGAAGCCACTTTTATGGTACTTATTCATATTGGAGCCTCTTGAGAATACGATGTTTATTTGTAACCAGGGTTGGTCTTCAGGTTTTTATATTGTCTTATTTTAAAGAAACAAAATATCCAGAAATGTCCTGGATTCCTTGTGCCCCACTGTCTCATCCCTCCAGCAAACACTGGGGTGGTTGAAGTCTCCCATGAGTCTTGATCTGAAATGCCTTTTCCCAAAGAGGTTAAAACACACGCTTTTGCAAGCCTCCTCTGCCTTTTTGTCTCCTCTTGCATTTTTATGTGTGTCTTGGAACTTAGTCTTTGAAAATAAATTGCATTACCCCTTAGACAAATCTCTGGTTGCTCTACAGAATCAGGCAGACGAATGCAGATGGTTGAGTCCCTGCGGTTCAAACCAAACCAAACCAAACCAAACCAAACCAAACCAAACCAAACCAAACCAAACCAAACCAAACCAAACCAAACCTCAATGGCTGAGCTTTAAAAGCAGACTACAGATGGGGTCCTGGCCACTCGGGGTTGCAAGGAGCTGTTTAAACTCACTGTTGCGATTGTTTAACCTGTAGAACGGATAACCTGGATTAAAACTGGAAGCGCATATTTTACTGAGTATGTTTTGCATCACTGTAGCCCATTTACAGAGGATTGCTTTCTCAGCTCTACTAGTAGGACTGTTCTCTCATTATCTGGTTATAGCCTGCATTTGCCTACAACAGATGAGGAAAACCTAGGAAAACCAGGCAGAATCTTACAAATTATTTCTTTTCTGTGTGTATGAATTCAAACTATAAATGGAGGAAATGTTAGCACTCTCTCAAAATGCAACATATAATCTGAATTATCCTATGGGTCTAAGGGACTTCAGGAGATTAAGTTCAACCTCCATGAGAAACTTCAAACAAGCTGACGCAGATGCGTCACACTGAGGTGGGGTGTGATCTCTAATGGACATATTTTGCCATCAAAGTTGATGAAGTAAATATTGCCCTACCAGATTTGTTGCTGTTTTTGTGCTTGTTGTTGCTTTATTTTTCTTTTGTTGTTGCTTTGGGTGGTTTTTTTTGCCTCCTCCCCCCGCTTTCTTTTTTCCTCATGAATACAGCTGGACTGCTATAAAGGGTAGCTTTCCTATTGTAGCTGTATTCACTCTTGTGGTATTTTTTTGAGTATAGCACACTAGTAGTCCTGTTAATATAGGCACATCCTGCAGCTAAAATTAACATCTGGTTTCACATTTGAATAATGTAAAATTTACAAGCAGACCATGATTTTTTTTTTTAATTTGCTCATAGTTTGCTACAAATAAAAAGACAATAATATTATTGGATTTAAACCTTAAGCATAAATGCATAATCAAAGACAAATAATCCTGGAATGATATTTTTTGGAAGTCAGGAAACAAATAACAACTGTAACTAATAACAACCAATGCAACTAAGTTAATGAACTTCCACTAAGAAATATTTTCAGAATATTTTTAGTGAAGATGTGAAATATGAAATCATCATTGCACAAAGCCAAATTGCAACCTAAAATAATAATAATAACCTCTTTAGGAGAAGTATTTCTTTTAGTGTCCATATTGTAATGCATAAATACAATATTTGAAGAGAATACTAGAATTCAATGTAGCTCCTTATACAGATGTTCCCTTTTAAGAACATCAGAAAAAATAATCAGAAAAAATAATCCTGAAATGATAGTTTCCAGAGCTCAAGGAACAACAGCCTCATAGCAGAGAGGAAAAAGTCTATTACAACCCTAATATGCTTATCAAGGGATACTACAATACCCCAGGCCATGCTATTTCAAATTACGGGAGCCTGTAAACACACTTTTCTTATATATCTTATTTGTATCAGCTGAAGTCATACACAACTGTGAAGCACCAGCAGAAGTGGTACTCTGCAGAGAAATCTCTCATTAACAAGTTGCAGAATTTTCATACTTTCAGTTAACTACAATGAATGGGGGAAAACTCTGAAGCCACTCGGCAAGCAGTTTGTTTTGCAAAAATCCCATTTTCCTGGAGGTAGAGATCCGTTTATCAGCAATGCTACATAATGGAGGAAACTTAGTATATATTTTAATAATAATAATAATAATTTTTTAAAAAATCATCTATCTAGACCTGTGTAATTACAGAACTACAACCTCAGTACGGTGGATGCAGTTAAATATGAAACCAGTGAAAAGGGGCTAAAGGTGGTAGACACCATTTCTAAGTGGGAATGGAAATAAACCATATTGCTGTAAGCTATTTTCACAGTAGAACACTAATACTGCCAGTGTGAACATAAACAAAAAGCAAAAATAATTATGCTTTTAACTGAATAATTACACCAGCCTGTAGCCTGTGCCTATGTAAGGCATCAGAACAGAAAGGCTGAGGGAGCTGGGGCTCTTTAGCTTGGAGAAGAGGAGACTGAGGGGTGACCTCATTAATGTTTACAGATATATGAAGGGTGAGTGTCAGGAGGATGGAGCCAGGCTCTTCTCAGTGACAACCAATGATAGGACAAGGGGCAATGGGTACAAACTGGAACACAAGAGGTTCCATTTAAATTTGAGAAGAAACTTCTCAGTGAGGGTGCCAGAGCGCTGTACCAGGCTGCCCAGGGCGGGAATCTCCTACTCTGCAGACATTCAAGACCTGCCTGGATGCCTTCCTGTGTAACCTCATCTAGGTGTTCCTGCTCTGGCAGGGGGATTGGACTAGATGGTCTTTTGAGGTCCCTTCCAACCCTTAACATTCTGTGATTCTGTGAACTGGACTTTGATACACTGAACAGCTTTGTGATTTTTATACTGTTCAATATCCAACATGGTTCTGAGAGCTATATTTTATGTTTTGCGGGCTGTTTTTGCAATCTCTCTTTCATAGACTGAATGGTCAGAGTGATTCAGTAGGATTCCACAGAGTAGTCAGTGTTAGGATCAATACAAAGAGTTGCAGGTGATATGTCCTTGGGAAAAAAAAAAAAAAGAAAAAACAAATGAACAGACAAGGTTTTAAAAATAATTTTCCTTTTAGAATTTCAAGCCTTTCTTATTTTTCTTACCTAAGGCCATTATTTTTCAATAAGCTCTACAGAGAGGTTGCCTTCAGTGACCACAATATCTGTTCAAAACACCCATGAATTATGCTTAATGACTTGGTTTCTTAGGACACCAAATCCAGATTCATCCTTTAAATTGCTCAGAAAGGTAAGCTAACTAATTATTTTCAATATGACTAAAAAGGTTTAAATCAGTATAAATTGCTTAAAGATGTATTCTTTGTGTGCGTTTTTGTTAGACCTGTATTTTAATGCTTTTTTAAAAGATACAGTTTTCTATATTAAATATATATATGCCTCAAGTAGATAAAACTTCCCAAAATTGCAGAGCTAGGAGGAGCTTGGAAAAAGTGATCTAGACCTCACCTTGTCACAGTGTCTACCAGAGAAATTTCTGACTCAAAAAAAAAAAACCAAACAAAAAACCAACCAATAAAACCCCTCATATATCTTTTTAAAAGCACCTGGTGATGAAGACTCCATGGACTTGATCAGAAATTAGTTTCAGAACTTCACTCTTTCTTGATGTCAGACTCCTCACTATAGTTAATACCCATTTTATTTTGTCCACCACAGTCATGGAGAACGACACCTTCCCTTCCTCTTTGCAGGAGTGTTTTACATATTGGAAGATCTGTTATTGCATCTCTTTTCTGGATCTTTCTTGCTGCTCTTCCCTGTGTGAAGAGCGTTCAGAGTACATCTTACTGAAATTCAGAACTTCTGATCTCTCAAGGCTATTTGAAGAAGATGCAAAACTATTTACAGTAGGTGCAAAACATTAGCTTGCTTTAACCTTTTTTACTCATTTGCATTGTGTCAGAGAAGGAAAGAAATGCCAGGTTTCTGGACTCCATCATAATGCATTAAATAGATTTGGTAGCAGCAAGCTCCAGTGGAGCTTCAGACTAAGAGTTTGGCAACATGAATTTTTCTTCTATTTCTGTCTTTGACCACAACACTTTAATCTCAAAGTGTCTGCTTCCTCTGTAAAGCCTCCCACATGCAAAATGGTACATAAGAACCAGGCACTCCTAATTATATTTTTCAGCCCATGCTATATTCGTAGTGGTGAACTCTAGCAAAGATTACACATCATTCAAAGTGATTGTTCAGATTCTAAAGGACTGTCTAGTATATTCACAGAATGATGATAAATAATTGAAACACAAGACAGTCTGACGGCTGTCACGGGCTGTTTGAAGTGTCAGGCTGCTGGCAAACCTTGGATTTTCAGTTGCGATGGATTTCTGAAAAATATTGCAGAGATGCAAGTTCACTCCGTTCCTGGGCCTGCATTATTAACGATCTGTCCAAACTTAGTTTAGATGGAGATGAAGTCGTGTATTGAAGTTGCCTCAAGAGTAGCTGGTAATTTGTTGTTTGTTACAAGAGGCAGGGGCAGGGAATCGATTAATTCATTCAGAAAAGGAATCGATTACTCCCCTAAGTGTATGTTTACCCTTGTAAAGAACAGTTTATAGAGTAGGATGCTTCACAAGGACTTTGGGGAAAAACAGAACTTCTGGCTTGATTTTAATTGCCTGTCTATTTATGTGTTTGGGATGCTTGCATCCTCTGTTTCCTTTGAAGTCCAGAGCCCTGAAGGACTGTAAAGTTACAACATAATTACTGGTTGCTAAGGGACTATGCTTTCTAAAAAAATTGCCCATATTGTTTCTTGTCTATTGCCCTCCCCGCCATGCAAGTGATTTTAAATAGAGAAACTTCTAGATATAAAGTGCTTGAAAAGTGCTTAAACTTTCCAAAGACTTTTTATAACCTCTTTCACAAGAAGCTGTTGAAGAAACCTGGCAACCAGCACAGGGAAAAGTTGTGGCACAGTTTAAAACCTGAGCGAGAGAAAATTGGACATTAGTAGCTATTTCTCACTGTTGACAGAGGTTAATACTGGGGTGACCTAGGGAGCAGCCTTAGGACTGGACCGAGAACATTCAATCCACCTATTAATGAACTGAAAGGGAGGGTGAACAGCAAGGTGATTATATCCCCTTGATTATTCTAGATTCTTGTGGCCAGTGAGGATTACAAGAAACTTTGGAAAGACCTAGCAAGCCTGAGGAATGTGCCAGATGCAGGGAATACACAGAGAGCTATGTACAATTTTTGTCACTGCTGTAAATTAAGAAAGAAAAATTTGCTTCTTCTCCCTAAGAACAGCTAAAATATTGTCTCAGGCTTATCATATTTTTCTTATTGCTGTTAGGCTACATTTTTTGCTGTTTCAGCTCTCTTCAGGACCAGGCGAGCATTAGTGCTAATGCAGGAAAAGAGGCTGGGGCTCGGCCCAAGACATGAGGGAAGAAAATAATCTGTCTTTTCAGCAGCATTTGCTGCTTTAACTGTTCAATCAAACTGCAGCATAAATGATTTGTCCGAAGATCAAACAGAATCCGTCACATAAGGAAATCAGCTCTCCTGAATCTGGAGACAGCCACTTAATCATTTGGAACATCCTTCTTCTCAGCGGGGGAAAAGCAAGGAACAGCAATAATCTACTGGCTGTCTCCTGTATCTTGCTGTATTGTAGATATCTGTAATTCTCCCACTGCTGCTACAATGACAGCAACACACTTGTAAAAGCCATGACAGCTTACACCACTGTATGTCACACCAGTTGCACAATGATCCTTTACACCAGACCCCAATACGTTACCCTTTGAACAGTGATTTTCTTCCTCCTCCACTGTAGTTCACAGAAGCTCATCAAGGAAAACCTGCAAGATTATACACTAAAAAGGTGTTTAGCACTGCTAAAAGCAAACCTAGAGGTGACAGCTGTGAAAAATGAAGTCATTTGCAGCCAACCTACATAGACACTCCTGCCACTGCTAGCTAGAAAACCGGGAGCTGCCTCAAGGACATGACCCAAGCAGGAGAACCCAAAGCTTTGTCACATCGGATTAGCTGACCTTCAGCCAAATAGATTTGTGTTTCCCAACCTCTATCAGGATTGCTTACTACAAAATGGAAAGAGTTTAGTGCTTGTTTATTTTGTTGAAATATACATTTATCTTTGTTATTTCTGTATTCAGGATTACTGGTTTGGGTGGCTGGTTCTCAAGCTTTTCTGTATAAGGAGTCTACATCAAACCAGAATAAAGTTTCACAAATTCCAACCAGCTATAAATAAATAGAACTTGGCCATTCCCAATCGGAAGAGAGGCAGAGCCTGAAAGTGTAGAAAGCCTGTTGAAACTAGTGCTTGGTAACTGGTGTTCACTTACAATGCTGCCAATTCTAGACCCACTGTTGCATTTTAGAAGGGCTGCCGTGTTTGTCTGTTTCAAGAATAAACATTACAACTGCTTTCCTGTGCTTTTTGCAACACTGTATTTCACAATGCTATTCCAACTCTACAGAATACAGTGGTTTTACAGTCAAAGATTAAACAATAGCACCATTTAGAAAGCAAATATTGAGCTGAAGAACAAAGCTGCAACATTCACTTACTCAGCTTTCACGTTTTAAAAATTACAACTAAAACACAAAGAAAACAGAAAAGCACAATTCATTCATTTGAAAATAGGTTCTAACTATTATCCTCAAGTTTAGAGCTATTTCTGTTGCTCTCTCCCAAATCGCAGCATAAAAAAGCCCCAATGCTCATTTTACTATACTGAGCTAATGCCCTCTGGAGCAGAAACGATTGGACTGTGTAAACTTGAAGTTTATTAGCCGAAGCACTGCAACAGACACTTTGCTTTCCTTTCCTATAGAGTTAAGCTCTTTCTGCTGCCCTAGACACAAAGATAGCTTTGCTGTAAGAATCACAGATATGAATGCAGCCCATAATTTGCTGCTCTGTATTTTTTCCAAGTCTTGGTGCAATGCATACTTTCCATTATTTTTGCTCTTTATGTTGCCTGATAGTTTTCTATGTTCCCTAATAACACTGAAAATTTCCTGCTTTGCCCCTCTTATGTATGATCTTTGAGAGATCTTTGCAGCTGTCACTTTCCAATGTCATTTTCTCAAAAATTCATCAATTCATAATCAAATAAATGGTTTGGACCCTTTTCCCAGGCCAGGATGACCATTTTTATTCCTGTGTTCCCACTTCTCACTGGTCTGAGCGAGACCCAGTTTCATTCAATCTCACATTTTTCTTCCTTGATTAGCAGGTACAATGAATACAGCTGAATGACTGCAGTCCTGGTATGATCCTTAGTTCTGGAAGGACATTTACTCTCAGTGACAAGAGTCACAAGTCATGAAAAAGTGATATTCAGTCTAACCATCACCTACAAAGTTCAGCTACTTCGACAGTACAGCCACAGGCTTTGCATGTGATCCTGCATCATTCTTCAGCTTCTTGTCTTGTGTTTGTTGAAAATTCCTCCCTGCCACTGGTTCCACTGTTTAACAACATTTTTTTTTTCCAGCCAAATGCCATTTCTTGGTATGCAAGCAGGACAAATTCAGAATTCTCCAACTTGGTCGGAATATCCTGGGCAGCCACACTCCACAGGTTAACAGTGCTTAAACTTGTGAATATTTCCTACTTTTGATCATCTCTTTCCAGAGGGAAATTATAGTTGGCGAGGTCAAACCCAGTGTTTTCAAGGAGTGACTTGCTAAATAACAATGAAACTGAAGGATGCAAAGATTTTCTGGAGACTTAGCTTATTTATATATTGCAGAACCAAAAATCAACAAAATTATTTCCCCCATCCCCCACTATATATTACTTAGCTATGTTGTATCAGCCTGAGCTCCTTTACTGCAAAAATAACTTGTTGCAGGAACGACTCTCAAAAATCGACTTTAACTTCACAAAAGCTAAACACCACAGATGAAAACAGTGAACTAATGCTTTTCCTAATATTTCCCCCAAGTATTTCTGAAGAAAGGGAGGCACTACATCTCACAGAATCAGAATAGAAAAGATCAAAGATTTTGAGAAGATCTGACCTCCTGTAGACACCTGGCCTGGCAATCGATTGAAACAATGCCGTGCAGAAACATCTGCCTGAAGATACTGCAGAAAACAGATTGCTAATACACAAACTTTTGAGGCCTAATATTTCACATTTCTCTGGTGTAGTCACAAAACTCTGGGGAAACTGGTTTTAAGATGCTACCGGTACTGGATAGTAATGGAGATGAGACCTCCTATACGCTACTGTGTCAAAAGACAGATAAGAAGCTGAGTAAGTTGCAATTCTCAGCTTGGTGGACAAGACATTTGTCTCTCAACTGTCTCAGGCAGGAACACAGAGCTCATTTTTGCTGTTGTTTTGTTTGTGATTGTGTTTGTGTAAGATTCCTATGGCTATTTCCATACCTGCTTATCATCCGCCATGCAAAGCCAGGTACATTCATTTAACTTCTCATTACAAATAAAGTGTTTGGATCAAAATGCCCTGAATTCTTCAAGTCTCAAACCAAAATCCGTATATATTAGGTAACAGCTGTGATAACAAAGGTGTCCAATGTTATCCATTTCTGTAGAATTCAACTGGTAGAAAAATTTCACCAGTTCTTGTTGTTATGCTAACCCTGCCAACGACATATTGATGAAGGTATCGATTTTTAATCACAAAATTGCATCAAAGTCAAGGGATCAGGGAAATTCCTGCTTCTTATTACTAGCAATCGATGATCCATGAGTAAGATAAATTACCCTCTCTCTTTCTCTCTGTCTGAAAAGAAAGCAAAGTAACTAAAAAAAGATATCTTCTATTCTAGATGTTACTCTGCCTGTTTGCATACAGAGAAGTTCCCCCAGGCTACAACGGATTATTCTATTTTAATCAAAGAGCACACAAGCAACACCAGCTTTAAAACAGAGAACGGAGAGACAGAATAATCAGTTTGTCTACCGTTATAGGTAGATGAATTTGTGAACAGAAGGAAAATGCTGACTGATTTTCTCATTATGAAAAAAACTGACTGCCAATAACATGTTAAAAAGTGATAATGTTTCTAACTATTAACCCTTCAAAATAAATTCAGTGTAATTTCAAAACGTCTGTAAGGCAAGCTTTATGTTGTTATCTAGTCAAATACCTTACTAGGTTGACTCTCTTACTACCTATTAGTCCTTATCACTGCTGCTCTTACACTAAATAAAACTTAAAAAGAAATCTGCTATGCTTTCAGTATGTGTCCACAGCAAGTATCATTGCTTTTCTTAATACAACTGCTGACAAGAATGACAAAGGCAACTTTAGAATGCTGGCTTCATCCATCAGCTTTTAACAGCAGAACACACAACACTTAAACTAATATTATAAGTCCTCAGTAAATGGATGAGACACGATGACCAATCAGTAGGTGTATCCTAGCACATACACCTACTACCTGGCAATGGTTTGAATGTTTCCTTGGGAGATGATCCAGTAGAATACATTTTTTTTTTTTTCTGTAGAAGATTTACATTAGACAGGTCAAGCTCATGTTACCTTTTTGAAATAACTTCTTCATTCCACTAAGTTGTCGCTACATGACAAGAACAACAATCTGGTCGAAACATTTTTTTTTTTTAGAAAGGTTACAGTTTTCTGCCTAGATGGCCATGAAATTATTGATGGGTTTTCACAGCCACTGGTGGGAAAATGCATTTGTAAGTCCACACTGTGTCGCAGCTGCTCTCTGCAGTGAAAACGCTTGTGCATGCAGCAGGTAGCTCTGCATTGACACGGGCCTCTGCTTCATAGCAAAACTCCAGTTCAATAGAGCACAGACACCTAAGCTTGTCTGCAAAAAGTTAAAAAAGTAATTAAAAAAATTCACAGAGCATGTTGCACCTATCATTTCAGAGCAGGGAAGCAATAAATAATGTCTTCGGCATGAATACACAAAAGTGTTATAGAACATTGTAATTCAAAATATTAATGATAAGAAAAGTCAACAAGTTTAGTCATCTGGATTGTATCTCACAAATGCACACACAAATCTTATTCATTAAAATGTCAAATGCTTAGGGAAACAGGCTTGTTTGTTGAACATAAAACCTGAATGTAATACTTTTCTTTGCCTTATCACATCAACAACTATCACCCTCCACTCCCCTAGACTGAAGCTCAGATGCTTGTGAACTTCTCTTACAATTGTTATTGAAAAAGTATATTGTCTGCAATTATAACTGTGAGGAAATGAGCTTGAAATAGCTTGTTGCTATGTGATCTTATTTTTATGTCCTTCGCTTGCCTGCCTTGTTTTTTGGTGTAAAAGTCTCAAATACCACAAAGCCTACTCAAGCTCCTTGGTCTTTCTACCCTTCTATGTTACAGCTGTTTTTTTAAATCCTGATCTTCACTATGGCATTTTGTCTAGATAATTAAAAATACGTTGTCTGCTGCTGAGTCATCCTGCTGTTAGAATGTCCAATCTTGGAGGGGTGCATTTGCTCAGGTATATTTTGAATTGTGCTGTATCATAACAATAAAATTGGAGTCATAAGGTCAACTACACTGTAAAAAGCAGTAGGACCACAACACAGATGATGTCTTCTATTTCTGCCAGAGTATGATGTATTAACCATCAGCAGTTCAGTATGCAAATTAAGTACCTTGTGGTTTTAAGAGAATTATGTTGCTCCACAGGTTGAAACAAAATAGAGTCATTTACATTCTTCATATTAACCTCTAGCATTAGGAGAGAAGCAGTCAAAAGGGTGCCAAGAATTCGAACAATGTGCTGGTGAAAACACTTGTGTTACATGCGCATTATTTCAGGACAGCACCAAGGATCTTTGTGGCACCACTGATATTACTGTATTTTGCAACCACTTTGCCTTCCAGTAGCTTTCAGGAAAAAAAACCAAACCAAACCAACCAACCAACAAGGAGAAAGTAAAACACATTATTCTAATCTTACAGCTACTCAGCGTACACCTGATGTGAAGCAAAGCAGTCGAGATAAAGCATCTGATACAAAAAGAAACAGGACATACTACTATAATATTTGATGTGGAGAACAAGCATGGAGATAGGGTGGAAAAAGTCTTTAATTCACTTAATTTCTCCTCAGTCTTTCCTCCTGTGATTTTAATTCCTCCTTTCCTTTTACAGATGACAGACAGCCTTAGATGGAGAACTATCTAGTAACATCTACAAACAAGTTCTCAGCCTCCTTTCTAGGCACCTATTAAAAAGACAAAGCTGTGATGGGGTAAAGTACAGCTTTCGAAAGCTGTACATTCGGGAAGGGCAGATAAATATGAGAGAATGGGAGCATGTGTCACAGGTCAGCTCCCACGTGTGGGGAACAAATGCAGTTGACAGAATTCTAGAAACCACTCCAGGAGACTATGACATTATAGTATGTTTCACTCTCCGGACATCTCTGTAAATCTCACCTCTGACAGTAAAAAAAAAACACAACAAAACCTTCAAACCCAGCCTCTGAGCTTTGCAAACTGGGAACAAAGGGATTCTCTTTGCCCCAAAGCGACCATCTGCTAACTAAGTGCCAATTCTTTTTTTTTTTTTTTTAAAAAAAAGACAAGAGAGAATAACCAATATGTATCCAGCTGTTTATAGTGAGAACACAGTCTTAGAAACACCTCTGTATTAACTGTACAGGTTATGCAGCTTTATTGCCCTAGGCTGAGTCTTATTTCTTTCAAGTTATTGTTTAATATGGCTTTGGAAATATTTAATTTATAGCTATCTTCAGAAATTTCATTAATTTATAAGCTTGGGTTTTGTTCTTACATTTTAAACCTCTGACAATAGACATTGGTGTGCTTCCCATCTGTTTCATCTCTCTCTTTAAATAAGTTTTCCTGTGCTTTTGAGATGCTTATTGACACTGACGGCAAAACACACAAAAGTAACTCCTTTAAGGTGTGTCAGGTCCTGACAGATAATTCTTCCATCACCTTACAGGCAAAATAAAAAAAAAAGCCAAAAAGGAGGAAAAAAAAAGTTTTCCTATGGAGAACTGAAATACAGAGGCTTGTGCATAGTCACAAAATAAATCTCTTGCTGTTGTACTGATCTCAGTTCTAATGATATTTCATCCAAAGGCTCAAACAAAAACTATTTCCTCCCATATTCTGTTTATGCCCAGTGTTCAGGATCTGTCTACATGTAGATATTGTTATCAGGTGTAGAACTAGATTTTCATAGTAATTTGTCAACAGCATAGTTGGGAAGTAAACTTCAGCACAACTGTTCTTATATAATAGACAAGAACACAAACATTTGCTACATTACTTTTCATTAAAAATAATGCAAAAGATACATTTCTGTTAGAAAGGGTGAACTTACACTTTTGCTTTATACAAAGGAGCAATGAAAGAAGCATTCCTCTTTGCAGAAACTGAACCAGGTAATAATAACCCCCATTCAGATATCTGTCTCTATGTTAGTCCTAATTAAACTTCTACATCTGCCCTGTGCTACAGTGGGCTGCAGCATGAAGCTCAATTAGAAGACACTACAAAAGTCCAAGGCATCACGCAGCTCTCCCCAGGATATTACCACTCTCACACAGAAACCAAGCTGAATAATTACATAGGGACATGCAAGTTCGGTGGCTGCACGGTGAAGCTAGAAGGGAAAAAAACCCAAAGAAAACAACAAAAAAAGGCATTTTGTGTCAACCTGGAACATATCTGCTTTTTTCTCCACTAAAAATACATAAAAAAGTGGGTAGTTGGATTTCTTTTGGTCACTCCCAAGTAGTAAGGGACAGGGCAAAAGCAAATGGTCTCAAGTTGTGCCAGGGGAGGTTTAGATTGTATATTAGGAAAAATTCTTCATGGAAAGGGTTGTCAGGCATTGGAACAGGCTGCCCAGGGAAGTGGTGGAGTCACCATCCCTGACGGTGTTTAAAAGGTGTTTAGATGAGGTTCTCAGGGACACGGTTTAGTGCTAGAGTTAGGTTAGGTTATGGCTGGACTTGATCCTGATGGTCTCTTCCAATTGAAAGAGCTGCCGCTCTTCAAATAAAAGGTTACGTTTCTTAATTAAAAGTCTATTCCAAAAAGAAGTATAGCTTCATTTCCAGGAAAAATGACATACTTTTTAAGACCTCCAACCTCTAAACACTTTTGAGGCAAAATAAACATTCATCAAAGCTTTAAAATGGTTTCTTTTACTTTGAAAAAAAGACTTTGGTGAACAAACCGAAGTTTCTTCTGAATGTACTGAAGTATTACTTTCAGAGGAAAATAAGAAGCACATATAAAGGAATGTTTCAAAGGCAACTAATTTCATATATGAAATGAAGTTGAGTTTATTGTAGGTCAAGAAATTATTTTTTAAACTGAGTTTTGGATCCTTCAAATTAGTGCTCAGCTTGAGACAACTAAAAGAAATTTTCCTTTAACAAATTGTACGATGGATACACAAACTATTCTGGTTTGGACACCCTGTCCTGCCACTCAGCTTTAATGGCCCTGAGACAGACCTCAGGGCATGAAAAGGAAGGTCTCTATTAATAATTTTGCAATGTTGCAAAATGAAGGTACATTTGTGGAAAACAGAATATCACCAAAAAGTACAAAAGAATCCTGTATTCTGAAGCAGTCTGCAGTATTCCTGAAAACAGAGACATTTAGGACACAAGAGAAAGGAGATGTGCACACAGGTGCTTTCCAAATACAATTAGAAAAGTGAAAAATCAAGACATTCCAAGACTTCTGTTTGAAAGAACGCTCTTCAAATTAAAATTAGATCACAACCACAAGCAATGGTACATAAACACAACTTTTATTAGTTTTAAATTATTAGAAAAGTTGCTTTGGATTCTAAAGCAGGGAAAGGAGTGCTGCTCCTAGAAAAAATGCTCATTCACTTCCCACACAAACCACTATATGCTTTTGAAGCCTTTCAGGGCACTACATAAAACAAAGAGCTTTCCGAACACTCTATCTAGGAAGTTTATGGCATTAACTTAGTTGAAAGCTGTTCCAAAATGTCAGATTATGAAGGGGTGAAGGGATTGAAAGCAGCCCTGTGGAGAAGGACATGAGGGTACTGGTGGATGAAAGACTGGACATGACCCAGCAACGTGTGCTTGCAGCCCAGAAGGTAAATCATATCTCGGGCTGCATCAAAAGCAGCGTGGCCAGCAGGTGGAGGGAGGTGATTCTGCCCCTCTGCTCCGCTCTGGTGAGACCCCACCTGGAGTCCTGTGTCCAGCTCTGGAGCCCTCAGCACAGGAGAGACATGGACCTGTTGGAGAGGGGCCAGAGGAGCCACAGAAATGATCAGAGGGCTGGAACAGCTCTGCTGTGAGGACAGGCTGAGAGAGTTGGGGTTGTTCAGCCTGGAGAAGAGAAGGCTCCGGGGAGACCTTATTGTGGCCTTTCAGTGCTTAAAAGGAACCTATAAGAAAGATGGGGACAGACTTTTTAGCAGGGGTAATAGTTTTAAACTAAAAGAGGGGAGATTCAGGCTAAACATGAGGAAGAAATTTTTTACACTGAGGGTGGTGAAACCCTGTCCCAGGTTGCCCAGAGAGGTGGTAGATGCCCCATCCCTGGAGACATTCAAGGCCGGGCTGGATGGGGCTCTGAGCAAGCTGATCTAGTGGAAGATGTCCCTGGTCATGGCAGGGGGTTGGACCCGATGAGCTTTGAAGGCCCCTTCCAATCCAAACTAATCTATGATTCTGTGATTATAAGTAGAACAAAAATATTTTGAGCAGAGCTTTGAGAATATACTTCTCTCTAAACAAAGAAACAATCAAGTGATCCAACTGAAAAAAAAAGGTTTTTTTTCCCAACTTCCTTTTTGGAAAGGAGCTGAGAAATCCATTTGTTCCAAAAGATCAGCCGTAAACAGACATTAGGAAAAGTGTTTACATGTACAGATGAATTTGGTTAGCCAGGCACTGAGGAATGTGAATGAATGGAATCTGTGTTCTGAACCTTAGCTAGAATTTAGTCTTACAGAAAAGCTGTCCATTAAAAACAAACAAACAAACAAACAAGGTCAGATGAATTGAAGCACATACATCAATTGCTATCATACTGTTTGAACTGCTTTGGTATTAATGATGAACATACCCCTCTTTTTTCCAATATTTGATGGAAAGGTTCTTCATACAGCATGAGAAGGCCCTGTTTTCAAAGTTCAGCACAGAAAAATAGACAGATTAAGTTTCTTTTGAAATATTTTTTCCCATATTTATAGTTTTCCCACTTTGACACAACACCTCTCTGTACTTTTTCATTAAAAGTGCATAATTCTAGATAAATCTTACCAACCAAGCAATAGGAACTAGATCTCTACTGACAAGCAAAGTTATAATAGGAAGTTCTCACCAAATCACCATAAATATGCAACAATAATAACGAATACACATTTTATTTATACTTCAGCAGTGTTTTCTGTAAGTAACTGTTTCAGTTTCTTTGATAAAGTACAGAATAAATCACTTTAGTCTTCACAGGTAATACGAGGAACATCCCTCTATCTACAAACCGCCTCCCAGAACTTAACATAAGAGATCTTCAACATTATGCATTACCATTTAACGCAGACTACAAGACCAGAGAATTAATCAAAACCTCTTTTAAATGAATCTAAGTAAAACAAAACAAAAGCAACTTTATATATTTAGTTCTCAAAGCAGCTTCCATTCCACATTTAAGTCTTATAAGTACCTGAAGATTTTAATCACTGTACATGTGAGCTGGAGCTTAGATGCCTTCCAGGCAAATAAAAAGTTGTAGCCAGAGATGAATAAAACACAGGAGCAGAAAGGGAAATAAAGCTCCACATTCTCATATCGCACAATTCAAGTTTATTCCATTCATTCTTGCAACACAAACTTAAAAATACAGTATCATTTAGCATTCTGATGTCTATGAACCATGATAATGATGGACCCAACTGTGTCAAAACAGTTAACAATGGTGTAAAGAGAAGTCAAATATCAAAATGCAGAGAGCACTAATTTTCTTCTGTCACTGCGTAGAAAGATGATTGTTTATCCATTTACAAAATATAATTAAGACAAGTTCCTTTTGAAATTTTGCATGCAACACTGCAATTGCTTGACCTAGGACACTCCATTCTTACCAGCTTCTTCTACAAATAATTAAACATTATGTTCAAAGATAAAGTTCCATTTAATTATCGTACTCCTTTTCCCATTTGCCCACCCCTCTTAGGAAAAAGGAGCAGAGGGTACAAAATTCAAAATAAACTTAAGGTTATAACTTATTCAGCATAAATTTAAAAGGAAAAGGTTTAAGAACAGAGTGGATTTCCAAGTATATGTGATTCCAGTCTGACAAAGAATTTAAATTCTGTTTAGAGAATGTAAAATCATTTACAGTTTGGTATTTTCATCTAGTTAGGGCCTACTCAAAGATACAGCCAGCCACTTTTTTTTTTGTTTTGTTTTTTCCAAAGTAGAGCTAGCAAGGGAATAAACAAACAAGCCCAGTTTCCAGACAAATACAAAAGCTTTTATACATAAGCTTTTATTATTACTTACTTGCTTTTTTTGCTGTTTTTTCTTTTTTTAAATCCTGGGCAAAATGATCAAACACCTCTCACGTAGTGCAAAAAGCATGGAAATATTTCTTCTTTATGAGCCAAACATTAAATGCCCTCTTTTAACTATCTTGAAAGGCAGCTTGGGTATGTATTACAGCCAATTAACACTTGTATCACTCAAGTTTGTTTGCATTTTTTTTTCCCCTCAAGTAAGAAAAAAATTAGGTGTCCACATAATTGTAGAAAAAGGGAGGCAAAATTGCCTCAGTGAAACAGCAGAAGAGTTAGTACAAAGATGATCTTTCTTTACTATGATAATGCTCACTAAAATGAGAATGGAAGGGAAAGGCAGGAAAGAATACAGAGGAAAAAAAACAAACCAAAACAAAAACCAAACCACTATGGCCAGACAACTTGACACTAATCAACACAAAAAACTTGAATAATCAAGTTTTTTTTCACATAAAAACAGATTGCAGTTTTCTAGACTAGTATTTTCTTAGCTAAGTATTTAATAGCATAATATGGAGGCAAATTTATGCCAAAGATGATTACTTTCATAGCTGAATAAAGAGTTAAACCTATAGTCTGTGTTCACACTATTACAATGACATGACAATCCAGCACTGATCAGAGATAAGATTAAAGAGTTCTCTTTAAATAGTCATTAAAAGCACTGTTCACCAAACATGCTTGTTCTTTTATCAGCAGCTCCAATTGATTTATCACTGATTTCTAACCCTTCTGCTCTTCCTTGCCATCCATCTCCAAAAAGCAAAGAGTAATTGCACTCTACAGTTTATGGCCAGAGTTGATTGTTTTCTCCATTGCTTTTCTTACGGGATGTGTACATGTAAATCAGTTTCTGCTCTCCTTTTACAGTCTAAATGCAAGGCTTTTTATAGCTGAGACATTCAACCATAATAAGCAACATTATTCAAGTAAAACTAAGTCTCCATTAAATATGAGTGGTAGTCACCAGCCTACTTCTACATCTTTTCAATTTCAACAGTGATATCAAAATATCAGCTACTTTTCCTTAATAATTCAGTATGAGACATTATATACATTTTTTCTGTATTGTGTATGGTATCAGAAAGTTTGAAATTTGTATTCCAAAAAAGAGGAAGATGTATAGTTTGTGGTATGCATTTTTCTGTTATAAAACCTGTTATTCAGTTTTGGATGAATCAGCAGTCTAATGAAAATTTTCAGGGTGAAAGCCAGAAGCTCAGATGTTCCTGAGGACCATAAGATGGGACAGGAAACCCTAAAACTTTGTTAAACACCTTCCTGTGAGTTATCAAGGCTGTCACAGTACTGTGATACTTACTGGTATAGTAAATCTTATCTAGAAGTTGATGGTTAATGTGGTATAGTTGCACTAGGAACTTTCAGAACAAGCCCCAGGCCTTAATAAAACATCAGGGGTTCATTCAGCAAGCAACAAAACACTGATTCAAAGATATGCATAATTAAAAGTGTTGTGTTTTTTTTCCTCCAGTAGTTAAAGCAAGTTAAGACTTCTACTTGTATGTCTTCCTGTTCCTAACACCTGAACTTAGAAAGCTTACATGTATTTTAAAAGTTTACAAAAAAAGTTTAGCAACAATTTTTACCTCACAGGAATGTTTGAATAATTACTGTTCATTTTCCACACTTGACTTTATTATCCTTGTGTACCAAACAGCCTGTAGCTTTCACACATGTCTATAAATTTTATGCTGACATGGTGAGTAAAGAAATTCTGTCTTACAATACTTTTGGAAGTAACTACAGTGACATTTTGAACTCTCTCAAAAACCAGCTTCCTAAAAGGTCTGTCCTGGACTAGAACAAACATGGGAAAGAAAAAAAAAATAAAATTCAAGCATCCAAAAGTACCTTGACAGATATCCTGGAGTGTTAACACCACCATGCCTCATCTGATCTTTCCTGGTTTACTCAAGAGTCAGAAAAACATCAGTATCAGATCCAATTAGTCAATATAAAGAACAGCTCCAATAACTAGTATCAAAAGTCCTCAAAACTGCAACATAAGCTTTAGGCAGAAGAAGAATAAAGCTACCCAGTGAGATAAAGCGAGAAAAGCAACCCAGCCACCTACATTACTACACTTCAGATTATGGCAGACACTAATAGCATGGGACTATTGTTTCCTTCACAATTAGTTTCAGGTACATAGCACAGTACTTCCATCTAAAATAATATTTCAACAAAAATCTTAGTACTAACCTAGGAGGTTTACAAGCCAAAAATTCAAGATCATGGTCTGTCTTCCTTCTTCCATTTTCACTAGAAACGGGAAGAGATTGTGCACTGAAAAGAAGTCCTAGAGGGACACTGTTCATAATAGTTTTCAACCCTCTCCTAACAGATTATCTTTGATACAAGCCTCTAACTAGTCTGATTCATAAAGAACTTCCCTCCCCCCAAAGTATTTAGCTGAAGAAGCTGGAAGATGCAAAGAGTGACAGACAGGCAGCAGTGTGAGGCCACAGGAGAGACATTTAAGATATCGGTCCATCCGTCACTGAAGAAGAGTTTTGATTGCCTGGTTGTCAGTGGCTTCAAAGGCAGTTAGTCCATCTGGGCCTTTCACAGTCTTATCAGCACCCTGTAAAGACACGAAGAAGGATTGTCAATTCATAAAGTCAGGCTGTTGTAGTATTACATTTGTCACAAAAGTTACTCTGGATAATTATATTGATTACAAAAGGCTTTTTAATGCAGAGCATTTTTTTCATTTAGAAACCAAACAGACAAGATTTATGTGCAAAACGATTTGGTACACAGCTACTCTAAATTTCAAAATTTACTTTAGAACCAGGAAAAAAAAAGTCATCTTTGTCACACAGTAAGTTGCAAGATCAACAAATTATCAACTCATCTTTGATAGGAACAGAAGGATTTGTTATTTTTCCAGCAACTACTCACATGAATGCAAGAATTTATTATTACATACTTCCATGAAATCTATGGTGCAGCAAGCTTTTTCACATGCCATATTAAACAGGTAATTTCTGGAAGAGCTTACTAATGAATCATACTATTTTCTTTTTATATCATGAAAGACTTCATCCATCTAGGACTGTGCTTCTCTCCCATTTTGGAAAAATCCCTATTGCTACATAAAAAAAAGCTCAAATCATTACAAGTCAAAAAGTGATCCAGTTTGTTTTGAGTAAGTTATATCTACACCTAAAAGGCAGCAAAACAGAATAGGAGGACAACAGGAGGATAGAGGATAACAGAAATACACCGACTAGACAAACTGCAGAATAGTAAGCACAAACACAGCCTCCACGCTAGAATTACAAAAGAGAAAAGAAGAGAAGCAAAGAGTGATTACCTAGTCATGTTTGTTTTGAGCACTGTGTAGTCATATAAATAAAAGTGAAAAAGCAGACTAAACTGTAAACAGGATAGCTAAATAAAGGGATAAAAGTTACTAGAGAACACAGGACTGACTACAGAGATCAAGAGATGTTTCCTGAAAATAAGACAGATTCCAGAACACCTCCTCTTGAGAAAATACACATATTTTAAAGTGAGACTTGTGTATCTGTTCAATCAAGTGACAGGAAAAACACTGTGGATGGCAAAAGCATGTACTGCAGAGGTTTGTTTCTAGTTTTACACATAAACTCTTAGTTGAATAATCTCTTCTCAATCACATTACAAGGAAGGAAATACACAGATTAATAGTAAAGGACACCTGATAGTTTTCTAATAACATAACAGACATAGAATTTCAAGTGCTTCTTTACTGATAAAAGATAATACACATAAAACATCACTAAACTTTCATATGCAATACTATATCAACTCTCAGCCCATTTAACTTCCCACAGTAACTGTTTCTAACAATCCAATAAACTGGACCTGACGTTACTATGATTTGCTACCAATATTACTTTTCATAACATTGAATATTTCCAAATAGAGATTAGAGGTCTCAAAGATGGAAATATTCTGACATTCTAAAAGGATGACTTTATAGTGGTTTCTAAGGCACCAGTGCCCATTCTGCAGCCCACCAGCCAAGCTGATCCCATTGCAGCAGTTCATCTTCTTTGCAGCCCCTAGAGACCCCCAGTGCAAGACGTGAGCTGAACAGACTGTTTTGTTTGGTGGCCGTCAGGTGTGGGGCAGGGAGTTCGGCTTCTGCTATCAGGGAAAGAGCCGGGGAAAATAACATGGTCTGAAAACTCCAGTAAAAAATTCAGAGAGGGATACTTAAAATTGCCGTAATTCCCTCCACGTAGCTGACTCTAATACCTTTCAGGTAGCAGAATATAGGCATACATTTTGTGCATATGCAATGAATTCACTCCAGTAACAGAAGCAATCATAACATTTATCTCTCCTGTCACCATGTAGCATCCTTGGCCCAAACAGTATGCAGTATGCTACAGTACCACTGTTCTGTTGGGTATGAAACTGATCTGAACTGTTCTCTTCCTGAGAAGTGACTAGTTGGTCACTGCAAACACAGCTTAAGCGGAAACCACAGAAATTCACTGCTTGTGAATAATTTATTTTTTCTCTTAAAAATCCTGAGATATTTGACAGGTATTATCTTAGCTGTCCTGGGAGAAGAAAGGCAACCAGGAAAGTAATGGTTTATTTTGCAGGTGTTGATTATTTCTACTGCTTAGATAGCACTCTCAGATTAGAGCAGGAGTGTCAAACTCATTTTCACCGTGTGCCACATCAGCCTCACGGTTGCCTTCAAAGGGCCGAATGTAATTTTAGGATTTGGCCCATGGGCCTTGTGTTTGCCACTTGGCTACGTGCATTGTACTCTTTTATCACTGACACTGTCTCATAACACAAAAGACATACTGTTTTTTCTCCTAGGAACACAAACACGTATTCACTTTCCCATCTCTTGTTAAATTGCCTTCCGTCTGCATCAATCTTTCTGGTGTTCCCCATCAGTCTCACCTATTACTCTTCTTACACAGGCTCACTGCTCTCCTGTAGCTACAGCCACAGTTCCTGCAGCATAACACGCGTCACACGTGACCAGTGTGTGGGCAGGAGCCTGGGGGCAAAGAGCTTGTCACTGCCACTGGGTTGAAACAAAGCACCAGGCTGGATAAAACAAAGTGGAGGGCTGGATTCAGCCCACAGGCTGTGTGTTTGACAACCGTGGATTAGAGCCCACGTGGAAATCAAAAGGCCTTCAGAGCTGCTCCTTGGTGTTAAGCTCGGAAAACGTGAAGGAACTTAGACTTGAAGAAAAATGGAACTATGTGGTAGCTGACCTGTCAGTATTCATCTTGAATCAGAGTTTAAAGAACTTTAACTTATAAAACTCTCCCTCAATGTATCAGCATTTAGGGTATAAAAGATATAACTGTTAACTGAAGTAACTTTAAAGTATAAAGTGAACTTTAGTTCAGATGCAGGACTGGTTTCCATCCCCATGCACGTTTGTATTTCAGAGAAGTTACAGACATGGAAAGCCTGAGTTTCTAAAATGGTTTTACTGAAGGATAGGAGGGTCATGACTACATAAGGAGGACACAGTTTAATAAACTCAGTGTTGATAAGTTAGAAGAACAGCTCCTCAGCTAGGCAGAATGATTCCTACCTGCATTCAATAGAACGAGAAGGAAGTAACAAAGTTCAGGTCAAGAGGAATTGAACTTTTGGAAGCAGAACAACACTGCCTGGAAGCAAGTTCAATGGGAAGTTCATCAGAGTACAATGATTCCACAGTACTGTCTGTTTCCCCAAAGTAAAAAGCTATTAACATTTTATGTTTGTCATATGTTCGTTTCTTAAACTACACACACAAATATATATAAACTCTCTTTGGCAGGGTAATAACAAACAAGAATGTTTACCCTCTTAAGCCACTGGGCAAAGCACAAATGTTAAACATGCTCTGAAGGCAGCACAACAGCTACTTGGGTACAGTTGCAGTTCAGAAAAAAACCCCACGAAGGCATGAGACAAAGACAGTGCAGAGCTGTCACCAAACCCTGTGAAACCGAAATTGGGGGCACTTAATAAAGCTGGTAGAAGACTGGTTTACACAACAAGCAACAAACTTCTAAAACAAGTTGCCAGATGAAGTTATGGAGGCAGATGTCGACATGTTCAAAAAGAGTATAGATGTATTCGTGGGCAACAAATCTACAACCACTTATGAAAGGGGACAGATGTGTGTAACTCTAAATTTTCCAACACAACAATTATGAATAAGAGGAATAAGTGAGCAGAAGTGGTCATACTCACAATTCTTCCCAAATGACATCTCTGCCACTGACAGCAGAGAAAAAAAGGTGCTAAATTACCTAACTCAATAGGGTATTTCTTATAACACATTTTTAGTAGAAAGTAGAAATTAAATTGTATTAGGTATTTTACAAAACCAGAACAACTTTGAAAGATGAACAAATGGATGATCTTTCATGATAAACCTCATTCTCCATTAGAAGCATTTGAAATGGTTTAATTGTCTATTGTAACAAAGTATTGGTTTCTCCTAGACAAAAATAATTATAGTTTTACATTACAAAAATCAAATATAAAATTCTTAAAGAAAACCATGGAACAATTTGAATTTTACATATATCTTTCTGCTTTTCAAACAGGTATCCCTTAAATCTGCTATATCTGAAAATCCCCTAGAAGCAAACTGAAATACAGCGACTGATGTTCCTTCAGGTCAGTTCTTAGCACTCAGTACTTCATCTGTTATAGAAGGCTGGTACATAATATGAGCAAAATAAAAACCCGGTATTCTGGAAGACAATTCAGTTCTAATTTTGTCAAAAGCTACTAAAAATTCATTTCCTCACTAATAGTAGAATATCTTCCAATATTATGATGTTATTTAACATTTTTAATAATACTGAAAAGGTAAAAGTGAAAAAATGAACACACGATATGGCATTTCTGCCTCACTTTGAAGTCATTACATGCTGCAAACCAATTTATTGTTTAAAATTAAAGGCTATTTTAATATGCCTCAAATTCCTGGAAAAATACTTTAAGATTAATAAATCTGTTAATGTAGTAGTAAGTACTGTTAATGTAGTAGTAAGAGAACAAGTCCTGCCTTTGAACTTTAGACTAAAGCTAATTACTTGCATGTAATACAGTAACTAAGAGCAAAACAACATGTTCAGCTGAAACTCAAATGCTGATGGAGCAGTTCTAGGTAGCACTACAAACCTCCATAGGTCTGTTCTTTGGGATGTCTACAGTATGACATTCCACACATTTTCATAAACTTGAAAGATATACTAAAATGTCCCAAAAGTATTTCTAGTATTTTCAGTGTTATATACTGTATAAGTAAGGTTTGATAGTTTAAAAGGGAAGGATTATAAAAAAGGGCAGTTTTGTAGGAGTATGCAAAATTAATTCTTCAAAAGATATATATTTCAAGGATACAGTATTCTGATCTCAAGCCTGACCAAAAAAGTGTTTATTAGAAAAGCATGTCTCAACTCAGACCTAGAAGGTTTATGCTAATTCTAGTAGCCATAACACCTTAAGACTAAATTAATTCTAATTTAGTAAATTCACCTATCCCTTGTCAATAGCAGTAAAAAACATCTTCACCCATTATGTAGTTGAGGTACTTGGGATCTTTCAATTTTTGAGGATTAATATGATGCTATATTATTACCTTCTGATAATAGTAGGTTAATTAAGATTTTTGGAGGCTGATCTAGCATACATGTAGCAGCTGTTTCTTAATCTAAACATTAAAATCTTGTGTCCACATGGAAAGTAAAGTCTTTCCAAATGTACAGAAAAGTTACAAGTAAAAAACCTCACATTTAAATTTATTTCCCCACTTTAGTATGTTTTACAGTTTTAGAATGAATGGACGATTTTACAGGATCATAGAATATCTCAAGCTGGAAAGGACCCATAAGGATTGTCCAACTCCCTGCTTCTTGCAGGACAACATTGGAACTTTATAGGTTTGGAAGGAGTGACACTATCTGAATATTGAACATGCCAACAAAAACTTTGGTTTTGATCTTTAATTTACCACTTTATCAATGTTTTCTTTTAGTCAGGCCTGAACCATCAGATATGATCACAGGTGTGCCAAGGTAATAACTATGTAATGACTTCAATCAGTCAAAAAATCCTTATAGTAATTTATTATGGCTGATCACTACACTTCACACAACAGCAGTGCTTGAAAACAATAATTTGTGAACTCAACTTTTGAAGTTTTCAAATCACACCTAAGTTTCTTATAGTGTAATGAATCAAACCAAGCATTGCTGATTCCAAAATTAAAACATTTGAACAAGGCATCAAGAAAATCTCACTGAAAAACTGACTTCAGAATAAAGTGCATGAAAAAGGCCCTTTTGAGAAACTACCTTTGGAAGAGTAGAATATATCTACCCTTAAGTCATGTTAGGTGTTTATCAGTAATCCTATTTATGCACTGCTATTACAGAGCAAAGTCATAGAACTATTTCATTTTGTTTTAAACAATGGAAGCAGTTTTACTTACACAAAATAACTGAGTGTTGGTTATAGCTATCTTTTCATATTGGAAGAAATGTCTGAACTTCAATACCAGGATAAGTTATGGTAACGTGAAGAAACAGTTCGAAGTGCTTTAATCATAAAACCATAATTCAACTTTTTTTTTTTGCTATGCTTCATGAATAGAAAAAAAGAAATAAAAACAAAATAGTGGGGAGTTAAATCCATGCAACCATTACAATACATCAAAATCTGGGGGGAAAAAAAAAAAAGCTAAACCTGAACAAAGGATTTACCGAAGAGTAAAAGCAGCATAGAGCTATTTGCTTTCTGAAGCTGCAAAATTACTGCTTAAACCTCTAGAGTACTTATTTGCAACCACTAATGAATATTAAAACCACATTTCAAATACTTCCTGTAAAACCCACCATGAAATTCCATCAAATGATTCTTCAGAGTCCTTAATTCACCATTTTTGATGTATGTACTTTCCAAAGACAAACCAAACATTATGGGATTACCTGTCTTTCACAGAAGGTCACATGTTTGCAGGATTGTACGAAGAAACTTAGAGCTAAATGACTTGGTTTAGGGAGCTCTTAATACCCTCCAGAGACAGCAATTTGAAATGCTAGAATAAGTGGTATAACACACAGGATTAAGGAAGAAGCTCTCCTGCAGTTTTTGTATCGCTGCAGTTTTAATATGTAGCCAAATGCTATAGGATCACCAGGCAGTTTAGTAAATGTTAACTATATCATCATTTGGAGCCGTGGCTGCGCCAAGACGGAAGTTAATGCATTCTTAGGGGGTGGTGGGAAGGAGAGGCAGGAAATAATATCTATGAAATCTAAACTTATGCAGAAGTAGTCAGTTCCAGTTCCCTGAAACCACACAAGAGACGTAGCAGCAGAGTATACTCTGTTTTGGCAGGCATAATATTCTAGACCTTCTTCATCCAGTGAAACCCCTTCTCATTGAGCATGCAGCTACAGCTCCTTTTTCAAGCATCTATTTCACTTCACTTCTCACCTCCTCAAAGTCTCACCCCACCTACAATTGTAGCTGAATGTCACTTTTCACACAAAGGTCAAAACCATTATTATTAACCCAAATTAGTATTCAGATTTTGCCCAGCCTATTTCTTCAGAAGGATTTTTAGTGTTTTTATTTTCATTGCTAAAATGAAGGAGTAGAATGCTTTCTTTTCTTAGCAAATGCATATAGTTAATTACAGATACTTCTCCCAGGAAATTTGCATCAGTTTGACTAAAAATGAGTTAATTTTCTTCATGCAGTTAGAAACCTTTCTTTTTCATAGCTAGCACGGTCATTATTTGGAGTTAGTTTGAGAAGAGAGAACACCCCATGGACAGAGTTAATGTTTTTAATTGCTCTGGTCTGAAAGCCAAGGTCATTTTGTGACCTTCGCCCACAGGTGTGAGGCATCAAGGAAGGGGGCAGAGATGGGGCAGAGCTTGACTGACATCCAGACCGATCAATAAGAGTATTCCATCCCATTAGCATCATGCTTCATATTTAAGGAGAGTCGGGATCTTCCAGTCTCTCGTGTTCTTTTCTCGTCTCTTTGCTCTTGGAGAGCTGTTCGGGGGAGTTCTATTCAGGACTTTCATTTTTTTCAGCTTTTTGCCATCCTGCCATTTTGCAGAGGCCTCTGGGCCTTTCTGCCTTTTTTTTTTTTTGTTTTGGTTTTTTTTTTTTGTTTTGTTTTGTTTTTGTTTTTTGTTTTGTTTTGTTTTTTTTGTTTTTCCTTTTGTCTCTCTCCAGGATTAGCTGTCGGGATCAGGTGCTGTTTCCTGGGACTGGCTGCTCAGTGTGGACAGAGCTCACAAGGAATTGCATTGAGTATCTTTTATTTTATATTCTATTTCTAATATATATATATATATATATTTACTAGTAGCGTACTAGTATTTTGTTATTTTTTAAAACTGTGTTTATCTTAATCCAAGTTTTTCCCTTCCCTTTTGATTCTCTCCCCCATTTGGTGGGGGACAAGGGAGAGTGAGCAAGCAGCTATTGTGGTTGTACTGCTAACTCTGGTTAATCCAGGACACAATGAAAACGTGTATCCAAACAACATTATTTCGTGTGATCAGGTATTTTCAAATAGAGGCCTCCCAACATATACTTCTAGCTATATTTCAATTACCACACATCTTACAATGCACAATTAAGGAATAAAGACTTGCATGCAAACAGACAAACAAAAGAAATACAGCTGTGGTAAAAGTTATGCAAGGGCTAGTTAACCTTTAACCTTGAATATTTTTTTTCTCAGAAAAGAATTTGTAAGGATGCATTAATCCTTCAGGTATGACAATATCCCAGGTACCTGTTGTCCAAAGACAAGAGCTGGTGCTTCTTTAGCTTATCAAAACTAATAAAATCAAACCAGGCTTTCAAAATGATGACGACAAATAGGCTTGCAAAAATATTTTCCCCACAGTTCTGTAAAAATAAACATGAAGTATGGCAATGGAGAGAAAGAGACCACTTCTGTCTTTACAACTAATAGTATAAGGCCAGTATGGGTATACGGGACACTACAGGGCTAGCTAAAGGGACTTCAGATTCATCCTTTTCACCTGTTCCATGTCTCTTACTCTCAAGTTTCATCTGAAATTCATCCAACCCCTATAAAAAAAACTGCCACAACAGAGACAGCTGAGCAAGCATTTAGTACACGGCAACAAGCAAACACCATCTGCCATTTACCATGGAACAACATAGAGACTAGGAGAGCAGTAAAACAGAGAAACTGGGTTCTACTGAAACACATCCAAAGAAGAGCGATGAAGCTGATGAAGGGTCTGGAGAACAAGCCATATGTTTAGCCTAGAAAAAAAAGAGTCTAGCAGGAGAACTTATTGCTCTCTACAATTACCTGAAAGGAGCAAGGTGAGTGTCAGTCTTGTTTCCCAGGTAAAAAGTAACAGGTCGAGAAGACACAGCCACAAGTTGTACCATGGGAGGTAGAGATAGGGTATTAGGAATATTTTTTTTCACTGAAAGGGTTATCAAGCACTGAAACATGCTGCCCATGAAAGTGGTTGAATCACTATCCCTGGAGGTATTTAAAAGATGTGTAGATGTAGCACTTAGGGACATGGTTTAGTGGTGGACATGGCAGTGTTAGGTTTATGGTTGAACTTCATGATCTTAAGAGTCTTTTCCAACCTCAATGATTTTAAGATTCTATCAGTTCAGCTGTATACAGGCTGCCAGTGATTCCCAGGGAAACCACCTGCCGTCACTATTCCAAAAACTAATTTGTATTTTAGACACAGTGTCATGGCAGCATTCAACATCCATGAATGATAAGCATTAGCTAAGAACCCCGAAACAGTCTTTTCTGAGGAATAACAAGAGTAACAACTGTGCTTTATCATACAAAAGCCTTGCTGGAAGTTACTTGAAATTCTATAAAATAAATTGCTGCTTTTTAAGGGACAACAGTTGGTATCACAGCTTCAACTCTTAGTATCATCTACAGGAGGGGTGTCAAACTAATTTTCACCATGGGCCACATCAGCCTCACAGTTGCCTTCAAAGGCAATGTAATTTTAGGACTCTATAAATGTAGGAGTGGTTACATTTTTACAGTCCTAAAATTATATTCAGCTCTTTGAAGGCAACCACGAGCCTGATGAGTTCCCTGGTGAAGATGAGTTTGACACCCCTGATCTACAGGAAATCGAATTAGTCATGTAACATGTACATTAAATTTTTTTCTAGAGACTGAACTGATAAGAGCCAGCACAGACCCCCCAGTACTTTTCATGTTAAGCTCTTTGAATGTAAACTGTTTCTAACATCAGCTTAGAAGCAGCTTGGCTGTGTTTCACTGTGCAACTGTACCAGTTTCAAAAAGAGAAAGCACAGCGCTGTAGCAGCCCAGGCTACTTTAGCTTAAGATCAAGTAGTCACCCTAATCATTCTAGTCAGTTTAAGAGCTTAGAATCTTGATTCAGTGTCTCTACTATTTATATGTATTAATTATCCTCTGACAGTGAATTATGCCCAAATACTTTTAATGCCTTTACTGCTTTTAGTGGAAGATTGTTTAAAGAATGCACTGCAGTCACACTACACTAGAGAGTAACCAGCTTACTTCCATCAGATGACTGAATCGTCGACAGTAACAGAGTTTACAAAAGTCCTGGAGTCACTTTGACTAAGCTACTTCTTGGTACTTCTATTAAGTATATATGGTACTTCTATTAAGGTATATTTTTTGCATTTTACGTCCTATTAATGTCCAAAACATTTGTTGGAATTCTTGTGGAATGCAAACACACTAAGGAGATATTCATCACTGTGTTTATCAGATCTCAAAAATAGTGAAAGTACAAAAGAATATTCATTATTTCTGATTAAAAATGTTGAAGAGGTTATTGAATTCTAGTTCAACAGCTTAAGGGATATTCTATGACAGGGGCCACATATGCAAGAGATCAACTAACAAGGTAAAGAAGGCAGCTGAGAGTAGGTGTATGTAAAAACATGAAACTTATCAGCAGTAAGTAGAAGTTTAGTATTCACAAAAGCACCACAGAAGAGCTTTGAAGAAAAATCTTAAATATATTGGTCCATCATTTGCAGTTTCACTATTTACGTACACTAACATCACACACTGAATACTTGTCCTGCATTTGGAGTAACAATAAAAACCGCCGCACTCCATAAGTAAGGAGGAAGAACATGAAACAGTCAAAGTTGAACAGTGAGTAATTTTTAGAACTTTGATTTTTAGAACTTTGGTTTAACTACCTGATCTCCCACATATCTGCTATTAAAGAACGTATGAAATCAGACTATGTGAGAAACAAGGTGTAACCAACAGATGTTCAAACTAAAGTAATAAGATAACTGTATTAAGAGAAAGAACAACCTCTTAATATAAGATATGCCTCAAATAGAGTGAGCTGATGCGCAGAGTTCCAGGTCATAAATGTTTCATCAGCTAGCTCGTGTGAATGGAAGCAAGCAGATGCAGTACAACATTTAGCTCTCCATGAAGAAATCTGAAACAGGCTTTCCAAAACTATCCGGTTGCAGTAACACTTTTCTAGCCTCATCTCCTGGGCCAAGTTCACTTTCTTGTAACATTCTACACATCTTTGTAAGATTGCCTCATCTTTATGACTGTTAACTTAACCAATGCCATTCAAGTTGTACCAAGTATAGAGGTCAATTCATTTTCACAAGCTCTGTGAAAAACAGCTGGTTTGGGAGGAAGCTTAATGCCCTCTCTGACAGAGACTGCAATGAATGCACAACCCTTACTAGTTGCCAGACAATTCATGTGTGAACACAAGTTTTGAGGAAACTTATTTATTATTTGAGCAACCTATTTAGAATGCAAAACACTTCAAAACAGAAATGGAAAGAAATATAACACAGAATAAAGGATAGCTTTTTTCCTAACACATGTATAACAATTCTAAATGAAGGATCAGCCCTTGCAACAAATTTAAGCAAGTTGGATGCACCATTTGAATCCTAAATTAAAAATCACAGCATTTTGTCACAGAAAGGCATAACTAATGTTAGACAGGATCAGAGAAGTGAAGAAGAGTGAAATTCATGCAGCATTAAGGAAAACCATTTTACCTTGGAAGTGGAATATGAAAACATTACACAGTATGAAATCCTTCGGCCAAATGATTCAAGTGGGTTCATTTACTGAAAATGCACTCTTAACCTCCTCTTTTCAAAGCAAATGAGGTGTAACAAGAAGGAGCACATATGAATGGAGACAAAACATTGCTTGAATTAACTATTGCTTTGTAAAATGCATCACCTTAGTAATATGAATCAAACGGAGAAGAGAAACAGATAAAGCTTATTCTCCCCAGGACAGAATTTACAAGCCCTTTAACAGAGAAAACTTCTCTTCCTACTTTTCCTTCCCCTCACCCTGCCAACCCAGATGGGTTTTCAGTCATCTGGCAAAATAAGAGGGAAACCACACCTATGAGCAACTTCACAGTGGAGATTCCATTGCACAAAACACTTAAACAGCTGCCAAAGCTAAATCCCATTCCTCCCCGTCTGCTGAAGGAGTGCATTTTTCTGCCCTGATTTGCCCTTAATACTCTCTAGCTGGAGCTCACAGTACTCTTAGTGGCCACTATTACTTTTGCTACATCACAAAAGTCCTGGAACTGTCTCCTTCAACTATCTTTACCATAATCAGAGTACTCTTCCTGAACAGCATTTGTTTGATGTTCTGAATTTATCCGGAGCATACATAGTCTCATTGCAAAAAAAAAAAAAAAAAAAAAAAAAAAAAATCCACCAAACATGCTAATGGATAACTTGTTCTAAACATTTGTATCTCACCTTTGACAGAAGCAATTTCACACAGGAAACATGGCCCTCATACACTGCAGATAGGAGTGGTGTGATATTATGTTTGTCTGGAGCCTGTAAATTGAGACACAGTTATTTGAAGCACAATTTCACACAGCATGAAAAGGTTTCACTTAAATTTTAAATTCTCATTTATCAACAGTAAAGTGAAGGTAAGGATTTAAGAATATTATCCACAAATGCATTCCCTCAGAATTTTTTTACTTTCCTTTCTAAAACGAAAACTTATTGTTTGAAAAACAGTCAGGTAACAGCAAGATATTTCTTCCATGAGACTTCTAGCTATCCAAAGCTTGGCTGTTTTTTTAAGGCAATGATAGAAATTTGGGGATTTAGCTGACAAATTTTGCCTATTTTAAAAACACTACTCCTAATTCTCCCATTTCTCATCCAGCCAGACTTCAGAAACCATTTTTGGCTGGAAGATTGTTTGGGCTCTGTCTTCTCTCTAAACTATAGTCCCACAAAGAACAAGAAATGGAACAAATTAAATGTTCTTATTTTTATTTCCATTTCTTCCCCTGCCCCCCTCCAGTTAGGAGAACACCTAAGGAAGAGATAATCTTTCCAGACACCAAGGAAGAAAAAATCCAAGCCATTTCATTAAGTACGAATGGTAAGATGTGTTGAACATTATAAGACAAGTATTCTAAAGCACAGTGTTTGGGGTATATGGTTAAAAGTATTTAGAAACTTCACTTTATAGAGAACTACATTATTCTGAACTGCGAATACAGCCCATGACAAAAATCCATACACATCAAGTTACACCAAAATGGCTGTTTGTAAAAGTAAGAATGTCTCCAAAAAAGGGAAGCACACCAATTTAAAGAGAGGTGATCCTGCCCTGGCCAAGGATGCATTGTACTGTGTTCTGAAGTCCCTTCCAATAAATGTAATACGTATTTCACGGAAGCTTTCTTTATATGCGATTACTAGATTTATTTTTCTAATTGTAGTCAAACTAAATTTAAATATTTATAGCTAAAACAACTTTTCCTAGTGTGTCCAAAAAGAATAAAATATTTAATGAACGTAATTTCAAGCTTCTAAGCTCTAGGAGACCACATCTCAAATATTTTTAAATGCATCAACTTGTTTAGTTCGATCAATAACCATTTAGGCACTTACACCAATCCCCTTATGTGTGTGTATGGGGGGGGTGGGGTGGTAAGAGCCTGACACCCTAACATCTGTTTGCAAATTGAGGTACATACATTAATATCAGCTCCTTTCAATAGCAGAAATTCCAGAATCTCAAGCTGTCCACAGTCTGCTGCATAGTGAAGAGGCTTCCTCCCACCTTCAAGTGTCCGGTTGACATCTTCACCCTTCAATGTAAACACAATCTAATAAGCAAAATTTTAGAGCTAACACATCAATAAGAGCTTGAAAAAAATCCAACACTTTCAAACATGCTGAAGAATGTACCATTCAAATATTTAAGTCATTGCCCAAGAAAAATGAGATTTAAGTTGCTTAATTTCCTTTCTCTCATGCTATGCATTTAAGACAAGGACAACTCTGGTCCCTTCTTCCACACTGCATCTTAAGTATAGTGAGTACCCAAGTGCATTAGGTAACTCACATGCTTAAGAAAAAAAGAATTAAAAAAATCATTAGAGCTTGTAAAAAACATACTGTCTCAGTTTGGTTCTCCTTCCATCTGGGATCCTAGTTATCTAGCTAAGTTACTTCACTTGCTTCTACACATATTGGAGTTTTACACACTGAGAAACCAGATGTGTAGAAATAAGTCAGCAATGTAACTACTAAGCAAGTTAGTACAGACCACCCATAATTTAAAAACCAATTATGATACTGTCCATTCCATTTTATAAACAGCACCCATCAATTCTACATGATACAAAAAAGTCTGAAGACAACCAAATCAGGACACAGGAAGCTGTATTGTAATGCCACTCGTACTGGTGGATTGAGACATCTCTTAGGGCGTAAACAAAAATTAATTTACTGAGTGCCTAATCAGCTTTGTTTCTTCACCTTGGGTTGTGCAACTAAGGATAAACTGATTTGCAGCACTCCAGTAATGACAAGAAGTTACTGGAAACCAAATACTGACAAGCTGTGTGGTAAGTGACTTCTTGTTCGTATGCGCAAGTAACATTTGTATTTTAGGGAGTGGCTAAATTTAGCCTCATACCTCAAGTCCTGCCATCTCCAGAGAAAAACAATCACAAGAATTTCAGCCACAGCACTAAATCCTACTTCTTTACAGAGCCCCTGCAGTTCCCTCACTCCTGCCCCAGATCTCTACAGAAAGTTCACAGAATAGAGAGCTTGACATACATCTTCTAGATTTCACCTCCCTTCTAAGAATGGAAGGGGAGACTGTCAGAAGGAATCTTACCCTGCATTTGATGTTCTATATTATCAGAGTTTGATACTACTGGCCAAATCTCAGAATTCTCCTCTGCTATCAATACAATACTCAATTCTTCTCATAATATGCTCTGCTGAAAGTCAAAGCAACACAACAGTGTTTAACTTCAAGTGTTTAACTAAAATACTCTACATTCTGTGGTCTCAGAGGTCAGGACCTGATCCTCACACTATTGAAGGTTCTGCCTTCAAAATAGCATGAAGTAGTTGCAAGTAGCACAACCAGAAAAACTGCTGTTACTGACCATGAAATATGACCACGGCTTCTGAAGCTTGCTGGACATCAAGAAAAAGATAGTTTTCCTTTTATCTATGATTTTCAGAACAGCAACAAATTGTACTTCTAAACAAACTACACCACAGTTTTAGCTATGTGGACTTTCAACACTATATAATAGTTTATAACAAAAATTCCAATATGACTAACTGAAGGTCTAACTCTTCACCTGCACCAACTTTACTGGTAAACAGTGTTGTAATGTAACTTCTCTTTTGCTGAATTTCAGTACAAAATGTTGGTGGGGATATGTTAACAACTATGTTCCAATTAAAAAAAAAAAAATCCAGATCACAGTACACTAACAGCACACAAATAGCCACACTGGTTGGAAAAGTGCATAGGGAAGCAGCATGTACTTAGCTTATCTACCAAGTTTAGCTTTACCCATATTCTTATTCGCACCTTGCCACTTCCCATCAGTTTAAAAACAAGTGGCATTTAAATAGCACATGATGTATGCAGTTACATAAGGACTGGGATGCATAAGTTTAGGAAGCCAACCATCTAAAAGCTATGCAATCACTACCCCAAAACAGGTTCTAAAAACTCCTGCGATGTCTGATGCATGCTAAGAAGTAGTAAATAAGGGGGCAGAGGAGAAGAACAAGCGAGCTAACTGCTGGCATAGCACACACTACAGCTACAAAGTCCACACTCAAAAAGAAATTTAGAATCATCACATCATAAGATTAGGACAGTCCTGCAAAGCTTTCCCTTCCTTAAGCTTATAAATACTATTTGGCTTATTGGCTTACATTATAGGTTTGCTTCTTTTTTTTCTTCTTAATTTTAAAGAATACACCACAGATCCCTTTGTTCTCTCCTAAGCTGGTTGTGGAATAAATTCCTGCTGGACAATGAACCTTTGGAAGGGAAAAAAAACCCAACACCCAAACACCAAGTTTCCCAAGTTTCCCTTAAAGAGGATGAAAGCTTGTTTATGGGGGAGTATCTAGCAAAAAGTCTGTAAACAAGATGTCCCAAACACAGACTCCTGGATTTGAATACTAGCACTAAGAAAATACATCAACAGCATTCAAACATCATAACCTTTTAGTCCAAATTAATAAAGCAAGGATATCTAATAAGTTACAAAAATAAGCAAGTACTCCTATGTTCTGCAATAAACAAAGCTAAATATCCAGTTGTTTCATGGGTGTGAAAAGCCACTGTAAAACAGACCACGGAATGTTATAAAGCTTCATTTGGCCTTTCCTGCTCCCCACCCAAGACACACAGAAGTGTAAAGCCAAATCAATCAATTTCATATACAGGGACCAAACCCTAGCACAAGCATCTGCTTTAAATGCAATCTCTAACACAAGTATTTCAGAAAACTTGCAGGGCTTTTCACAGATTTAAATATATAAAACATTCAGTCTTCATCTTCACCAGCTGCCATTTATGTTCTTAATTAAGTCTTCAGGATACAAGTTGCATATAAAATCACCTATAAAATGGGAAAGTCAGAAAACTGCTTGAACTGTCATGATCCAAATTGGTAGTACACTTGTGTCAAATACAGTAGTTACCACAGCTGCAACAATAAACCCTTTACTTGGCTAGACAGTGATGTGAAACACATCTAACATCCTAGATAAGGTTGTCAACGATTATCTAAACAAGCTGTTGTTCTCCTTTAAGATTAGGATATACAATCTTGTGGGTGTTGATTTTTGTCCTCACTGGATGAGCACTCCAAGTTGGTTTCTCTTGCTCTTCCACTTGAAACATTCCATTCAGCTAAGCCAGGGAGAGATGTTGACTTACATGAGCAGCTGGGTTCTCAGTTTTGACAGACTGGCCAGCCATGACAGACCACGTTTTGTATAGGAAAAGCATCTTCTCTATATGGTGGCATCTGAAAAATGAATGACTAGAGAACGGACTACAGAACTCAAAGGTTCACATTAGCAAAGAAATTATATATTGTAGCTATAGCAACAAGCTCCAAATGCCAATTCACATCTTCATATTATAAAGAAAAAAAATCTAAGCATAAGTCAAGATTTGAGCCCACTCTCATAAATAAATAAATAACGTAGCTCTGGTGAAAGTGTGGCTAATTATGACAACAGAATCACAGAATGACACAAAGCAGTCTCTCAAGCTCTGCAACAGATCGAGGCAGGAAACAGCACAGAAGATTAAAAAAAAAATGAGTTCTCTATGTAAAGTTTTCAGAAATTACTGTATTTTTAAATCACATCAGTCAAAGACATCATACTGCATGTTAGGAACTTGGCAATCAGCAATCCTATCAGGTGATGATTCTCAATACAGACCTCTGAGACAGCAAAGTAACCAATATTTTGGGAGGCTGAAACCAAGACTGTACTAAATAGCTGCTAAAGATTTCCTTAAAAAAGGCCATACTCCACACAGGCATAGGGTCAGAACCTGCCAAAGGGGAGCATGACTTTTCCTTCACACCCACACACAAAATTTTATGTATATTAGACAAAAAGTGATAGAATGATTCTCCCAGGAGTTTTATGGGACTTTTGTCATCTTCTGGAACCTAACAGAGCAGAAACAAGGTTAATCGTTATGAGAGTACATTGAAGGAGATGTATTTAAGTCAGAATCAAAGAATCACCCCAACTTCACAATAAAATGTATCTTCAGTCAAAGGCCACACCTCTCCTGAAAGAAAATTATTTATTTTCACTTTCTAGAGTGGACCTACAAATTCACTAACAATTGTGCAAGTGTTTGTGCAAAGCCTCAGAAAAGAATCTGCCCTTTAAATAGGAAAGACATAATCACCTCTTTACTCATACACAGATAACAGCAGAATATTTGTTTAGAAGAACTTCAAGTATCAGCTTCAGTTGAAAGCTGGCTATCAACTTATCACTGAAGGACAAGAAAAGAAAAACTTGGAAGCTCAGTTCTAAATACTTTCAGGAGTTTTCTCTGCTTTTAAAATAACTAATAGTAGGGTTCATTATAGCATCCTCTGAAAGCACCTACCATCCTCTTTCTGTAATCGAGCAATTCAATCCACAGAAGATCTGTTCTAACTAACGTCTTGAGTACTGTCAAAATTAGTTACCCTTGAACTTAATTCTTCCACTGCTCTCCATCACACACATTTTCCTTGCTCCACCTTTTCTTGGCAATGTACCTACACAAAAACTCCGGTTGTGTCTCATGTCCTTTTCCAGTTTAACTCCAATAAATCTTTGGCTTTTTTAGTTATACCCTGGGAAAGGGCCTATATTCTTCCTGGGTACCCACCCTCACCTTCACTTTTCATGTCCCCCCTCTTTGTATCCGAGCTCAGAGAAGAGTTCCCTGACAGCCAAGCTGCCCTCCTGCTACACCTGCTGGATGTCTCAGAACAGTCTAGAAGGATCAGCACTTTAACAGATTGAATAAATTCTGCCAAATTTAATTTTTTTTTTTTGCAGCTCTACTTATCAGAACAAATCAGATGTCACAGACTTTGTCCTTAGTACACATTATGACCTCAGATCATTGAAAATGTTGAATTAACAAGTTTAGTAATAAATTTAAAATTCTAAAGCTCATTATTTTCCAGGCAGATTATTTAAGCACACCAAACCAACACCGTCCTTGAACAGCCCCTACCTTTTCTGTAGGGTCTGTTACACAAACTGTATTCCACATCTCCCTTTGTCTTGCTTTACCTGCTAACTCCCTCCTTTCCCAGTTCCTGCCAGTTTCACAAGCATTAACATTTAAACCCAAATGAGCTAAAACTAAACTCATCTAGTGCCACTCTAGCATCCCTACAGCATAATCTATGTGCTTCGAACACAGGCTTACTTGGCAGTGGCACACCAACCAAAACCAAATCTGAGGCAGCTATTCACCTGGGCACAGTGGTTTGACAATAATATTGCTCCAGAACATTACTGCCATGCTCCTAATGTCACAGCTCACCCATCAGTTTAGAACTGATTTTCTCCTGTGTAGCAGTTGCAGTATCATTACTCCTAGCCACAGCCTGATCCTTCCCACCCCTGCATCAGAACTAGTGGCTGAATGATGAGCTAATCAGTCTGAGAATTAACTTGATCGTTTTCTTCCCAGCTGAATCTGTTCCTTCATCTGATTCACCACTTGGCATCTGAACACGCCAGAAATAAGTAGCTGGGATTTACACTGCAGTTCTACCACAGAAATAGAAACTGAAAATTGTGACCTCATTAAATCCTGTTGCATAGGTTAACTGTATTAGTAGAGCAGTATCTGTAATACTGGTGGCATTAAAATGCTCTTTCATATTTAGAAACAACTCTATATCCCCATCTGTACTTATCCTGTCATACAAAAATAACTTTATCTCCTCATTTAATGCACTCCTTTCATGCCAGTTTTAATGAAGGAAACCAGATTCCATGCAGTCAGATGCCTTTAAGAGTGCAAGGAAGCACTCCAGGTCATTCCTGTCTCCATTAGTCTGGAAAAAGATGAACTGTCTGCACAGTCTCTTGCATTACTTCCATCTCTTCACATACAAAGGTTGGCCATTCTTATGGAGTGTTAGTTAACTCTGACATTTTAAATATAGCAATAACTTCATTGCTGTTGTCTGAGTGGGAATGAGGAAGAGTGAAAAATCCTTTGTCTATAAAGAAAAGTTCGAGTCCCATGGATGAGATATTTGGAATATCTTGTGGCATATTGAGGACACTACTTCTACACAACACTTCATGACTTCCCCACAGACTTTTGTTCATACTGGTCATATTTGTTTTTAAAAATCCAACAAAGTAATTAAGTGAGATAGTTCATCAGAAGTGTTTCCAACCAACCTCATTGCACAGATCTAAAGCAAAAGATGTTAAGATTCAACTTGCAGAAAGCAGGAGCATCCCAGGTTTTGAGCATTTATATTCCTCAGGTGCAGAAACAATATGTGTGGATGAAAGAGAAAAGTAAACTTTAGGTCTTGTACCTTTTGTTTCTTCATCACATCACAGTGCATGGCCATTATATCAGAAGGAGCACATGTGTAATATTCCTTTATGCAATGTTAGCAACATTCTTCACTTTAAAGTGCATGATGTAACAAAAAAAGAAAAAAAAAAGAAAAAAATTTGAAAAACAAACAGGTGAAATTCAGTGTAGCACCTGGTTTCTATGTTCATCTTCACAAGACATCTTTAAAAAAAAAAGAAATTCCTCATAGCTACCCAGGCAAGCTTTGATACAGTCAATAGCAATGATCAAGGTATAACTGAAATGTAAAAATCTTTCCTACACTTCGATATTCTGAATGCGGAGATTGCAAATAGCATGGTCAGGTGTCCCAATTTAAATTTTACTCTGTAAAGTGAAACTGGCAGAAGCTGTAATTTATGCTGTTGGATACAACCTGAAGACACAGTTTGACATAACAGAAACTATATTGGTATCCACTGAATGAAATATTTTCTTCCAATCTAACTTATTTTTAGTTTTTACACCTAAATCATTGTCTGAGAGAGTAAGTTTTATGTTTTTAAGTGGAACGTAGATAACCTAAGGTTTGAAAACACTTAGTCTTCTGAAGGGAGAGCAAGCTTGGACAAACCATACCTTGGAAAAAAATTGGCCATATACTTTAACAGGATTTAGCAGGCAATCTTGCACTTCCACAGTGGGGAAGCAGGAGGCATGGAAGAACTTGTGTATTAATTTTCTAACACTCTCCTTCCTTATCTCAATGTCTGAGTCAGCTCACACACCCCTCCAATCATTCTCCAGTATAACTTTTTCCAGGTTCATCCATCTCTGGAATGACTTAAAATGAAACAAACAAAACTAACCAAACAAAAAAACCCCAAACCAAACAACACAAAACCAAACAACATATAACAACTCTGTAGATAAAAATACATTTAGCTATCTTTGCCATTCTAGTTGTATTCTCAAAATAGCTGTATTTTAAGAATTTAATCTGAACTTCACTGCTTAACCTGTGTTGTATGTGCATAGACTTTAACTGTTTACTGCTGTCACATTTTTTGCTCTGTGGTCATCTAATCGAGAAGTTACCTCTCTAACATTGCAGACCTAAACACCATGACTGAGAATCCTTAAAAACAATGCTGCAGAAACAACTGGAAAAAAGTTTCTAAGACTTCTATTCTTCAAAGTCAATGATTCTATAATTTCTTACATAATTCTGAGCTTAAGAATATTGTAAATAAACCAAAGTCTTCTGCTCTTATTCTACTTCCTGCAACAGTAAATATGTTAGGACAACGTTTCGACATAACTAATCCATGGGTCATAAACTCTGTCTGTAATGACAGAAAACTCAAATACCACACTTCTGAGACCTGACTAATAATCTAAAAATATAAGGACAGTTTAATTCTACAAGCTTGCAAGTCTACTGACTCATGGAATCACAGACTATTTAAGGTTGAAAGGGAACTCTGGAGGCTATCTACTCCAACAACTGCTCAAAGTAGGTCAAATCAGATCAGGCTGCTCAGGACATTGCCCAGCTGAGTTCCATATACTTCTGAGGATGGACAATTCCACAAGCTCTCTAGACACAAGCTATTCCCAGGGCTTGATCATCCTTATGTTGGAACATTTTTCTCTTATACCTAACTGGAATGTCTCACATTCCAACTAGAACTGTTGCCTCTTACATTTTCACTGTGCACCTTTAAGCAAACTTCTCTTTATCTTGCCCTTGGTACAGAAAGACAACAATAAAATCTTCCCTTTATCTTGTCTTCAGAGGGAAAAAAAAACAAAACGAACCAAACCCAAACAAACAACAAAGCAAAAACAAAAACACCCCACACAAACAAAAAACCCACAAAAAACCAAAAAACAACCCCAAACCACCAAAATTCTGACACCATCACCTTGTTTGTCCTCAGCAATCCTGATAGCCCCCAAATCTTTTGACTCTGTACATGTCCTGGTACGCCAATGCCTTTCTTCAACTAGGAAGCCCAGAACTGGGCACAATATTCATATGCAGCCTCAGAAGTCATATGGGAAAATTTTCTTTCAACCTGCTGGCTATTTTCTTGTTAATACAGCCCAGTATGCTGCTGGTCTTCAATAACACAAGTGTGCACTGTGGACTCATCCGCAGTTTGATGTCCAGGAGGACCCTGAAGTCATTTTCCAAAAAGCTCCTACATAGGAAATTAGTCCCCAACTTGTACATGTTTACTCCTTCTATCCTGGTGTCCTGACCAAGGACATCCCATTGCCTAGGTTACCAATAAAAAAGTTAAGCAACACTACCAATAACAACCCTTGATAGATGCCACTGGTAACTAGCCATCACTTAAAAGTGATGCTGCCATAACAACCCTTTGAATCCCACAGCCCAGCCAATTTTCCACCAACCTTACAGCCCACTTACCCAGTTCATACACCAAACTTTGGCATAGTCTCTCACTATATCACTATAAGAGCAAAGTTCTTGTCAAATGGGTTCTAGGATGAAAAGTCTTTGCTTCCCAGAGACTGAGGCTAAGATGACTCAGCTACACCTCCTCAGATCTTCCTTCTCATCATTCTTGAATACGAGCATGATGTTTGCTTTTTCAGATTCATCAGGAACATTCATTCCCCGAGTCAAATATGACACGACAGTCTCACAAAGACACCAGATAGGTCCATCAGCGCCTTCAGACGCATCTCACCTGATCCCATGGACTGATATATGTTCCAGTCTACTTAAGGAATTCCCTAACTCCATCTTCTTATACTCTGAATAGTGCTTCGTTACCAAAGACTTTCTTAATAGGAGGAATGACCCGGAAAGCCTTACTAATAAGAACAGAGGGAAAAAAACTCTTACATAATTTATCAGGAGGTCCTCTGAGCCATACAGTAGTAGGTCCAGATCTTCCCTTGCCTTCCTTTAATTATCAATGCACTAGGCACTTCTACTGCCCTTAAGATTCCTTGCTAGTTTCAGCTTCAACTGAACTTTGGCTGCCATACCTCCACCGCTGCACATTTGTGCTATGTTTCTACATTCCTCCCAGTGGACCATTTTGCTTTCACCTTCTGTGTAACTCTATGTACTGGCTACATATTCATCAAAATACGTGACCAGGGACATAAGTTGTACGTATAAGTAATGGCCTTGAAAAGCACTCTCTCAACTCAACATTTCTCATGCTGTCATAAGTGAGTCCTAGAATGCAAATGGAAGACCCTGAAGCACCTTAACCTTCTTTAGACAGGCTGCAGTATCATCTCATCTATATTCAAGCAACACCAAAAAAAGGAAATCTGATCTTCTATCCCAGAAACAGAATTTTATACCTTTGACAGGACAAGATGAAATGGCCTGAAGTTGTGCCAGGAGAGGTTTAGATTGAATATTACGAAAAATTTCTTCACAGAAACAGGAACTGGAAAAGGCTGTCCAGGGAAGTGGTGGAGTCACCATCCCTGGAGGTGTTTAAAAGATGTGTACAAGAGGTTCTCAGGAGCATGGTTTAGAGGTGGACTTGACAGTGCTAGATCAATGGTTGGACTTGATGATCTCAAAGGTCTTTCCCAACCAAAATGATTCTATGATTCCCTGAATTATTCTTCTACCAATCAGTTGCTTAAGCACAGAACTTGAACCTCAAATAACCCGTTTTTCAAGTAGCTTACTTTAGACTTGAGAGAAACTAAAATTGAATGCTATGAGAAAGAAAGTTTCATTTTTCACTTTTGCCAGCACAAAAACCTAAGATGAGGTTTACCATTGAAAACTCAAGGGGTACTACCCCAGTTTTCTTACTACTGAAATTTTCTCAATATTAAAACTTTCTATGGGTTTATATGCAGAGAGCCTGGATACCCCACATGACCTGATGGAGTGCTTTTATCCTCCTCAGTGTACCTCTGGAATGGTTCCATATGTATTCTGTCCTTTAACCCTAACTCTCACCTAATGACTGCCAAAGAGCTGATTCACATACTGCTTACCTGAACTCAAAGCTGGATTTGTAGGCGTCTTCTGTTCGAATATTTTTCTGTAAAATATGTTGAAGAAATCTGAACACATTTCTTAACAACAGAGCTCACTATGTGGAAGTATTCACCAGCTCTGCACTTGAGGTATTCTGTTCAATGATCCCACAACATTCCAGTTTTTTAAAATGGTGTTGTAGTTCAACTGACTTTTGCCCCCTATAGAATAGTCAGAGGGTCTAAAAAGCAGCACTGACTTTGAAGCAGTAGTTTTCATTTTTGCCAACATATAAACTGATTTAGCCAACCAAAATCTGCACTGGCACTTTCACAGGTCCTTGGAGATTACTGAGAGAAACATCCTTAAAATTAATTCACTAATTCAGGCCTAATGGCCTTTCACAGAAAACTTATTTCTAGTTTTCAAGTGGTTTTTTGAGTAGTCAGACAATAAATTAATCTCTTCCTACAAGCTGGTTATACAACTTAATCTAGAAATTTAGTCATGGTAACTGAAATGAAGCACCGGCCTGAAACAGTTTCTGCTGGGTAGAGCAGAGAGGTTAAACATCTGCATCCAGTGCTGATGCTGACTCAGTTTTAAATTGCTACAGTAGACATGCCCTCACATCAGCTGTCTTAATACAAACCTAAAGATAACTGAACCACTAGTTTAGTACTTTAGACAAGGAAACCATTTTTGTAAGCTTCTGGGTACTTCATCATAACCCTAGACTAACATTCCATTTTCTCATTCCTGCCCATTTTTATTATTTGGAAACAAAACCAATTCAAATGACCAGCTTGTAACACAAGTCAGTGCAGCATGTTATTTAAAATTTTGTACTTTTTTTTTTTCCTGTAAGAGGGAAAAACTCTTGACATATGATACTTCAGGGATTACAGAACTAAGAAATACAGAGCAGATGAGGAAGATAATATCCACCTTTCCACTCAACCTGATGTGTAAAAATAAATATTCGGTAAACAGTGCACAAAGGCCTACGGAGAAGCAACAGTTTTCTATATATTCTGCTCAGCAAGGTTATTGAGTCTCAAATTTTCTTATCTCGATCTTCTGATTCACAAGAAAAATGATCCAGTTGCCCCTGATCAATATTCAGCCTAAGAACAAGAGTGGAACATGGTGAAGTAACTAATAATTCAAAGGTTGGGTTAAGTCTAAAGAGCAGAAAGGGAAAGAAAAAGACTAAGTGTTATAACTTGTGGACTGCTTATGATTTTGAAGCAGATTTCTTCAGTTAAAAACCAGCAATAAGTTCCTGTCAAAGCTGAGAATACAACTCATTGAACTGCAAGTAGGCAGTTTCCCATGGCAACTGCAATAATTCTGTGCAGGATCCAAGTTTTCATTTAAATTTTCAAAAAATTACTTACTTTCAGTCCACTAGATATATTAATGTAAACCTGTCTCATTCAGCCTGCAGCAAAGACACTACTGCTGCTGTTGCTCGGTGGTTCAGCAAATTCTGACCATTCCAGTAGTTTTCCAGCTGCAGCCTGGGTGGACCACAGTTGTCTACAGACAATGGAACAAAAGCAAATGAGCTAGATTTATTGTATGGGATAACTTGTTTCCACTTAGAGAATTTAAAAAGATCTAGAAATTCTTTGGTTTTTTGTTTAATGTCCAAGAGCAACTGTATTAGCTAAGCCTTTCTATTGATGATCTTTGCTTTCATGGTAAGAGACATTTAATAACATCTTTTTTCACACTACCAGGTTTTCTTTTTTCCCTGTCCTCTAAATTTCATAAGCTGGAGCAACAAGGAATTTTCTCCTAGCTGTCTTCTTTCTACCCTGTATGCTTTGGGGAATATTTAGTATGAGCTCTCTTTGCACCTTCCTTGAATACAGAAAGTTAAATCTCTATGGAAGAGGCTCCAGACATCAGTAGCAACTTTTCATCGCTGTTCTGGATCTACATCTAGTCTTTGCTGTAAGTTTTGCTCACCACATCCATCTTAGCTTCAGTATTTAAAAAGTTGAAAAAAAGGCTGCTCAAAGAACTTGAGCATAACATTCTTTCTACAAGACCCTCACAGGTTTATCATAAAGAGGTATCTGTTCTGATGATAACACGAGTCTCTCCAGTTGGCAATCAACAGCAAGTTCTACAATCAGAGCAGACAGATGTAGATGTGTCTGTATGTTTAAAATGGGTATCTACTTTGCAATTTTCTACTTTGATAGAAGCCTCAACTGCTAATGATAACACAAATACTTGGTCTACACAAGTTAAGAAAATGAATGATGAACCTGATGATGGACTTTGCCTATCCTGATACAGTATTTAAAGTACTCTGAAAAGCTTTTATAAGCACCTCTACACTTGTTTCGGCTTAAGCCAACAAAAATACACCTAATAAGCATACTTTACAGGTTTTATTTGTTAGTGGTAAAAAAATATCTAGCTTGTCCAATCATAATCAAATGCAATCTAAAGTCCTTTATCTCAGTCAAAATAACACAATTCTAGAAACAAACTGCTAAATAAACTGAACTACTGAGACATCTGTGCTTCAGTTGTTTTATCAGCATTTTTGAAACAAACAAATCTGACATACAGGTTACTATGAAGAACTGTAGTGAACCTACTGTTTCCTAGCTACAGCTTCTAGAAACTTGTGCTACAATCCCAACTTCAGAAATGTGTCAAATATATACATTATTGAAAAGTTGTTCTCACTACTTCCCCCTTACCACCAATCTGCAATCTAATTAAGATTTGAGTAAGAAATAGTGGAAACCACTCACTATTTGCATCAGCAAGTGATGAAACAGGAACGAGGGGACCAGTTTTGCAGATTATCTTAGCTCTTATGAACTCCTGTTTAAAAGTTTTGTCCAAAAGCACTTGCCTCTTAGTCAACAGCACAGAGCAATGGCAACAACTAGTTCGGACAAAATAAGCTGTTGCTGACAAAGGTATTATTACTTCTAATGAGAGACTCTCTGTCCAAACTACTACTTCAATTGATGAACGTTAGTGCAGTAAATATTCTAGATCATGAACTGAAACACTTGATGATCAGACATGCTTTCTAAACTACCTCTGCTTAGAATTGTTTGAATTTGGAATTAAAGTTTACATGCTTTAGTTATAGCACCAGGGCCTGCCTGTCAGACACTATAGAGGGGGGACAACCAAAAATAAAACCATTTAATCACCAATTCCTAAGAAATCATTGCCAGATCTAGTGACTGTATACATTGACACAAAACTAAGGTTCACTCTAAAGAGATGCATTAAGTACTGTATCCATTAAACACAACCATACTTAAATCAGGAACCAGACGAGGTCTCAGTAATTCAGTAATGTACCATCAGCAGACTGACAACAGATGACAGTATCAAACCAGAAAAATCTCCTACAAAACACCCGTTCATGTAGTTTCACATAAACTCAAGCTTAACATGTCAGATCATCTAGTTGTAGAACTCTGAAGGAAAGTTTGGACACACAAAAATACACTGTACCATGCTTCACTTCTTTGGTACCACTAAGTTTGTATTAGAGTAAAAAAATAAGTTCAGGGATAAAACAAACCAAAGGTTTAGTAATAGGATTCTGGCTATTTCCATCATTGCTCCAAAAGTTAACAAGCTGAGTAAAGACTAAAAGTCATCACCATCTAATCTGCACTTAGTTGTTAGCTCTGAATTAAAGCATTTTCAGTTATGGTAAGAGCCCCCAAATCAACATCTGTATTAAAATCCTTCAGTACACGTTGTCCAAAGAATGCACAGGAAGTGACTGTTTTCCTTCTAAGAGAACAGTAGGCGCCAGCTACTGTGTTTCAGTTTCAATTTATGCCAGCTTCATATTTTGACCTTTATGCATGATCTGAAAAACTAACAATAATTAAAAAACCCCACACAATAATAAACATGAGTTCTCAAAGTTAATGTTGTGCTCCTTCATGATAATATGAGAAGATAAACAGGAAGATGAGTATATCTTCCAAAAATTACTAGTATAGTTTAAAAATAATACTGAATTTAAATGTCATAATTGGTGCTTAGCATCATAAGCATGACTTACTTTTCTAGAAACTGAGCAAAGGATATATCCAAGGCAAGATCAAATGTTCTGCCAAAGAAATCAAGTTCAGTTTCTAACCAGGTTTTCACATAAGATTAACAGGCATTGAGTTTACATTTTATTCACACAGCAATACATAAAAAAGAAATATCAAAAGCAGTATGAGTTCTAGAAGTTTTGTGCCTTAACACAGATCTTTGTTGACATGCTGAAGCAGCTGATGATTAGAATTATACAAAAAACAAAACATTGAAGTAAAAAACTTCATCGGAAAAGTTATTTTAAAAACCATTTAAAAAATGCTGCTTTCTAAGGAGCATATACTTTAAAAAAGCACACACTAAATACACAGAATGACTATGTAAGCCAACTATATACACTTGATGTATTCAGCTTCACTGTTAATACTTCCATTGAAACTTACCAATATCGATACTGCACTTTTCAAATGTAAATAATCCATCTATGACAGTTATGCTATTTTCCTTAGATTTCACCAGGAATTACATATACTAAAGCATTTTCAGCAGTAATGTACTAACTTGTAACAAGAACTGCACTGTATTTCATGTTCTACTCCAACTAATGGAACATACTTAGTAACTTAACAGTCAATACATTTAATTTCAATCTCCAAGACAAATTTAAGTAATAGACAATTAATGCTTTATTACCAGCCAAATTCAAGTTTTTAAAATAATGTTAAATATCCATCCCTTTAGCCAAGGAAGAGTTAATACTATTACTGAAGTTAGTGAGAAGTCAGCAATCCAAGAAATAAAGGTTCTCCCAAACACCTCACTTAAAAGCAAAGGATCCTGCGATTTATTTCATGGCATACATAGAAATGCAGATCTGAGCTCACAGGAACTCTCCTGACCCATCTTTTTCATAGAAACTTCCTCCTCCTGATTGTATTACCTGAATCAAGTATTGGAAGTGTTTCTGAGCAAATATAAAGATCCTTTTTAAACATTTATTGCCCACAGTATTTGTGTTCATAGCATCACTAACAAACCAGTTTAGAAGAGATATGCTGATGGTAACTGTTCTATGGACAGTTCTCTCTTTTGTCTCAAATGGCATTCCAGCTCATCTTTCCTCCTTGAAGCTAATCACTAATTTATAGGCAACAAGTATCTTAAAAAGCAAGTTCATAAATTACTGGAGTTTGGTGAAAGTATCAGTCATTCAGCAATAATTATCAAGGCTTGATCTTAGCTTATAAAAAGCTTTGAGCACACAATTATGTTTTATAAACTGAGTCCATAATTAGATACACATTAGAATATTCTTTGAACTTTGGCTGCAAATACGATACACACATCTCCTGAATACCTTTCTAGTGATGTTTTTGACTGTTCAGCTTATTAACCACTGCATGCAATTACTCTATTGATTTTCAAAGTGTAGCTGAAGGCTAAGTAAAATGATTTCACCATTTCCCTTTTGGCCTGCAACCAGTGAGGAAGGCAGCAATGTTCATAAGTATAGACAAAAAATACTCTAATTCTTCTTGCAGCAAAATAGTTACTAAAAATTATTTCTTTGGAGAAATGCAATAACCCTTGGCATGTTATGTACTGGACTGAATTAAGGAATTACACTGCATAAAAAAGACTAATATAGACTGTAAAAACAGACATAGTGCTAAAAAGCACCAAACCCCAAGTCCTGCATGTTACTTCAAAGCCATATTCATATGCATTAGGAGTTTACAAGACCGTATTTCTCTCCCTTCCCACTCCCTTCATCAGGATTTTAACTCTGTTCAGGATAACACCAAGTTATTTGCTGTCCTTTTCTTTGTTAAAAAAACAAAACAAACAAAAAAACAAAACAAACAAAACCAAAAGAAAACAAAAACCAAAACAAACCCAAACAGCCAAAAAACCATCAAAACCCTCAAAACGCATGCAGGAGCATTCCAGTCAAATTGATAATTAAGACAACAACTGTAACTTATTAAAACTGATTGCTTTCCAAGTCAGAGATCTACAGATCTTCACTGCATCAGACACAAACACAGATATTGATCCTTAAACATTTAAAGGAAACCATTGTTCCCCTCCCCATTCCTGGCATGTGATTGCATAATTTGTCATTGGTGGTCACAATCAACATAGGTTTTAGTATCAATTTGCAGTAAAAAGAAAGGAGCTGATAGCATATTCAGTATCCAAAAAAAATTTCAAACTCTTTTTAAGATGAACTGTGTTAATTTGTACCTACTGTCTTCATAACAAGCTAAAGCAGAAAAATATCTAATTGTTCAAAAGTGCTGAAACTGCAACTTGTAAGCAAAACAATTGTTATATAACAGACTGGTCAGTTATCAGCACTTATTAATTCCAGTTAATGCTTTTGTCCTAGTAACAGAAGATCTGTCTACATAAATGACAACTGCCTCTTTCCACAGAATTGTATTGGCTGGTAAACACAAGATTCAATGTGAAGCTTTTGCTGGGGGTGAGAAAGAAAAATTAAGAACAACAGTACAAACCTTCCACTTTGGAAGTGTGCAAATCAGGTACAAAGAAGTAACTGTTCACACTTTTGTTGGGATGCATATTCAGAAGCTCAAACAAGAATAAACATAAGCCATAAAAAGCCTGTTAGAACACTCATCTAGGGATGCATAAAAAAACCATGTATATATGACTTAAGCAATACAATTTTAGACATCCCCTGGGTTTTTGTATCTTTCCTAATTTCCTCTTCTGACCTGTCACCTATACCTTCAAAGTGCCTTTCAGTCTCATAAAAATTCTTGGACTTCAGAATCCTGCATTTCTGAGTCTACTATGTTCTGCTTAAACTTGGGTAGAATATTTGACCTTTAAGTCTGATACTTTAACAGCTAAGCATAGGCTCCTTCAGAATAAGCATATAGAAATTGTTTGGTCTATTGTGAACTGTCCAAGGGATTCCTTATTTATGTATTTTCACACTGCTGCAAGATCTATTTATTCAGTATTTTTACTTATGTGGCCTGCATGACTCACCAATTCCATGGTACCTAAGTCAACATTCAATGCATAGCCTTCACAACTAACACAACTTTCCACATATTGTTCCATATGGAGACAGGATACAAACCACTGCAGAGCTGTTCTCTTGGACTTTTAAAAAGCTTAGCTTATCTTCCATATGCCTTCCTGTTGAAATCAACATTAACTGAATTGGAAGACAAGAGCTAGGCTTGAAAAACAAGCATTTAGTAAAGACAAAACAGATACAAGAGGGAAAACTGAAGTTAGAATAAGGAGGGTGGAAAGAAAAGGAGCAGTACTAGAAGTATATATTTTCCTCACACCATTGAATTCTCTGCTTGTTATTCATAACCTATTCCTAACTTTGTGCTGTCATACTTAGTAAAGCATATGCTAGAGACCACAAACTCAGATAAAACAGGACATATTCATAGCAGGGATAAAATTAACTTTCAATTTAGGAAATGGAATGCATTAGTAAAACTTTCAGCAACAAAAATTTTAATCCAGTGTCTTATTAAAATCTTATTTTGATCACCTTGTCTCTACTTTTTGCAGCAGACACCAGTTACACAGCAGACAAATCAGCATGACAAGAACAGCCCAAACAGAAACAAATAAGGAAGTACTTAATTTTTTTATTTAGGCATAAAGAAGTCAAACATGACTCACATACTTAGGCAATTTCTTAAAGCCACCAGGAGTTTCAGAGCACAGAAGCCAACTGAATGAATAAAACTACAATAGGCCTGACAACAACAGCTCAGAAAGATTCTACTACATTTAGCAGTTCCAGATTCATGATCAATCTTATGAACTCCATTTACATTTCAGATGAAAATGGCTTCAGAATCAGTTATATCTGTATGTCCACAAAACAGAGAGATTTGAGAAATCTGGGATGTTCATTCAGCCAGCAAGTCATGGATTCCACCACAACGCCAGGTTTACAGGTTAGTTTTTTACTCCATGCTGTTCCTATGAACTATATAAAAAACTGATGCACAAATCAATAATATTTTTGAGCAATTCTTTGCCACATATTCTCAGAGTCTTTTGGATCAGACTGAGGAAATAAATTTTTCATCAGCCTCATGCACCTTATTGTACTCACTACTAAACAGCAGCTGCCACGCTGAAAGTTTATTTAGTACATTCATGGCATTTTAGTTAAGAATAACTCTGCCATGAATATAGAACCTGCTAGCAGCAAGTTACAATAGCAACTGTCTTGTTTCATAAAAGAAAGGTTTAGGTCATCATGTTCAAATTTACAAAATGTAAATTGAACACCAAGTTTAAGTAATACTAAGCAGTAAAATAAACTCTATCTTTAGCAATCACACTCCAACACACTCAACAGTAACCATGATGAAAATAATAGAAGGCCTAGAACACTCTAGATAAAGAAAAACCCACATAGAACAAGTACCGGCATAACACTGATGCGCTACAATGTAGAGATATCCAAGAGGCTCCACAGGGGATAAACTCAGTCCAGCGGCTCCCAGGCCAGTGCTAACTCTGATGTGCTCCTGGACAAACTACTGAGATAATACTCATGCTTACCTGTAAACCAGCAAGGTTTTCAGACTGTCACTTAAGAGCAAGAAAACTGTTTCCAAACCAGAGGCAATCCAATGTAGCCATAGTAATGAAGTACACTTCAGCATGCAACATAGTGATACAAGGTGCACTCCAGCATATCCATGGTATGGTTAATCTGTAACTCAAGTAATCCACCCATTTATAATGACCAGGTAAGTGTTTGTTTTCATTTAATTTGTTCCTGAAGAAGATATTTCAATAGACACTCAAAAGAATATAGATTAGCCCTCAAAAGTTAAAGCTATTTTTCCATTCTAATGATTCTTTTCCAAAGTATGTTTTAAGTCTTCTCTTTTTCACAACATTTAGACCTTAACTATATGCCTGACTGCTATCCCTTTTTCAAAAAGGTATTTCTAAACTGTGTTTTTTGTTTTAGTCTCTCCAGTTAGCTTTGCAGTACTCACATTTTCCTCATTTATCAAGACATGTATTCAAACAACATTATATCCCCAAACCTGCAAGACTGTAGTATCACAATTTTGTGAAGGATGCATAGGTAGTTGCTGGTTTTTGGCTGAGTTATTGAAGGTCTTCTAAGGATCTGATTTTGTTTATTTTGGTTGTTTGTTTTGTTATTTTAAAAAAGACTCCACACCAGAAATGCCTACTAGGCAAGCATAGCATACATATACTTTCTAAAAAACATTTGTTTCACAGCCTACTATCACTTCAGCCTCCCAGTCCTCTCAATAATAAAAATCTGGTGCTTCCAGTTTGGTTGACTGCCCTATCTTATAGTATTAGGTAAATTGATTCACCAAACATAACTATAAGCAGTGGTATGTTTTGGAAGCAACAATATAGGGGATGATTACAGCAGCTCAGTGAGGAATTCTCAGTTAAACTATGGGAGATGAAATTACTCTAGAACAAACGTCTACTGTAACCTCTTTCTTACAAATCCAAGTTTATCTTGCCAAAAAATTTGTGCCTAGTGACTGAACAAGAATTATACTTAGCCTGAGAAATCTACTGCTGACTGCAAACATTACATGTACATGTTGACAGAAGTCTTTTCAAGCAATTGTAAAAGCTTATCTCGTTCTACTGAGGAATGAGGATAAAGAAAAGGAAAAAGAGTAAACACCATTAATGTTAAATAGTTCTGCAGGTTTAATATACCATGCTCTTCTTCTAACTAGTACTTTTTAACACCCTGTTCACTCTGTCAAGGGAAACAGAATTCCCTAACCTGCATGAGTTTCTGCTTTCTGGTGGAATTTTAAAAATTTGAGTGGATGTATGTGGGAAGAGTGCAGAATTCCTACAATTCCTGCAGACACCTCCGAAGCCAACAAATGCTGTGTGTATTCAAAAGGAAGACACCAAAGAAAGATGCAGTAAAACTACTTTTTAATCTAGTAATCATAAAAAATACATTACACCATACTTAAATGCTAGCATAACACACTAACTACAGTAATTAAGTAGAAATTAACACCTACCATAAAGAAAACATTGACATGAGTACAAGTTGAGAGATGTAGAGACTAATAAAATGCTTCTTACAAAAATGAAAGCAGTTTTACAGGAATATTCAAACTATACAAATAATCTTTCACATTTTTATGAAGTAGAAGCCAACACCACCTTCCAAATGCAGAGACTTGCAGCACTAAGATCTCTTTGGCTAAGCAGCAAAGCAGTATCATCTGGCACTTCTATGTTTCATTGCCGCACTCCAGAACTACCCATTCTGTGAAAGATTCTTTCTGAAGAAAGTATCTTCAGGAGAATGCAAGATCTCTCTACATAGAAATAAATACAATGCAAATGGAGACTCTTCATTCTGCCTCTGTATTCTTTCTTACAAGAACTGTTTAAGTGGCAGAAACTTTCTCTACTTAAACAGGATAAACCATGTCATTGAAAAGAAAGTTTTTCACATTATACTTTAAGTTTCACCTGCTGTTGGAATAAAATCTGAGGGCAAATAAACTACCTTCTTCTTGGTACCTACTAACCAAATCTGAGATGACAAAAAGATATTCTAATGACTTCAAAGACACAACCTCCAGAGCTTATTGCACACAAACGAAGAAAAGCCATGATTGATAATCAGAGTTGAACTCTTATGACCTGACTGATTACATCAGTTTATACTCTTATTTTTAACCTGTCCATGGTCATCTAGTTAGCATTTCAAGCTCTGCCATTCAGATATGAAGCAAAATCAGAGGTCAAACCCTTTATGCTGTAATTGGCAGCACACATGATTATAGTTAAAAGCTGTTCTGTTTCCAGTGAATTAGTGGGGAAACAAAACTAGAACAAAAAAAAAAACAACCAACCAACCAAACAAAAAAAAACAACAAATGAGAAGCTGGAAATCAAAAGCTTCATGAAGACAGACAAGAAAAAATTTTATGAAGATGCAAACTGTAAGATATATAAGACTGTCTCCCACATTAAAAGGAGAGGAAATTTCTACTACTGCAAAGTTTATATAAAGTAAAATTCCTGAACATTATATCATACTCGAAACAGGAAAGCAGTGGGGAGCAGAAGCCATACAACTGATAAGGAAGACAGTCAAAAGAAAACAAGCAGCAGAAAAGATTTTCTGAGAACTGTAACTATCAAAGCACAGTTTGCCCTCACATATTTCATTCACTTAGGAATCAAGAATGTGAAGTTCCAACTGAGGCTTCTCATAGCATTAGAGGATTTAGAGAGTTCTCTCACTCCCTCAATGCACATTTCCTGTTGTGCAGTAAAACGTAAGCTCATTCTTGTACTCTTTTATTCCTTGAAGGTACCTCCCTCTACGTCATTTAGTTTCACAAAACCCACCAGCATCTGTCTGTACTCCTGTAAAACTTAACAAAAAATAGCAAAGAAAAATAACAAACCATTAGGAAGGAAGAAAGTCCATCAAAACTTGCTTATATAAGCTTTGTTTCCCCAGGAAACCAGGCTAAGGGTTTACTAGCCCACAATCCGTCAAGCAAACATAATGGACTGAAAACATGAGACTTCTTGTGTTACTGACAAGTAGGATGTTTAACAGCTGATGACAGAAAGCATATTTGCAAGTGGGGGAAAATAATGAACAATTTTTGCTCACAAATAAGCAGAAAATTCCAACGGTTTATTAATCTTCTACATTAGAAGTAGTTCTAAAATAGTAAGATTGTTCAAGGATTGTAGGCTTCTTTTACTGTAATCATCTAACCACAGACAGTATATCTCTTTTAAAGGTTTCTACCTCATCAGTGCAGTGAGATGATGCACTTCAGTCTCTTTACTATAGCATCATCCAAGCTGCCTCAAGCCTATTTCAATAGCAGATGGAACTAACTATTTGACTTTTTTTTGCTGCAGTGGATGGAGTGATCACATAAATCCATTTGCTACAGGAGTTTCAGTGCCATTCAGGAAGGGTGGAAATAAAAATAAAAAAAAAAAAAAGCTTTGTTAGTAGTATTGCAGTGATCTTGTAGATATAAACTGACTCTAGGTGGCTACTGCCAAAGTTTTTGCCTCGGCAATAGATACACAAGGATTCACTACTTGCTGGTGTGCAGAGAGCTCTCTATAGATATATATGGAGTTCCTGTAAAAGCTGTAGAAAGAAAAACTAAATCTATTGCTGAAACACTCTGGAGGCTCCCAAACCTGAGAAGAAATAAGACACATCAGCGTAGTATCCAACATAGACACAGGTACAGGACCATTAACAAACAGCTCAAGTGGGGTAATTACATTATTCCCATTTATTAACTGTAGCACTTTACAGACAGAGCATGTGAGTGCACAGCCACTTTGATGCGAAGTCCAGTAGCTCAGCTGAAGCTCTCAGAGAGGACTATTCAAGCTAAGCTGTTGGACTTTGTACTAAAGCAGCTGGAAGTACTTGCATGCATTTCTGTTTTCCAAGAGCACTACAAGTTTGCGTAACTTTCAACCAGTTGACAACTGGAGTAGGAAGAACTAAAATCATCACAGCAAGATATGTCAGCATGTGTCAAGCTCCCAAAGAAAATAATTAACTATTCAGAGATCTAAGTAGTTATAGCTAAATTACATGTAAACCTCTGCTCTGATGTAACAGTTTCTAGACAACATGTGAACACTAAGGATTCACTAAAGCAGAATCTTGCCCTTATGTATGGGCACTTTTCCCACAAACCTCATTGACAACTCAAGGCAAATGAGGACAGAATCCAGCCTCCAAATACTACAATGTACCTGAAGACCTTTCACCCATTACGCAGATGTCTACTCTTCCTGTAGCACTCACTCTAACTAGATATCAAAATACTTCACAGAAGGTTAATTCACTAAGCCTCAACACACCCAGTAGCTTAGCATCACCCTATTAAGGATGAGCCCTGAGGCATAAAGAGGAAGGATAACCAAACCAAGGCCACACATATGCATATACACACACGATTAGCGGGGCAGGAATAAGGATATTGGCTGTCAATCCAGAAAGTTTCACGTACTGACCTACAACAAACTTCACCAGCATGCACGAGGGTCGACTAGGGGGCAGAGGGGCAGGAGGGGTGTAGGGCTGCCGGTGAGAAAAGGAAGAAACCCAGGAAGCGAAAGGGCCTCGAGGGGGGGAGGGGAAGCGTGCCCTACCGCCTGGACCCTCACGGCCGCGGAAAGTTCCCAGAGTCTGTCCCCCGGCAGGTCGCGGTTCCCGCCACCCCCACAGCCCCACCCGGCCGAGCCCCGAACGCAGGGCCCTGAGGAGGGTTCCGGGCACATCCCTCCCTCCTCAGCTCACAGCGCCGCCTCGCCCATCCCAGGCCTTCGCCGCTTCCTACCTTGGCCACATAATCCTTCACCTCATCCAAGTCTCCATTTTTGAGGGCCCACATGAATTCCTTGTCAGACATCGCGGTCGCCTAGCACAGACGCGGGCAGGCGAGGCGGTGAGGGGCCGGCAGCACCTCCACGGAGCGAGGGGGCGGCACGGAGGGCAGGAGCCCCTCCCCCGGCTGGCGGCCGCTCTCTCGCTGCCTGCCGGCGGGCGGTTGGGCGGGGCGGCGGCAGTTAGGGCGGTTGTGGCTCGGGGACAGAGGGAAGCACAGGAGAAGCCGCCTGACTGAAGGGAAAAGCGGTTTACTTGCGCGCAGCGCTTCCGCTTCCGGTTTCCATTCAGCTCCCCTCCCCCGCCCACCGAGATCCCCTACCCACCCCACCGAGACACCCACGCGGGACCGGGGGGCGCGGGGCGCATGCGCCTCCCGCGGATTGCCGCCGAATTAACTTTGCGCATGCGCATGCCGAAAGCGTCCCTCCGTTCCCGGAGATACCGCGGGCGGGGAGAAGCGGCGCGGCGCATGCGCTCTAAATTCCCGCGGCCTCGCCCAGCCGGCGGCCCCGCCCCCGGCTGCCCGAGGGTTGCCATGGTGACGCGGCCTGCGGCGGGCCCCGACAACCGTCTCGCCGCTGAGCCTGCCCTGGGAAACTCGGCCTGGGGCAGCCCTGCGCTTACCTCACCCAGTGCCAGGGACCCTGCGGAAGATGTGCGTGGGGCGTTGCGTCTCTGTCCGGGACGCTGCAGCGTGCCCGGGGCGCAACAGGCCGCGTTGGGCTCCGGGAGACGGCGGGTTGCTGGCTCCTGCATCTCAACCGGCTGAGGAACTGCGTGTTTAAGTAGCTGTTCCCACTGAGCTGTTCTACAAAACCCGAGGCACCGAACATGCTGTGAATAATTATCATAATGCTTCCAAAACATGAGCGGGGAGACATAAAAGGAAGTGCGTGATAATTAATTAATGCGTTGGCACTTGAATTGCATCTGGTTTTTGAAACCACATGCTTTGCTTATGGAACGAGCAGCCTGTTGTGTGAATCATGCTTGACTGTTGAACAGGCAGCCGCTCTTCCTAACCCCCTGTGGCAAGCAGCATCCTGAGCAGCCTTGGAGCTGGAGCTGCTCTCTGGGACTGGACCCAGCCTGGCAAAGGAATGAAAACGTACAGATGCTGTTTAAGGGCAGCAATGCTCTTATTAATGAGAAGCCAGGGGCATTCCACCCTATAACAGAAGAAGATTTGTGGCATCATACAGCTCATGATTTTTCTCTGTTTTCTTTGTCTTTCTAAATGATTCAAGTGTTGCATTTATGTAGGGCTTTACAGATTCTTGTCAAGGATTGCATGGTATTTAAAGGAAATAGCTAGAATGTTCATTTCCAAGAAATAAAAGTCTGTACCCTTTCAAGCTGGATCAATTATTAATTTCATTTATAAAATGAGAGGTTTTAGAACACGTGATTTTGTCCTTGTTCTTTCTAATGCTGTTAAAGAAAAAAGAAAAAACTGTGAAAGGCAAACTGTCAAGTGTCCTTGCATTGTTTCATAAATGCTCCCACTACATGCATAAATACAACATTTTCAGTGCTTATTTTTCAGTCTACAGAAATGGTAAACAAGTTTGTATTTTTTAATGAACTAAATCCATTTTTTTTTCTTTTTTAGGAAGACTAAATAATTCTGAGTTAATAAGTCTGGTGAAAATGTATTTAAAATTCTGGATACTTACTCAGATATTTGAATTTGCATCAAGGAAACAAGCTGTGACTGCATTTTTAAAAATGTTGCTGGACACTTTTCTTGCCATATTTGTAGTCACTAGCCTGTGAATTCTAATCTTTCAATTTTAGGAATGATTTGCCTTTGTTATCCTTACTCCTAGCTCATCACTGAAGCAAAAGAAAAAAAAACACAAAAACTTTCAAGCTTCCCTGTTCTTCTACAAGTTCTGTTACCTAAAGTACATGGTTTACTCGGATATTTCTCCCCTTCTATCTGATACATGCCTTTTCTGGAGGTACATTTATCTGTGAGCTTCAAGCCCTGATTCTAAATGGCTTCTGTCTGCTTAGTGATGAATTGTGGATCTCTCAGGATGCATCCAGATATAAAAATCCATACTTAATACCATTGTCTCACAGTGGGATGCTCTCATATATGCCTTAAAAGAGGCATGAGCTGTTTTACCCCTCTTCTTTTTACTTCTTTTGAGTTTAGTTCCTGCTCCTAGAAGTCTGTCTGCATGTAAGGACTTAGACATATTATCAGGAAAAAAAAAAAAAAAAAAAAAAAAAAGTGAAAGAAATACAGTTAATAAATGTTTAGCAAAGGAATTTCTGAAATAGTTATTTTTTTTTTTCTTTTGAAAGTACTATAAAGTTACAAATACTTGAAAAAAAATGCAGTACTAAACATACAAAGTCTGTGAGACCCGGGTTTGATTGTAATGCTTAAAATCAGAACTGCTTTTACGCTTCTCTATGCTTACCTTATCTTTCTTGTAAGCAGTAGTAGAATCACTTTCCATTTGTCCTTTCTTTAACCATACTACCCAAAGATCTAGGACAGCTGCAAATTTGTTGTTTAGAGAATAAGTTTTTTGTTGAGAGGGAGTCATAACCATGAGCTGTAGAGTTTACGTTGACTTCTCAGATATAAGTCTTCACTGGTGACATTCTCCACTTCAGCATTTTAGTCACATCAGTAAAAGTTTCAACACAACACGGAAGTCACACTCCAGAAGATTTAAATGAGACCTCTAAACAAAGTGCTATTTGTATTTTGATAAAGATAAGATCCAAATGTATTGTTGTTCAGCCTGGAGAAGAGAAGGCTCCGGGGAGACCTTATTGCAGCCTTTCAGTGTGTAAAAGGAGCCTATCACAAAGATGGGGACAGACTTTTTGACAGGGCCTGTTGTGACAGGACAAGGGGTAATGGTTTTAAACTAAAAGAGAGGAGATTCAGGCCAGACATAAGGAAGAGGTTTTTTACACTGAGGGTGGTGAAACACTGGCCCAGGTTGCCCAGAGAGGTGGTAGATGCCCCATCCCTGGAGACATTCAAGGCCAGGCTGGATGGGGCTCTGAGCAACCTGGTCTAGTTGAAGATGTCCCTACTCATGGCAGGGGGTTGGACTGGATGACCTTTGAAGGTCCCTTCTAACCCAAACTATTCTGTGATTCTGTGATTATCTCAGTCAGCATAGCATACCTTTCTTTGTATGTTCTCAATGAATCTGTGCCTCATTTTCTGGTTAAAAACTGGTTATTTCTATTCTGCATCCTCCAGAAAATTTGAGAAGCAGCATGAGATGCATTTCCCCATGAATAGCTGGAGGAGCCAGGGAATGATAATGAGTTAAGGTGTGGGAAGACTGCTAGATCAATGAACTGTGCTTTCTCCAGCCCAGTTATTCCCATTGAGACGAAATTCATCTATCTACTTACTGGTTAAACCCTGTTTTGACCACCTACATCACTGCTGAACTGTCCCATAGATGCATCCTCCTCTGCTGACCAGAGATTCACTTCCACAAGTGAATCTCACATACCGAAAACAAACATATTTTTTTGCATATATCTTCATATATTTCCCCACATACTTTTGCATATAAATGTAGTTTTGCATTTATCTGTTTCAACAAATAAATTGTAATTCATTGTTCTGTTCCGTTATACAATGTTACTATTATATAATGCATATGCTTATATAAATCATAAATGCAGCACACAAATAATCTAGAATACAAGATGATCCAATGAATTTAGCCATCCAAAATTAAAAAGAAAAAGAACAACATAAAAAACCAAGAAAGATACTTGAATACATACTGATACCCTTGCAGGTTTTATTTAAAAACGCATGTTTGATCTTGTATATACTAAATTCCCCTTGTGTAATGCCTAGCAATTCATACACAACAGCTGTTAGTTCAACAACAATAGCCAAGCAGTAATATTATATAAAATATCACCATACAGATTGCAGTCTATTGAGAAGAAAATAATAAAGTTAACAGAAAATAGCGGGCTGGATGAAGTTACGGAATTGAGATCTAGGAACGACAGGTGAAAACTATACAGTTGATTTGCTTTCTGTTTGTTATTTGGTCACAGTTATATCATTTGATGCAATTTGTCTGCTGTGGAGATTGCCAGAGAAGAAATGCTAGTCTTTTACTCTCACTTTTGAATCTAGTAATGAATTTACTTCATTTTAGCCATAGAAGTTTTGGGTTTTGGTCCATGCATCTCAAACTTTATCGTACAGGATATGAAAGACAAGTAGACAAGTATCTTCTCTCTCTGAGTTCTTTCTTTAGCTGTGTGAATCTTTAGTGAAATAGTTTAGTATTTGTTGAGATTACTGCAAATAAATTTCTTCCTAACCTTTAGAAAATCTGTGTAAATATTTGAAAAGTATATACATATATATATATATATATATGTATGTGTGTATATATATATATATATAGGGCCAAGTTTTGCTTTGCCTGTGATACGAAGCATCTGAAGGAAGAGGGAGTGGAAAGGAAAAGGAAATAAGAGTTATTTTTTCCCCCCTGCGGTCAAGCGGGATTGCAGCCAGGGAAACCAAACAACTGTTGGCTGTATTTATTGTGGTAGTTGAAACAGCAGGGGAAGCAGACAGGTCAGACATACAGTTCCAGTTCTTTGGTACTTGTTCATGAATGCCAGTGAGGCTGGACCTTGGAGAATAAGGCAGTAACTTGAGTGCCAGCCTTTGGTAGCCAGGAAGGACTGTGGAAATGCATCTTCCCATGGAGTGGAACTGCCCCTTCTTTGGACACTGCTTAGCAAACATGATCTAGAAGTCAGTTACTAAACAAGAGTTTGGCTCCGAAGACTGAAGCAAGGAGTGTATCAGTGCTGACAAATACTCTCAGCAAGATCAGTAGGTGCATAATGGTTTGGGGGTTTGACCCATAAATAACCAGGCTGGGCTTATTTATTAACACAGAGTACAAATCTCCTTTTGGCTTAGGCCTTCTCTCTTTCAGTGTTGTTTGTAGATGCCAGTAGGTTTTTATAGTTTTCTTTGTTTATTTCACATTTAAATACTGTACATTCTCCTATTTACAAAAGTATGGGTATAAGTCATTATTACTGTCTGCATGTCTAAACCAAACTAATATATTTGTGCCTTTACCCTTTACCTTTTAGCTATAACCTTATTTCTCTTTTCAGGAGCAGTTCACAGGAAATTCAAGTTCAAGAAATTCTCTCTTGATAATCTCAGTTATTTCTCTAAATTAAAATAATAAAATTATACAAACACAGAATAATCTAGCTTGTAAGAAATCACTGGAGGTCACCTGATCTAATCCCTGCTCAAAGCAGGGCTAATTTAGATGAGATGGCTCAGGTACTTTTCCAGTCAAGTTCTGAGTACCTCAAAGTGCGAGGAAACCACAACTTTTCCTGGCAGTTTGTTCCTATCTTTGACTGTTTTCACCAAACAAACAAACAAAAAATCCTTATATCTAATAAAAATTTCCCTGTTGTAACTTTATATTTGTCACCTCTTATCCTCTACCTGCCTCTTCAAGGAGAGCTTGGCTCTGTCTTTTCTCTATATTCCCATGGGGTAGCTGAAGACAGTAGTAAGATCACCCTCCCCCACCTTAACCATGTCATCTCAGAACAGAACAAGCCAATTTCCTTCAGCTTTTTGTTGTATGTTGTGTGCTTAAGTTGGCTTATCTTCTTGGTCTTCTTCCAATGGACTCCCTCCAGTATGTCAATGTCTCTTTTAGCCTGGGGAGCCCAGACTGGAAGCAGTACTCCATCTGCAGCCCCACAAGTGATGACTACAAAGGCTGTCACTTATTACTGTTTATTCCTTAGAAGACTGAAATTACTTTCAAGCAAACTGTTGCAATGAAGGGTTAAACACCCGAGAGCTTATGCTGGCATGAGTGACAGCAGAGTCTCTCTTCCAAAGCAAGGGACTGTTCAGTATAGCTGAGTATCACAATCAGGAGAACTTAGCCCAAAGCTTTGCTGATGGTGAAAGAGTCTGAATAGGTTACAGTTTGCTTTTCACAACAGTATGGGCTTTGCAGTGCTGACAAAGGTGAAATCTTTTGCTAGTAAGCAAATGGGAATTGGGAGCATTAGGCACTGATAAAAACAAAGCGGAAACATAAGCAACATCTCTTTTTTTCACAGTATTCATTGTTAAAGCAATAAACAACTGGCTACTGAGAGTCATACCAATGTGATTTTCTAGTTAAATGAAAATAAATAATTATTGAACTTGCTCAGCTGCATAGAGATAATTATAAATTCTAGTACTGTAGGTAAAATTGTAGCGTTTTAGAAAAAGTTGGAAAACTGAATTTTCCCAGCTTTATGGGAAGAATTGCAGATAGCGAAATTCTGCCTTTTGTAGAAATTATAGCCATTGAGAAAAAGAATGACATCTACTTCTGCATTATTACCCTAATTCAGAGGTGATGTCTGTAAAAGTTACAGTTTAGAAAGTGAGGGTAAGTTGTTATAATTTATATGTTGGGTGAATGAATGACTGGAGTGGTTGGGTAATATGAGAAGTAGAACAAACAAATGAAATGTTTAAAAGTTTCAAGATAATCCAGAATAAAACATTTTATACTTCAAACTTTCTTTGCTGCCGCTTGTATTTCCATCCAGATCAGTGCCTCGAGTTAACATGCATATAAATGCAATCTTCCAGTTTTTTATTTGGAGAGTAGTCATAGGTCTACTTTTAGTAGGAAACAGCTCTGTCTGGAAAACCTAAAAAGATGATGCTGAACACTTTGAGTTTCTACAAATACAGTAGAGACAGTTGCCACTGGAGCTGCTACTTGATAGATCTGCAATTTTCCATTCATGGACTGTGTACTTCAGCAGGTGTTACCATTTCCTTACCTCTACTAAGACGGGAATTTCCTGGGACCCCCTTTTTTCATGGTGGCAAGATCTTGCAACCAGGAGAGACATTGACTACTGGCTTCCAAATCTTGTTAATTTTGGAACTGTCTTGTGTTTTTTTTTTTTTTTGTGTGTGTGCTCTAAGCACTTTCTGAAGCCCTCCACTTTCAAACCAAATCAGAAAATGAACAACCTTAGTTCATCATCCCAAGTTACAAAATGAAACTTAAACACAAGCATTGATATCACCCACATTAAAAAGCTGAAATACACCATATTTCTGGCCTTTGAATGTTTTATGGAACAGTATTTATGGACCTAGCTGCAAACACTAGAAGCAAATGCAACTGCCTGAGTACTGTACACAGATTTTATGGTGTATATGATCTGTGTGTTTGCCGTAAGCTATAATTGCTCTAAGAAGCACGTAGCTTGTAATTATGGAGTATGAAATAAATCTTCAATCAAAACCACAGTTTTCATGTTTAGAATGTCCAGATTAATAATACTGATTATATACAGGGAATTTATTGATTGAACATTCAAAAACATCGATGAAAAGTGTGTTAGTATTCCATTCAGTACCATAATAAAATCTGGTCCTTTGGTTCCACCCTGAGATGTACCATTTCAGACCAGTATGGTCCTGGCTTTGTGCAGATTGTTTGCTGTTACACTGCTTGTCCTGTGAGCATCAGAGGATCAGTGGAAGTCGTTCAATATAATATAGCAAAACTCAGCCAGTTATGTAATACTAGTGGCTGATTTAAACACTCTAGTATTTTGAAGAATATTTTGTATATTGTAATGTGTTTAATAAACTGAGTCTCTGCTTATAAATCAAAGGGCAAGGACAATAACTTCCTTTTTTTTTTCTCGGGTTTTGAAGTTTTCACTAGTGATGTTTAACAAACAGCAAGCAATAACAGCAACAGTCATGGTGCCACAGGGAGACACCATAGTCCATACCATCATTTCCTGTGCCCTCATTTTCCCATCCATAATCCAATATTTTTCTACAGTTGTGAAGAGCCTTCAGAATCTCAAATGAAGGATGCTATAAGAGTGAAAAAATATTATATGGTTGGTGGGGTTGTTCCTGACAATCATATGCCAAGATGCAGGATAGATAAGTGTAAGGAATCGGTTATGACTGTTACGACTCATCTTTGAAGAAAAAAAAAAGAAAGAAAGAGCTAGAATACTTTGTTGAGGGGCAGATTTCTTCACAGAAGTGGAACATGTCCTGCTTTTGCAGGCTGTTTGTGTCAAAAAATAAATATGTTTGGCAACAGATGTAAGAAAAGCCTAAACTGCAGTACAGACACTTGTTCCTGGTATGGCACTGAAAAATTTTGGTTTTGTACAGTAACAAAAACGTTATTCGTTCACAATAATGATAAATGTTCTTGCATAATTTATATTTCAATCATGTCTCCAGTTGTGACTTTCTTGTAAAAACATGGATAGGGTATGTCAACTAAAAATGCTGCACCTGAGATCTCTTTGTGGTGTTTTTCAGATACCCGTGTGACATGGTGTTCAGTTTTACTCAGCAACCTTTTCCTTAGTTTGAAGAAACAACTTTTTTTCTTTCTTTTTTTTTTTTTTTTTAGCTTTGTCCTTTTTATTCTTGATTTCTTTCTTTCTTTCACATAATCACGGAATGGTTGGTATTGGAAGGGACCTCTGGACATCGTCTAGTCCAACCCAATCCATACTTTTTCTTTCTCTTGTCCATTTGCTATTTAGTACATGGAGCATCTCTTCATATTAACAGAGGCAGAACTGTGGTAATGCTCTTAGCATAATCTATTTATGTAACCATTTGGCCTGGGTTCTTCTTCTTTTGCAAGAGGGAATAGCTTTCTTGAATGGGTATATATCTCTTCTTGGTAAATGGATTATGTGGATTATGAAACATTTTGCTCTCAGTTTGGCGAGGATCTCCAGTACAGTACAGTCTGGAGCAGTGCTGTCTTGCAATGCTGCCCCTTCCATCCTTCTCCCTTATGAGGAAAGGCTGAGGGAGCTGGGTCTCTTTAGTCTGGAGAAGAGGAGACTGAGGGGTGACCTTATTGATGTTTATAAATATATAAAGGGTGAGTGCCACGAGGATGGAGCCAGGCTCTTCTCGGTGGCAAACAATGATAGGACAAGGGGTAATGGGATCAAGCTGGAACACAAGAGGTTCCACTTAAATTTGAGAAAAAACTTCTTCTCAGTGAGGGTGACAGAGCACTGGAACAGGCTGCCCAGGGAGGTTGTGGAGTCTCCTTCTCTGGAGACATTCAAAACCCGCCTGGACATGTTCCTGTGTGACCTCACCTGGGCGTTTCTGCTCCAGCAGGGGGATTGGACTAGATAATCTTGTGAGGTCCCTTCCAATCCCAAACATACTGTGATGCTGTGATACTGTGAAAATTGGCTTGGCGAAAAGTATGCACTGCAAAATGAAGAAAAGCCTTCAGGAACCTAAAGCCCCTCTAAAACTCAATGAATCTTCCTATTGATGTTATCCCAAGCCCTGGCACTGAACATCCTACAGTGCAAGTGGTATGGGGAAAAGAGACCCTTCATGCAAGCTTAGATTTTGTTTCTTTTTAACATAACTCTGAGAAAGTGAAATTCAGCCTTTACTATATTTGACCCTTCATCATCAACAGCTACAAAAGATCTACACATTGTTGTTCATGTGGCTTTAAAGAGAGACAGTGAAAGAAACTAGACATTATTTTTATTCACTTATATCCAGTTGGAAAGAGATATGATGAAGTATAATATCAAAGCCTAAACCAAAAGGTTAAGCATATGCATCTTTGGTATAAAACAAACCTTCTTCAAATGTTTTTTAAATCAGTGGAATTATTATCATTGACCTTAACAGTTTTGTAAACTGTCCCTAGATTATTATTTACTTATTGTTATTTAATGGGATATTCAAATGATGTATGAAAGCTGTCAATGGTTTATCCACACGTATTAGAATGATCTTATACAGGAAATTAAATTTAATTAATTAAAGCTGTGGTGTTATTGTCAAAGATTTGTGCTGTCTGCAACAGTCACAATAATCTGATGGAACCTGTCATAAATACACAACTGATGCTGTGGCTGTTGTTGGCAATTGTCAGCAAACTAAAAATAAAACCTGCAAATATTGCTGTCAGTTAGATCAATTCCATCTTGCATATGTTAGTAAAAATGGCATGATATCCCAAGGTTTTTTCTCCATGTTTTCAACAATTGGCATAATAAAGACAGAGAGAGTATGTCAGTTCACTGTTTAAGATGCTTACTCACTGTGAAAAAGCATTATGACAAAACAAACTCAGAAAACATAGACTCTCATCAATATTGCTGTTTATTGAGTAAAAAAAAAAAAAATAGTTAACCACTTACATATTTGCTCAGCAAGGCAAATTTCTGCAAGTCAGTTTTGTCAGTTAACAGTAACTTCCTAACTGGGTGGGGAAAAATTTAATTAAATATAACAAGGGCAAATGTAGAGTATTGCATCTGGGCAGTAACAACCCCAGGTTCCCCTGTAAGTTGGGGAATGATCCATTAGAGAGCAGTGTAGGGGAGAGGGACCTGGGGGTCCTGATGGACAGCAGGATGACCATGAGCCAGCACTGTGCCCTTGTGGCCAGGAAGGCCAATGGCATCCTGGGGTGTATTAGAAGGGGGGTGGTTAGCAGGTCGAGAGAGGTTCTCCTTCCCCTCTACTCCGCCCTGGTGAGACCACACCTGGAATATTGTGTCCAGTTCTGGGCCCCTCAGTTCAAGAAGGACAGGGAACTGCTGGAGAGAGTCCAGCGTAGGGCAACAAAGATGATTAAGGGAGTGGAGCATCTCCCTTATGAGGAAAGGCTGAGGGAGCTGGGTCTCTTTAGTTTGGAGAAGAGGAGACTGAGGGGTGATCTCATTAATGTTTACAAATATACAAAGGGTGAGTGTCATGAGGATGGAGCCAGGCTCTTCTCAGTGACAAACAATGGTAGGACAAGGGGTAATAGGTTTAAGCTGGAACACAAGAGGTTCCACTTAAACTTGAGAAGAAACTTCTTCTCAGTGAGGGTAACAGCACTGGAACAGGCTGCCCAGGGAGGCTGTGGAGTCTCCTGCTCTGGAGACATTCAAAACCCACTTGGATGCCTTCCTGTGTAACCTCATCTTGGTGTTCCTGCTCTGACAGGGGGATTGGACTAGATGATCTTTCGAGGTCCCTTCCAATCCCTAGCATTCTATGATTCTATGATCCTCCCAAGTTATGTTTTTGCTATATGGTTTTAGCAGGGGGTGGGAGGAATAGAAACATAGAATCATTTCAGTTGGAAGAGACTCTCAGGATCATCAAGTCCAACCATAACCTAACTCTAGCACTAAACCATGTCCCTAAGAACCTCATCTAAATGCCTTTTAAACACCTCCAGGAATGGTGACTCCACCACTTCCCTGGGCAGCCTGTTCCAATGCCTCACAACCCTTTCCATGAAGAATTTTTTTCCTAATATCCAATCTAAACCTCCCCGGTGCAACTTGAGGCCATTTCCTCTCATCCTATCACTTGCTACTTGGGAGAAGAGATCAACACCCTCTATGCTACAACCTCCTCTCACGTAGTTGCAGACAGCTATAAGGTCTCCCCTGAGCTTCCTTTTCTCCAGGCTAAACAGCCCCGGTTCCCTCAGCCGCTCCTCATCAGACTTGTGCTCCAGGCCGCTCACCAGCTTAGTCGCCCTCCTCTGCACTCTCTCTAGTACCTCAATGTCTTTCCTGTAGAATAAATGACATTCTAGCATTAAACAGCTTAAAATGATAGCTGTCACTTTATTAGTGTAGTTACTGAAAGCTCTAGCAAACCTGTAACATGCATTATTCCAACATAACGTGTGGGAATTCTGCGGGGCCCTTATGGTAGTCTCAACAAGACAGCTAGGTAATAGTGTATTCTGTCAGATTGCATGTCCTGTATATGTCACGCTTCAGAGACATAGCTGCTAATGATTGTGATGGTAGGTACAGTGACATAGTATATCACCCTCATTACTGCTAGTAGACTGCAGACACAAATATCTGCGTCTTTCTCTTCCTAGGAGATGCATTGCTGGAGCAGTGGAACCAGCCCAGGTGTCTCCGCACAGTGCTATCCAGGGCCTCCCAAAGTGTCTGCATTACCCTAGAGAATGGAAAAGACTGTGTATTGTAGCCCCTCCTGATTCTGCCACTTACAGTTTATTTGTATTTTTGATTAACTGTGCATATACTAATGAACACATTTGTTTAATTTCTTAGCAGATTCATGAGATCATAAAGTCTCAAATAGCACAGAAAAGGAGAGGGAGAGTCCTATGCTCAGAATATTTCTGCAGCTCCAGCTATTTTTAAAGCTTTGTGCTCATCCACTGTGGGTTTGCAGAGCCACTTGTTGTCCATGCTTCACTCCATACAGTTGTGGCGCTCAGGAGCTTTTCCTGTGAAGATACATACTCTGTTTCTACCAAAGAGGATGGTATATAGAAGCAGCATGTCAATACAGCCTATCTGGATAAACTGACCCGTATTGATCACATACTGTGCATGCCTCATTCCATATCTGTCCTCTGTTTCTGGTAAGGTCTTTGTTAACTTGCAGCTCATTGAGTATTGAGACTGTTTCCTCACAATTCTCACTTGAAACGCAATTGCAGATTACATTGTGTACATGCTGATAATAAAGCTTGTACTGTCCTGTGAACAGAGCTGTGACATTTATTTCTCTCTCCATCCACCAGGTGTTACTCTCCAACTTCTAACTGCTGTGTGATGTGAAATTCAGGGCTTTACAGGGAAGGTAGAAATAAAATCAAGAGAGAAAGAGTGAGTTTTCCTGTGTCTTCATATTTCCCTGTCCCTCTCCATGGAAACTGATGAACACTTGACCCTCTCTGTTTTAATTTTTTTTTGCAATAATCTAAGGAAACTGAAGGATACGTGGATATTTGTCTATGCATATGGTACAAAATTATGAAAACAGCAATATCACGTATATAAAATGTATAAGGACACAGGAACAAGAACAGATTTTTGTAGCACCTTTCAGTTTACTTCTGTAGTCCCTAGTCATAGTGATCAGGGGTAGATTGCTCCTACTATAAATAAGTCAGCATGAGCCACAGTTGCGGAAACAAGTTTACACCATTATGGGTAGCAATTAGACATCAATTTTGGTTCCTCTGTTCAGATACAAATCCAAACCAGAAGAGTTCCCTGTTCTTGGTTTTCCTCATGTTGTGTGAGGCCAATTCTGACATTGAAGCAGCTGCATGGAAGATGCAGGACTTATTCTTTAATATCTGTTAAAGATTACATGAGCTTTTGGAGGAGGAAAAGATTTATGAAAAATCGACAAGTATTAAAAGATTAGCAGATTCTCTTTTAACTAGTAATACATATGGCATGTGTCTTCCCTTTTTTTATTTGCTTTCATACTCTGTCAACTAAATTTATTGTATATAATTTTGCCTAATACCACTAAGGACTCACATACTTAACTATCTCACAGTCTAGTAGGTGACGAGTACCTATGCAGATTTTGGCTAACCTGAATAAAATAACAATCCTGGTGGATGTGCTATCAGAGCTATCAGAGACAGATACCTCTAAGTACAGATTTACAGGTCTATACTAAATTAGGAACATATGACATACAGTTAAATGAGAAGCTTAGTAACTGTTACCAGATTTTCAGTCATTTTTTTCTGTTCATTCTGGGTTTAGTACTTGATAAAACATTTGCAAGTGAATAAGCTAACCAAAGCCACTCTAGCTTTTTTTTTTTTTTTCTACCTTAACATCAATGTTGGTGGAATTATTTTAAATTCTTCCAAGCAAATGAGCTTCCAAGAAATACAGAAGTGCCAACAGGACACTCAGCTGCAAGTCAGGCAGGATGAAAAGTGTATCAGGTAGTGAAATGGTATGTGGGAAAAAGAAACGTGATTGTGTGAGGAAGTTCCCTGAAATATATTCTGTGAAGTAAAATTGCTACCAAACCTTTGAGCTTATAAGCCCTATATACGCTACAAGGGAATATGAGCATGTGTATTGGAGCAGGGAGGCATTTTGTTCAAAAGTAGCACTTTGTGGACAGGAAAAGCCAGTGAGGCAAAGAGAGCCCTGACAGCCGCACATCAGCTCTCCCACTCAGTGGTGCTACTTGTTTTGTGACAAGAAGTGGTAATCTATGTACCTACTGAATTTGACTCACCTATTTTCACTGAAGGAATGAATGTCCCCACAGAGTGCACCAAAAGAGTCACAGCAGAGTGAGTGATTCAGGGAAGTAGCTGCCGAACTATATTGAATATTTCAGTGTGATATTCTGCATGTATTCCAAGGCTGTGACTGCATTTCTCCTTCAGCTGAGGCAAATAGAGTATTATAATGTTTTTCTACTTCATAGTCTCCTCTCCACACACACCTTGTATAAGGAAAGCAATATTGAAAAACTGCTTCAGGTGACAACTGAAGATCCAGTAAACAAGTAAAATTTGGGTAGATTTAAACACTTGCTGAGTGAGATGTTTACTGTGACCAACGTCTACTTATATTAAATGCCCATATTTAACTGTACACCTGTTTTCTATCTAATAAAACTATTTCCTCACCATTACCTTCATACCAGTGCATGTGATCTGTCTTGAATATACCTTTTTTTCCAAGAGCACGGTTTTGCTTTCTGACATGAAAAGCAGGAAAAGTCTTCTTGCAGAAGCGTCACTCTGGTCACTCATTTCTCTTGTTGAGAACACCCGTAGAAAAAAAATCTCTTTGTGGCCATGAATTATATCCTGCCTGACCTCTAGCGGTTACCTCCGTGAATTGAGTCTCCTCCTGCAAATGGAATGACCAAGTTCACTACATACGTTTAGCCCTCAGGAAAGGAGTGATCACACATTTCAGACGACCTCAGGTTTAAGAGGGTGCAACACAAAGAGAAACGAAATGGGTTTCGGGACTAGATGTCAGTTAAGGTTGTTGCATGAAGGGTGCCATGATTAGTTGCATGTGGTTAAAGACTTGAAGCTCACTGCTTGAGTTTAGGCATGTCTACTACACATTTGTGAGTAGAAATATTATCTAGCTATCTCTATAAAGTGCTTTGAGATCTATCGATGTTTTTCATTAATTTAGGTAGACCTGATCTACCAGTGGTAAAGAGGTAGGGCACAAATAGATGCTGTCCTGACCTGATGTTACAGAGCAGCAATGACATCTTCTGGATCTATGTAAGGGTGTGTGTACTCTCAGTGTATGATTCTGTACGTATTCACCATATACCAGTGTCTATATGGTAAAAAAGTTATATCTATTGCTTGCAAAATCAAATGAAGACATCATTGTAGTTATATATCTTGCCTCTTTGCAAGCAATTATGAAGCATGCATGCGCATGTAGATGATGCAAATATGTATATGTGTGCACATGTTTCTGCATGTCGAATCTGCATGCAGATTTCTGTATATCATCATCCTGCTTCAGTGAGTCTAAAATCAGTTTGATGTCCCCAAACCTGTTTTTCCTTTGTGCATCAGTCGTGTTTTTATTCTATACATTTAAACATTCTATAACCATCTGCTTACTTAGGAATTGCTATAACCAACTATGGATGAAGCATAAATAATTCATAATCACCAGAACAGACATTGAAACAACCAACAGGTACCTGATAAATGAATGGGTATGTAATCACACTGCTGTTCCATAGACTTGTGTATCAGCAGATCAGCCTCACCAAATTCTCATATGCTGCTTCAGTTTTCCATCTACAATATTTTTGGCTACATTTACTATGCTAATAGAAAAACAATCTTGCTGTTAAATGTGCATCTACTTCTAAAAATGATACACTATTTGTAGCTTTTATCCTAGAAGAATGAATGTGGCTTTAGAATGTTTAATGTCAGTGCATATGCCAGTTTATCTTGGTAATGTTTTTAACGTTGACAGTTCTGCTTCAAAATGTTGACATTACATATTTTTTAGCCTGTTTTTAATGTTTCCTGTCTGTATTACAGATACTAAAATTGGTAGTAGAAGCCTTCCTTTATTTGAGAAGGGGTTTCTAGTTAAAAGACCCACCATGCTGGGTAATGATACAAAAACTCAGTGCACTGATATCTGAACACCTGAGAGGGAAGTAAGTTTTTCTCTGCAAATAGCAAGAGCAAAAAGGAGAAAGTGTGGGAATGTCCTCTGAATAACAATAAACAGTTGTGGTTTGTTTTCTTTTTTCCTTTTCTTTTCTCTGGAGCCTGTCACTGTTGTACCTAGCTATTGCTTTAATAGATTAAATTTTAAATTACATTTGCTGTTATCAGACCTTGTATGGTTAATGAACCAGCTATGGTATATGAAGCATTACCTTAGTAAACTGTGGTTTTGGAGAAGAACTGAAAGTCCTGTGTAATGTTCCACAATACCATCAGCAAGTAGCTGTTCCATTTGCTTGTAGCTAGGGGAATTTTACTCTGTGATCATCTGACATAAAAATAAAAGAACTAACTAGTATTTCAAGTTAGTACTATAGACTGTCAAAAGAATAAAATCCGGGTTAAAATTCTATTTAATAAAAAGTATTAGTGGATAAATCACGAAATTGGAGGTAAGAAACTTCTGTAATCCATTGGCAATTTTGATATTACCTACTTTTATAGCCTCAGGCTAGTAATTTTAAACACATTCTGCCAAGATTTTCTGAATCAGGAAGTTATTTAAGTATACAGTATCCGTGCAGAGTTTTGACCATGATAAGTAGGCTTTGCCTGCTCATGATCATCATTAATGAGAGTAGATTAAGATTGCAAGGTCAAGCACTTCTAAATTAGATTGTACAAAAGTGGTTATTGTCCACTTTACCATTATTAACCAGTGGCTAAAATTTAGCAAAAATAAGAGGAATTGGGGTGATGAGCAGGCAGCCTTAATTAAAATCACCATCCACAGTGCCTCTGAGAAAAATAATTTGATATAGGAAAAGTATAAACTCTTTTTTAGCCTTCCTAGGAGAGATGGGTATCCAAACAGTTGGATTTGATGGTATTGCAGATTGTACTGGATTTAATCTGCACTGATGTTTTGAAATGATTGCTTGTTTTACTAGGGAACTTCAAATAAAATGTATTATTCCCTGCCTGTGACGCACTGTACATCTGAAAAGATACAGGGCCTTTCACTGTTGTCCTTAATGAAGTGATTCTAATTGAAGGAAACAGAAAGAGTCAACTTATAGATGTCAGCACAGCACCTGTAAGGGAATGCAGATAGAAGGTTTGTGCTGGTATCCTGCCAGCAAACTGCCTGTACCTTCTTCAAACAGGTAGAGTCAATATTGCCTTCCTGTTAGAAGGAGGCGGTGGCTCATGTACCTATCCTTGATGCAAGAAAAAAATATTAAAACTCTAGTTTTAATTTTAGAGAAGCCATTGCTGGGAGGAATGCTTGGAGATATTTTGGGGGAGTGATATAGTGATTTTGTATCTTTTTTAAAATGCGATGATATTAGACTGAGTTTCGCTGGAAGCTGTTCTGCAGCAGGGTGGCCAGGCAAATGGTGTCAGCACTGGTACCAAGTGGGACCTGCCTGCAGACTCCTCGGTTGCAATAGTGTGGCCAAGGTTATCCTGCAGCCAAGGACCTTGTGCACCACACAAGCCTGAGGGACAGGCTGCTTGTGAAGTACAGCACAGGCTTGTGCCTGCTCAGGTTACCTGTCATGGGGATCACTGATTCCTAAACGTGCAGTGGTTTCTTGGTCAGGATCAATACAGAAGAGGGGGAAAAAGTAGTTTAATTTGCATCCCTCTGCAGGCAATGTGGCTTTATGCTGAGTTTTTCTAGCACAAGGATTGAGTAACTAACCACAAGGGATTCTTGTTTCTTTCCCTGTTTTCTTCCTGGCATTCCAGTAAGCAAATTTTCGTTTATTTCACATATAAATGCACATTTTCTCCTATTGTTTGGCTTTGCTTTATTAATATATTCTATGTAAAATTGTGTTTAAAACACATTTTCCTGTCAGCCTTTCAGATGAAGGAGAGAGTGCTGGGATGCACTTGCATTTATGTTAATCCCTTTAAATCTGACAAGCTATAGGATTTTCATGTAGTTTTGTATACAGTTTTAATACTTGTTATTTCCAGATCAGAAGATAGGATTTCACTCCATGCATTACAAATAAACTCTAACAAAACTTCAGGCATAAATTTTTGAATGGATAGAACAGTTAAAATTTTCTCTTTAATATACTCATGCCTAAGGAGTTAATTATCTTGAAAAATCAAGTGAAAAACTGACATATGACATTTAAAAAATTTATTAAAATAAAGCTAGGTTATCAAATAAACTGTGTGCACATTTGACAGTCGAACATCCTCAAGCTGTTAAGGGATGCAACATCCCTCCTTCAGTTTTCACAGTTTCAAGGTAACATTTCAGTTCTTACTACAGGAATGGAAGGAGATCAAATAGCCAGTAGTGATAAGGTACATTATGAAATTCTCAATCATGGGCAATTTTTTTTTTGTTAAAAGGCATACTTCTACCCTCTAGAAAAATACGTATTTGCTGTCAGGTTCAAACAGAGAGCTGTTGTGCATGAAGGGACCAGATTTGCTAAGATCTGCTGGGGAAGATGAAAAGATCACCTGGTGTTGTCACCATCCTGCAAAGGACTGAGATGCAGGGTGGGTATGAAGGGTTGTCAGCACTAACTTTTATTTGGTCCCATGAGCAGGGGTGATGAGTACATCTACACATCTGTCAAGTCTCAGCTGCTCAGCATGAGCTTCATTCATCTGGCTCCTCCCTTACTTCTCCCCACAGCAAGGGCTTACGTCTCCCATATTGACAAGGCTTGTCTTTGACATATCAACCCTATACCCCTATTGAGGACAACTGTGAAGTACAGGCTTAGGAGATCATGGATTAAGGCCATAAAATGGAGAAGAAACAGAGACACTGTGTTGCTGCCAAGGAGCTGGTTACCTGGCATGTAATGTTGTCCTGCACAATCTGCAGCCACATCCCAGGGCTGTGGCTTTTCCCAGCCACATGAAGCACCAGAAATGCCTCTCATATGATGGAAAGAGACAGAACTCTCTCTTTTTCCTCTGAAGAAGTAATCTGAGAGGTCTGTGGGTGCTCAGGAGCAGAATGGGTGAAGGGATTTACTGAACATGGTTTCTAGTGTGAATTTGCTTAACAAAAGCATTTTTTTTTGTGCTTCTAAACCAGTATCTCATTTTTGACGTCCTCAGAATATGAAAGGGTTCACATTTTGCTTCTGGACTGTGGTTGGAACCATCTCTAGTCTCCATAGATCTTTAATCTGTGGGATTTTTCCTCCAAGGGTTATAGCTATATGACATGATAGCTGTTAAAGTTCAACGTAGAAAACAAAGCTCAGTTTATAAATAAGAAGAGCCATGAAGAAGCTATAAAACATATACTGCTATTTTGTGAATAAATTTTTCATTTAATGCAATGTTTTATATACTGACTGGTTTCCTTTGATCTATATTTATTATCTGCCACATGCCTTGAAATGAGAAATGTAACTACTTTGATAAATGGATTTGAAAGGTTATCTAGTTTCACGGTAGCTTCTCTGAGTTACCGTTACATGCTTTGCTGAAATGTTATTTGGTAACTTTCTGAAGGAATACTTCGGTGCTCTGGGGTAGTGATAGCTCTCTCTTATTCATTCATATGTGAGAGGCAGAAACTCTTTCATTTTCCTCTATGGAGATAATAATTAAAATAGTTCAGCAGTCTCTTCACTGGCATGTGGAGGTCGTTCATGTAAAACCCTTCTTCAGACTTTTCGAAACCACATTAATTCATTTTTGTCTTAAATTTGAAATGATGCAGGACATTTAGTTTTATCTTGAGATGAATTTCTCAAACAAAGATAAACTTGCAGATTTGCTTGTTACACGGTATACTTCAAGGTTTTAAAAAATAGTAATCATTTTTACTTAGATAGGAAATGTTCCTTTATACTGGATCGTTAGTTCAGCAGATATTATAGAGTGATTCAGTGAAGGTTCGTCAGTCTCCGTATTCGTATTTATTAGAGAACCAGCTGCCACAAAAGGCTCATAGCAGAGATGACAAGCTCCTGCAGGGCCAGAGCTGAGCTGAGGAACGTCAAGCCAGCTCTTCATGGGATTCTTCCTCACTGTACCTAGTGAGGACTTTCCTGTTGACTCCAGCAGCTGCAGACTCATGCTGCCAGGCCAGAACCAAAGGCCCATATATCAATGGTAGCCTTTCATACAACTTGGGAGGAAACAGCTTGAGAAGATTCCATATGCAGGATATGACCTTAGTGACACCTCAATGCATCCAGAGACTTCACCTGTCAATTTATTTATAAGAGAGCATTCCTGCTCCCTAAGTGCTGTTACTCCTTCAGCCTGCTCCCTGTCAAGAGATGGGGCTGGGGAAAGTAAGATACTTATGTGGGGAAACAGTCCAAAAAAAGCAATGCTTTCAAGTACTCTCTGTACTTCTGTTTCAGCCAAAGACACACCGTGCTCTTGTTACATGTTGAGAAAGGACTGTCCTGTTTTTCACTATTGCAAATGGCATTCTTTAATGTTAATCCACCATTTAACTTATGCAGATAATTAACATTTATAAATATGTATATTACAATTTTTATAATTGTCATTTATTGTTCACTGTGGTTTCTCGGATCTCTTTTTCTTCCTCCTTTTTCACCAACATCTCTTGTACAATCACTGGTTAAAACACCTATCTCTTTTAATCACAGTTAGATGCGCAGATTTTCAGTGCATCAGCTGTATACTCTTTTATGGTACCTACTTTATATTTGAATCATTCATCACAAGACAAAGGACTGAAGCAGGACAAAATAAAAATGTAAGCACCATTCTAAGCACTCTGCAACTTAAATAGTCCCTTTTCAAAAATGCTGAAGGGGATTGGCAAGGGGATTGGCAAAGATACGGTGATGAAATATAAGCCCATTATTCATCAGAATAGAGTGAGCTTGGAGGGAAAAAAACCTGCTTTGTGTGGGTGTATTCATATGTAACAGGCAGGAGAGGAAGCAGACTTCTTAAACTGAAAACAATAATCCATTTTTTTTTCATATGGACCAAGTGAAGAAGGTTCCAAATTTAGACCTCAGTTTTCTGAGTGAACGTATTGTAGGCATTTCATACATATATATACATATATATATATATATTTACAAATTGTCTACATTTTCTTTCCAGTAATACAGTTATTTTCTCTAGTCTTTGTTCTTTTACTGGCCTATAATATTTCTTTGAAGGCTACTTACTCGACCATTTGTTTCTGCGATGCCAAATATTTATATGCGAGGAGAAAGGGCTGCGCTCTAGTGGGCTGATAAGTTACTGCAGCTCAAAAGGCGGCAAGAACGGGGCCTTTGTCAGACGCTGGCTGTGCTCAAATCAACTGACAAAAATATTTGTCTTTGGAGTGTAAAGTTCAGACCAGCTAGAAAAGATGTCAAAATGCCAGTTCAGCAGGGGAAATATGCGTGTCCTTCACCATATGTTCTTTCTTCTGTTGTTTTAAGATCTTTCTTCAGCCTTCCTTAACTACAGGCAAGGAAGTTGAAATGTGCTGCTGAATCAGGGTCTGTATGTAAAAGGTAAAATTATAAAATGAATACAGAGGTAGGTAATTGGAAAAAAAAAAGAGGAAAAGGCAATGAAATCCTTTTGTTACTATTATATTGCTAACTGTCATACAAAGCTCTTTTTGCTAAGAAGAGTGGATGTGATGCAGTTCCCAAAGAGCAAATCTGATGACAAGGAGTCACAGGTTTCCTTTGTATTTGCCTGAAAGAGTAGCAATTTAGACTCAAGTGAATAATTCACAGCAAACAATTTATCGGAGGATTTTGGCATCTTTCTTAGATCATGAAATATCCATGAGCAAATTGTAGCTTCCTTACATGTACCCTTTTTTTGGGTTTGATGAGTACATTTTTGAATTTTTTTCTTTCAAGCTTATGATTGACAGAAATGCTTTAAATACAGACTGTGTTGTAATTGGTCATATAAGTCTGAGATTTTTCTGATTCTTCAGGATGGTTTTTGCCTCCATTGTCTCATTCTAAATGGGAGAGGGATAGTCAGCCTAGAGCTTTGGGATTTCTCCTTCCCCACAATTCCTCTTCCAATCTCTGCCTTCTTAAACTACATAGACCGAATGAGAATATTGGTTTATATATATGAAGAAAACAAGAAAGAAACATGAAGAAAAATTATGTGGGTAGGAAAATTACTGGAGGGATGACTGAGATAATTGTTGAGAGAGAGCTGATCTGATTCTCTGGGTATCCTATCTACCTGCCCAGTGGGTTATATTTAATTGTCCTGCTTTAAAGATATATGTTCTGTCTGTCAGTCACTTTCTCTCTCTCTCTCTTTTTTTTTTTTTTTTTTTAATTTTCCTTTTTTTTCCCCAGTCATTGATGTCAGTAAACTGGCTGGCTAAAGTCCTTCTGTAACATAAAAACAAGAAGAGGCACAAACATTACTGAAGTGAATTTCATTAAAACTATGAATGAACATCAGTGGATGCTTTTCTTTCACTCATTTGCTCAGTTCTTGTGGTGAAATAAAAGGGCTGTATATATGTGACAGCTGAGGAAGGCATGGAAAGAAGCTGGCTTATTAAAAGCTTTTTTGAGTAAAAAGATATTCCATCATAGCACTGGCAAGCTCCTGTTATAGTTTTCCGTGTCAGCTAATCCTTGAAGATAGGATGATGAAGATTTTTCTATAAAGGGAAGAAATCACCAGCAAGGGAAACAAGAAAAGGAGCAGAAGGAAAGGAAAGCAAGAAAATTATTATGCCAGATGCTCGCTTGCAGCTGATTGATTATATAGAGTCATTCTAACACGATGTATTAACTTGTCCAGCTGGGTATGTGCCTGCCTAATGTGACAATATTACTGTTAACAGGGGCTGTCCTGGGTTTGAGGGTTCAAATAAGGATTCAGAAATTTAGGGCTCAGTCCCTATTTCTGGCTGTGACACCTGTGCTATTTTAGACAAGTCTTTTATCATCACGTTTGTCTTCTCCATGTGAAAAATAGGTGTCCACCCCTTTTTCTGACTTGCTGTCATACCTATGCTGTCTGCAGGCCTCATGGGTAGAAACTATTTCTAGCCCAAGCTGGTCCTTTTAACTGTCAGAGTTGTGGGTAAAGTTAATTATTTGGTAGCACACATCAGGCCTTATATTCAAGGCATGTATGTCAAGGTAAGTATGTCAGCAGTGCCAACAGAGAAATGCCATTAGCCACCTACAATTCAGGAAGGACACAAACTTCCCCACCCAACTGCCTCTGGCTTCTCACCATCACCTGGTTCTGCATGGGATCGTGTTCATCTCCTACCCTCAAATCAGATCTAAGCATCACTCCCTACTACAGGCTGTGAGTTTCTCAGCAAGCAGAGATCCTGGCACTCATTGTCCATCTGGGGCAATAACAATAACTCGAGCTCTCTTCTAAAAGCCATATAATTTTTACTTAGAATAAAATGTTTTCAAGAAGAGTGTATCACAAAACCAGTAAACCCAAAATGTGTGCATACTTGCTCTTTTGCCTAAGTCTTATTCTTTCCAGGATCCAAGAAGGCTGAATATCCTTAGGCTCCCTCTGCAGGCTCTGCCTGTCAGCCTGGCAGCAATTGTGGTAATTGACCTTCCTTCCCTTCTTCAGAAGTGATTTAAAATATACATTTCTTTTGATCTGCAGCCTGCTGACTTTGTTAGGAGAGTGATTGCTATCTGCTGGAGCTAGGATGCTTAAAGCTAACAGCCTGCCTGCTGCTTTCTCACTGGAGAGTGTGCTGGGTGTCTCCTGTCTCCTCTAGATATGTTGTGCACCTTTTCCGCATGAGTTCCTCAAGTCCCAGATCAGTTTTTAATTAAGTTCCTGTAAGGCACAGTGATACCTCACTATAAGCATATGGTGACTAACCACCTGGGCAACATTCTTACTGTAACCTGCAATATTTGTGCTATGACTGCATAGAAGCAGTCTATATTATTACCCAGAAGTTCCATATATGAGACACTAAGGACATGAGAAATGTTCTTCTAACTCAGACTGATGGTCCATCAAGCCCAGTGTTGTGTTTCGGACAGTGGCACTAGGAGATGGTGTTTGGAGAGTGTATGTCAGTGTTGATACTTTCTTCAGTATGTTCTCCTTATACTCCATCCATTCAGGATTATGGTACTAGGTTTGTTAGAGGTATCTGCTTAGACACCTGTTGTCCATTACTTTGTCTAACTATTTTTCAACCTACTGATATACTAATCTACATCCACAACTTCCTTTGATGATAAATTCCAGAGGTTCATTACCCTCTGAGTTAAGAATTACTTTCTTTTAACCACTTTAAATTGATTTCTGAATAGTTTTGCTGTGTATCCTCTAGCTCCTATATTGTGGTATGGTCATAACAGTTCTTCATTCACTTTATCCACTGCTTTTATAATTTTGTAGATCTTTATCTCACCTTCCAACATCCTTTTATTTGCTGAATTGAAGTGTCTTTTTAGTGTCTTCTCATAAAGTAGCTGCTCAATCACCACGATCATCTTAGCTTCCCTCCTCTGTACCTTCTCTAACTCTACTACATTCTTATTGAGCTGCAGGGACCAGAACTTCACACAGGACTCACAACGTGGGCAAACAAAGGTTTTAAATAGCAATAAAATAATGCCTTTGGTTCTTGGTACCTTTGCAAATGATGTAAAATATTTTTGGGGTTTGTTGGCAGCTGTTGCATATTGAATTGAAGGTCTCAGCTGTTTCTGAGATCTTTTTGGTGAACTATGTCTGACAGTTGTGAGTTTGGTATATTATAATCATGGTTCAGGTTATTCTTTTCCTAGGTTCGTTGCCTTATATTTGTTGCAAAACATGTATCTACACTCCTGTGAAACATCTTTCTACACTGTCACGTCACTTTGTGAAGTTCTGTAGAAGTTCTGTACTATTGATGTGTCATTTGACCACTTGTGAATATCTCAAAACAACGTACAGCACTCCATCAGAAAAAAAGTGTGTTCCCAGGGTGCATACAAAACCTGCATTTTCTTACTGGGCTCATAAATGCAATAGCATCTGGGAAGGCACATGTGCCATCTCTTTTCAAGACCACGGTTTTGTGCAAAATGTTGTTTCAGCCTTTTGATTTAACAAAACTACTAGAAAATTCAGCACAAAAGCAACTACACTTATCCTCACTTCTTTCCACGGAGCCAAAGAAAATCAAATCATGTCTATGTAATATCACACTAATTCTTCTGACACATAGTATCCTGAAAACCAAGCACAACACCTTTGAGTTATGAGCCATGTTCCAGACTGTACTCTTGGCTCTGTTATTCTCTGGAGCCTAATTTTTGCCTTTAGTATTACTATGTATAGAACTTCAACTTTTACAGCTGCCTTCCTTCTTAAAACAAATGAAGTGCAGGTTTGTAAGCCTCAAGATGAGCAGGATCCCAGCTGCATTTTCAGATTTATTTGAAGGTTTCCATGAGTACATGTATTCCAGTTCTTACAATAGGTAGGCCTCATTCATCATGCTGTCTTGTAATTCTCCCAGCACAGATCAGATTATGCAGAGAGAACACATTTTGATGTAATATGCTAACTCTCACAGATGGCTTTGCAATGGTTAGCCTAAGTCGCCCCTGCTTTATGGGGATATAGAGGTGAGGTAAGCAAGCCTGTGATCATGGTGAAAATCATTGCTGTGCCTTGAAATGTAATAGCCTGTCTAGAAATTCTTTAAAATGCCCAGATGTCTCACATAAGCAGCTGTAAATTATGTCCCTTTCTGCCTTTATGCACATGAAGTGTCCTGCCTAATGCTTTTTTCCTATGGTTTTAGGGGATGTATTTCTTATTTTTTTAACAATCAGCAGAAATCACAGCTTTTACACCACAATGGAATTAAATACATGTACTAACTTAATGAATGCATTTCCAATGACATTTTACTTTGATGAACTTGCAGCAGATTAGTAATCCAAGATGTCTTTTGTTCAGTATGACATGCTTTCTAATTTATTACAACATGCTACCATCCTGTGCTTTAAAATTAGCAGGTGGAGCTTTTTGAAGCCTCAGATGTCATTTACATGCCTGATTTCTACAGAAAGTAAATGGGAGTGAGATATACAATTGTCATTCATGCTTTTGAATATCTTCTTTGCTCTTACTGGTCCTCAAAAATTGTTTGGCTAAATCTACCTTATTTTTACAAAGAAGTCCCAGGAACCTCCAGTAACTTCTCAAGCAAATGGTTACCTCATGGGTGGCGTGACCAGGAATGCTTGGCAGGATTTTATGGTTCCAGAAGCTGCACTAAACCAACAATCATGGCTTTAAAGATGGGTCCTGAGTACTCCGGAAGATGCTTTTCAAACTACAGTAGGGAGTTGGGCTTGCAACTTTACTGTCAGCAAAGACAATGAAGCAGATCTTAAGAGTGCCTTTGGGTGTTCTGAGAAGACAGCAATAAGCATACCCCTTGGAGCTGTTCCCCGCCCCATTTGTTATTGCTTTGTCATAAACATTTGTCAGTGAAGACTGATTTTCAAAAGAACCACGTTAGGGAGTCTGGAAGTAAAGAGCTATAATATGAAACATCTTTAAAGGTAAATCAATTTTGTGGCCTAATCAAATGAACAGTATCTCTTTAGCTTCAGCATCAGAAATGCTACCATGTAATAATCTGCAGATTTTTTCTTTTCTGCTTCTTCTTTCTTGGGGACAATATGTTATTGAGTATTATTGCTATGGTAGGGAAGACAGATATGTATAAATAACTGTGCACACAGTGGTAATTTCTAATAAAAACGTAATGAAAAAGGGTAGCCAGAAACTCATTTTAACTCTTTATCCTAGTAGCTGCAAGAAAAAGCTTTAAATATAATAATGAAAGATGGATGTGTCTGCTTTGTTAAATGTACTTTTCATTGTGTTTAGAAGCAAACAATAAAAAAAAAGTAAAAATGATGCAAAGAATGAATTTAACATTCAGCCTTAGCAGTTTTGGCTTACCTGCACGTACTCTTAAAATGCTCAAGAAATATCCTCAAAATACTGATTTAGCACTCAGTTTGGTGAATTTCATTTTGGGGCAGATATGAACTCAGACTCTGTAGGCCTTGACCTATGAAAAGTTATAGGTGCTCAGCTTCTATTCTATTCTATTCTATTCTATTCTATTCTATTCTATTCTATTCTATTCTATTCTATTCTATTCTATTCTATTCTATTCTATTCTATTCTATTCTATTCTATTCTATTCTATTCTATTCTATTCTATTCTATTCTATTCTATTCTATTCTATTCTATTCTATTCTATTCTATTCTATTCTATTCTATTCTATTCTATTCTACCCTACCCTACCCTACCCTACCCTACCCTACCCTACCCTACCCTACCCTACCCTACCCTACCCTACCCTACCCTACCCTACCTGTTCTGTTCCATTCTGTTCCCTTCAACTCCATTCCATTCCATTCCATTCCATTCCATTCCATTCCATTCCATTCCATTCCTTTCCATTCCATTCCATTCCATTCTTCTCTTATTTTTGGTGCCTTAACACCTCTCTGGATCTGGTATCTAGTGTCTTAATCCAATTTCTGTTGAATGAATAAAAGTCCTTGAATTTTCCTAGGAATTAATAGCCTTTCTTAAACAATACATTTGGGCAAAACAAACATACGGTTTACTTCTAATGCAAGCCTGAATCTAATGACATGTTTGGTTAATTCAAAATATGAGTTTAACTGAAGCCTAAAAATAAATATGTGGTTTAGAATAACCAATGTCTATACTGGAGTAAGGCTGTAAGAAATTGTACTGAAGAAATCTGTCAGCATTTCTCACTTAGAAACACAAGTGGAAAGAAGGATGGAAGAGACTTTGAGATATATGCCTGTTCTTCCAGTTTGGAGCTAGTCTGGTTTACAGGTTTGTTTTTGTCCCCAGAATGGACAGCACAGCCAGAACTGCATTGTGCTGGAAGAAATGGCTCCTAAAATTTATTAGTTTTGGTATTTCAACTACATAACTGTATTTTAGTATTAATTTGGGTGCACCTCATAAAAAATAAAATGACATACCTACCACAAACTAAGAAAAAAACAACCCACAACTTCAATACTGATCCACCATAAAATTTTTAAAGTTGTCGTTTACATCAGTAAGTACTGTTCTGACTTGCATGATACTTTTTCCATGAGGTATTAAGATTAAAATAAAATCTAAAATTTGGAATTAACCTTCTTATTGGAAATATTACAAGTCATCAAGACAAATTCTGCATTCCATTCAGTAGGTAGCCTGTAGAAATTTGGCCCATTTTGTTTATTCTATTAGACTTTTCCCCCTTTCCTACTCCTGACCCTTGAAAAGAATACAAACAGAGAGACAGAAGGAGGTTGCTGAGTACTTAATGAAAAAGAAGTTTACTATTACATCACTATTGAGAAAATTTAGCTTGAGGAAAGTGAAACAAAATATCTGTTTCTGTTAATTACACTGAAGCTCTCAGAAGAGAACTTGAAGGGGACTTCAGTGGTGCATAGCTGTTATGTAAGTAGCAAAAAGTGTCTAAATTTAGGTGTCTACCTGTAAGCAGTTTTGTGATTTTATCCTTTTGTTTCCTTGGCATTTGTATCAGTTATTTGGAAACAGTATTTTGTTTGATCATTTCAATGGGGGGAGAAAAAAATCGGCAGCCAGCTAAGCAGAAAAAACAGTCTGGGTTAGTAAGCAGTGAAAAATCCTGCTTTTGTCCAGTTCTACTTTTACAGTTTTAAATCGCTTGCTGTGTCTTCTGATAGCTGCATGGATCTTCAAGCCCAGTTCTGCCCTTTCCTGCTCATGCACCCCAGTCCCAATATCCATCAGAGCCTTTTCATCAATTTTAGTTAGGACCAATAATTGTATATTCTCTGGGGAAAATACAGTTTCATCTTTGCAAATGTCTGAGCCGTGCAGCTTGCACCTAAACCACCTAAATAATGAATGCTGATCATTATACTCACCTACTTGTGTTTTCTTCACACACTAAAAAAAAAATAAGCTTCTGCAGAAGGCTTTTTAACTGCAATAAGACACTACTTCATGTCATGCAGATATATTTTCTATATGTAAAGATGAACAATTGTCACTTAAGCTGCTTTTACAAAGAAGATTTATTACTTACTTCCCAAGTGATATGACAATTATTGAAATAGTGGAATAGTGGAATCCTCAGTTTGCAATTAACAGGACTTCTGTTACAGCAGGCAACAGCAGTAAATCTTTAATCTTAAGCCTCTTTTTTTTTTTTTTTCACTGCATTTTTTTCTCGATAAATATTATAGATCATAGCTGGGAATTAATAGTTTTTGAAGAGCAATTAGTCCAGCTGCATAAATAATAATAAAATAAAATATTATCCAGTGGTGTGTAACTGCATGTGTGTAAATGTATAAATGACTGCATTGCCTTTCATATGTATATGTGTATATAAGAAGTCTATACACTGAAACAAAATATGATTATACATATTCTAAGTGTATTTAGAGAGAAGGCGATAGAGATGTTCAAAATTATATTAACTAAATAACAGAGACTTCAGAGGTTCAAAAGCCAAACAAAACTTTAGTTTTTTTTTCTTTCTTTTCTTTGTGTACATACACTATTACATCATACCTTCTTATGTAATCACTCACCGTTTTTATGCTAATTCTGATGGAAATGAAGCTTAGGAAATCACTCTACCAGGGAGTCATATCACCTCCTAAAACTTCCATAGCCAGTGGGGAATTTCAATCAGCTTCCAGATATAGAGGTTTCAAAAGCAATTATGTTCTGCTAGATTTGCTGGAGAATGGGTGTTAGAGGATAAGAAACATTCACTTATAAACACTTGTAACTTTGTCCTGGATAAGTTTCCATTCCCTTGGTTGTCACTGTTCATATACGTGCAGGTGGTGGGAGATAACGTACAGGAAAGAGATTACTATAACACTCGAGATGCTTGAGTAGACAAAGAGAAGGTTTATTTTGTTCCTACTTTGCTGGAGAACAGTTGGATGGGGAAGAGAAGGGAAAATGGGTTACCTCAGCTTCATAATCCAGTTATACATGGAGATAAAAGAAAATGTTGCTATAATTCAGTTAAGAAGTCAATAAAAAAAGATACATAAATCCAAAAGAAACAAGGCTTTATCAAGTTTGGTACTTGCAGTAAGATTTGTTTCCATAGAAAAACCTAAAGAAGAAAAAAATTGCTTATTCAGTGACTGGACCTAATACTAATTCAGTTTGTAGTTTGTTGCCTGGTGGGATACTTTGAGTTCTTCCCTCCCTTTCTCCAATGTAAACAGAATTATTCATTTTCTTGGGGCATTTTTATGATGACCTCACTCCATTAACTTAGGTCTTTACTTTCCTTCATGTATTTAACTGTGTAACATCTCAGCAAGTTGAGGAGCATTTAGTATGCACATCTTACACATCTGGAACTGAAGTGAAGCAGTTAAATCCTTCAGTCACTAATTCATTTGAGGCAGGGATGAAGTAAATGTCTTTAGCACTTTCAGTACATATTTCTCTCCTTGGAGCTTTTCTCCACCTGCTCTTTACAATGTCCCCAGGCTGCCCAGAGCCCCCACCTCAGTCCTTTCTGTCACCAGAAAAATGTTTAAAGGCTGAAACAAGGGAAAAATTGCACAAGGGACAAATGCACAAAAAGTGGTGATATGACACAGTAAGGAGTGTGGGAAGGAATGGAGAGCAGGCAACAGTCTCTTTTTAGCCCCATATACTCTCCTTTCCCTTCACAGCTTTCTCAGGTTATGGCTGCTGCTGTGGAGCAGTTCTCAAACTGCTTTGCATAGAGTAACAGTAGAGAGCAATGAAGCCAGCAAGGATCTTCCCAAAAGTGCTATAGACCACCATTCATTAGAAGTCTTACTACAGCTTCCTCCAATTTCCATATCCTAAGGTCCTGATTGCAGCGTGTTTAAAATTTCCCCTAGTATTGGGAAGATTTGAAAAAGTAGGAGAATAGTTATATGTGATTTTGTAACCTTTGTGCTTACTTTCTGCCAATGCTTTTCTCATTTTCTCTTTCTAGATGTTGCCAAAAACTTTTTTGTTACAACATCAGATTTAGAGACATGTCTGATTCTCTGAGGCAATGATATATGGTTTAGTAGGTAAAAGAGTTTTTACCAGTAGTACAGCATTTATCACTTTTTCATTTCCCACCGGAAAAGGAAATGTCACAAGCCATTTTGTAGTGGAACTGATTTCCCCATTTGTTTAATGCTGACCATCTCCCCCATGCAAAGAAATAGACTGTGCTTCTTTCCTGTCCTCTGCTGTGACATACTCCTGTTTCCCACCAAACCTGACCCCTATTAGGTACAAAAAGAGATCAAATTATGAATATGTCTGGCAAAATGTCGGGGCAGCTGCTTGGGATCTTTACATTGCCATACAGCCCTAGTGCAACAAGGCTTTGGTTATTTTTGTCTCAGTGCAGCAAATGAGATAAACTCTGCAGCCTGAAATCTGCTGTTTACTTTAATTAGCTACACTTAATTAAAAGATGATCTTATCTCTATGAAGAGTTTGTACCAAAGCACATATTTAATGCATCCAACACCATGTCTCAGTCCCAAATTCTATGAAAGCTCTTAAACACATACTCATCTTGAGCTATGCTTTAGTTACATTCATGACTGTGGATGCATCTCATCCTTTCCTGATGCTGGATTTTCTCACAATACCATCTTGTTGCACACATCTGGGCCTTGCTGAGAACAGGGACAAAACAATTCACATTTTGCCATAATTAAAGAAAAGCAGAACACAGGCTCAGCTGAATTATTTTCTTTGTGAGCAGGGAGAAGTGCCATTGCTCTCCCTGCTTGACTTATACATATTTTTCACACTCTGACAGATCTTGTCATGAGGAGCAGTAAGCGGAGCACTTCTGTATTAGTCAGTCAGTGAAGACAGTTTCTTTGCCATGCTGGAAAAGCCTGTATCAGAGGACAGCAACAGAAAAGTTAATATGTGGTATCTAGGGATGAGGATAGGAGGCAGAGCCTATGGAAGGAAACAAAAACCACCATTTTGCTATTAACCATGGCATCAAACTGTGTTCCTCCTTCTTTTCTGCTGATGTAAGAGGATAACCAGAAGTTTGTGAGGTTTGGTCTGAAATCCGATTACCCCCAAAACTTTACTTCAAACCAGTCGGACTGGGGTACTGAAAAAGACCAACAGCACTTTTTCCTTCCTTAACAGCTTTGCATGTGTGTTAGCCTACTCACTGTTGTATTAAAGAATATCACTGTGGTTTTAACTCCCAGTTGACAGCGGTGGCTTGGTGGGTGTGATTAAGCATCCTGGTAAGTGATGAACAAGGGCCCTTCTCCATCCTTGGCTGCAACAGTGGCAGCTGGGACTCAGCACTGCTTCCCTTCTCCCCAGGAGCCACAACAAACTCTGTTTCTCCTGTAACCTAGATCTCTTTTTATCTGTTATGTGAACCACTTCTTTTATGGTGATGTTCACTGCTACCACTGAGCCATGATCTGACTGGGAAATTGTTAGTTTTGAAGGGATATTCAAGCATTGTGTTGAGTGCTGCCAGGGAGTGAAGGCTAGGAAGGGGGAACTGAGGAGAGAAGAAGCCGTGCTTTTCCATTTTACCTATTTAATTTTATAGCTATTATCCTATTCCAGAACACCTTTTAAGTTATTCCTATTAATGTTTAGTTAGCATTTTACGAAGGTCAAGGTTGCTCACTAACCTTGAGGTTCAATCTTCACGTCTCTTCCTGCTGGCCCCATGTTCACACAGGCCTCAGCTGCCTCTGTCTGTGTCCTGGAGAGAAAAAACAAAGCCTACCAGCCTATTTGAAGAATAGGGAGATTTGCTCTTACCTTCATTAGGTAAGCCATGCTTCTCCCCTTTCTGTGTAGGCAGGATTTGTAAGAGGAGAAAGCAGTACAGTTGGATTCCACTCTACAAATCTCTGGAGAAATTTCTGCAAAAACAGGTGCCTTTGTGCTCTGACATGCATGAGAGGCTCCTTCTCCCCCTACATTTTCTGGTTCAATACGTTTCTAATGTATCATAAGTATATATACGATGCTTGCATTTTTGAAGAATGCTATAGGATTGTGTTGACATCACACAGAATCACAGAATGTTAGGGATTGGAAGGGACCTCGAAAGATTATCTAGTCCAATTCCTCCGCTGGAGCAGGAACACCTAGATGAGGTTACACAGGAAGATGTTCAGGCGGGTTTTGAATGTCTCCAGAGAAGAAGACTCCACAACCTCTCTGGGCAGCCTGTTCCAGTGCTCCATCATCCTCATCATGAAGAAGTTTCTTCTCAAATTTAAGTGGAACCTCTTGTGTTCCAGTTTGAACTCATTACCCCTTGTCCTACCGTTGGTTGTCACTGAGAAGAGCCTGGCTCCATCCTCGTGATGCTCACCCTTTACATATTTGTAAACATTGATAAAGTCACCCCTCAGTGTTTGAAAGCTGTCAGTTTTCCTGACATGTCAATTGGAACCTCCCTTCTTGTAAAATTATACCTTCTAGTAATACTGTAATTTTTTTTGTTTTGATACTGTTGGATTATTTGGGGCTGTTGAGTCCAAAAAAAAGTTTAGAAATGAAATACATAGGTGTTCTATATAAAAGACTTAAACCAATAAAAGCTTCTCTTTTATGAAAACAAAATATTTTGATCCATGTACATTTTTTTTCCCTCTCTGCTGTTACCCAGCTTGTGTTCATTTCACAGCACAGCTGCTTCATTTGCAGTTTTTCCTGCTGGTTAAAAACCCAAAATATAGTGCCATCCAATTATCCTTTTAATGCCTGCTACCTGCCCTTATGTTCACTCTGTTCTTAGTCACTTAACCTTTTCAATGTCAGTTCCTAGAGACTGCACCCTCAAATACAATGAACGTCTCTCAGAAGTTACACCCACACTGACACTGAGGTTATAATTGTAATGGCACTCAATCACAGCTTTGCTGAGGAATAAATATACCCCTTACTTTAAGTAAGTATTCATTTACAGTGTCTCAGACCATGTAAGATACCTGGAGAGTAAAAACATTGAACCCTGTATTTTACTGACTACATGAGCAATAGTAGATACCTTCCCACACCTCTAACAGACAGCACAATTGAAGCCCACATGTAAACAAAACTGGCAAGATTCTGGTATCAGACACAAAGGTAACAAAAGCATGGCTCCAGTCCAATTACTTCAAAATTATATTCTATAACTGAGAGTGGAAGTCTATTCACTCTAGTTGAAGAACTTTTTTTCCCAGCTTTTCAGTAGCAAAGGTGCCCAGTATGGACAAAGCTATTCCAAACCCTTTATGCTTTTTGCAGGGATTTTCACGTTCTCTGTTTCACCAGTTGCAGGTAATATTTTGTGATTATTTCACTTTCAGACTGCTCAATGAAATTGTTTATTCCCAGAACTAACTGAAGTCAGTGACGGCACGTTGGTGGTTCTGAATCAAGCAGTAGGTAACCCAGCCGACCATGACACTGTGCATGTGGGTGATACTGATTCCCATTTTAACTCTGGGATAAAATTCTGTGCTTGCTGTGATTCATTTTGCCACAAATTTAGCAAACTCTGCACTACATTTTCTTTGCTCTATTTCTAGCTATTTGTCATCTGCTGTGTAGCACACCAGCATCTATTGATGCTTAAGATAAAAAAGAATACCCTTCTTTCAGCACTTCTTACTATTTCTGATATCTCAACCATGTAGGGACAGATAAATTATTTACAGCAAACACAGTAAACATATTCTGGTTTTTGCTTGGTTCATGGAATACTTAAAAATGTAATTACTTTTTTTTTTTTTTTTTTTTTTTTTTACAAAATGAAGAGCCTTTTGTTCTTAGAATGATCAGAAGGATGATCACAGAGGTTTATTAGATTCCATATGCTATTCCAGCTGCAGGTTTGCTTCAAAGACCCAAACAAGTTTCAAAGTTCCAGCAAGGTGCTGGGAGAGTTTCATAAGCTAAAAAAAAAACACTGAGGCTAGTAGTTTTCTTTAAGCCTGCTTATCAAACATTTAAAGAGTTTTTCTGGGATTCAGAGGAGTTCACAGACTTCTCAGAAAATGAAACTTAGCCAGGAACAGATTTTTTTTCCTGGTAGCTCAGCAAACCAAACATTAACCTGTCAGTAAACTGGAAAAGAGAAGGTTCAGGGAAGGATCTTATCAGTGTGTATAAATGTCTCATGGGAGGGAATGAAGATGAGGCAGCCAGACTCTTCTTTGTAGTGTTTGGTGGCAGGATAATAGGCAATGGACACAAACTGAAAATTGAGAAATTCAATCTGAACACAAGCAGATGTGTTTTCACCATGACAGAGGTCAAACAGTGGAACAGGCTGCTCAGAGAGGATGTGGAATCTTATGTGTACAGATTAAAAAGCCCACTGGACATGACCCCAGGCAGCATGTTGTGGGTGACCCTGCTAGAGCAGCAGGGTTAGCCTGGATGATCACCATACATCCCTTCCTACCTCATACTGTTCTGTGCACAGTACTGATTCTTTGAGTAGATACTTTTATTGTCAAAGTTATAGCATGTGTCACAATACAGGAAAACAACTGCTTTCCATGGAAGTCTTGAATTTTCTTCAGGGTTTTGGAAAACAAGATGGGATAACTATGTGGAAGAGAGCCAAACTAATCTAGCATTTCTGAAACATAGGTCTCAGTCCTTGATGTAACACTATTTCATTTAATTAGAGACATACTGGAAAATGAAATGTAACCAAGACCTGACACATTCCCCAGCCATCCAAGTAGTTTGAGCGACTTTCTTTTTTATTCTGAATTAAATCCAATTCAATTAAAATTCATAATGCTTGCCTTTTTGACCATTAGAACATTAACATACTACTGAGTAATGTCTCAGTACTTTCACTGAGTCTCTTGGCACAGTTCTCTCATAGCTATGCTTGAGGATCTCTTAACAGGCTACAGGGTCACTGGCTTGCTTTCAAATATCAGGAAATGCTCAAATATTCTTCCATCTGGAACATTTTCAAAAGGGATAAGGACCAATTTCAGGTCACCTAATGGTTGGTGACATGGAAGATGTGCACTTTCCACAGATTTGACCTGACCCTTCTTTAGGAGCAGCAGAGCAATCCTTCACACCCCAAGGAAGGTGTTTAAGGGAGGCTATTGAGAACAAGAACACATCTTCCTGCTGACATCTGCTGTTTGTGTGTGTTGAGGACCAATCCATTGCATGGGCTCTGGGCACAGCTGTGATTTTGGGCACTTGACAACTTCAAAAATCAAGGGAAGAGCAAATAAGCATGTTGGATATAAAAAGCTGTTCAGATACCTTGGATGTTTGCTGCTAAAGAGCATAACAACTAATTCCTGATTTAGGCAGCAGCTGAAGGGGCTTTAAAAAATCTGTATGTTGCAAAGCAGCACTAACAGAAGCAGTTATGCCAAATTCAGATACTTACATCCTTCTGCACATAAAACTGAAAGACTTGCTTGGGGACCATGGATGTAGCAGGGAAAAAAAATAGTAGGTCTCCTGAATTCCAGCTGGATCACCTAATCATTGCACAATGATGGAGCAACTGATATATAAGACACTGGAAGGTGATATCTTGTTCTTACAGCCTGAATGATTAAAAACTGTAGAAGTTTAAAGTAGCTAAGGTATTCGTGCTCTTGGAGTTTTTCTAAGTAAATATCCCACTTTTTGCATCATTAAGACCCACAATTTGGGCTTGTGACTTGCTGAAAATGAAGACGGCTTTTGTGATCATATGAAGGTGTTGCCTTTCATTTTAAAAAGTCTTGGAAAGGAGCATTCCAGAGAAGTGTTATAGTGCTACTTTCCAGGGAGTTTTGAAACGTGAAGATTTTATTGCAGTTAGAATCCAGTACAAAGTCAGTTTACACAAGCTGCTGTGCTTGGCAGGCTGTCTGGAAAATCCAGAAGGCTTCTGGGAAAGCAGTGTTTGCCATCAGTTTTGTCTTTACCCTTGGCAGCAGCTCCAGTAGCTCAAGTGACAGGACAGAGTTAAAGTAACACTGCAATACCAGAAACCACAGAAGATGCATACATTTCCTAGTTTGTGTTAGATCTTGAGTGCTACAGAAATAGAAAATATTAGGAAAGTCACAATAAAGAAAAGGAGAAAGGGCCACCTTCTGGGCTGATTCTTTTAGCCATGCAGAGCTCACTTCAGTCAGCAGGACTTCAGTGGACCTTGAGCAGGTAGAAGAGCTTGAATGCTTGTAGCTGAAAAGAGCATGTTGCACATAAATGTAGCCTCAATAAAATCAATGTTTAGTATCATGAAAGCAGAGATGAAACGGTTTAAAAACTGCGCAAATGTATTGAGTGAATCAGGGACTGGATGTAAAAAGGAGCTGAGGTGTTCCAAATTATTTTTCTCCCTTCCCTTGCCCACAAACAACCCACAATTATTGATAAAGAAAGAACATTAGAATTGACACAACTGAAGGGGGAGGAAAACTGATCTTCACTTTCCTATGTTTATGTTATTACAGTTTAAGCAGAATATGCTGAAGTGTAAAATAATTCTCTGCGGCGTGATTAAGGAACTCCTTCTCCCTCCCTTGTTTCTGCAATTTCATAGTTGCATGGAGCTCCAACTGATGTTTTCAAAGAAGGTCAAGGTACTGCATCACAAAGACTTTCTAATCATCAAAATCCATCGTACATGGTAATTTCAATTAAAATCACTACCTGTTTCAGATGAAGTTGAAAAATAGAAATATAACAGATTAACAGTAATAGGAATGAAAAATTACAGGCAAACATCTTAAAAGGCATGAAATTTTAAGGCAGGATTTGGAAAAGTCCTTTCCCCAATCTCAAGGAAAGGAAACATTAATGCCACAGCAAAATCAGATCCTGAAAACCGGCGTAACTGCAGGCCACCTGTGTTTGCAGATGACTGCAGTGGAATTCAGATGTGCTTGGCACCTCCTGGGGACTAGTTCACACTACAGCAAACAAGATTAAGCAAGGGTGATGTTGCTTCCCACACAAGCCATTCTTGGAACAGCATGTTACTCTCAGGTAGTATGATACTGAGGCTAAATTGTGAAACATTTGAGAGTGGGATTTAGATAACTTTAGAAGTGAAGAAAGACAAAATTATTTTCTTTGGTTCTTAGTTTTGGACCAGGAGCTGATGCATAGGAGAATACTAGAGGTTATTTTCTTCAGATGAACTATTACAACAATATCAGGTTGAATCTAGGAGCTGAAAGCAATTTTGAGAAACAGACTAGAGCTTACAGGGAAAAATACTTCTAACAAGCCTAGAAATTAAATAATGCAGGCATATGAAAGAATGAGCTTGACAGTTGTACAGAGACATAAATCACCATATGAGAAGGAAACAAACAAACAAAAAAAAAAAAACAAGCAACTTCACTTCAACAAATTCCAGAACATTTCTGAAAAAAGTGCATGCTATATTAAGAAATATTTAAGAAGCAGGAAAATATGAACTGAGATTGGAGGCTGGATGTGGCCCTGACTATTATGACATCTGTTACAGTACTGATCATCATCATCATTAGTGGGGTTAAAAAATAAAACACAAAAGTTTTTTTTTTTTGCCACAGATGTAAGAAGTTAACTGTATTAGATAGCTGCTACAGATGGGCAGAAATACAGTGACAGTGAGAGACAGATGGAGGATGATCTGGGCATCCTGCAATTAATGTCGATGAAGACTTCCATCACTGACTAGTCCTTCAAAATAGAATCCAGGATAGATACATGACTCATTCTCAAAAGGACTGAAATGAGGCTGCATGTCATTAATTACTAGAGTCTGGAGTTCCCTGGAACCATGTTTGAAGTTAAAGATTGTCAGGGGGTTTGCATTCTTTATAAACCCATAGCATTTAAAAAACATCCCTTTAAGACACAAAAAATAACTAAGAAACTGCACTGAGCAAATGCAATGTGTTAAGAGGGCTAGTGGAGCCAAACACCAAATTATAGAGCAGGTCTTTGTAAGCATCTCAGAGCATCTCACCTCCCTCAGCCTTCTCATTGAAATGCCCCTGACCTTGGGAAGACTGCAGGAATGTTCGGTTGCTGACATGCCTTCTCTTATGATCATCATACTGAGTGATATTTCCTCATATGTTGTTATGCATCCATGTCTGTCAGCAGTCATTTCTCCTATCATGCCTTAAATTAGTTTCTCTGGGGACAGGAGAAAATTCCTGTTGTCTGAATAACTGGCTTTGTGTGATCTGATTCCATCGCTGCCGCTCCTCTTTCCTGTAGACTACATGGGCAGCAGTCCTGAAGAGGGATAAAATGTCTTTGAAATGTCTGCAGAGCTCATTACTTGATACCAAATGATTCAGTCCTTCAAGGGGCTAGTCTTGGACTGAGCACAGTCAAATGGAAAGGAACCCTTCCTATTCTGAGACACATTTGTATAGCTTCTGATATGCTCAAGTTATCACACAAAAGCCCTCTTCTTCTTATAAACTCACTTATGACAGCTGCAGAGAAACATGCTAAAAGACCAATTTTTGTTATTTTCAGTGTGTCCCTTCATTTGGCTTTAAAGATAAAAGAAATAAAATTTATATTAGCTTGGCTTCTTTTCATGCTCGGTAGATGAGCTCAGGCAATTCACTGTATGAAAGGCATTTGATTTCAAGGTTGTTTTAGAGAGTAATACAATTGCTAAAACAAGAATTAACAGTGATCAATTTTCAGTCTCTCTGTAGAGAGTCTCCTTGGACCTCATAACCGTTATACAGCTTTCTGAAATGAAGCTATACTTAATTCCAGTTTCTATTAAACTTTTTTTTTTTTTTTTTAAATCCAGACCTCCCCCAAATCTGCAAATAGTTAAAAACTTACTTGGCTTATGGGAGTCATTTGATATTAACTGGAATATACACATGCATCCAATGCAGCAAATGGCATAGCTGGAAGACATTGTTTAAAGTATCAGAGGAACCCATCTTATCCAGTTACCTGACTGGCCTGCTTAGGATTCCCAAAATTGTCTCCCTCTCTGAAGGAGGCTAACATTCCCAATCGGTTGCAGAGCAGTCCTTTACAAACTAGCATTTATACTTATGCAGCAAAATAACATCTCCATTTAGTCAGTACAAACACCTTTAGCTGTGGGGCTGCGTGAAACATAGTCAACGTGCAATATGGCAAACTGTAATTTTTGGCTTTCTTCTCCATCAGGAACTCTTGTTAGTTAATAGTTCTTGTACAGGTAAATATTAATTTAGATGACAAGAGGAAAGATGACTTAGGCATTAGCCAAAATGTGTTAACTCCTTTGTGAGTTAAGTTCATTGGAATTCTGTCGTATTGAAATAAGCCTTCTCAGAGAATTACTGCATTACCTGAAAGTTATTTGAAAAAAATCATCCATTAAACTTTATCCTCTTTGGGACTCTCTATTAGCTGTGTTCACTCTGTGGAAGAAAATGTTAAGTCCAAAATATTTTCACTATTGGTATTTTAATCAAGTAAGAGACATCCCTCATGGCTGCTTAAGGGGGGACTTAAAAATCTGCATTTAAATTGAGATTCTAAAATACATAACCCAAGAGATTATGAGTACCTTTTTCAGACATATTGTACATGAGGAACATTATGCTTTAACTTATTTGTCCTAGCTTACTAGTTATCAGGAAGCTAAATTGGAAATTTAGATAAAAGAAGAAATATGAGGTTTGGGAAAAATAACTGAAAAATGATTAGCAATTCATTTCTTCCCAGTTTGAGTAAATGAAGAATTCAAAAGTTAACTTTAAAGGCAGTGATGACTATGCAACCCATGCCATCTTTTCATTGAATAGGAGCAGATATAACCAATTTGGAACACATTATGCGCTCATCTTTCCTGGGATAAATATATACACAAAGGGTAGCACAATGATGAACTGCCAGTTGCGTAGAAATGTAACTATCTGATATTCACCACACACTGATGCTGTCCTTCCCTGGTACAAGCTGGCGTCACTGGGCATTGAGCCCAATAATACAAGAAAAGGCTCTGACTCATTGAAAATATTTTCTTTGCCATTTTCCTGAGTTGTCAACATCACTTATTCTGTGGCAGTCAATTGTTATTCCTTGCAATGAGAAAGCACCTATGTTGTTGGATCTGCAAAGCAACTCACATTCCCCAAGTGCCTCCTAGCATCACATAGACCTAATGAGACTAAAAATTTAATAGAGGAGGAAAGCCAAATACTGTTCTTCTGGAAGAGCTTTCACTAGTTAGGTGAAAACAAGTAAGAAGATAATCTTAGCCTTAATCTGTGAAGAGTCTGGTATTTTCTCCAGCTAGTGGCTTGAGCCGTCTTCCATAAAGCCCTGGAATGGCTCTACAACAACATCAGAGCTCCAGGAGTTTGGTTCTTTGCTGTACACTGGTGTTTCCACTTCACAATACAAAAAGTATTTGCACACACAAACAGGAAATGTTGTAGAAAATAGGGAGTATCTGTCATCTCCAGAATACATCTCTTTAGAGCATTCTGCACCAATTTTCATAATTGGCAGCAGTAAATTTAGCTCTTTGTTTTCTAAGTTTCTACAATAACTAGGTCCAGCTGCAGTAAAAGGTCCTTCCTTGTAAAACAGGAATGGATATCTTTGTTCCCACAAACACGGGGAGCTTCTTCTTCCCCAAAAACTTAACTCCTTCTGTAAGTCGTCTTCTCCTTCTGACTTTCACTGTTCAAATATGCTGTACATCCTAAAGCAAGAAAAGGCTAGGAAAGAAGAGGAAAAGTTGGGAAGGTTTAGACCTTGGAGCATTATGAAGTTGAAAAAAATTCCTGGCACCTAGGAAAAGGTAGCATGATCCAGCAGAACCAAGTTGTCTTATGTGTTAGGTTAACTATATTTATAAACCTATAAAATAATTATAAACCTATATTAACTATAGGTATTTATTAGAGCTTTTTGGGTAAACAAGTGAATAACTCACAATCCTGTTAAGATTATTCACCTGTCTTGCTTCAGAATTTTCAGACAATGAATTTGTAATTGGCTCTAGGATCCATAGAAGCTTTTAAAATTTTTATTGGGCATTGGAAAAACAAAACAAACACCACCACACACACAAGTAAAGAAGATATTGGCTTCCCTTGTAAAGATTTGGTTGCTTAAGCTACAATGTTTACTTATCACATTAACTAAGGCACCTGTGAGTACGTTATTACAAGAAGAAACCCAAACTGTTTCTTTCTCTGCCTGTGCTACAAGCGCTTCCTCTGTAGTGAACACTGAACTGCCTTTGCATGTCCCAAGAGGAACTGATGATAGAAGACTTACATTTTTATTCATGGCATGTACAAGTGGCAGATACATTATAAATCACTATAATCTGTGCTGGTTTTAACTTCAGACCACTTTGGCAATCTGTTATTACTAATCCTCAGCAATTAGAGTGTACTTTCAAAGATGTTTGGGAAGATTTACAGATAAGTCAATGTATGAGGTTTACATTGAAGCATATAAAAGTGAAATCGTATGCTTGTATTACACAAATGTCATCCTGTACTTGCCAACCACATAAACTATAATAAAAATAGACGTTAGGAAGTTATAGTGATCATTTACATTAAAAAAAAAAAAATTATAAACTCCTCCCTGTTGCCTCATAGTAGTTTATAACTCAGTCAATGACATATAGGTTCAGCAATCCATCTGACGAAATTTCATGTTTATTTTCATGAGCATTCTTATAGTGGACAGCATTCAAAGGACCTCACTAACACCTATTTGTCTACCTTATCTTATTGCAATGCAAGAATTGCTATTATATGCTACTTTACTTCACCAAAATCCCAACCAAAGTTTTATTTCACATACAGCATGTGCTAACACTCCTTAAATAGCGCCCTTTAACTGAAGTACACCTAATTATTTAGCAACGTGTCACAGGAGTCCAGCTGTGGTTTGACTGCCTCAGTTAATGCCTTTCAACTCTGCAGGAACAACACCCGACTGCATCCCATTGCTATCCAAAAACTGTATCAGTCTTGCCCTCGTAGTCCATTTTCTATAGAGAAAGAAACCACTCTGTTGTAGCCTAGGTTATGAGTTTAAAACCTCTCCTCCCTCCCCCCAGCTATAAACTGGAAGACTATAATTCCCTGTTTGAGAACCGTAGTAGATTTAAAAAAACCCCACAAACATCATAAACAAAATTATTAAGATGACCAAATGTGCAGAAAAATTATATGCAACATCCAGCTTCAGTTTCCAGACTCTCACTTTAGCTAGGGAAGGGAACCTCACCTGGGTGTGCTTAATTGTCCCCTAAGAGACTCCAGCACTCTGCATCCATTACAGAATAAACTGATGATACCTGGTGCCCTGATTTAAGCAGGTTAGCTTAGGTGCTTAAAGAGAAACAGCTGTGAGCTTCCCTGTAAATATGTTGTTCCTCTTACACAAGCAGTTTATTTATTAGAAGGTGATGAGTGGAATCATAAGAAGAAAAGTAGTCTAAAAGTTGAGAAGCTGGGAAAAAAGGTTATATAAATGGTGATTTGGAGAAAGAAAAACTGTCTAGAGCATGACCAGAGGAAAAAACCATCAGGATAAGTTGTTTGTACCTGAGCTTGTTGGAGAACATCTTATTGCTCTCAGACTATTTGTTCAGGTAAATGTAAACAGTCCTGTTGACCTGTTGTTAGTCCTGTCCCTATGCTGCAGCTAACCTGGAGAGCAGCACTGAGAGTGACAAAGCTCTGCAGTGGTGTGGGGCTCAATGTGGGCTGCATAATCCACCTTCCCAGTCCAACAGCTTTTGCAGCTTAGCCTGACCTCCCTGCTGCTGCTGTAGGTCTGTTCCTCTTGGTATATGTATTAAACCTGGGTATGTCTGTGAGGGTTGTTTTGCTTTTGATTCCAGCATTGACAGAATAATGATGTGCAATTAATGACTGCCCTCACTCCTGCCTAGAAAATCTTTAAAGAAAAAAATACTTCTGAAATGTTTTCTCTTTGATTAAGTTATAAAAATACATCACTTTGGTTAACCCAAATATTTTATTTCTAAGTCTTTTTTTTTTTTTCCTTCCTGTTTGCTTGTGATTTTTTTTTTTCTTTTAATAGGAAATGAAATGTGTTCATAAAAGTATAGTCTTTCCCTTTTAAACCAAAACTATTTGCTGAATTCCATTCAGATTATCAGATGATTTTGTTTCTTTTTTCCAACTAAATTTTCTGGGTCAAACCATTGTTATTCAACTCTAATGGATATAATTCTGTCTGTGAATTAAAACCATCATCTTTTACAGGGACTTCAAGCAGAACTTAGGTCTTAATTTGTTTTCTTTCGGTAACAGGATCATAAGGCAAGTCCGTATCGTTGACCAGGACATACTTCTTTTCAAGATGTTGGGCTGAGCAATCAAGCCAGATTGGATATAAAACTCGATCAGTCACCATATAGTGACTGATTCACTGATCTGAAAGAATCTAAATTTTAACATCAGTTTTGCTAGCAATATGTGAACTTCAGTGTCCCATAATGATAAAAAAACCCCAACCTTCTCCTGTGACTGCAAAAGGAGTATACTAAACAGCAACAGTAAGTATTTCTCTGGGCTATGCTTGGGAACAAAACAACCAACCAAACCCACCCACACACAAAAAAAATGAAACCAACTCCACAAAATTCAGAATTTCTTGCCCTGTCCTCTGCAAAAGTAAGTGGGAAACAACAACAAAAGATTAGTTCCCATGTATATATATAAAAAAACATAACTAATTCAGAGCATAAAAATATTTTTGATGTGCTGTGTATGTATGGCAACTTGATATTATTTATCAAAGCAGCAGTACAAATCCTTTTGATGTTTAAATATATACCACTTGCAGACGAACAATTTCACACATTTTGCAAGTATTATCATCTCTTTATAGATTGTATTGTAGCAGAAAAGAAAAAAAAGGAAGTCAAATATAGGGAGCATTCAAAATGGGTCATTTAGCATAGGAACCAAATGATCTAGGCTGTCGTGTTCCTTTTACTTTGAAAGTAGTTGGCAAGAGGCGCATGAGTTTAGTAATCTCAGAAATATATCCAAAATTAAGCAACCAAGATATGGATGATTTCAGAAAGAAAAGCCAGTCTGTGTAGATCTGAAATAATGTTTTGTAAGGAATATAAACGAAGTGGTTCAAGAGGTAGAAAGGTTGTAACACTGTTTTTAGTGTGGCAAAACTAATTTTGTCCAGCTGAAACTTCAAATGTAGAATATTATATTTCATTTATAAATGAGAAAGTTTCAATTACCTAAAGTGCATCTCATCAGCAAGATTTCCCAGAGCATTAGCATTGACCTGACGGTCCCACTGATATCATAACTCCGTGTCTACTGATTTCAGTACAGAAATTTAAAAGTCACTGCTGCCAGTTTTTGAAAAACATAATCTTCATTGATTTGTGCTATACGACACAAACTCTGGGAACGGGGGTGTTCAGAGGATAGCATATTGATAGCTTTGGTTTGACTGTGGCACAAGGAAAGTTTTAAGCAATCTCCATCTTCAACTGTACTTTCGAAATTACAGTTTAGCTCCTTTGACTGCAGCTCAAAAAGTGAAGTTTTTCCAGAACTTATGGCTTGTTCTCAAGCTCTCCCATGATGTAGATCTGCAAGTGTGCATATGCAGACTGCAGCCCCATATTTCAGAGGCAGGAGGAAGGCAGGTGGTAAAAGGCTTTCCTCTGAATATTACGTGAGTCAGAGAAAATAGAGTTCAGGCAACAAGGCTGTTATTGGCAGGGGATGGAAAGGTCTTGGCTCCCAAGATCATCTGCAATATAATCAGTGATAAAGCACAGGGAAGAATTGTGCTAATAGAACCTATAGGCATTAGACAGCAAGCCAGGATTTTGAAACCCTCTGAATCTCTTTTCAGCCCATTAAAAAAAAAAAAAAAAAAAAAAAAAAAAAAAAAAAGGATTCCTGTCCCCATGTCTCAAAGCTGTACAGCTCAGGCTTACTCACTCCACTGACCCCTGTAACTGATTCTATCAGTCTTGACTAATGATTTGGAAGTGAAGTTCAGCCACCTCCACTGATTAATTCCCTGCAGCAGCTACACTCCATTCAAATTACTGCATACATGAGAAGAAGAAATGTGTAATGATTTTATACCAAAAACCAGAGTCTGGAAAATTGGTTTGGAAGGCTGAGAATGATTTCTTGGAGGCTCTGTTTGCAGTAAAAGTCATTCACATTTAGTTACATAGTGACTTAGGGATCTGAAGAGGTTGGGAGTATAACTCACAAACTGGAACTGAGATATTTTCTGTGGTTTTGAATGGCTCATTTTTGCTCTAGTGACTGATGAACATTTTAAAGCCAGAATGATGACATCTCCAGGCTCCCTGAGTATGTACAGCTTGGTAAAATTTGTCAGTTTGAACACAGAACTGCTCAGAATAATTGTATTTAACTCAATTTCAGCAGCAGATACTTTTGTAGGAGCACATTTAGAAAAAATACGGAATCATAGATGTTAGTAATATGACTTGCAAGTTGTTTCACCTTGTGCTGCAAGCGCATCAAGTCTCACAGGTTAAGCAGACATGAACTGCACCAGTGATTGGATCGGAACCTCCAAGAAAGGTCTGTTATCAATTCAATACCCTTTCAGGGACCAATGAATGAATTATCTCCTCCAGTGTGTGTGATTCAAGAGTTCAAGGAACACTCTTTCTGGATAGCACATCAATCTGATGTCCTGTTCCTCTGTGGCCAGAGGATCCATGGTGCTTTCATAAAATCTACTTAGTAAAAATTCTCAAATACATCAATTCATGAATGATTTTTCCACTTTCATCCTCAAAGTATGATACTTCTCCTAACTTTCAAAGCTAGGTGCTGTTTAATTTCAGCTTTTTTCTTTGAACTTCTCGTATTTCCTTCACTTTTTATTCCACATCATGTAATCTATAATCAAGTAGTTGTTGCAGTTTCTCACATTCTCTCAGATCTGTGCATTCCTCAGAATCCTGGGATACTCCCCTTCTCATGTCCATTTATTTAAATAAAACAAATGAAAACTGACTGTCTCAATGAAAAATGGCAGACTTGGGAAAACGACTTGGATTAAAAAGATAAAGACTTGGTGAATGACTATAGAGAGGCCCTCCAGTGCCATGGAGAAGGACAGGCAGGGGAGAAAGGGGTAAACTAGGTACAAGGAGTGGCCTTCACACAACAGACGGTCCATTTCCAATACAGATTCTTCTGTGCAGAAAGTGCTGATGATTGGTCACATGGATATTCCCAACATCTTTAACTGGACTGTCTGTAAAAGATATAGTTTCTTATGCAAGGAATGACATCCTGAGGGACTCTGAGACCGTGCAGCTATTCAGCTGCCATGCTGGTTATACTTGTGATACCTTTGTATTGCTCTGCATTTTTAAAGAATTCTCTTTTCAGTGCAGAATTTTAATTTGTGTCTTACTGGCAACTGTGCTGCCTGCAGAGTCCCTTTTCTTTCCCTGTACTGAAACTATGTAGTTAGGTTGACACGATTTGTTAAATTACAGCTTTGTTCCAAAGGCTGTGCTTTCGAAGAGTATGAATTTATCTCTGTTATTCATTTGTAAAACATTTTGTGATGAAAGTTACTCTATATGCATAGTCTTATTGTTGGTATTTAAATTTGAAAACTGACTGCCTACAAATGAGGTATCCCCTGTTTATTTTTTTGTTTCCCAGTCTGTTTGCCCATGTGTCTTTCACTCCTCCCAATAGTTTTTGAAGGTATTGGATTCTAGTTAGGATTCAGATAGTTGAAAAATATTAAATTCCCAGTAGCTCTGTGAGTGTGGATAGTAGCCTGAGGGGAGAGATACTAGCAGTCATAATGCTATAGGTAGAAAAACAAGAACTCTGTGCCTTACCCATTCTGAGAGGCAGTAACCAGCTGGGCAGCCAGTGTGCACCCCTGGGATTGCCAAGCCTTGAACACAGCGTTCCCAGACAGAAGTGGATTAATATGGGCTATAAAAGAAAGCTGGGCTTGGTAATGTGTGGGTTCTGTGAGATAAGACATAAATTCACAGCTTTATCAGTCCCACTGCTAATGAAATGCTGCTCACTCACATTGAGTATTCAAATGTATTTTGATTGGTATTTAGTAAGGCTTATCACTTTTTATGTATAGATGTCTAGAAAAGGTATTTTTTTCAGCGTTATTTACATTAAATAAAACAGGGATACATAGTAGCAAGGTGAAGAGCTCACAGGAACACTGCATTCTACTGTTGTCATTTATCTGTAGGTCTACTAGTGCTGTTGAAACTTCAAGGACCTCTGCCCTGAAACACTTATTGTGGTGAAAGAAAAGCAAACAATGAAAAGTCTGGATCTGTGAAGCAGTTTGGAGAGTGGTGGCCATACCCTTTTTCTCATCAGCATTACAGAGCAGCACTAGAAATCTAACAGAAAAAGGCCCATCTCTTATGTATGGCTCTTCTGACACTCATGAGCAACAGAGATTTTATCATGCAAATATGGTTCATGTATGAATGGGCCTTAATGTTTATACCTGACAAGCTTTGGCACACTGTTTAATTATTTTTTGATTCTTGTTTCTATTATACATTCCTAAGCTCCATCTTGATATGCATGCACCATGTTGGCAAGTGAATGAAATACTTTCTCCAGTCAAGTGTAAACAAAGTCTTCCTTCCTGAATATGAAAGCTGTAAAGAAACATGGAATGCAATATGTTTTTAAATTACATGTTTTAGATAAACATAGTAAAAACACTGAGCCACTAGGTTCATCATGGCAAACTTGCCATCTGTGGGAGATAAATGAGAGTACTATACATAGAAGTGGGCTCACTGTGTGCAGACTTTTTTAATTTTATGGGGCTACAAATGCATTAACATTTTCTGATGGCTTAAAAGAAGCAGCAAATTACAGTCAGACTTTGTTGGTGTGTGTCCTGTTAATGAATGCCTTGGAAAAAGTGAGCTTTTCCTACCTATTACAGGTTAAGAGGAAGAATAAAATAATAAAAGCTTGCCTATACATTTATAATTATTTTTTATTTTTGCTTTCCAGAAATATTTTTGGAGTGGCTAACAGCTTCATAAAAACAGTGAATTTTAAGCACACAAGATCAGGGCTGAGAATGAGAACTCTGAACCAGAACTGAAAAAGCATTATTCCCATAAACCTGGAACTAAAAATTAGACTCAGGTCTTCATGACATGTAAAGGAAAAAATGTAGTTCTGACCTTTATATGGATCAACACATTTCATACTGTGAATGCTAAGTAGTCACAACAAAGCGCTTATGAGAAAAGGTCTTCTACAGACATTCTTCAGTCCAGCACTGAAACACAAAACATATTCAAAGAAGTTACATGTAGCTTGAGGACTAATCGCAAGCAAAGAAAAGGTCTGAATTCAGGCTGAAGTATGACACTCTTTTCAACAGGGAGTGTTTATTCACCTGAATGAATGGAATGGATAATTCAGTGGGAATATTTGTGATAGGCTGTGAAAGGAGAGTGTGTTAGATGGCCTGAATTTGTTGCCTGCCTTTTCTGCACAGTAAGATACTTAGCATGTCTCTTTTTTTAATTCTACATCTTTGTGTAGATTCCTATATGGCTGTCTGCCTCCTAACCATATATCCCATGTTGTGGAATCAGCAGCTAAATGGTCAGGAGTGAAAAATAATCCCTGCACGAACAAAAAAAATGTGTCACGAGCTGGGTGCTGCTTGCATTTCTTAATTTGTGGTTTAGTGGGAAAAGTAGTGGAACTGAGCGAATATGGATGTAACACTCTGTTTTAACAGATATCTGGGAGTGGTCTTTTGGTGTCCTGGCCTTGCAAAACACAGCGGAGGTTACCAAGGAAACTGCTAGAGAAGACCAGGTATTAATATAAACGAGTAGGATGACTCAGTGGATTAAGGGTGTGGTGCCATATATATGACTTCTGAGGATGTTAGCTCAATTCTGAAAACTGATGGTCAAGAAAACATCTGTTACTAGTGTAAAAAAAAATAAAAATCACTTGTCTTGGCAAGATAGAGAAAATGTTCTTTAAAAATTTCTTTCAACTGTCTAGTATTTGCTATAGTCTTAAGTCTTAGCAAGTGTGCTTGCTAAGTCCTGTGGCAATGAGTTCTTTTCTTTTCTGTTTGGTTCCTAAATTTCTGGTGCAAGCAAAATTCCCATTGGTTTTGGTGAAGAGCAAAGATACCAGCTGGATGGCTGAAAGGTTCACAATAAAAAGCTACAGACACTGATCATGGAAGAAATTGGACCGTTTACCTAACTTCTTTATACCTGTAACCAAGATGTCATGTAACTTCCAAAGTCTATATCCATCACTGACAAGTTAATGTTTGACATCAGCCTTGTCAGTGCAATTAAATATTTTTGAATAAGGTGATCTGCAAGTTTTAGAGGGGGTTTGGATCTATTTTGCACGATCATGCATGTCCTTTATAAAAAACATGAAGTCCTGCCTGCTTTTGTAACATACATCCTCATCCCTGTGGCTATTCTACTGGTTCCTTAGTTCACAGAGATATCCCTTTTGAATGAGACCTATAAAAAAGAAAATGTCCAAAGTTTAGGCCCGGTCTTTGGTTTAGTTTCTGGTTAATATTAATAAATGTGAATACTGATATTTCTTTTCTTCTGGCTTTTGTCTGTGTTGTCGTTTTGATTTGAAATTCTTCAAGGCAATGACTTACTACATAACTAGAAACTTCAGGCTATGACCTCAGCTGGTTCTGCCTTAACTCGAGTATTGATGCCAATTCTTGATTCTGGCTGCAGAAAATAACTGTCCTGTCATTAAAAGGAGCTGGATTTGGGCAGTAGCTCTTCAGAATGTGCTGGAGATTAGGCCATCTGTGTTCAGATTGGAAGCCTGAAATGTGTAATACTGATGGAGCCCCACCTAGTTAAGAGGTGTAAAACCTACTGATCCAAACAGAAGTGGTCAGCCCTCCTCAAGAGACTCACAGGTAAAGTATGGTCAGTACAAAAGCAAGAAGGGAAAGGCTACAGAAGGCAGATGGGTCCATGCCCTGTTTTATATTGTGTCTAGGGCCTCGGATTGCCGTAATCCACCTGTAGAAGCAATTTAATGGTTGGGGCCTTTGCATGGAAATTAAAATAATATGGCAATAAATAATAATTTCTTTATTAGATTTTTTTCAGCTACAGCTTTATGCTGTTAAAAATGTATGCCACTTTATCCAAAGCCATATAATTAATAACTGGTTGTAAAAATTAAAGAAGGTGAACTAAAAGACTCCATAAAGATAATAGTGACATCTTTAAGGAATTACAGTTGTCATTTAAGGGCCAACCTGACTGAATGTAAAATCTTGAATTATAGCCAAGTAATACTGTATTCATGAATATATCTGTGCAATGTTTCTGACTTTATTTTTGACCTTCCAATTTCTTCCTGTTTCACATGTGTTTTCTAACACCTCCTAAGCCTTGTAGGGTCAGGTGTTTTAAAAGCAGGCTGGGCTGATTTTTCAAAGAAACAGAGCTATAGTTCCCCACACTGAGTTTTTAACTCTTAGTCTTTGCAGGTTTTTGCTCCACATAATGGAAAATAATTTAAACATTTTATTTTGTCTCTCCGGTCCAGAGCTGAAACAACAATTCACTGTCTCCACAGGTAAGCTTCATCTGCCAGGGATGACTGATACCATGAGCTTCCAAAAATATTTTAAGGGACTTTTGAAGCCAGTGTTGCTGGGAGTCCTTTCCACATCTTCTATTGCACAGTCTGTGCTCCAAGAATTTAGAAAAAGCAACTGTGCAGGTTGACCAGGCATTAAATTTTGTGACCTTTATGGGAGCTCCCTTAGTGGCCACCTCTTTTTGAGAAAGTAACCACATTTCTTTCCAGAACTCCCAGGAAATAAATGGTATAAATGCAACAGTTACTTACTTGACCTGCTTACCAGCACTATGCAGAAGCTGGCCAGTAGAAACAAACCCAAGGTGTGGCACTTTCTGTTGCAGAATATAAAGGATTTATGGATACATGGACTAAAGTCTGACACAGTCTCCCACAGCATCCTTACAGCCAAACTAAGGGAGTGCAGTCTGGATGATTGGGTAGTGAGGTGGACTGTGAACTGGCTGAAGAAAAGAAGCCAGAGAGTCGTGGTCAATGGGGCGGAGTCTAGTCGGAGGCCTGTATCTAGTGGTGTGCCTCAAGGGTCAGTACTGGGGCCTATATTATTCAATATATTCATCAATGACTTGGATGGGGGAACAGAGTGTACTATCAGCAAGTTTGCTGGTGACACGAAGCTGGGAGTGGCTGACACGCCAGAAGGCTGTGCTGCCGTCCAGCGAGACCTGGACAGGCTGGAGAGTTGGGCGGGGAAAAATGTAATTAAATATAACAAGGACAAGTGTAGAGTATTGCATCTGGCCAGGAACAACCCCAGGTTCCAGTACAAATTAGAGAGCAGCATAAGGGTCGAGAGAGGTTCTCCTTCCTCTCTACTCTGCCCTGGTGAGACCACATCTGGAATATTGTGTCCAGTTCTGGGCCCCTCAGTTCAAGAAGGACAGGGAACTGCTGGAGAGAGTCCAGCGCAGGGCAACAAAGATGATTAAGCGAGGAAAGGCTGAGGGAGCTGGGTCTCTTTAGCTTGGAGAAGAGGAGACTGAGGGGTGACTTTATTAATGTTTACAAATATATAAAGAGTGAGTGTCACAAGGATGGAGCCAGGCTCTGCTCGGTGACAACCAACGGCAGCACAAGAGGTAATGGGTTCAAACTGGAGCACAAGAGGTTCCACTTAAATTTGAGAAGAAACTTCTTCTCAGTGAGGGTGACAGAGCACTGGAACAGGCTGCCCAGGGAGGTTGTGGAGTCTCCTCTGGAGACATTCAAAACCCACCTGGACACATTCCAGGGTAGCATCATCTAAGTGTTCCTGCTCCAGCGGGAGGATTGGACTAGATGATATTTCGAGGTTCCTTCCAATCCCTAACATTCTATGATTCTGTGTTTCTGTGAAAGTAATTTCTGGGCAGGCAGTTGCCAGCTGTGTCATGAGACGGCTTTCTGGGTCACAGCTCATATAATGAGGTGCTTCTCATGGACCAAATAGCAGATCTGGACTAACACGGGCTCTTGCAGAGATTACTTTCTTTTAGCTGTCCCTTGCCCAGTATAGCAACTTTATCCTCATTTTATAGATGGAGGTGACGGCTGATATCCTAGCTGAGGAATGCAGGAAATTCCCACAAGCTCACCTTATCCAATACATATGTTAAGCATATTATTTTCAGAATTGGAATTAAAGACATTGAAGCTGCTGTTAGCTAGATTTCACCCTGTTGCTTCAGTACTTTCCAGAATGCAAGGCCCACAGATCTTTATTTCTTAAAGAGCTTTCACCATACATAGAACTGAAACCTCTAGTTAGGCTTGCCCGGTATTCAAAATCTAGGCCAGGAGACTAATTTTGCTCGCTGGTTTGTTTAAGCAACAATTATGGGAGTATTTGTTTGTTTTATTTTTTAAGGAAGAGAGGATGTTCAAGCCATGTGCTTTCTCTTCTGTAATTCTGATTTTTTTATTATTCATTTGGCTTAACATATATGTTGGCTTAATGTGAAAGTTCCCTGTTTCCATAAGTAACGTCATAATGCTGTACATGTTTGCCTCCACCTTGGTTGCTACATCTTTCCGTCTCTATAAGATGTCTCCTAGGAAAAGATCCAAGGACATCCATTTGGCTGTCACATTACCAGCATGTAGAAATGACTCACGAAATACCTGTAGATTATCGGCAAAAGATGAAAAGTGTGTGTCACAAACATGAAAAAAATCAGCCTCTGAAGATATTCACAGAAAGATTCCTTTCTTTCCAGGCTATTAGACTAATTGGAAACCTGTTTTGTCTTGGTAACAAGTCCTTTGCATGTTAAATGTCCATTGCTTAATTTCTGTTTTCACCTTGTCCAGAAAACTTTAACTAGTGCCGTTCATACAGGACTGGCAAATGGCAGCTTCTTTGTATATCTATAATGTGAATCAGTGATGCATACATGCAAAGGGAGCAGCCTTTTGATAATCTGTATTTCAATAACCAGGCTGCAGTGCACTGATTTAAATCCAGGAAAGTACAGCCTGAGATGCTCAGTGATAACATTTAAATTAATTCCTGCTCTCTCATCAGAGACTGTTAATCTACTGAAAATGACCTCTGTGGCATGTACACCAGCAAGCAAACTTACCTCAGGTGTGAAGGAATAAGAAACTTTGACTACATGAAGAGAAGGTAGGAGAGATGTTGGATGGCAATTGCTTGCTGTATACCTGCAAGGGCAAACATGCAACTGTCATTTTTGTTCCCAAGCTCCATCTTGAATAATTCCTCCATCTTGGGCTGGTTTAGAGCCCTTTCTGTCATTGCCTTGCTGTGATCCTTTATACTGGAGACTGCCCCCTTCTTAGCTGTTTAGTTTGAATTCCTACACTGATCAAGTAGGTTTCTGGTAAGTAATGTGAGCAGATTATACTGTGCGGTCACAAACTCCCAACCATGATTTGCTTGGAACTGGGAGATCGCAGCAGCAGAAGAAAAACAGACTTTTACGTAATAGTGCAAGATATATGCCCAGGGTTAAATGCTGCAAGAATGAGAGTGAGCTACAGACATCTGACTTTCCTTCCTCAGTATGAGTGAATTGCTTTACTGTGCATTTAGAATAGAGGATTTAATTATAAAAAGTGAGCTATAAGCCTGACTCAGCCCAGGACCCATGCATCTGAAAAATTTATCCAGTCCTTTTAAAATATTGATGTCACAGCATGTGTAAGTACGAGTTTCTTTCTTTGCTTTTCCTATTTTTTTCTTTTTTTCCTGAGTCATCGTCCACTGTGGTCAGTGCACAGACAATAGCAGGTATCAATGCATTATGGATCAGGCCCTGTTCTAACACTGAGAATTAAAGGGCTGTGTTTCACTCACAGCTGTATGGCACCTCTGAGTCATAGGTAGGTAGGTGTCCCATAATGCACAAGATTCCCCCAGGACACCCCACAGATGTTCCCGTCAGGTCACCTGTAGCCACCTCCAGGAGTGTTTCAGCTATATGGAAACTCAGGGAGTTTGGCCTTGAGCCTGTTCTTAAAATACGGCATAGTTGTTCTGCTCACCAAAAGTAAAGAATTATGAGGAAAGGGGAAAACAGAGTGCCAAAACCAATAGTTGAGTTTTTAATTTTAGTAACTAGAATTGGCTGTAAAATACAGGGCGGGAAGTTACAAAGTTTCCTTTTTCACTTAATGTTTGCAATTGTGATTTCATAGAGACACCTTTTTCATGAAATCTTTCTCACCAACAGCTGAAAAATGTTGAACAAATTCAGCAAAAATAATTTTCTCTATTTTTTTTTCATAAAAATAAAATGAAACTCTAAATTTTCACACACTGCTCTTGCTGCTAGACACACAAATGCCTAGGGAGTCATTGATACTAGGATCAAGGTTGGAGGACAAAAAATGGTTCTCATATAAGGAGAACTGCTCAGCTCAGCTGGGCAACTCTGATTAACTATGTGGAGGGGAAGGTCTGGCTCAGCTCAGCAGCTGAGCACATGAAAACATTGGTAAACTTGTAAAGGCCGTTGCCCTTTTCCTCTTGCTCTGCTGTCAGGGGTCATTCTGAGGTGTTTTTTTCCCCTGGATAACTTTGTTGTCTTCAGCAATTACTGCATCCTTGGTAGATCATAGGAGGACAATATCACTGGTAGGACTACTTCCTGAATTCAGCAGCAAAGCTGATTGACAGCTGCTACCTGGCACTAGTGTGGTCCAGGAAGGGCTGACATCTCTGGTAGTGTTCTGGGTAGTGACTGATTTTACGTGTAGCAATGCACACTGAGCTACACAGTTGTGCGCTCCAGTACACAGACACCAGATCCAGCAGATGTTGAGTTTACATCCCTACTTTCATTGTTCTCTCTTTAGGGACCTTCACAGCATTGCATGGGACTGAGAAAAGTGCTGACCCCTTGCTGATGGTTTAGCACAACTGAAGAGCTGAGAAGCAGGGTCCTTGGTGTAACACCAGTCTCACAGAAACTGGGTCTGCTGGTTCTCCCCACATCCCCTTCCTTCTCCTGTGAAGAGGGCACTATGACCTGGCAGGGTCTTGTCACTCCCTATCTTGGAGGTGACTGAATCCACCTTCTCAGGCGCATGGGGCCAAGACTCTTGCCTTTTCTGCACGTGGTCTGTGATAGACAAGTGTATACTCAGACTCCTATTGTATGTGACTCCTACTATAAACAACTCAACAGCTTATTTTACTGCACTGTAGGTGTACATGTATGTATGTGCTTGCATCCCAGTAAAATATTGTATCCTACTGCCTCAACCAAGAGGACAGGTTGAGAAACTCCCAGCGATGTAGAGATCCCAGGTAGTACTCCCCTCCAACCTGTCATGGCTTAAAAGAGTAAGAGAGGATATTTTACTCACAGTGCTTAGCTCAGCACAGAGCTCAGCTGATCAATGATCCTTTTGCTTCCACGGATACTTTGTGAAATGCCTTTTCATTGAGGAGTCCCTTGAGATTAAAAAAAATATTTACATTGAGGAAAACGGATATCTAGATTTAATATTTACTTTCTGGTAAGCACTAAAGCTTGCTTTTAATTTTATTCTTATTTGCCTAGTGAAAGGAGCTAAAAATATATGCTTTTAAATAGAGGAAAAGCATTAATGTAGAATGCATCTGGAGACAGCCACTTTTATGACATGTCATTAGCATATTTCTATTTAATGACTTGTGTTATTTTAATTGATTGTGAAACCATTTTTGTCAGCTGAAAAATCAAGTAATTGTTTTACAATTTTAATTAAGAAGTCCAAGCATTTGCATACATAGTTTTAATCAGGGACACAAATTAAAGTCCAATTCTTTCAGTTCCTTGAGGGTGCCCTACCGTCAGTTAAAGGATGAAATCTACCTATTGATCGTGGTTCCAAGGTCCTGGCTCCTGTATCTTTTATTTCTCAGCAAAGAACAGTTGCAGTTCACAGACCAAAGATGACAGGATACAAATATGTAAATTGTGATGTTTCTCAGATCAGAAACTTTGAGTCTTTAAGCCAAAGAAAGAAGGCCACTGTGGTACGAATAAATCACGTTTTACAGAAGTCTGCCATGAGATTTCCAGATGTGTTGAAGGGAGGATTGCAGCATGCTTATTTTAAAGCCAATCGCACTGTATCAGAAATAATCTTACTATATGAAGTAAGAATATGGGTGAAATGAAAGTTAGGTTTACCCTGCCAGACCAGGATCATGCAGTTATCTTGTACTTTAGAGATGGAAAAATAGCTAGGAAGCCCTTGCCATAATTAATTCACTAGATTTAGTAGACTCAGGTTGAAAGAGCTGCATTCTTCAGCTCCCTAAGCAAGCAGCTTGATTCCTCCATGTCTGAGATTGTTTTAATTTATTCATATTTTTTCACTTTTATTGTTTTAATTTATTCATATTCTTTTCACTTTTATCACTACAGTTTTGTTACATTTGTATTACTAAAAGTTAATAAACTCATTAATGAAGACCCTTGCCATTGTTAGCACAGGTTCAAGGACAGGTTGCAAAGTGTTTATAAGAGCTTAAGAATCACCTACACTTATAATATTTTACGAGGTGTCTGGGCCCATTAGAGGTTTTACAGAGACAAATGAGATTAAACACACCCATGCTTTCAGAAAGTTTGAGAAACACTATTCTAGCACTTTCCTTCATTGTTATCTTCTTTCCCTTCATCTCCCAATTTAATTCTGTCTTCTTATCTTCACTACATTTCTGTTCCTTCCATTAAGTCTATTGTTTTCTATCTTCTTCTTCTTTTTTTTTTTTTTTTCCCTTTACTTACACCTCTTTTTCTCTTATCATCTCTGTTTTTATAACAGTCACAGTTGATAAATGTCACATAACCAGTTACTTCAACTATGTAATTCCTTCTCTATAGGGGCCATTCTTGGATTACCTGTGCTCGCTTAGTTACAAAAACGTAAAATAACATTTCAGTTACAAAGGCAATCAACGAAATGTAGTCAACCAATGACAGAATAAAGTACAGGAAAAATTACATGTGATCTTTCCTTTTTTTTCCTCACTATTGGAGTTCAGCTCTAGGTTGTGCAGGGCAGGGTTCACCAGCGGCTGCAAATTCTTCAGTCCCTGTGTCTATAGCCTGCCTTCATCCAACTCTGCTCTCATCTAACTTTGCTGCTACCCTGCCCCTTTCTTTCAACCCCTGTTCATAGTTTTCTCCTGCAGTTAAATATCTCCATTACTCAATTCTTGCTCTCTTCTGCTGACTTCTACCTTCTCTTTATAATCTCAATGTCTTCCCAGTTTTTCTATATGCCTGTCCTCTTCTGTTCCTGCAAGCTGCTTCATCCCTGTCCTGTTTCTCTTGTACATGAGATGGGCACCCCCGAGGGGGATTTCCACTCTCGAGTCTCTGTTCACCCCAATATAAAGTCACACATGAGACCACCCAGGAACTTATCCTGCACTCAGAAGGGCTGGAGCCTGTGCACAGGATTCAACTTCTACTGTCTTTCTATACTCTTCTCAGAGAAAGAAGAAAAAGTAAAGGGAGTGAGGGCAAGACCACAGTTCAAAATAGCGCTAAGTCCTGCAGAGGCTCTGTGGGGCTCTGCAACAGAGCTCCCTTCTCCCTTGTGAAAGGAAAAGAAGATACTGAGCAGAAAGTCCTGCCCTATCCCTGCAGACCCAGGTAGGAACATTTCACTGTAGACACACTCTCTGAACTCTTAACAAGTTTTGACTGTATCTGTACATAGAGAGGTATTTCAAAGCCTCTAACCAAATGTGGGAGAAATTTCCTGGGAGCTGTAAGATGCATATCGCTGCCGTATGCAGGAGAGAGAGCAAAGGAAAAAAAAGGGAAGCAGCTCTGCTGAATTTCAAATGTCATCTTCAAAGGACTTCTCTATGAAATGGTTGTTAGGGCATATTTCAAATGGGCAAACCTAGAATACTTTTACTTCTTGTTCTCTGAAGTAGCAAGGATATTTCTTGCACTGTTTTCCAAATATATTAACCTTCTCTCCCTGCTTTCCTGGGGTTAGTTGAGATTTAGAAAGGGGTGGCACAGGGGGTTAGTGAGATGTCTGACTACCACCGCACCTCCATGAGCTTTATTTATAAAGCAGAGTCTGGCCAGTGAGCAATGCTTTTCAACAACTATACCTGAAATGTCACATGATTAAAAATACCTTCCTACCTACAATGCCTGAAGGCAAAGTAATCATAGTAATAATTTTGTCCAATCTGGCACCAGGGAATTTCCTGACTGCTCTTCACTCATCAAAAAGACCTTGGGGGCATCACATAGTAGAGACTCTAAGATCGCTCTGAATCAAGATTGACCCTTAATCAAGAAAGTCTGGAAACTCATCTTGCCCTCATCTTGGTGACTAGTCATTATGTGATCTGATGTATTTCTTCACTCCTGAATGATGAGCCTGCCTTCATGCAGTCATCTTTAGAGTAAAATGAGACTGTTCAATTGCACAATGCACTGAACAGGAAGAATTAAATTTTCTTCTCTTTTGATAGTGTGCAAAGTACCAGGAAAGGTTTACATGAACAGCTATCGCTCTGGAAGGGAAATAGGGAACAGCACTTCACTGCTCCCCTACCCCCGTGCACACCCATTATTCCCACAGAATGTTCATTTCTCCACCTGATAGGAGGAGGAGTATTTTCAGTCATGGGAGAATATAGAAAGCTACATGTTCTTGAGGCAGAATACAACTGACTGCAAGTAGCTTCCATCCCAAAATTGGCTATGCCCTCCCATTTGGCACTGCAGAAGTTTCAGTACTAATCATATTACTCTGATGCTGTCAGAAGAATATAGAGAATATAGACGACAAGAATGATGGTGTCGTTTGCCTTCCCTTTCCTCCTAGGAAAACTGCCTTTGAAAATGGAGCTATTAACACTCATAAAGACATTTGAGAGGCATCAAACATGAGAAAAATTGATTCTAGCTCAGTAAATGTTTTTAGACTGTGGTTAGAAACCTGTCTGTATTAGTAAATTAAGTAGTGTAGCTTCATGAGAGCGTTTTGTGATCCTAATTTAACTTTCCTCTGAGCAAGTGTAGTTATGAAAATGTTTGCTATGTAAAAAAAAACCAACATCAGCTCCCTACAGAAAATGTGAGGATTGTAACATAATGGAAAGCCAGCACTCCAAAGTTATTACAAATGTCTTGAGGGATTACGAGAAATATATTAATTAGGTAAATTCAAGAGGTTTTACTTTGATTTTGAAAGTTCTTTTTTTATCAAAGTAATTCTTAATTGCAATTTTGAAATGTTTTCTTCCAGATATTTAAATATTTAATGAGCATCTATCTGTTTTTTAATACCGTTTCTAATTAGCTTTGTCAGAAGTGCATTTTGGTAAATATTTAATCAGCTTCTAATAAAATTAATAAGAAATTTTAATTCTTTCCCACTAGAACTACATTAACTTTAAGAAATAATTTAATTATGAGGCATTTTAAGTAAAATGCGAAATAAATGTAGATTGTGGTTACAACTTCATTTATGCTACAGGATCAGTCAGGGACACACGTCTAGTGTGGAGAGCTATATACAAGCATCTGCACCCTCTGTAGAAAGCTAGCTAGAAAAATTGGTTTGGCCTCCAAAATGGTTGTATTTATGCTGACTAGAAAAAACAAAACCAAAAAAACCCAACACATCCACCTCCCCCTCCAGGTTCTCTAAATTTGATGACCGTTGCCTGATTTTCAGATATAAGCAATTACACCTATCCTGATCATTATCAGCATTTACAGGGCTCAGTCTTATCCTGAAGCTTCTGAAATGTGATACTGGGAGTAAGGATCATGCTTCGAAGCTTTTTTTGTCAGGTAGACTCCTGTTGAGTGAATCTGCTCCTTGTCAGGGGATTTGCTTTCTTTCCATCTCAAGGTCTCAGCTGGTCTCTCCAGAGGTGAGAGGCTTCTTGCTCTGTATCTGTGCGGGACAGCGGGTCCCTGAGTACCAGGCACATCTGCATCACCAGCAGCATGGACCAGACGATTACGCTTTTTGTATGTTTTCCTTCTGTCAGAACTGAGATAATCACTCTCAATTTGCCCTTTAAAAAAGGGAGACTATTTACGAAGAAATGACTGTAGACCAGTGCCTGAGCTGGCCACAGAGTTATGCTTTATAAAAGCACAGCTGCTTTGCTTAACAGCAGGAGCAATAGGCCTCTATGATCTGTTAGCATGGTCCTTTCTGATCATGTAGTGGGTTGGTAAACACAGATAAGGTTTTAGAAAGGGATTACCTCAGGGTGGTGAAGGAGACACAAACAAGAGTTTGAAAATTTGGGTTTTGGATGTGGTAGTTATTATAAATAGATTAAATCTGAGCTAGAGAGGAGATGATCTTTGTGAAATGCTGGAAAAACAGAAAGTAGCATGCTTTTGATTTCTTACATTTTAAAAGTATTTTCCTTTTCATTTATTTTACGCTTCTCATGACTATCAGACCTGCTTGGAGCTGAGACATTTTAATGAGGTTATGAATTATTGTTTTCTACTGTTCTCATATCTCCATTCAAGTCACTAAATTAGAGCAGCACGCTCTCATTGATGTGAGTGGAAGGAAGGAAAGAAAAAAAACAAGGACAAATGGATAAGTAAGGAGAATTGCTGCTATATCACAAACAAAAAATAAAAGAGCATTGCTTAATGCCAGGTGTGAAAAAGATCACTGAATCTTCAGAGGAGCAAAGCATAATTCTGAACTGTATTTCTTGCCAAGACTGGGTAGGATGGATTTGTTTCAAGACAAAAACATGAATGTGTGGTAAATGGATGGTTTAGAGCTGTGCTGTTCCCAGCAGTAAGCAAGGAGTGAGGCACAGTTTGTTCAGGTAGCAGCAAGTTATTCCTTTAGCAAAGGAATTCCTTTAGCTGCCGTATTCTGCAGCCCACAAGATCTGCTGGACAGCATGTTGGTGCCGGCGAAGCTGGCTGTGTGTTCCCTGCTCTGTGTTTCTAGGGGAGATGTTCTCAGTGGAGCATTATGTTATGTTCTCTAAATAGTAGTGTACATTTGGAGATTATCCACCCTGGAACTGCACAAGGACTTGCTGACTTCCTGCACAAGCATGTCCCCAAGCTTAGCTACATGAGACATGCAAAACAAGTCATAGCCAGGACACAAATCCCAGCTCATGCTGCAGTGGGCAGTATCTTGTTCCTCTAAAGAAGGCACTGCCTCTCACTTTCTGTGATGAGCATCATGCAAAGGCTTTTGTGGTAAGGAAAGAAAAATTACTTTCCAACCCATCTTGCAACCTGTTTATGCCCCATGTCTGACACTGGACTGACTGTCCTACTTTTAGAGGTAGATACATTTGTATGCATTCTTAAATTATGCAATCCTCTAAAAAATTGCCTCCACTCTGAGGTTTTTGGTCTGTGCAGTGAAATCTCCTAAGGTTCAAATGTGACATGTTGTGTGATCACAACAGTGTAATGAATAGTTAAATGCCTTTTAGAAAACAGAAATGATGGTTTCATAGCTCTTTACCATGACGAGTAATTTTACTTCCAACCAGATTATTCTTCCAATATTACAAACCCAGATTTGTCTAATACAAATTAGCCATTGAATTGGGCTGATTCTTGAAACCTTGTAATTACTCTGAAAACAAAATTTCCGTAGAGACCAGGGCTTGTTTTCTTGTTTTGGAGTAAAAATTTTCTAATTCTAGCCCATATAAATAAATCATACATATGTCTGTGTCTGAAAACTAATGCTCACCAAAAATATCTCTAGAAACCCAGGCTGATGCCAATATAAAGAATAGATGAAATGGTTCTGATCCCATTTAAATCGGGGGCTGGAAATATGCTTCTCAACCACAAATTCATATGGACCTGTCTGCCCTGATGTGTTTTAGATAAATATACTTTGTTTTGATTCAGAACAACAATACCATTTAGTTGGCATTTAGATTTATGATAATGAAGTATTATAGTGCAGTACATTTATTTTATTCCTTGTCTAGTTTCTTATTAAGCACCTCTCTCCACCAGTAGAATTAGAATCAATCCACTGATTTTGTTTTATTTGTTTTGTTTGCTGCTTTGCTTGCTCACATATAGTGTCCAGAAAACAAAGCAAGAATGAGTAATTGCTGGAGTCTCCTAACCAGGGCCCAGGCCTACCGCTGTGCATATTTCTCAGCCTGAAATGCTGATCCTCATGGGCTTTCGTGGTTCACAGGCAGTAGCTCTGCCACAGATATCCCCCACTGCATCCATTCCTCATCAAATGATAAAAGCTGTCCTCAGCTTTTCATAAAAAGACCTCTATTTTTTGTTAACCATAGTGCAGAGTAGATTGAAATACAGACGTGAAACACCATCCTTGCAGGCTATCTGCCTTGGGTACTTTAGTGGTTAATGAAGCATTGTGCTGTGGTTTGGATTTAACAGTATTCCAGATAAGTTTATTGACCCTTAATATAGCTGCACTTTCATTCTTTTGTGAAGAATCTTGATTTGGTTATGTGTAGATTTCTAGTGCCTCTCACTGGACTTCAGTACAAGACTATTACCAGGCACTGAGGTACACCTTAGACTCTGACTTTTCCAGTGCAAAGAAGTGAAACTTAACAAGTGCCATCACATTATCTGTGGTACACACTCTGGTGAGAGCCCCACACGTCCTGTGTTCAACTGCAGAGGGGTGTTTTTAAGGAATAAATGCTTGCACTCAAAACATATTGTGAATAATATTGGATGAGGAATTTTGGTGAGACATAATTGACAATTATTACATACAGTCACTGCAATCTGAAAAAAAATATAAATTGCCTAATACTACACTCACATCTGCATAGGACTGTGTTTTAAGGTATCTATAACAAAGTGTTATGCTGCAATACAGGCATCTACAAAGCTTGAAAATGTCCCTTGCTGGGGCTACAAGTTTTACTTTATTCTTGTTAGAATACAACAGATTGGAGCATGAGTGCTCAGCTACCAGGGCTGGTTTACAGATCAGGTTAAACATGCCTGTGATGCCATGGTAGGCTCATATCCCAGCAGGTTTGCAAAGAAACTCAATCCTTTCTTCTACTCAGGCAAAAAAAAGACAAAACAAAACAACAAACTGCTTGTAAGATGTTTATTTTTTCCAGTTTGCAAGAGAACAGAGGTTTTCTTATTTGTATTGCAGCAGGAGGAATCTGTCCTCCATGTCCTGCTCCAAACCCTTTCTCCCATCACTTTATGGAAGGGTTTGCCTTCCTTTCCCACAGATATGTAAAACGAAGACCTAAGGCATTGTGAGATTAAATGGCACTGTGTATTTTTGAAAATTATTATTTTTATATGCACATATACATATATACATAAATAAGTATCAAACCAACAGTAATAATATTATAGATTCTATTGCCATAGCAGCCAGATTACAGCACTGACCTTATACCCTTTCTCACTTTCTAGATGTATATATTTCTGTGTATGTGTGTACATAAACATAAACATAAACATAAACATATGGTGAGTGATAGTCTGTGCTCTGATGATGTAAAGCAAGCAGTGAGGCTGTGTAAGGCATGTATCAGGAAATGCATAAACATCATCATCTCTGCTTTACAGCCTCTGTGATCCAGACTCTGGACAAGATGCATGTGGGTTCTTAGGCCTATCTCAATACATGAAGCCACACAAATATACCCCTAGCTTTTAAGGAGACATTTAAACCTCACCACAAATCTTATTTATGCTTGCTTCCATGATTAAGTGCTTTTGTAAGTTGGATCCTAAATTGCTAGCCAAAGCTGCCTGTGAATTTAGGTTCAGGGGGGTAGAGGTTAACATCAGGTGAATGCACATAGCCCTCCAGTCACCTTTCCTCTCCATCCTGGTATTTCCCATGACATTAAATGATCAATGATCATTTAATGATCAATAACTGCCCAGGACTTGTTTACTCTGCCACATGCATGACTGCACCTGTTCATGAGGCTATTTGGTTTACATTTTTCACTGCAATTAGAGGCTGTCCACTGAGCCAGTTCATAGATTCGCCTCAATACATTTACATTACTGTTTCATTATCAGCTGACAATTAGCACCTTTTTTGTGAATAGATGGCAACAATATAGCTGGATGCTATTACAGAATTTCTTCAAGGGTGACAAAAGTAATTTCTTAATAGGCTCTTTCTTCATCAGCTGCCTCTTTCCTTTGGGTTGTCAGGGCCCTGAAGGCATGAACAAGCCTTAATGGCTCTGACCAGCCCTACCTGCAAACTCCCTCTGTACCCAGCTCATGGGCCAAGGGGATCTATGTAAGCTCAGCCCTGGTCCTTTAGTCAGTGCCCAAGATGTGCTGGGGAGAGTGATGGTCACCAGCTCAGCCATGACCGTGCCTGGCCACAGACCCTCTTGACCCCAACTTGCAAAGTAACCTTCTGGCTTGACCTTGGCCTGCTTCACTAACATGGACTTCACTGACGATCTGGTCTCTTGGCTGGACCTGACAACTGTCTGTGTCTGCCCGGAGCACATGGTATTGAAAACTGATTAGCATATGTCACATTCCACAAGCAAAAATGTGGCTCATTTACCTATTGTGGACAAGATGAGGGGGAAAGAGGGATCAGGAGAAGAAGAACCAGATGACTAGGTAGCAGAAATCACCAGTGTCAGTACTCCCAGTGTGTCCCCACATGCTGTAATACTCATGGAGATGATCTGCCTACTGTCATTCCTGTGGAAATAAGTACTACCAGTTTGTTTCTCACTTTTTATGTCTGTTCTTTTGTATCAAGGTGCTAACTTTGGTACAAAAGTGCCGCGACTCTACTGGAGACCGTTTTTATTTTATTTTGTTTTTTTTTTACCACTTCAGTTTAAAAATTGTCCCTCATCTTCAGATACTAATGAATACAGACACACCCTATATTTACTGAAGCATGATGTCATACCTTCCATTTTACTCCTGCCTGTGGTTAATAAGGAAAGACATTAATTCTCAGCATTTACTCTTACTAATCCCAGCTCAGGGCTGATCCTGTGAATTCCCAAGAGTCTCTGGAAGATAGCATCCCTGTCTGTCGGTATCTCTAGAGAGAATCACCCATCAATGATAGCTACTCATACTGCTTAAGAAGTACCAGTCTGTGCTAGGATCAGGCTTCTGGAAAATAACGAGTCCTTCAGCAGACACAAAAGAGCAAGGAACCTATTAGAGGTGATAGAAAGAAAATCTGTAAAACGCATCTACAAATGCTCTTTGAAAACAAGCTTTTCTAGTTAATTATACAGATGCAGTATTCCAGCTGTATATTTCTATTTTTCCCTTGGATGTTCACAAAGTCTAAAAATAGCAGTTGACTATTCTACAGTTATTTGAGGGAATTAGGCTTATAAGTCCTGGACATATGTACATTATTTTTATAGGTGGCCTTCATCTGCCAAATAGCTCTGTTTTTCCAACTAATTTTATCCCCTATGGATTAAAAAAAAAAAAAAAAAAAAAGTTATGAAAGGAAGGTTTCATAGTAGTAACTAAGTCTGAGCTGAGTGTAGGCAAACACTAAGCAAGATTCCTACCTCTCACCCTGCTGTCATTGCAAAGTTTTTTCACTCCTGCCTGTGTTATTGCTGCACTGGCTTCTACAGCTACTCAGGTAATGAATGTTCCCCATAGATGCATATTAAACCAGACACAAATTAAGAAGCAGATGAAGCTTGTAAGGCTGAACAGTTCCTATACAGATTTAAAAGTGGTTCTTTCTTTAGCTTTTCTTGTACAAAGGCTGGAAACAGTGTCTTTTCTCTATTCTGTAGAGAGCACCAAGATCATTCCCTCCATGGAAGGGCTTAGGCTGGGAAGGTCCCACCGTTCACAAAACAGAAGCTCCTAGACTGCTTGTGTGCAGAGCTGGGCTCTGCAGATCCCATATAGCTTTCTTAACATTGCTTCTTAGTGGCAATGAGTAGGAAGAAATATCCCCTGTCAGATTTAAGATTAGAAATTCTGGAAGTAATGACTCTGGAAATAAATTTAGGCTAGTTGGTTCAAGTATGAATTTGGTGATTCTTCAAGAGCACATGACAATAAAAAACATTTTGGTTATGAAAACAAAAAACAACAATGAAATGTTTCTGTTATTCTAGAAACATACTTACTGGAAATGCAAACAGACAGGTCCTTTCATCCCATCAGGTACTTTATGTACTGTCTATTCCCCAAGCAATATTATGAGGGTATAAAAATGTTTTCTGAAACAATGTCAACAAGCAATATGGTTTTTAAAGGCTAATACACTGCCCAAGAGAGGGAAGGAAATGACAGTACCTTATTTTAAAATTAAAGGTAAGCAGATCAACAGATATGAAAACTATCTGTTGGCAGTTTTCATTATGTTGTGTTAGCACTCAGCAGAAGGAAACAGGAAGGACGACATAAGGTAAATATAAAGTATATTAGTGTTAGGGAAAATGGTGAGTGTGCTGGAGAATTGAAAGCACTCCTTAAAAAAACATAGAATACTCTTTGTTATTCACATGAAAATATGATTCATTTCAAAGCACTGTCTAAGATGGACCATTTATTAGGAAATCTGAGATCTCAGGATTTTATTATTATTATTATTATTATTATTATTATTATTATTATTATTATTATTATTATTAAAATTTAAATTTAAATTTAAATTTAAATTTAAATTTAAATTTAAATTTAAAATCCAGTATAGAGAACAAGTCAGTACATGATATGGAATACAGTAGAGATGGCAATCATAACCCACTGCAGTACAAAATAAAGCTAATGGGATTTGTTTTGACTTTCATGGGTCCCAGATTTGGTCCTCTGTACTTAATGATGGTAGATCACATTTTCTTATCACCCGTAAAGTAACCTTCTCTGATTTGAGTGATAAAGGAGAGGTTGTTTAAGTTGTAGAGTAACAGAACCACAGAGTGGCTGAGGTTGGAAGGGACTTCCTTCTAGCTGGAAGCTCACCACAGACATGGACAAAGGGAGCTCTGCACTACCCACCATCTCCATACACCATTGTGATCCTAGAGGCAGCTGGAGGCTCCCCATCACTTACCTTAATTGTGTGTGGCACTTATCACAAAATCAAAAAGAAAGTTCCTCAGAAATAAAGTTTCTGATTCATGAACCCACTGGCTGGTTCCTCCGGTTTGTGTTGTGTGTTTTGGCAACCTTTTGGGTGTTTTCCTTACGTCCTTTTTTCCTTATACTTATGTATCTTCATGTATTTGTGTGTATATATAAATGTGACATACACAGAAATATATAAGTGTACCTACATATAAATCAGCTACACAGATATACTGGGTAAGTGAAAGGCATCAGGTGGGCTGGGTTCTGCAGGACTCCCCAGGAGGCAGTTGCTCAGGCCAGCAGACAAACCACCTCTTTCATATCTGCACAATATAAAACAAGAAACAAAACTCTTTAGATAACTGCTTTTTTTTTTTTTTTTTTTTTTTTTACAGATAATGTTCACATATTGTTTTAAATAAAGTGGTACAATAAGTTTCAAACTAGTTTATAACCCAGCACTGCCAAAGGGAAGTGTTCTTACCTTCTTCTCAGACTACTTGCATTAATTCACTGTCCATTTTATGTTGTCAGGAGAAACATTCATACAGCTGCAGTGAGTTTGATCAGGTTCTCTCCCAACTGAAATGATTCTATGATTCTAAAACAGCTTTAAAAAACAAAACAAAAGAAACCAAAAAGACCTACAAAATCAAAACCAAAACAAAAACAAACCCCAAACCCCCAACAAAACCAAACCACAACCAACAACAACAAAAAAAAAAAACAACAAAACCTAACCAACCAACCAACCAACCAACCAACCAAAAACACCCACCAAAACACCACACCCCAAAACAGCCCCAATCCTTTAACTCCCCCCTCTTCCCTGGATCTGTTCCCTGAACAGCTGCATGAATATTGTACCAGATTAGGTGGCTAGGCAGGGGCAAGTATGACAATGAGGAAGGGTGGGACTATCTTCTTTATGTAATCGTCTTATTATGATCGGATAATGGAATATAACATCCATTTCTCTGACTAGTTTACAATTAGCAGACCACCTAGATGTATGTTGATCAGCAATTAAAAAAACCCCACAAAAGTTCCTATGTTACACAAAATACTTACATGACATTTAAGAATTTAGAGGTACTTACCACAGGTAAGTACCAAATTATACATCAGAGTAAGTCTTAATGCTTAAGTCTTATTTCTAATATCTGAAAGCTGGACTGTGTAAATGCAGTACAGCAGTATCCTTCATGATCACAAGAAAGACAGCAATATAGCTTATTTATCAATTCTTATTATCTATTTTTGTCCTATTACCTATGTTTTGTCTTGCTTATTATCGCTGATGCTGTGCATTGGTTGAATTCTCAAACCAGAATGTTTAACATCAACTTATTGATTGTTACTAAAATATGCATATGAAGGCTTAGATTAAATGGCATAAATGTCAGGACAGCAACATACTATTAAGCACTAAGGTTTAGAAATGTTTGCTGACCCTGACAGGTTTATGTTTGGACTTGTCTAATAAACAATGGGTTATATTCACTATTTTCATCTGTTTTGTGGTAGAGTAATTTTCTAGCAAACAATGTGTTCTTAACAATCCTTCCTTTATTATACTGTGGATTTCAACTGAAACAGTTAACATGAGCAATACCATAGGATTAATGTTAAAAGAAGACTCTAGCAGTGCTGTATTTGGCATCATAAGGACAAGCTGTACTCAGAGAGGGCTAACCTGTACTGCTGGGAATGTAGTAGCTCTGTGGAGCTGTAACTATTGATAAATTGCCTGTCTGAATTCTTTTTGTCCTTTGGCCTCAGTACCATTAGGTGAATACATATTGAATTGGATGAAAAGTCAGGATGCATAGAACAAACACACAAACCACCTATCCAGCAAAGTTACCACATGCTCAAACCATCATAGTTGGAATTTGGAGATGATTCAAAACAAAAACATAAGAAAAGATTAAAAACATAAGAAGGACAGAAAAGGAGCTCTTTAAAGCCCATCCAGTATTTCAGCATTCAGTGACTGGTTTGTGTGAAATCTCTTCCAAAGATATGTGAGCACAGAAATGAACAGTATGTTTTTCTTTCGAAAGAAAAAAAATCCAGTGTCTGATTAAGCAGGTTAAGTAAGAAGGGAGAAAGAACCCACTTCTGAACTATTTTGCTTGGCAAAATGACAGTATCAAGGAAAACTGAATTCGTAAGTACAAATATGAGTAGGATGGAGTATGGAAATTCCACAGCAAATGTTTCACAGAAAGACAGTAAAAGCATGCTACATGGAAAGAGCTATTCTGGCTATGGAGAGAGATGAGCACTCGTTAAAGAACTTAGTGTTAACACATCTGAGTACTCCTCAAACATCCCGGTGAAGCTACAGAATGATTTGCTAGCAGCAAAAGATGCAGAAAAGCTACACGAATATTTAGAAGTTTGGTGGAAGCTGAGTTCCTAATTCCCTCTGTCAGTGAAGCTTCACATTTATTTTGAAGAAAAAAGGAAAACGTGACTCTATGGCACAGCTGGTAGCAGAGCTGAGACAGGTGGCACAGCACTGACAGTGTGGGCAACTTTTAGATGAGCTTTACAGGGTAGATTCCTCAGTGTGGTGAATAAGACATGCAGGCTACAAGCCCAAGAAATACTACTCTGAAAAAGGCTTTGGACTTTTCTCCAAGTCAGGTAATTGCAGAAGACCTGAAAAAATAAACTGTAAATAGGCAGTGCAAAGCTCATGGGGAACTTTAATAGCTGGTGGAGGGTGAGAGGGCAAGAGGAGAGGCAGGGAAACTAAAGACAAGTACAAAGACATTCCTGAAGAGTGGCTGAAGCGACAAGGAGCTTTTGAAAATAGACCATCCAATAATATAGAAATGTGGCACAGAGCTTCCAGGGAGCTGGGCATGTCTTCTCCCAGAACAGGGTATAATCTCATCTAAATTACTAAATTATGGGGTCATAGTTACAAAAATTACCACCCCCCAAAAAAAAAAAACAAACCAAACCACAAAAGACTTTATTAAATGGCCTGCTGTGGCATGTAAACGGATAGAAATGACTCAGTGTCTGCACTGGTAAAAAAAGGCATAAGGCCTTGTATATACTTACAATAAACAGTCTTAAGTGATCCCAGTTGTCCCCCAGGTCAGATTCACCCTTCCCTGTCACTTTTGGAACCTTCATATTCTTTTAGTATTGGTGGCTTTTTCATTATGCTGCATTTAGCTCTTTTTCCACCTCCACTTGTTAACTTTTGAGCTTATTTTGAATGGCAGCCTTTTCTCAGGAGAACAGGCTCATGTTGCCAGCATATGCTAGCTCTGCTCCACATCAGTAGCTTGTTCTTTTTTCCATATAGCCACTCCACATCATTATTCCTTCAGAGAGATTGGAGGGAGTTTGTTTGATGGAGCTGGAAAAAAATTGCATAGTTGCATTTCTCTGTCTGAACTGTTCCTTCTTTCGAGTTGCTTCTTTTCCACTAGGTGCCACTGAAGGCTAGGGGAGCAAATAAATCTCAGGAAGAGCAACTGGCTTGCCTGAAATCCAGAGCTTCTTGATCCTTGTAACTTAGAGGTGAGGTTTTAAAGTGATCTAAAGCTTGTGGAAGTTGGAATCCTAATTGTAACTTGAAGAGTTGAAGGTTGTACCTTTCTGTACTAATCCCCAGAAGATGCAGTCTTTGGAAGCACATAATAAATACATCAAAAGCCCATATGGGAACTTGACAATGGCATCACTGTGGCTGTCCCTTTGTAGAGTCATGGGGACCGCTGCTCAGGACCTGACCAACTGGGCATGGCTCACAATTGCCTGGAGATGGCTTACAGTAGCTTAGGATCATGGAGCACTAGAAGGGATAAAACTGCTTCTGCCTCTTCCTTATCCTGATCCTGATCCAGTGCCAGCTATGAAAGCCATGGCTCGGACATTTTAAACTATCTGCAGCTGTCTTGCACTGCACAAAAAAGTGATGATGTATATTTGCTAGAAATTTTTGTATTAATGTTTAATTTTTTTAAGATGGCACTGATGATTAACAGAAAATGTATGGAGTTTTACATGAGAAGGGAAATTAAAGTGTTAAAAGAAGTCTGTTTTTAAATGGTAGCAGTATAATAATACTGGAATTGGTTCAGATTTCCTTTAACAGTCTTTTTTTTTTTTCAAGTATCACAGCTACAGAAAAGCTCAGCAAACTTTTGTTTCAATTTCCCTCACTTCCCTTCAAGAAAATTCTACTACATCCAGAGTACTCAAAAGCAATTTTTGTTCCACTCTGAAGTCATGCATTAGAAGAGGTACAGTTATTTGAAGCTAATATATAGTCTGAAGTTTGTGGCAACATTATTATTATTAAGATTTTTTTTTTTTTCCAGGAAGAAGACCACTTTGCTTGTAAATATGAGAAGAGTAAAAGAAGCTACCTTGCCCAGTTTATGGTACGTGTGGTGCTCTGTGGGTCAGTAGATGCACTCAATAGGCAACAGGCAGAATGAGCCAAAGAAATAATACATTCTAGCAATATCATTCTCTACTTTCCCATCATCCACTAGGTATGAAGTGACCATCCAAGCTCAATCACCTGTTTCAGATCCTCTTTGGAATTGGAGTCTGGATACAGTCATTCATAACAATCTGTCCAAAGTGACTCTGTCCATTCTACTTGAGATCAAACTGCCTTAAGAAAGCCTGGCAGTGGAAGTACAATTAGTCTTCTGAGAACTTAAGGCCTCCTGTGTGTTTGACTTCAGTAGAAGTGTTATTGCCCTCTAAGGAGAGATCATGCAGCATTCATGGAGGTGGTGCCACGAATACAGCTTCACTGGCAATTCTGAAATTTTGAGTAAAGTTTAGAAGGTGGAAGAAACCCACATAGTCCCAGGATGGTTCAGTGGATGTAATGCTGGAGAAGGGATTATGGCACTTAGTTTCCATTCTTACCCTGTTGAATTGTCCTTGACAAATCACTGTGTCTTTCTGGTCTTCAGATTGTCTCTGTATAATGTACTTCTCATGATTTTTTTTCTACCTTTGCTCAGTGTTTTATGGTACACAGCTGAAAAGTGCTCTTTTATAATTATGACATTCAATGTTGTCCTGGTCATGCTAATATAAGGGAAGATCTAAGATTTGCTTAAGAGTTTGTATGTGCTAGAACTTGCTCATTTTATCCAGCTATGGGCCTGGTTAAAAAAAAGAATCCCACAGCTACCTGAAAATTTTGCCTTTCTCATGAGAATTAGAAAAAAAAAAAAGGGAGCAGTGCAATACTTTTAACTCTAGAATTTTTTGTAAATTTGCATTGCAACACAACATATTTTTCCCTTTCCTCTCAGTAGTAGGTGGGAACAGCAGTTCCGGCTAAAGGACCTTGGACAGACTATACAGAAGTATGGTTTTTATGAGTGTAAGAAGTGATAGCCCAGGCCAGTGAGAATGATATCTCGGGTCGGAAAACTGCACCCATATGTATGATGTGTGAATGTCCTTTGGCCTGGTCTGTGAATGAGTGGGAACATAACTGAAACAAAGATAACATCAGCGTGGTGTGTTTTTAATAACAATTATTGGAAAAACATCTTATGTAACATCTTAGTCCAGGTCCATATCTGTAAATCCTATAAATTGTCACTGACTAATAAAGAAGGCCTCAGCCTGGCTCAGGTCTCTGCTCTGCCCAGCTCTGCACTCCTTCCTGAACAAGATCTCTGTCTGTGCGTGAATATTTGTCTGTGTCCCGGTGTGCGTTGTTTCTAATCGCCGCAGTAGTCCCAATGCATGGAGCAATGACTATTCCTTACAACTGCCTCCATTTCCCCATGTACCTTAATGTGCTAACATTCTTTCCAGTGAAATTAATATGTTCACTGGAGAGACTGCCAAGTGTTATATCATGCCCTCTTGCTGAATACCATTTGTGTTGACAGGTGGGTTCTCAGTGATGTAAAAGTTACAGTGAGACAAACAGGAACTGAAGTTTCTCAGATATGGAACCTCAGCTCTCTGCAGATGTATATAGAGCACTTCCTACATGCTTTTAAAATGTGCTGTTACTTCATATTCAAAGATGGAAAAATCAACACAAGATGCAGTGATGGACTGTATCATTTGCAATAGAGCCATGTTTGGGTGAAACAAGGATGTATAGATTTATTTTGTCTGACACCATACCCAACAGCTTGCCCCCACAGTCTCTGTGACATGTCAGCTCTTCTCACCCATCAACCTAAACAGCGTGCTGCTCCAGCAGTTGAATTATTTGTCTTATCTTCCTTTCTGTTGCACCTGGCAGAGAAATTATGCTTTTTGATGGATTTTCACTTAGGCCTATTGTTTTCCTTCCCCTCCCTTTTAAACAAATATCCTGCAGAGTGCAAACTTGGAAGGATTTCAGAGCAAATTTTACTAGCAGGGATAAACAGAATTCTTTAACATTAATTCTCTTCAAACATTACTGGGTTTGTGCTTTGTGTCAGTGTCTCTGTGTTGATGCAGTGTATCTGTGAACAAGTATACCGTGTGGAACTGGGTTTCTTGGTTAGTCCATATTGGTCTTTTTTTGCAGAGACTATCCTGCTGGAGTTAAAATGAGCTGTGCAGAATGAAGTTTGGATACTCTGTATAGCCATAGAGAGCACAATTGCCTTGCAGTAGGGTAGAGGAAAAGTCTTCAACTATGTTGTCAGTACTAAATGGACTTGCTTTCTACTCTGGTAGCAGTGAGATCCTCTTCCTGTCTCTGTCCTCTAAACAGGACAACTAGACCAGAGCAGTGGTCCCTAAATGTAGGTTAAGATACATTCCCTACAAGGGAACTGAAGATAACAAACTTAGGCTCCCTTCAAACACCTCTTTGCAACCAGGAGCATGATGCAAGTAGGCTGCTGAGAAGCAAATGTCAACGGAGATGGTGGTGTGGAGAATTGACACAGTTCTGGAAGTCTGTGAGTGACTGCCTTGTTACAGACATGACTGTGCTGGGCACCAGCACAGTGTCTGTTGTAATGACATCTTTGTGATGTGCTTGTTCTAGTTCCGCCACAGAACTCATAGTCCTAACAGGGTACTACAGGTCCTTGACAGTGCTGGGAATGGCTACATGCCCTTGCTGCAGCCCAAGGCAATCTCTCATCGTAAATCCCCCTTACTCATTGTTGGCTGAGTTTGGTATCAGGACCCAAAGGGGACTTTTGCTTTCTGTGAGATAAGTTGTAAGTAAGATATCCACCAGAGATCTCTACTTATTTAACTTCAGCTACCCCATTTGCAAGAAAGCAGTGGGTATCATTTGTTTTCTCTATAAACACAAGCTGGAGCACATCTACAATAGCTCAGATTTCTGGGGATTTCTGTATCAGTGTGTTCCCCTTTCATTGAAGTCCAAACAGGCTGCAAGGACAGAGCCAGGATGCAGCGACAGCTTCAGCATTTTGTAAGGCCACTTGACACTGCTTACACTGCTGTTTCCAGAGGGCTACAAAGGTCTCCCTGCAGCAATTCAGTGACTTCCAAGAAGAAGGTGGGAATGGGCTCTTTTATCTATTCAGGTCACTAGGAGCTACCACACATCCTTTTAATGTTTAATCAATGATCTCTATTGCTTTGTGATATATAAAGCAAAAATCAAATATTGGAATTGATAAGGTGAAGCATTCATTTCAAACTGAAAGTTGCCTACTGAGGAGACTTACCAAGTAATAAAGCTGCTTTCCAGATGACCAAACATACAGCTTTTTTTCTTTTATTTCTTTTTTTTTTTTTTTTCTGGTAATTTAAAATTAATGTTTTTATCAGTATTTACAATTTCTAATCTTATGGATGTGTGAGAAGAAGATGGCTAGAGTAAATAAATGCAGAGATAAGACTAAACACTGATTGCTGACATGACTGTGGAAGGTATCTAAACAAGGTTCTGCATAGATTGTTGGTCCTCCTTAAATTCCAAACCAAACTTGCTATAATAGGAGCACAGCCTACTGGTTGATGAGTTGCATCTCCATACTTACAAAGATCAGAGTTTTTATGTCTGGATAAGAAAGTGTGAGGGGAAAAGTTTCTTTTACTCCCTTTATGTGAGCTTCACCCTGATCACAGGCAACGTGGCAGCTTCATCTTTCTTACAAAGCCTCAGCGCTCTTCATCACCAGCCCTATGGAAGTTGTATCTTGGTAGAAGCCCGGACAGCTGACTCAGTACCTGAATGAATGAATGAGAGCAGCATCAGGCTATAGGCATATGTTCCTCATCATGTTCAGGGGCTGGGGAAGCCAGAAACTGAATTATGTCCTCAGATTTTCTCAGAGTCCTCCATCTGATATATGGCAGCACAGTAATGTTTTATTTATTACTCAGAGCCTGTGACAATTTCACATTCAGAACTTAAAGTGGTGTGCTGGTTTTGGCTGAGACAGAGTTAATTTTCTTCATAGTAGCTAGTATGAGGTTACGTTTTGGACCTGTGCTGGAAAGAGTGTTGATAACATAGGGATGGTTCTGCTACTGCTGAGCAGTGCTTACACAGAGTCAAGGCCTTTTCTACTCCTCACACCACCCTGTCAGTGAGCAGGCTGGGGGTGCACAAGAAGTTGGAAAGGGCCACAGCCAGGACAGTTGACCCCAACTGACCAAAGGGATATTCCATACCATATGACGTCTTGCTCAGTATACATTTTTTGGGGGAAGAAGAAGGGAGGACATTCAGAGTGATAGTGTCTGTCTTCTCAAGTAACTGCTACAAGTGATGGAGCCCTGCTTTCCCAGAGATGTCTGAACACCTGCCTGCCCATGGGAGGTAGTGAATGAATCTCTTGTTTTGCCTTGCTTGCATGCATGGCTTTTGCTTTAGTTAGTGAACTGTCTTAATCTCAACCCATGAGTTTTTTCATCTTTACCCTTTCAATTCTCTCGCCCATCCCACCAGCTGGAGTGAGAGAGCATCTACGTGGTGTTTAGTTGCTGGTTGGGGTTAAACCGCAACAAGTATTAATTTTAAAACCCACTTCATTATTATTATTATTATTTTTTTTTATCAGGTGGAGAGATAATAGAATCTGGAGAAAAGGATAAATGGGGATGTGTGAGCAAAAGAGTTAATAGCATCAATCAGAAAGACAACAAACTCAATAATAATTTCTGCAAAAAACTATTGTTAAATCCCAGCAGCTAATTGTATGTTGTTAGCATAAACTGCTTGCCAACTTCTAGTTATGACTAATTCTGAGCTCATTTTTATTGCAACTGTTTAAATGATTTATTAATTTAATAGTTTAAATACTGCAGTTAAAGAATCCTAATTTTAACTGAAAGTATTTTAACCTACTACCTTCCCATCTCTAACTGCCATAATTAAAAGAAGAGCCACCCATAAGGAAGCCAGACATATCAAAAATTGCCTGTGGTACAGTAATGACTTAGAAGTGGGTGGTCATAAAAATGCATTATGCATTAAGAAAGGTTTATGGTGACAATTATGTACTTCTTGGAGTATCTAATCCACCATGGATTGTTTTATAGCCAGCATTGCCTATCTGTAGTCTAGAAAGGACACTGAATGAAAACCACTGGCCTGCAAGAAGTTGATAATGGAATATATCTGCAAAATTGGAGCTATTTCAGCACGCTGGCTGCACATCAAACACTGTCAATAAAATGATATCTATTAAAAAAAAAGGAAACAGACAGTCACGTCAGAGGTGACAGTTAATCTGTGGGGTCTTTTAATTATCTGATGCAAGGCAAAGTAGGTCATCTGCAGACAATTCAATGGACTATAAAAAATAAATTTGGTACCAATAGCCCAACATCAAAACGAACATAGGCAGGTCTTCAGTGGATAAATACTTGCCATTCTTGGATGGCATAACACTTAGCCATGCTAACATTTAAATTTTTTTTCATTATGCTTCTGAGGACAAAATTCAAAATACTCAATAGCGATTTGGGGCCATTAATTTTCCAGTTCTTGAACGAAAAGAGGACAGGGCATTGAAGGGCAGAAATAAAATAGAGTGCCTCTAAAGCATTTCCATTTAGGCCACTCAAAATTCAATATCCCCACACCACTAGCCAGTTTTGACAAATTGGTGGGATGGTAAGTGCCAGAGTTCTCCAAGCCTGTTGTTTCAGGTTTCCTACTAATTCTGGGGGGCACTGTCCTTCCAGCTATGTGTAATACATGCTGTGAAGTTTATGTTCTACCCAGCCAAGAGCAAAGTTTGTCTATCTTTGTGTATGCTTTTTTTTCCCCCTTCCCCCAAAGGAATCTGTAGTTCTGGTTCATAGTATGAAATCTGCATCTTAGAACAAACAAACACATAAATAAATAAATGAATGAATAAGAGATTTTCAGCTTGTTTTGGTGCCAAGAGGCAGTACTTTTCAGTACAGTAGCCATGTGTCCATAAATATGTAAATGTTTAGTATTAGTTAAATTCATTCTTGTTTGTTTTCCTATGGAATTAAAACAAGAATTGCAAACCCTAAACATTTTTTTTTTTAAAATAAACATTCTCTAGCAGAGTGGCTAATTCATATCATTAATGCTTGCTTTGTTTTGGGCTCACCTGTATGTTACAAATCAGCTACAGTGTGCAAGGTGTGAAAACCTTCCTGAGGAAGAGGTGGACACATGGCTGCAGTATCCCTAAGAGAGAAAAGAAATGTTACAGCAAATAGCTTACTATTCTTTCAGTGGCATGTCATAGTTAAGATAATTGTTAAAACATGTTGGGATTTGATATTACTGGGATGTGAGGTTTGTCTTTATGCAGGTTCTTTCCATCAGCATGAAAAGATTGATTCATGGCTTATTACGAAAAATTCTGTCCAAGTAACACTGAGCACCATGTCCCATCTGGAGCCAGAGAACGTCAAACACAAGAAATGTGCACACTTGCCCTGGTTAGCATGTACCCACACCCACAGATGATTCCACAGATAGCCATGGTGTGAGGATGGTCTGCAAGAAACTGATTGTCCCTGTTACTCACATCACTGAATGGAAGATACAGGTTTAGTACCTCTGAAGGCTTAAAAAACAGGACCCTATCTGTAAGACTTGTGAAGGTCACAAACCTCGCCTCCCCAAACCCCTAAAAAGTCTACCTTAGGGTTAACATGTCTAGTGACCCACTCATGCTAGTCACAGTATATTATAACACTGATTTGAAGGTATGGAGGTTTGGGAAAGGTAGGACTGCAGAAGTGAAAATAGGCAACATGGCATTTCATCTTGTTACTTTTTCTTTCAGTAGTGTTTTTGCTGATTAAGTTTTTTTTTTGTTGTTGTTTTTTTTTGTTTTGTTTTGGTTTTTTTGTGGTTTTTTTTTTTTTTGGTCACGTTTATGATTTACTGAGTATAAAAAAAGCAGTAAAAAGACTTATTTTTTCTCTTGTTCAAACTTTGATGCCTCCCCACTGATAGATGGTGAAGCTGGCACTAATGTGAGGACAACTTTTGCAGATAATTGACAACTGAGGGCAGAAAGGTGTGGAAAAATAGTCTATTTGCTTGTTTTGCTTTTATTATTCTTATTTTTAACTCTGAGCCTTCTTATTTCAGTGCACATTTTTTATAAACTTGGTGACACGGATTTACAAGCGAATATTATTTTTCAGCTTGTATCTAACATCAAAGAATGTTCTGAAAAATCATATTATGTTTTTCAGCTTAAGATTTGTTTATCACATATGTATATATAAATACAGTTCTGGGCCAAAATCAGGGGCAGCATAGCATCTATTTGTGATTAATCCCTGCTAATAATCCCTTACTTTCCAATGAAAATTGCTTTTGGATCTATCTTCATGATTTGACTTGTCACTGCTGTTACAGTCTCTGCCTTGATCACCAGAATACAGAATATGGAACTTCGGTTCTAGAAAAACAGTTCTTTCTACCTTAATTTTTTGTCCACCTGACTGTCAGAGGGACAGCATCTGAATTTTTTTTACAGTCACAGGACATGGATGGCTGTAGAGAAGAAATGAAAGAGCCTTATGTGGCTTCCCAGACCAGAAACATAATTTAGTTTTGTTCTGTGTGCTGTCTGGCTACATTCCTAAATAGCTAGTGAAGGCTGGAAGCTGGATAAACTCTGCAGGGACTTGAGGTTGGTCAGACTTTTGTGCCACATGGAAATACATTATTTGTCCTTTTTGATTCCATTGATTTGGGCCTTTGAGATGTTCTCTGGAATGAATGTGTTCTTTGGAGTCAATGACAGAGACTGCTTGCTTTTCAGATATTGTATTTAGAACAAAAGGGAAAGTGTGCCAAGGAAAGCATTGACAGCAGTAGTCTTCCCTGTGAAAGTTAGGTTATTCAGGCTCCTTGGAGAAGAAGATGAGATTGTACAGAGTTTGTAATGTTGGCATGCAACAGAAAAAGAAGATATATCAGTATTAATCAGGTGTTAACATTGTGTGCTGGTTTGACTGAAAATGTGTTAATTTTCTTCATGCAGTTAGAAACCTTTTTTTTTTTCTTAGCTAGCATGGTTGTTGTTTGGATTTAGTTTGAGAACAAGAAGATAACACCCTGGGACAGTATTAATGTGTTTAATTGCTCTGATCTGAGAGCCAAGGACTTTTTCTGAGAACTCTGCCCACAGGTGTGAGTCAGTGAGAAGGTGGGGCAGAGATGAGGCAGAGCTTGCCTGACATCCAGACTGATCAATAAGAATTTTGCACCATTAGCATCATGCTTCATCTTTAAGGACAGTCGGGCTCTTCTGGATAGGCTTGGACTTGGAATCAGGATGGAGACCTGTTCGGGGGAGTTCTGTTCAGGAATTTCTTTAGTTTGGACGTTTGCCATCCTGCCATTTTGCTTTTCTGCCTTTTTCCTCTCTCCTCTCTCCAGGATTGGCTGTTCAGGATCAGGTGCTGCTGCCTGGGACTGGCTGCTTGGTGTAGATGGAGTTTGTGATGAATTGCACTGAGTATCTTTTACTTTATACACTGTTTTCATTATATATATACAGTGGTAGTAGTAGTATACCAGTATTATTTTGTTATATCATTAAATGTGTTTATCTCAATCCACAGGCTTCTCCCTTCCCTTTCAAATCTCTCCCCTATTTGGGGATAGGAGAAAGAGAAGTGAGCAAGTGGCTGTCATGGTTATATTGCTAGTTTAGGTTAAATCACAACACATTGTCATTGCAGTACCAGAGTATATACACATATATCTATATATATATCTATATATGGACATTAATATTCTGAGAATGTTTAGACTACTCTTTCTAGCCATGGCAACAGTGACAGGTTGCTACCAATTTCTCTGGATTAATATGATGTCTTTATGACAAACTTGTATCATGGTCTTAAACCACTATTTACTGCAACAAACAGAAATGTAATACATGAACAATGAAAATTTGGTATCAGATTTGATCTTTAAAGCGTTTTTGGAAATAATGTAAGTAGAATATCCATATTTCAGAACATGTCTAAGTGGGAAAACATTTCTATAATGCTAACTTTTGGGTTAGGAAGCTCATAAAATATGTAGCATGTAATAATATATGGTTGCAGTACATACCATATTTTTTATCTGGGCTTATTTTCAGCCGTATGAAATACAATGATACCTCTAAATTTTATTTTTGTTGCTTTTTTTCTTCAAAGATAATTTAAATTTTGATACCTAACCAATAAGAACATGCTGGTCACATATTATTTTAAAGAACAGCAATGATATTTCTAATTAGTCAGGGTCTTCCATTGACTGGTTTTGTATTGGTATATATTTTTTTATTTTATTTTTTTATTTCAAGAAGATCAAACCTGCATTCTGATGAAACTTTGATTTATTATAAATTATTTTCTGAGGCCATTTAAATGAATGATCAGAAAATCATATTACAGGACCAAAAATTGAAAAGTGTTTACTCAAAATGAGACATACTCCACTTTTCCAGTCTATCATATATAAAAAAAAGATAATGAGGAAAAATAAAATAAAATGCCTAGATCTTTAATTGACTGCTTACAGTATAAAATAATACCCCTATTAGCAGCATTTCTATCAATTTCTTCTAAAGACCCTAAATAAGTAGATAAAGAAAGAAGATTTCCCAACTGCTGTTTATCCTGAGACCATCAGTAGCACCCAAGTTGTGACATCATCACTGAAAATATGCTGGACTGATTAAGGCGATGGAACTGAAAAGTACAGAGGTCACCAGCTTAAAAACAGTGTGAGGTGAATTAAATATGTGACTCGCCTGTGAACCTTAAATGCTTCAATATGTTTGGAAGTCCAGTGGAGGCTGATAAGATTCAATTGATTGTGTTTGAAGAACTCTGGGGACCAGAAGGTAGAAGTTAGGCTTGTTATGACTCAGTCATCTAGCACAAACTTGGAATGTGAGCTATGAGGTCAGTAGGCCTCACCTTAGTCCCTGGAGAAATCACAAAGCACATTCTTTTGGAGTCCATTTCCAAACACGTGAATGGCAAGAAAGTCGTAAGAAAGACTCAATACAGCTTTACCAAGGGCAAATCCTCCTTGATCACGTATGACGAAACAACCAGCTCTGCGGCTGAAGAGACTGTGGTGGGTGAGACTGATTCTCAGATGAGCGCTTGCTCATCGTTACAGATCCAGATAGGATGTCATCACTCCCTGAAACTGTGACATTTCCAAGAAATCTGAACTCTAATTCTGAGAAATGAGTAGCTAAGTGCTTAACTCACCCTCTTCCAAAATCTCCAGAGCCTTCCTTTATGTCCATCTGAGATCACCAAAATCCAGCAGTAACTGTGCCACTTACGTCATAAATGCACTCATTAAAAAGCAAAAGTGGTGTTGGCTTCCTGCAGCGCTTAAATATAACCATAATAAGTTATAATGAGAACACAAGTGCCCATACACCCTTGCTGGAAAATCCAGATTCCTGTAGTTTCCAAAGCAAATCATCTGAGTCTGCAGACTGTATTGCTGGTTACACCTTCCTGGAACTTTTTTTTCTGGCTACCTTCCATGGAAGTTCTCCTGTTTTTTGATCACATATTTGCTATTTCCTCCCTGGTCACTTTAAATGGACATTAGCTAAAACTGACTAAACCAGATTTGGCTGGTAAATCTGTTCTAAGCAGTTTGCACTGAATGCTAATGCACAATTCACAGTATTCATTACTCCCTGAATTATGTTACTATATTGGGCATTACACTGAAATTCTGAAAAACCTCAGTTTTTATGAGATTGGAGAAACATGGGGCCTAGATTCTGACCATACATGAACATGTAGACTATCTAGGACTGTTTTGTGATTTTTACGGGGAATTATGGGCACCTTGCATTTCTTTAAATATTAGACAGCAAACTAGCTCCTCCAGGAGACCTGACCATAAGGATTTGAAAAGGAATCCCTTAGGTAGCTTTTATCCTCCTGAGATATCTTAGGCATTCCTACAGTCCTCTACAAAACCATTTAATGATTTTAAAAACTGTTTCATGGACAAACACAAAACTTTGTAAACATTTCTGCAAGGCAATACTTATGTATTTTGGTTACCAATACAGAAATTTAAAAACATATTGATTTAGGAAAACACAACAATTGGAGTTATATTCCATGCTCCTCAAAGGTGATGGACAGAGTCTCGTTTGCTTGAATGAGGCTTGGAGCAGGCCAGGACAAACACTGATTAAACAAAGTTGCTCCAGGCCCTCAAACCTAACAGCTGGAACTCTCAGGAAGGACAATAACTTTTGGTTTTTTTTTTCTTCAAATCACATTTACACAGAACTGCTTTTCTTACAACAAAAATCCGATCTGTTTTTTCACTCAGCCTTTCTATTTTATTCCTGCATCAAGCAGATTTTGTGTGTGGTTGTGTGTGTATATGTCTCAGGATTGCCAGTTCAGATTTCCTGACAAGGAACAGTTTCAGAGGCTGGGTATTAAAGCCCAGTTCTTTTTATTATTTCTTCTATCAAAAAATGTAAGGTCTGTTCAATTTCATATGTTGGCCAGCAGTGCTACAAGTCTGACACTGCTATCACACACGGCAGAAGCCACCTACCATGCTGCTTGATGGATCTTTGAAGCCCAGGTTTGCTGTGCAAGGAAACCCCATACCTGCTTGTCAAATTGGCTTGCTACTTGTGAGCATAACAAGGCTTTTTAGACTTGGGTTACAGGGAAATATGCATCCCCCTCTGTTCCTGCAGACAGCTATAGAAGGATAATGCAAAATAGCTGATAATTTTCCCAGTTATCCAGTTGGTTGTTTGGCAATGCCTTGCAGAGAAGCTGCTGTTCCCTCTGCACACTGGGTTCAGGAGCCTACCTACCTTGGCACAGGCTGGTGCGATCTGGAAAAGAGCATTGCATATGTGGGTACCATCTCCTGCTAGTCTCAGCAGAGGGGTTGTGTCTCATTGGGGTATGATTCAGTATCATTAGCATCTTTGGTTTTCTGCAGCGAATGAGCTTGGGTTTTTGCTCAGGCATGTCCTGCTGGACTGAAGGAGGTAAGGTGCATATCTCAGCAGGATGTTGTTCCTCAAGACGCCAGGCAAGCTAAGTGGCAGCATCGCTCAGATCTCTCTTTCATGAGTTAACCTTACCTGAAAAACACCCTGTTTAATTATGGTGTACTGAGAAACTGGACAGATGCTTTGTTCCCTAAGCCAGTGAAGGCAGTGGCATATGAAAAAGGATTGTGCATCTTTGGGTAAAATGTAGCACGAAGGAACACAGGCCTTCTAAATGGAGGTACAAGAGAAACATGGATATGGGGACAACTAGGTGGTTTGTATCAACAGCTGGGGAAAAACTACTTGGAATTGTGTCTTCCCATGGGCAATGTCTACATTCTTCTTGTTTGCAACTGAGTGCACAAGAAAGGGTTTTAGCTATTCTGCTCTTTGGGAAGCCATGTTTTTAGCTCTTCTTGATTCTTTTCATGCTTCTCATTTCTTTGATGACAGCTCTTAACTGTTAATAAACTCACAGACTCCTCTGAAGTAAGAAAGCATGATCAGGATTTCACAGAATTAAGCTGAAAGCATGGTTAGAATAGGACATTTACACCTTGTCATAAGTTAAAGCTGTGGCAAAGGCCTCAGTATTCTGTTTTAAGGTTACTATATCATATGCTGAAGTAGCTTTCATACTCAACAGACCACCCAACTTATGCTGATAACTTTTAATACAGATAATGGCCAAAGCCTCTGTTTGACTTACTACATAGAGCCATGAGGTAGACCTAAACTACAAAAAAACCTCACAAACAAATAAACAAACAAACAAACCAAAACCAACCAACCAACTAACCAAAAAAAAAGAATTTTGAATACTATAACACTCAAAGGGTTTTGGTTCAATAATACAGTACTATCTTTACAAAGAGTAGAACTGCTGCAAAAAAAAGTTTGGAATGTGACATTTCCTGTGTAGCCTCATCTAAGTGTTCCAGCTCCGGCAGGGGAATTGGACTAGATGATCTTTTGAGGTCCCTTCCAATCCCTAACATTCTGTGATTCTGTGATTTCTGCCTAGCACAAAGTTTAAACTTAGCAATTTGGCTGACATCTTTCTCTTTTCAAAGCACGAACCAGTAGCTATATCTAGATGACTCAGAAATTAGGCTACAGAATGCCCTGGTGTCCCAGCTCTCTGGTAGGGAACCTGGTTGGACACTCTGTGCTTCCTTTCAGATCCCTTCAGTGGAAAGTAAAGTATGAGGCAAGGGAGGAAGGGCTTTTGCACGGCAACATGTTTCCCTGGTATGAAGCCAGGATGCAGTCAGATTATGCACCCAAATCTGGGAAGGTGGGATTATTGCAGGGACCCCCAGATGAGAAGTTGTCACTATCGGTATAGTATCTTCTCAGGGCTACAACAGTGTGACATGATTTCTAGGGCTCTAGGAGGGTCAGAGCTTTTGTTCAGTTATCAGAAATACTTGTTATTCTCATTATTGTCAGTTTAGACCACAGGTGTGCAAACCTGCCTAGAGAATCATCTGGGAAAAGGCAGGCCTATTCCTATTCACACAGTTCTCCATCTGGAGTAGATCAGTGACCACAAGTTCATGCTGAATCATTGAGGCCTGGGACAGGTATCATTAACTAAATAATTACTCCACGGGCTACAAGAGTGAAGGGGTAGCATTTGTGCTTGCTAGATTTCTTTTCCAAGTTGCTTTATGTAACAGGGTTTTCAGAAAGAAGGGAGATGGATGGGCGACCACAACTCTTATTTAAAAGGCAATGTTAGTCTTTGCAGCTGACAACTAAAAAGGTTTGGGCAAAGTACTGAGCACTTGGTAGGCAGATTTACTCAGCAGTCGGTTTCTCTTATTTGGAGATGGTAGTGTTTACGTAATTTCTGCCTAGTTATTCAAAATCCTTAAAACCCAGTGCTAGCTAACTGTACTACCGGGGAGATTTTAGAAACCTCAGAAGCTTTTGGTTTAAAATGAATCAAGAGTAACCTAAGCAGGGGTTAGGAAAAGAAGGAAAGGTTTTTGATTTGTTTAAGCACTGAGGAATATCTTGAACAAAAGACACAAAAATATTTCATTAGGAAAACAGAACTTGTGCCTGCATGGAGAATAACTGTTGTGAGAACGGTGCACTGCCTTGTTTTAGGAGCTCTTCTATAGAAAAATGCTGTTAGAGCTTGTATCTCTATAGCCAGTGCTCCTGTTAAAAATGCCTACCTTTTCATTCATAATACCCTGCCAAGTTACCACATTTCAAATGCATTTTAGAGAGCAGCCCCAGTAGGAGAACTCTGCCTTTTGTAAGAAATTTGATTTCTAGCTACATGCTAAAACTGAGGGATAACATTGCCTGCCTCCCTGTGAAGAGATCCCTTGAGAAAGGAAAACGGTTGTGTACAACACAGCATTGATATGTTTGCAACTAGTAGTCTGTTTGCAACTAGCACTTTCTCCCAAGCCTCTGACTTCTGTTAGGTTGCTATTACCTTTACTCTTGAATAGCTGATTGATAATTCATTTCCGCGTTTTCTTATCGTGTTTCAACAAAAAAACAGTTCCATAAGCATTTTGTCTTTTGCGGGTGTAGAGGGGAGAATATCTCCTGTTAACTTCATGACAGCATAACTTAATGTCAGGGTCACCTGTGGGGACTTAACAGTTAATGCTACTGTTAGAGCAAAACCTCAGTAGCTCACAAAGAGCCAATATAACCCTAACAAGTTTAAAAGAGGCAAAAACAATTAAATACTCCCAGCATATTAATAAGTTTTATCATATTTTCAGATAACAACTTATTTCTTTTCATAAGATATATTTGGGGGTCCAAATGGGAATTTAAATTGACTGAAAAGCTGAAAAGACCCTGCCAACTTTATGAAGTGATCAATGGCTGAGATGAAAGCATTATCTTGCTCATCACAGCCCGTTCTCATTGATTAAAATGATAAAGTGAACTATCTTGCACTGCTAAAAATAAAAAAACCCCACAACATAACTGAGAGGATGTTTCAGGCTGTGCTACCCCTTTCTACATCTGCCCCGAGGATAAGCAGATGTCAAGCAGTGCAATGTGCTGTTACGTTTGCTCATCTGTATCTCAAGTAAGCCTATGGATTGTGACTGGTTGTGCTGTACATAACAGCAACAGACCTCATGCTAAGAGCTCACATAGCATCAGAAGGTTTATTATTCCTCACTGGGATAGTGAATATCTTCTTGCTTTTTCTTTCTTTTTTTTTTTTTTTTTTAAATGGTTTTCTGTTATATATTTTTATTTTCCTAATGATGAGGATCAGTAGAAATGAAAAATAGTCACTTATGCTCACTGCCCCTCAGCAATCTGAATTCTGAATACACAGTGTGTCCTTAAGAGGTTGTTTTTTGACAACTATCTTTGTCCTGATAGCTATCTATAGTTGCAGACTTCCCTTGTTGTACCCTGGAGGTGCATGTGATTGGTCAATATGGGCCTTAAACTCTGTGTCTTCTGTACATTTTCTATTTACCAATGCTTCCTCTTTAAATGACAGTGTCTGCCCAACGGGTTTTACCTGTGTGCATCAATATTTGATCTCTCTTAAGAACATGTATCTTTTATACAGCTGTGTCTATAAGACTTGCCTATCAAGTAGAGACATTTTCTTCCAAAAGTCTCTCTAGCAGTTTTTTACTATGAACAGGCCTCTCCTCTTCCAGTGTCATATGCCATTTACCTGGTGACTCTTTCCACTTCTAGAGAGCTGAATTTTTAAATGTTAGTATGTCACATTTTGTGTATACTTTGTGTAGTTCTAAGAGGCAGCTTCCAGTCAGAAAATGAAATCCAGTGAGAATCAGCATGGGAAGATGTGCTGCCCTTGAAATCAAAGGGAAGAAATAATGAACAAGAATTCCTAAGTTAACTGAGATCATATTCTGCTTAGCAGAAAAGTATAAATCATGTACCTGCAAAGGAGTAGGAAGATGCCAGTTCAGTTTTCAGTTAGAATCAGCATTTTTTGACCACTGAGAACAATTTAAGATGTAAATACAAGCCCTTGTAGAAGGATATGTTTCATCCTCACTTTAACCTTTGACAGTGCCCCCAGAATAAATGGACAACCTGCATTGTGTCTATAAAATTTGTGTCTACATAGACATTAAGGAAGAAAGCAGGGAAGAACTTCAATGCCATCTTATCCTTCACTGGACAAGTATCTAGTCCAGTTTTAGCATAGTAAGCATAGCCTTCACTCTCCATGATATTTGAAAAGTCATGGCAGTCAGGGGAAGTCTCTGGTGACTGGGAAAAGGGAAGCATGGCACTCATTTTTTAAAAGGGTAGAAAGGAGGGCCTTGGGAACTACTGACCTGTCAGCCTCACCTCTGTGCCTGGGAAGGTCATGGAACAGATCCTCTTAGGAGCTATGCTAAGGCAGATGAGGGACAGTAAGGTGATTCAGAACAGTCAGCATGGCTTCACAAAGGAAGGGCTACAGATGTTATATGTCTGAACTTCTGTAAAGCCTTTGATATGGTCCACCACAACATCCTTGTCTCTAACTTGGAGAGCTATGGATTTAATAGGTGGACTGGTGAATGAGGAACTGGCTGGATGATCGTACCCAGAGAGTATTGGTTAATGGTGCAATGTCTGGATGAATACTGATGAAAAGTGGTGTTTCTCAGGGGTCTGTACTGCCACCAGTACTCTTTAATGTCTTCATCAACGATATAGACATTGGGATGAAGTGCACCCTCAGCAAGTTTGTGGATGACACCAAGCTGAGTGGTGCAGTTGACATGTCTGAGGGATGGGATGTCATCCAGAGGGACCTGAACAAGTTCGGGAAGTGGGCCCATGTGAACCTCATGAGGTTCAACAAGGTTAAATGCAAGGTCCTGCACCTGGGTCAGTGTGGGGGATGAAGAGACTGAGAGCAGCCCTGACAAGAAGGACTTGGGGGTACTGGTGGATGAAAGATTGGACATGACCTGGCAATGTGCATGTGCGGCCCAGAAGGCAAATCCTGTCTTGGGCTGCATCAAAAGCAGCGTGTCCAGGAGGTCAAGGGAGGTGATTCTGCCCCTCTACTCCACTCTGATGAGACCTCACCTGGAGTCCTGCATCCAGCTCTGGAGCCCTCGGTATAGGAAAGACATGGACATGTTGGAGAGAGTACAGAGAAGGCCACAAAAATGGTGAGAGGGCTGGAACACCTCTCCTATGAGGATAGGCTGAGAGAGTTGGCATTGCTCAGGCTGGAGAAGAGAAGGCTCCAGGGAGACCTTATTGCAGCCTTTCAGTAATTAAAAGGGGCCTATAAGAACGATGGGGACAGACTTTTTAGCAGGGCCTGTTACAACAGAACAAGGGTAATCATTTTAAACTAAAGGAGGGGAGATTCAGGCCAGACATGATGAAGACACTTTTTACAATGAGGGTGGTGAAACTCTGGCCCAGGTTGCCCGGAGAGGTGGTAGATGCCCCATTCCTGGAGACATTGCAGGCCAGGCTGGACGGGGCTCTGAGCAACCTGATCTAGTTGAAGATGTCCCTGCTCATGACAGGGGAGTTGGACTATATGACCTTTGAAGGTGCCTTGCTACCCAAACAATTCTATGATAGTGGAGCTAGATTTTAGTGAATTATGTATAAAACCAGAAAAACTTGGTTCATTTGTGCCTGATCTGCACTTACTGATTGTACCTGAAACTACTACTGCTGTAACAGGTATTCAAGGTGTGTAGCTGGAGAAAAGGTTGTAATGACATGGAAGAGATCCCCGAAAAAATCACTGTTACCAAGATGCTTGTCAACACATGAGAGTTTGGGGCTAAACAGAAAATTATAACACAAGTGTCAGGATAGACTATCAAAAAAGACTCACCAAATGAAAAAAAGGGGTGCCTAACTGTGCTACTAGGAAAACAGGATTGCAGCCCAGGCAGAAAAAGTGAAATTAGTATGAATTTGGTAAAAATGGCTCAATGTTTAAAAAAAACCCAAACAACAGATAAAAAAAAGAGGGATTTCTCCAACTTAAAACAATCAGATGTGACTTTAAATGCAGCTTGCTATGACACTGCAGCATTTCAGATCAATACTCCCAGCAAATTACAATCACATAAAAGATAAAAAGCCCCCCAAAATTTGTAGTATCAGAGATAACAATTCCATTTGACACACCTGGAGAGAGTTTACAGCAAATGGGATAGAGAAAGGTAATTCAGAATGGAAAAAACTGACAGCACATTGACTTGGAAATTTGACCTAAGAATAATGCAGTATAATCAGAAAACCAATTACACTTGAAAGCACTATTAAAATCTGTCAGTCCTCCTGGATTTCAAAATGAAGAGCTTAATAAATCACATAGCCTGGAAAATGACATAACAAAGGGAGTAGTGAAACACTCCATTAATTGTGATCAGAAAAAAATTTCATTCCTGGTTCATCTATCCTTCCAAGATATTTAACCTAACTTTTGCATTTGGACACGACTTGAGCTGACTGACCATTTCCTGAAATGGGAAATGCTGGAGTTGCAGGTGTACTACTTTGTAACATTCATGAACAAATGCATGTTTACTAACCTCTGGAAAACAACTGTAAACACAGGGCATGATGAGAATCATGCTAAACTGTGAAAGCTGTCTGATTGTCTCTCTGAGAAATGAACTATGTTGATGACCCTTCAAACTGCTACAAAGCGGAATGCTGGAAGCTGCATGATCTTGCTAATTCTTTGTTACCAAATGAAGAATTAAAATTGAACAAACAAACAAGCAAGCAAAAAACCCCAAACCAACCAAGAAACAAAGAAACATGATGCAAACAGATGACTAAGGAAAAGAAAGGGGATGAAAGCAGAGTTTGTGCCTTCATCCTTACTCTCATTAGCCTTTACCTGAGCAGTCTTTTAGTCAGACAAAAGAAAGAACAGTGAATGTTTTGTAAGACAAAATATTTGCTGTGAATTGAAGACAGTATCCTCCCACAATTTGAACTAGACTGTTCTCAAATAAATGTATAATACCTCAAGGTACTCTGTAATAAAACAAATTATATTTTGCAGTGCCAAAGCAGACAACTAAGACAAAAATTGTAATGCTACCTGTAGTTGAATACACCTTCTATTTCATAAGCTTAAGCTTCCAAGTAAATGTGTCTATATTTTGAAGTAACTATCAAAATATTGTAAGTGGAAAAATACACCAACCTGCAGATGGGTTCCAGCTGCAAGGAGATAACTCTCTAACATCCATTACTCCAGCAGAACTGCTTCTGTGACCTTTCCTAAGTTTTTTTCTAAACCCCTCTGACAAGGTAATGAAATCTGGCCAAATAATTCATGGAATCATAGAACCATTTAGGCTGGAAAGGACCTCATGAGGTTTCTAGTCCAACCCCCTACTTAAAGCAGGGTCAATACTGAATTCAGACCAAGTTACTTATGGGTTCATCCATCCAGGTCTTTTAAACCTCCAAGGAGAAAGATCCCACAATCACTCTGGGCCTTCTTCCAGTGCTTATTATCCTCATATTGATTGTTTTCCTTCATTCTATCTAGACATAATTAATAAACATAATTTATAGCCATTATCTCTCAGTGTTTTCCTGTGCATCATGGTAAAGAGCTTGGTTTCCTCTTTTCTTAATTATCTCTTCGCATGTACTGGCAGACTGCTATTCTATCTCCCCTAAACCTTCTCTTCTCCAATCTAATGATATCAGTTTCCTCAGCCTTCCTCACAGGGCATGTGCTTCAATGACAGCAGATACTCACTGGAACCATATGACGGCAAGTATACAAACACTGCAGTAGCAGCTTCAAAACAGAGACCATGCTGCTCTCTGTAGAAGAAATACTCAGCTTTTGGTGCCACCTCAGCCAAAGCAGTAAACATTTCCATTTCCCCACTTCCCAAAGCTGTAGAATGCCAAAATAAAGTCTCAACACATTTCCCTAGAGTAGGAGTGTAACTCCTTTTTACTAGTTGTGCTGTTCACACAGTTAACTTTGGATTCCAGGCTTTCTTTTTATAACAGATCAGGTAGGATACAAAGATAACTGAATAATGATTTACAGTTGTTAATTTACATTTAAACCCATAGTAACAAAACTCAGACACCATCTTTTGTCAAGATCCTCAATCCTCCTGTTAAAACTATTCTTATCACTGTCTTTTTTTTTTTTTTTTTTTTTTTTTTTTTTTTTTTTTTCCCCCATAAGAAAAATGAATTAAGAAGTCCTCTAGACATTTTCTTGCAGGAGCTGTGTTATCACATTTGAGAGTTTTGTTAAATACAAGATGTTTTCTCGAGGTTGACTTACTTTTGCCGATCTGTTCATATGAATTTGGCCTCCCAGACTGTCCCAGATCAATCAGATCTAATGACAGTGCCAAGTTATAGTCCCATTTCTGCATCTACAGGAGTGGTGTTCATGTGAAGTGGTGGGATCTGGGGAACAGGGCTGGACATATCTCCTGGTCCTTAGAGTGGAGTCACTAACCTTTTTGTACTGGTGTGCTGTGAGATAATCTGCTTGTTCCTTCAGAGAACATGAATAATGACATGTCAAAATATACCTCTTCTCTCCTGGCACACTTGGGTTATGTTTAGTCTCTATTCCAACTGGTGGCAAAAAAGTTATATCTATCATTACTTGTAGTGATGCAACTTTAATGCATTTACATGCATTCTTTCATATCAGAGATGCAACAGAACCCATCTCTCAGTGTGTAGGGAAAATGGTCTCCTGAACACACTTCCTCACTAACGTCAGAGATGCATGATAGAAGTGACAATGCAGGTACAGTAAATTGCATGATAAATCTAGCCTTGGGTCATGTGTTTAGGAAATGATGTCTGAAGTAGCAACAGTGAATAAATACAAGCAGGACAACACAGCCCACGGGAAAATCTGGGAGATTCTGGACAACCGGTAATATTTGAATGGTTTTATACTTCCATCCTCATTCCAGAATAAGCCTGTTAACAGCATTCTCCACCATTAATCTCTACTTCTCTCAGACCACCTACCTCAAATAAAAAGGAAATAAACCCCATCATTGTTCTTAAGTGAGAGGCTTTTTTATTGTATGAATTAGGGATAGTATTCGAATAATAATGGCAGGAATTCTGTGTTTCATAAATCTCATGTGTGATTGCTTACCTACATGTGTTACATTGAATAAAAAAATCCAACAATGGGTAAGGTTAACTAAACTGTTTTCTTTGTTTTAACACTGCATGACATGGGAGTCTTATTTTTCTATTACCTTTCATAAGTTCCTCAAACTTTCCCAGGCTTTGAAAGGTACTTTTGTACTGCATGCCTATTTTGCCATCTTTTTGCTTAATTATGATTAGGAAAATGTAATGTAGTAATTTGTACTAGCAATGTCAAGACACCTGGAAGGTTTCCTTAGTCAAAGGAGTGGAAATGAAATTCTGTTTGTATTGATTTTGGTCTTATTTTTATCCAGTTCCTAATCCATGACAGACTTACTTTTTTATTTTCTGATGACTCAGTACTGTGAGGAAGAATTCACAAAGCCTTTAGGGTTATGGTCAGGGTAAACATAAACAGAACTGAACTCTATAGCAAATCAATTGGCCCTAACAAAGCTCAGCCATCATCCTCCTGATACCTGGGATGGGGTTTGCTGCCCTGCTCTGCCCTCTTATCACTTGGACACAGAGTGTCTGATTGGAAGGTATGAGCCCAGTCCTGTAACTTTAGTAAATTGAAGTTTCTTTTAACAAATTAAAGCACCAGTCTGTTTATTCCTCAGAGATGGTGAGTGATGGTATTTTAATAAGAAGCAGCAGGAGCTGATGGTCTGAAATAGTTGTGCACTAAAATGCAGTAAATGTCTTAAAATGTGGCTGCAGCTGGAGCACACAATGTTCACAGTTTAGGGCAATTACAGAATGGCTGTGGCAGCCTTACTGTTGAAAGACATGCTGACATCAAATACAGGAAAGTTTAGCTGAAATAAATATTCTTTCTTTTCTTTCTTCTTTTTTAATACAATTTCTGTACCCTCCATGCTCTCCTGCAACCCTTCTGTGTTTTGCATGGCCTCGGTTGATTACAGTACATATCAAAGAACACAAAATGCCTTATGCAGGATTATTTTCTCCTTCTTTGATGGATATGCTGTAAATATAGCAGTACACTCATTTGAAGGTATTCTCTTCTTTCACAGTTGCTATAAGCATTCACTCAATGAGCTACCCTTTTTCATTGGATTACAGGATTGCTGAGAGTTATTTATGACAGAAATCAATATATTCAAACAATCCTTTGATGCCAGTTTCTGCTAAAGAAATCTGGATATATTCAAAATGTGATAAGCATTGTATGCCAAACTTAACACTGTGATGCCTGTTTCCTATTAATCATATAAATAGTTATGCTTTTCATTTCTTCATTCAGGACAGTAGGTCTTGTTCCAATGGTGAGAGGTACAGCAAAACATACTCTGTTTTATTTTTACTGCAGTATGTACAGATCAGTTTGGATGACTGGTGTTATTTCACTGTATTCTTTGTGAATATGTTCTCTGTTTAACTTCAACAAAAGAGCACAGTATCTTCTGATCTGCGCATTTCTTAGGGCTGTCTGGATTTTTTGCTCACTACATAGTCATTAATAAAACAAAATTAGATGTGAGAAATGAATGGAGCTTGGCAAATTAAGTTTTGGCACATTAAAAAAAAAAAAAAGAAAAAAAAAGAACATTACATCTTTCTGCTTAGGGAAAGCAGATTTCCTTAAAGCATGATTTAAGGGAAACATGATTTTCTGAAACAGAACCATTTGCTGGAATGAGGCTTTTGTTTGGTTTGGTTGTAAACTCAATAATTCAGGATTACTGGCAGCTTGTTTGATTCAATCATAACTGCAGCCGAAGCCTAGATGGCCTTTAAGAAAATATGCTTCAAATAAACACATTTTGTTGGGTTCCATTCATCCACAAGTAGCTCTGTGTTAATGGTCTGGAGCTCGAATCACAGCTGAACTTGAATGTTGGGATTTACAATGCAACACTAAATCTGACACTAAATCTGAGGTTTAATTTTTTTTCAAATGACATATCCCTGTCTCAAGAATTAATTCCACTCACTGAAATTTACACTACCATGTTCTTGTAGACCATGACATTTTATTTGCACTGTATATTTTAATGATTATGCAACATGTATAAGAAAAAACATTAATTGTTACCCCAAAAGACCCCCAAGCCACATAGGTATTACTGGTGTTGAAAACATTAATCATTACCTGACAGTTTATAGGCTAAGAGTTATAAAATTAAAACAGCAAAAAGCTAGTATGCTTCAGCCATCAGTACGGAGAGTGAGAGGCAACAAAATCAGGATAATTTTTTCCTTTGTAGGAACGTGCATCAAATTTCCAGTGTCAGGGACTTTTCTGTTAGCAGAGTTTGTGATCTCAGTTTCTCTCCTCCTTTAACAGGACAGTGATAAAGGCCTTTTGTACTCCTGCATTAAGCTTTTGTCACAAGTCTCTCTTCTATATTCGGTTCCTTTACAATTGTGTTCCATATCTGTGTCGCAGTATCTCAAACCGTCTTCAAAACAGATACTTAAATACTGCAATAGATCCTTAACAATGCAATTTGGAGGTTCAGTACAGAGAAGATGGGTTCCTGCAGCTCAACCTATCCAGCAAACTGGTTCTTAGAGTTCACTTCTGACAAAAAAGCAGTTTGTTACACAGCCAAAGACTAATGAATGAGCCAAGACAGCATTGTGTTTCTTGCCATTCAAAAGCTATTTGTAAAAGGGAGAGAAATAGTTTTGTTTGTGGAATACTGGTGTGTCTAACGCTGATTTTCAAACATTCAAGGGTACCAAATCACAACCTGGAAGTTTATTTCCATCAAGAGGAAAATGTTGAACAACAAGTGTTGATCCAACTCAAGTCACTACTTATTTGTTGGGGTTTTGTCATTTTTCCAGCAGCTGATGCAACTCATTGACTTGCTTTTTGTATAATTAACATCCTGAAAAAGAACACTTACTACATAAAGATCTAACAAGGGTATCAGAGTTTAGAAAAGAGCAGATGGATTCTAAGGCTTTTGAATCCCCTTGGAAAAAGAAGAAAACAAGCTAATAAAAATTGTCTAGGTCAAATCCATAGCATGATTATATCTTATGAAGTCACTCTAAACCAAATTCACAATGCAATTAATTTTCATGGAGGAACAGTCAGATTGGATTTAGCGTAGTAAAATATTAACGTCTTCAACAATAACCCAAGCTAAAATGTACTAACAAGTACAATGATTGAAAATTCATAATCAGTTTCTGTGCTTGAATACATCCTGTGGGGCAAAGTGTCACACTCCAGCAATCTGGAGCCCATTTTTCCTTCTGTCTGCTTGTGATCCTATGAATTTAAGAATACAAGAGAAAACTATCATCCTTTTGATGCTGGAAAGCTGATCAGAAATGCCTTTGGACTTGGCAGATCTGTTGAGCATATGTGCAAATGGTTGTCTGTCATTTAGTGTGTGACTCAAGACACATTGTCAGGGATGGACCCATGGCCAGCCGCAGCTTCTGGTGGGTAGTGACCAGCTGCAGAATAAAATTTTGAAACCAAAGAACTCAACTATTGCTCAGACAGATCTGGCTGTAGGCAGTTGTGGCTCATGAAACAGCAGCAGGCTCTTCCATGTGCAAAAAGTTACAGTGTAATCTAAGACTTTTTCCCCGTGATAAGGTGTATGATAATCATATCAGCACTGGTTTGGTGGTTGATATGACCTCCCATACTCTTATCTGTGCCCTGCAACAACTAAGTCTCCCGAGGTGGCCCAGATGTTTTTGTATTTTCAGTCTTGTTGTTTCTAAGAGTTGGTACTTTTAGTTTGTATGCATTTATTCATCTTTTGTAAGTCTTTTGTATGTCTAACCTGCACAGCAGCTGCAGCAGGTTAGACATAAAAACACCAGCTAGTGGATTTTCAGCCCATTACTTGTCAAAGGGAAGTTCAGACCTCACATCTAATTCAATGTGTTCATCCATCATTCACAGAACATTCCTGGCACTCTTCAAGAAAGCATTTCAATAAGGTTTGTGAAGTGCATTTAAGAAAAATGAAAAGCACCTAGTCCACTAACTTCGTGACTGTAGTGTCTTCAAAAAAGTCATGGCATAACACATGAAAACCAGGAGCTGTGAGTGAATAAATATGCTAGTGTAAACTGTAGTCTTCTAATTAAAACTCTGTGGGAGAAAAGGTTTTCTACCATATGCTAGTAGCAACAGTATAGTGCTAAAATTAAATTGTGGTGGACCCAATGCATCACCCTTAATACTAATTGTTTCTATGCAATACAACATAAAAATAAATAACTTTCTCAACTCTCTTCACTGGCAGTGCCTGATATATAATGGAACATCTTTTTGCTAACACGTAATCCTGACTTATGCTGAGGCAGTGCGATAGAGAAAAATTCTCTTTTTAACAAATATGGTGGGCTGAGTATCCCTGTATTAGCTTTAGCCGTGGACTGGCATCATAGCTTGTGTTTGCAGGGTAGCATTTATTTTTGGTTAGGCCCCTTTTCTAGGAAGGCGTTGGGGTGACACAGATCCCTTCCTTCCCTACCCTCTGATGAAGTATTCTTCAGCACTTTTAAAAATATATCTGTCTCCTCTCCTCTCCTCTCCTCTCCTCTCCTCTCCTCTCCTCTCCTCTCCTCTCCTCTCCTCTCCTCTCCTCTCCTCTCCTCTCCTCTCCCCTCTCCCCTCTCCCCTCTCCCCTCTCCCCTCTCCCCTCTCCCCTCTCCCCTCTCCCCTCTCCCCTCTCCCCTCTCCCCTCTCCCCTCTCCCCTCTCCCCTCTCCCCTCTCCCCTCTCCTCTCTCCTCTCCCCTCTCCCCTCTCTCCTCTCTCCTCTCTCCTCTCTCCTCTCTTTTCTCAAATAGGGGGTAAAATCCAAGCTCAGTGTTTTTAGAGAGATGTAAAACATCAAGCTTCTGGATGCAAACCATGTACTTGGAATTAGAAGGTAGGAAGATACTCAGGATAATATGTCTTATTTTACCTTTTACACTAGTATTCGAAACATAGACACATTGAAACATGAAGACTCCATGGGCTCATGGAAGCAGCATGATCAAACTGGAAATCAGCCTGTTGATAAGTGTTCTTATATCTAAAATGAGCTAAATACATGCCTCTGGGATATTGCTATTTGCATTATCACTCCTCGACCTGAAGGAAAACAGAGAAAACAAAAAAATGCAAGAATTTTTTTCTTCAGTAAGGGATTTGATATTGTAATAGTGCTCTCTGTTTTCATTCCTTTTCCTTCATTTTGTCAGTTTTAACTAGGCATAATTCTTTTCCTTGGCTTTATAATTTAAATAAAGGGTCTGAGATCCAAGACCAAGTAACTAACAAAAATGTCATAAAGCTATACTGGTACTGTGCTATTAACGATACAAAGGCCTGATCCAGCAACAGATAATTGCAGAAGTGTTTCCTCCTTATATATTTTTAACTGTAAGAAACTGATAATAGAGCTCAAGGTAAAATCAGATAAAAGTTCAGTTTGCTATTGAGAGTCCCCAAACGGATATTATGAATTGATTCCATAACCAGAGTCCTGATTTAAGAACAATCTTTAAATTAATTGTTTTTCTTTCCATGTTTTTGTTTATCTGATTGTATATTTGCAGAACATGAATTAATAAAACATGCATGACATTGTCAGTGTGCTTTCTGCACTTTTGTGTGTTCTGTGAATGTTGTCTTTTTTTTTTTTTTCAGAAGAAATATCAAGTAACACGTAAAGAAAGTGAGCAGTTAAAAACAAGCAGTTTAACATTACTTCCAGTAGCATGATTCTGAAAAAATTCTAACAATATTAAGGACCTAGAATGCTAGATATTGCATAAAATCACAGTAGGAGTTGTTTCTTATACTCTCCTTCCAAAATTGCCAGTTGAGAGTCAAGACAGAGCTCCTATTTATAGATGAAGAACAGCAGAACAGACTGTAATACATCTATTTATTTACAGAGTTTATGATGTATTCTTTGGGGGAAAAGTAAATAAAATAAACTTCATTGCATGGGCATCATGTATTTTGAATTATGGAGATGCATTTTCTAAATTCTTATGATTTACATTTTGACCAATATACTTGTTTTGAGAAATAAATACACCATCATCATGCAAATAAACCAGTGCAAGGAATTCATAAAGAAGGACAGAAAAAGTAACCAGTAATTCTACAGCATTACAAATCCCAAGGATTCTTTTCTTGAGCAGAACTAGCAACAACATAAACTGGTAGAAATGGCCACCAGGAATGACAAGATTTGGAATTGCATAGGAGCCAAAGAAAACAAAAATGTAGCTCTTGACTTGCATATAGGACCTAGTATGATCCCAGATTTTCTGGCAACTGAGAGTGTTCTTAGTTCAGTTTCAGGTCACAGCTGAAAGGCAGGAAGGAAGGTTGTTTTTGTTCTTTTTTTTTTTTTTTTTTTTTTTTAAATGGAGAAAAATTCTTCTCTATTTGTTTAAAAATGGTCATCTGAATTTCCACATCTACTGTCAACCTTATTTTAGGACTTAGAATTAGTTCAGAACACTTTGTACAGGTTCTTGCACCAGTAAAGTGGCATTAGTTTTGACTTAGCTTAACATTTTAGTTCAGTATTTTAGATTATAAAATTACTCCTCCACTACGGTGAGTTTGACTCCTGGCAGGGTTTAACTGGGAGAAAAAAGTTTCAGGGAGAAAACAGAGAAATCAAGCTGATAAGCTTTAGCAGTAAGATACTATTAAGTAAGGGATACTAAGGACAATGTTAAGATTTATTTTCTGCAAATGTGTGGAACTCAATGGATAATAAAGTATATGCAGAAAAGAAAGATAAGCACACAGTTTCAATTCTGGTAAATCTACACAGTGACAAAAACAAATTGTTTCAAGTTTGTGGTATCTCGGCCTTCAGTTAATAGCAGCTGGCCACTGCCCCCCTCTTTGCTAAGAAATCTCAGTTCTGGTGAAGTGTTTTCCATGGTTACATAAAAACAGGTATATCTGACTTCTTCTATCAGGTAAAAGACCTGTGAATGCACCTGATGATTATGTATGTGAAAGAAGAAGTTGATTAAATGTTTATCTCTAAGAAAATATTTGTACAGACGTGTACACTTTCTGCTTGCTGCAGTCTTTGACTTAAAGGAAGACTGTGTACTGGCACAAAAACATCAGGCTGCCTGATTGAAAGAGTTAGTTGCAGGGCTAGCTAGCAAATTTTGAGCAAAGAAACCAACTGCAGAAAAAAGGTCTGCTCACTTGTCTGTTATCAAAAAACTGTAGAATGGATGCATGATGTATGCGAACACTGTTGATAACTTTTATATTTGAATTAGCATTATAAAAAAGTAAATAAGAACTTTAGGGGGTGGGAGGGAAAATTTGCCATGGTGGGTCCTGTCAGACCATGTTCTTCATGGCCACCAACTAGTCACCCCAATGCATCTGAGAGAGATCTCAAGAGGGACCTTGGTCTGGCAGCAAAAGGGAACAAATAAAGCTTCAGCTCTTTGAATGACCAGGCAGCAGGGGCTTGTTTTGGTTGTACCGGCTTTAACAAGTGTTGTCGTTTCTATACAAACATTTAAATTCTTGTATTTTTATTTACACTGCTTGATTAGAAGGGGAGAAAAAATGGTTCTCGTATGTAAACATTCAATATCTACCTTCTGTTCTTGAAAGGGGAACAGTCCTTTTTTTTTCCTGTGAGAATGTTACAAGTTTTCAGAAGAAAAGGGAGTGTTCTTGAGTAATACAAAGTAATAACTGAGTTGCAAAAATGAGTGTAGGAAATAGTTTTAAAATCTGAATTGAGAACTGTTTACCTCTAGCTGCCTCCAGTAGCCTTTCCTTTACACAGAATCTTGTCATCCATGGGTGTCAAGGAAGATAATAAAAAATAGAATAAAATTGAGATTCAGGTAATTGACATTCAGATAAATGAGAAGATTTGTCTAAGGATCTGCACTTATGCTAACAATGCAGGTAGAAACAGCATCCTAGTCCTTGCAAGTATCTACTGTCCAAAGGAGATAACATGATAACCTGATATTTCTCATTGTGTCATCCTCTTGCCTGGATTTAAGAGGAAAGAGCTATCCCCTGCTGTATAGTCATCACCATTTGCCCGAAACATCCTCTGGAAATCTGTAACTGAAATTCTGACTTGAATTTTTTTTCACCTGTGTAGGAAGTGACTCAGCTCAGCAGGATCTGGTTGTATGGCAGTCTTCAAAAAAAGCTACTAATTGTATTGGCTGAATAAATAGATGTGCTGTGTCAAATGCTTGAACTGAGATTACACACACAGCCCTGTGTTCAGACCATAGTTATGCTGTGCAACACAATTAAAAAAATATCCTAAACTTCTCCCTGGAGATCAGGAAAATCTCTGTGGATCCTGGACTGTCCGGCAGATAGACACTAATTGACAACAAGACCAGTGTGTGGGAGACTGGACATGCCATGAAACATACCTCCTCTGTTAAAAAAAAGGCTGTGAGATAGAAGTTATGGTGTCTGCCTTGATGTCAGACCCTTTGGATCAGAGATTTGAGAGAAGCCTGCAAAGTTGTGTCCTTTCAAAATGCAATTTTCAAAGTGAATCTGTCTCCAGCTGTCACAAATGCATCGAAGACTGTGACAAAGTACCTTTTGCTGGATTGAATTTTTTCATGCTCTGGGGAAGTAAACAACTGTTTTCTTAACCTGTCATCTGTTTGTCACCATTCTCTAGTAGGAGGCTTTTGTGTTAGGAAGAAGTAGACCTTTTACTGAAGCCCCCCCCCCCCCCCCCCCCTTCATGTTTCTGTCCCTCTAGCATACTTTGGAAAAGATGCAACCCTGATGGCTTTTGGGTTGGATAGAAGGAAGACAAAGGGCTATGATAACTAAATGAATTTGAATACATATTTTGAAGTAGGTTCATAGAATATTTTGGTTTCAGGATGAATTCTCTTACTAATAGGCTGCTGGCAGATTTTCTCATGATTAGAAGCTTTTCTGTCCTCTAGAAATACAATTTTTTTCTAATGTATCCCCACTGGGAATGCAAAAATGCTTCATCAGTTGGGGGTCCTCAAGCAAAGATGTACCAATTCTGTCTTGAGCTATATAATCCCGTTATCAGACAATTGCTTAGAAGTGTATTCTGTTTTCTCCTTGTTGCCTACCTCTTCTCAGAAAACGGCAGCCTGCAGTTCTAAACATGCTTTGGAAGGATGGGACCAGTTTTGTCATTTCTATTTGCCATACAATTCTTCTAACCAGGAGAAAAAAAGCCTTGTATCATGATTAAGAACCTTTAATTTCTATGCATATCCTAATAAATCTAGCACTTCCCAGAATATTACCTTCCAGAAACAACCAAAGCAAAATCACACCCCCCAACCAAATCCCTCATGAGGGATTGTTGCCCTATGAAGTGTGTTCCTTGTAGAATTCCAGCTCCTTTTTGCCTGGTTCCAATCACTGATGCAAGCTAAAAGTTGAATAGTAGGTATATCTTTTAAAATGTTTTGTGTTTCTTTGGAAAGAGAATGAAACATGGCACGCACATTTATTTGTGCTGCACTCCTCAGCTCTCTAATCAGGTAGCTCTGAACGATTTCGGCCACTGATGATTTGTTCAACCAACTGTATCAAAACAAAAAAACGTACCACAAATACAAAACCTGAATAGAAAGTTAAAAGTTTATTTACTTTAAGGTCATATTGACTTCAATTTAGTCCCAAGATCTTGAGGGTTGGAGAGAGTTCAAGAAAGTATTTTAAAATATTGGTTTCATAAGTACTGAAGAATACTGTTCTTCCACTAAAAATTCATGCTGAAAGGTGTTTATTTTGTTATTTTCAATTTATCACCAATATTCAGCTTTAAAGAGAAACAATCAAGTCAAGAACACAAACATCAGCAGATAATTCAACTGGCCAAACTTGTAGAATGGGTACAGAAAAAATGAAAATAAACAATGAACCTGCCACAAACCAGCCACAGACTGAATACCTATTTGTCCATGCTAAAATAATATGTTAAAAACAAACTGAGAAAAGAAATCAAGCTTGTAAACTAATATTGCACTAACTCCAGGAAGAATATTATTCATAAATTTTCTGAATAGTTTTGCTTGATGATCCAGTCTAACCATTAGTGTGGATAGGGTACCTCTAATTTGTTCATGATAATTAATTTCTTCTTAAAGCATGAACAGTGCTCTGGGTTGTCAACAAACAACCCAGCTGGGGTACCTGCTGTGAGTAGGCTTACAGTCTAATTATCTAAGAGTAATCTGCTCCAGGATCATGATGCCAAAAAAAGTGCAGTCTTTATCATGCTCCATTTTCATCTTTCTGAAACTGCTCTTCGCCACATAGGTATAAAGGAAATTATAAACTTCTTTCTACATTCTCCATGTCATCAGTTTGGGAGAGACTGAGACCATTACTAGTCATCCTCTGTGTTAATATTCAGTGTATTAGAATGGAGGAGGAACTTCCCTGTTGCTAGTGGATGGTGGCATTCTTGATGGTATATGCACAAGATGTGAGAAATGGCTCTGTGCTGTGTGGTGATGTGAGTGAACTGAAAATGATTTCTTGTCATCCTTTTGTGATGCTGGGTAGCTGGAGGATTTTCTGTGAACTAAACATCTACAAAGTCTGCATTTGAGAAACCAAAACCAATAAAACCCCCCAAGCATGGCCTTCGGACCATTGCAGTTTTAAAACCCAGCTGGATGTTGTTGCACTGCCACTTATTTCAGAACAGATGTCTACCAATGGCTTGGATGCACATCTCATCTTGTTTTTCTGACTTCAGTAGAAGCAGCATATAAAATAATTTAAATGGATCACTAGTGTTCATGTCTCTAGATGGCAGCTCAGACTGATCAGCTACCCACATAACTCTGCATCTCCCTCCCTGGCATGTTGCATCATGAACCACTCTCACCATGTTCACTCAATAACTATATCATCAGGTCATATGGATGTAGACCATTACCAGGAGCAGAAGGCCAGGTCTGGTGGCATTTATATGCCTCATGTTACTGAACTAAGGTAGCAGCTCTTGAGCCTACACATGACCCCATTGTGGTATCCTGACTGCCACAGTCCTCCAGCTAATGGTGGCTGGAACTGCACTGTGGCTCTTCTCCCTCTGCTGCTTGCTAAGTGACAATGAAGGGAAGGGAACATTAGTGTGATTGCACTGCCCTCAAAACTTGTGGTGTATAAAAGTGACTTCAGAGCTGGCAAATTCAACAGCCACTCTCTACAAGAAAGCTTGTGTCTGCCCTGCAACAGCAGCGTGTGTTCTTCAGGATCCCAATGCCCCTTGCCACACATTTCCGTGTAGTCAACACAGATTTCCCATGCATGTGGCATGTAGCATTGAGAATGCTAGGAGACAAATGTGGCATATGGGTAGATTAATCAAGAAAGATACTGTTTATTCATCTGGAAAGGACTGGTGAAGTACAGGGGAGGGCTTAACCCTGACATTCTGAGTTACAGTGAGTGCATATGTGACATGTGTATTTAGAAATTCATCACTCTGCACATCAGGCCAAACCAAAATAACCTTCCTTTAATAACAATATCTATGTCTTGCAGCCCTAGGTCTTCTCAGCTGACAAGTTTTTTCAGGTGCTGAACTATAACTTGGAAGCAAAGCGTGTGTGCTTGACCAGATAGAATTAATGCATGTGTCAGTATAGTAGCACCCTGGTTTGCCACCCACAGTCCTGGTAAAGAAGGACAGAGGACTCTGTAGGTCCTCTTCATGGATGTCAGTGGAATAACCTGGCTCTCCCAAAGGGAGAATGTTCACACATGTTCACATATCTCCCAGAAGCAGGGTGCTTTCCGGTATCTGGATTTCCATGTCTGTACACACATGGGTTTTACACCCTCCTTTAAATCCATCACCTCTTCCACCTAGTAAATAAAACTTCATTTTTCTGTCCCCTATCCTCCTTGTTTTCCTCAGGTAATTTCCATCTCTAAACAGATTAAACTCCCAAAATGTCTTACATCATATTATAAACCTAAAATTGAGCATGAGAAACCATGCTAATATGGACGCTGAACATTGCCACTCTCTCCTGAGTCAGCACAATAAAATGGTTCAATGCTGGATCTATGTGCAATGTACTTCAGCTAGCTGACCTGAAACTGGCTTGTTTTCAGGTCTTCTCATTTTGGGTCATTAACTCAGCTTCTACTTCACAAGTTGTCAAAGAACTACTCAAGCAGAAAAAGATCTACAGTATGTCTACAGAACTGAACATTATTTATTGTTAGTGGGAAACTGCAAATCAATTCACTTCATTCTCAGAAAAAAAACCACAAGCAAACAAAACAAAACCAACAACAAACAACTCGATGGCACTGTGTACACTCACATCTTGCAGTGCTCGTAGATTTACACAGGAATCTTTCTCTTTGCTGATTTTCCACATTGCTTATCTTCAGGCAAATATGTAGGCACTGTCTGCTGGTTTCCCGTTATCCCTGAAGTAGCTCAGCTGCACCAGAAAAGCTTGAACACTCTTGGTTCCTTTCCTTACAGACAGTATGTGTGCAATTGCACCTGGCTTGGTCACATATCTCTGAAGTACGGCAGTAAGCATTGCATGATCCTCAATACTTTACAAAATGAGTTGGTCCTGAGATAGCCAACACCCAGATGACCCCATGCAGACAGAGCACATTATAGAACTTCAAGATTTGTAAATGAAATTATTTAATGACAGTCCACACTCAAGATCATTTTCTGTAACAAACAGCCCCACAGGTAATTCTGAGAACAGCAAGTACCCGCTTTCCCCTTTACCATTTTTCTGCACTGGATGGAGGTGGGGGCAAGAGATAAACAGTGCAGGGTTTTTTTTGATTCCAATAAGGCAGAACAACAAATGGCTTAATAAAATAACTGCTTTAATAAGATAGAATAAAAAGAGAAATATAGATAATAAACAAAGAATAAAAGGAGGAATATAGACAGTGAAAAAAGATCAAGTCTTTTAAGATGCTAGGAACCCTGATTTTGTGCAGCATTGCATAGATCCCAGAAGGATTTTTCCATGGCATGCTGCACAGATCCTTTTGGTGGAGAGTTCCTTCCTTTTTCCCATGTCATAATGCCTTTTATTTCATTTAACAAACAGAATAATGTATTTTCTCCTGATGTTATGAAAGATACCAGCGTGCAACACATGCCAGCATGGGGCACTCCACCACATTTCCTTAGAGCAGATACTCATTCGCAAATGGGCTGCTCAGGCCCTGAGTACAAGATCCGCTGCAGAAGGTAGAGCTTGCTCAAGATCACTAACTCCTCAAATACAATGTCTTCTGAAAGTTCCCGATAGACCGTTGTAAAGACAGGTATGTTACTGCACCAGATCAGAGTAGCTGTCCATCTGCTCTGTTATTTTTCTTCAATAGAGACCAATAGCACATTTTCAGAAAGCAACGTGCACACACACACACAAAGGGAAAAAAAAGGCTGTGACCAAGGAACCTAGAGACCATGGGGAAAAGGGGAAGGAGAAAGGAATTAGTTTATTCTTTTATGCATTATGGAGACTGTGTTGGGCTGTAGTTGTCTGGTTAGATGATGAATATGTTGAAGACATTCAAGTGATAAAATCTGTATGACTTAGATTCATAAGGGAATCCACTTTTAAAGTTAATTTGACTCCAGATTCAGAGGGAAATATATGTGCACGCTTTGTTCTTCTACTCCTCTTCCCAGAAACATTAGCTACAAAAAGTCTCTCAGTCTGTAACTTAACATCTGTTAGAATTGCACATATACACGTTTCATATAAAGACTTTCAAAGTCACCATGTATCAGGGTATAGCACTACTGCTAGTTTTACATGTCAGTCAGTCTTAATATCTGCCAGCAGAATGAAGCAGTCGGTTTCACTGGGAATTACTTGCAGTCTCAGAAAGGCAGCAACTGGTCACACGCAGTTCATGGTCAGAGTCAAATGTGGTTACTAAACTTATGTCAGCCCTCACCTAACAAGAATTCATGCAAATGCACAATTTAATTCACATTGTTTTTTCTCAGTATCTGGAAACTTCAGTCACCAGGAAATAAAACTTCAAGAATTTTTCCACTGATGTAACACCTGACACATATTAGATGTTGCCCAGATGAGGAAGAAGATAGCCTGTGCATTGGGGAAATTATAAATTTACAAATATGCTATTGATTACAGCTTTAATAATTAGTGACAGTAATTCCTATTCCTATTTGGATGCACAAATTTTAAGGAATGTACAAAAAAAAAAAGGAGAAGGACTTAAGCTACCAAACCTTTCATCTTTATGTTCCCTATGAAGAAAGTATGGGTATTTTTTTTTTAATTTATACAACTGCATATGTACATATACATATTTGTACATATTCATCTGTGCAGCTTAAGAACTGCTACCATCACTTAGGCTTTTGTGATGTCCCATTTCGATTATGAACATTGCTGAAAATATAGTGAGGTCTGACAGGCAGGTTGTTTCTTTAGTTCTCAAGCACTTTTATGTTGATAAGGATTTTCCAATCAATGCCTTCCATTATCTGCCAGCAATGTTAATTGAAGATGTATTCACATCAAACACTTCTATCTTATCTGAAGAAGGTGTGTGGAACAGAGTTCTAGTACAATAGAAATAGTAATATTCTGAGACTGTAATTATATTCACACTTCAAGCACTGCTAGAATTACTTGCAAGTTAAAACTATGAAATGCTGCAGTTGTTGTGTCTCTGGATTAATGGTGAAGAAACATTTAATATCAGGTAGTAGATGGGAACTTCCCAAACTCTCTGAAATGAATTTTATATTATTTAGCAGTCTTTATGAAACAGCAAAATCTTAAACTTTTCTTAGAAAATGAATATTCATCTGGTACGGAGAAAACAAAACAAACAAAACAAAGTAGGAATAAGTTTTATTTTCTTAAAGCTCAAGACAAAACCACTTTTTGGACCCCCTTTCTACATCAGAGAGAAAAGAAGGGCCCAGATAGATTTTTACTCTAATGTTTCAAGTTATCTTATCAAGGTTCTTTTGAGAGTTTTCTTGGTTGGTGCAGTAGAGTTCTTGTCTTGGTGGTCACATTTACTGAGCCTGTGCAGTCTCCACAGAGCCTTGGTCACTCTTTTGACCCTCCAGAAGGGCAGAAAGGATATAACCCTATAACCCTAGTAACACACTGCTGAGGAGTCTCCCAACTTCTCAGATGTGGGATGTCAGTCAACATGTGGCAGAGCTGCAATGCACTTATGCAGCAACTTGGGTGACACTATCTTCTGCAACAACAAGTGATGGCCTGAGGTTCTTTTTTATTTGGTCTGGACTACCTAGAAGGAAGATTATTTCCTCTATGGTGATCCTTATTTACTGTCTCACTAGGACAATTGCCTGAGCTTCCATGGTCAGAAAAGGAAGAAGAGATGCCAAGAATGCTCATTTCCATTCTGCTGCACTCTTATTTCCTCAGATATATTCTATGTCTGGCCATGTCTGGGAACCAACCAGTGACACAATGAAAATTATTTTGAAACTAGGATTGAAAATGCTTTTGATGTTCAGGATATGATAAATTTTCTAACTTAAAAACTATAATTCCAGTTTCTTCCCTCTACAGATACCTGAGGTGCTTCCACGGTACACCCCTTTGGACAGCAGGACAATAGGAAATGGTCTACAGGAGACTCCATCCAAGACAGAGCCTCTGCTTTCCAGGGAAGAAACTGAGCAACACTGAAATCTGAAAGATAAACCGTCAGCAGACCATTTTAAGAGTTGCTGCATCAAAAGCCATGAAATACATGTGAGTAGGATGTGTGTGGGATGTACCTAAGAAGCAGGGAAAAGCCACATCATTTCCATGTTTCCTTCCCCCAGCAGCTGTTGTGGTCTGTTTGTTATGGACTGGAGACTGGTGTTGCACATGTCTCCCATGAAATATGATTTGTGATATTACCTAGGAATGAAGGAATTCCTTTATGACAGCCTTGTGAGTGTGATTGTGATATTTTAGAAAGAGAAAAATACTTTTTTAAATTCACACGATTAAATTACTAAGAGCTGGGAGAAAGTCAGGGCTTTCAAGACTCTCTTAAAATAAGTTACTGTTTTGGGTGCCAGGCAGGAAAAGTTAGGCTGACAGAAACTACTGAAATTCAGGGAACTGTAGTTCTTAGCGCTGCTACTGAGTATTGTTTTACTTACAGGTTGTACTGAGCTCACAGAGGTCAGCAATAGATCTCAGATTAACCTAAATGGAACAGAATCAAATACACTAGTGAATCCTGCAGTTCTTTGGGATATTTCAAGTTGCAGCAGTATCTCTTGATTGCTAATTACAAATTATGGTCATAAAAATTGTAATTTACAATTGAAGTTTCTCATAGTGAAGTAGGGCTGCATTGATTAGCTGAGAACTGGTGGCCTCCTCCTGCTGGACAGCTACAACACAATTAGAGGCAATGCAGACTCCAATTAAATAAGATATAAATTAAGACTTACCTTCTTTACCTACGTTTCTGTAAAAAGCTTCCTCTGCGGCTAAAGGACATCTTTTCATAGGATGATAGTCTTACCCTTACGGAGAACGATGCCCGTTCTTTGCTGTTGAAGTCAGTACTTCTGGATACACCCATGATTTGCTGTGTACTGTTCTTTTTGTCTAAAGAGATGATCTCAGTAACATGTGGGTAACTGCCTTGAGACTATTCAGTTCCCATCCTCTTTCCTAAGGATGCCAAAAAGATGAAAGATTATGTAATGTGTCCATATTTTTGTTGAGGATAATGATAAACCAGCAACAAACTTGTCCTAACAGCCAAAGGGAAATCAGACATTTCTTACTTCTGGCAAACGTTGACTTGAATTAGCTTTGAATCTGTGAAATGCCCTAAACACTCCTCTGCGTCTCTTGAACAGTAGTTTCAGATTTATTTCTAATCTCTTCAGAACAAACTTTGGCAGGAAAATACATGTGCTTGTGGGTTGTAAACCTCTATTGAAACTGCTTAGGATTTGGAAATCAAAGAATCATGGACATAGAGTTTTGATGGGAGGATAAAAACTTAAGGAAGAGAGAGCCTTTGATTTTCAGAAATCAGATCCCCAGTCTCTAACTATAAAGCTGAGAATTTGTCTGAAATAATTGCTAAGGTTTAAGGACCGAAGTAGGAAATACAGCTGTGCTGCTTTGATAACTAGGATTGCTTTCAAATCCATACTCCCCAGTACAAGAGTAAGCAGGAGTATGTAGCACAGAGTCAAGAGGTCAGTCCTTGGAGTACTTGCCCTACAGCCAGCTGGGGAGCAAAAAGGATGAGGGAGTAACCTTGTACAGCTGATCTGTAGCTCACTTTGACATGGCTTTGCTATGAGGGTGCTTATGGCTGTGTCACACAGTTGCTTGCAAAGATAATGAAATAATGAAACACAGATTTGCCTTGTTCCACAGCACTTTCTCTTCAACACAGAGGAGTAACTTTGGAGAAAAACAAACCAAAACAAAATAACTTATTTTCTTATCATATTTTAATTTTTTTTTCTATCTTTCTTTCCTGCAAAGGTGATATGAAGTAAAACAAGGCTTTTCAAGGAAATACCTAACTTCTCAGGAAAAATAATATTGTCTATTTTAGTCTATATTAGAACTCTAACTTAATTGTATTTCTACAATATTCCTATGAGGAACCTGAGTATCACTGCCATTTTACAAGTAACATAAGTCATAACTAACTTTTTTGTGAACTTACATTTTGTTCTGAAGTGGCAAGATGAAGGACGCAGGGAAGTACAGGCTGGCCAGCTTCACCTCAGTCCCTTGAAAGGTGATGGAGCAGCTAATCCTGGAAATAATTTCCAGTCACTTTAAGGGCAAAAAAACTAGCAGGAGTAGTCAGCAGGAATTCATATCATAAGCTTTTTATGATGGAAATACTGTCTTGATAGATGAAGGGAAACAGTGGACATTGTCTACCTTGAGTTCAGTTAGGTGTTCAACACCATCTCCTGTAAGATGCTCATAGAGAAGCTGATGAAAAGTGGGATGGATGAGCAGACAGTGAGGTGGATTGAAAACTGAGTTGAATGGCTGGACCTAGAGGGTACTAACCAGGAGTATGTAGCCTAGCTGGAGACCTGTAGTGAGCAGTATACCCCAGGGACCAGTTCTGGATCTGATATTGTTTAACATCTTCATTAATGATCAGGCAGAGTGTACCCTCAGCAAGTTTGCTGATGACACAAAACTGGGAGGAGTGGCTCATATACCAGAGGGTTGTGCTGCCATCCAGAGGGACCTCAACAGGCTGGAGAAATAGACTGACTCATAAAGTTCAGCAAAGGGAAATGCAAAGACTTGCTCCTGGCAAATGTTGAGAGCTGACCAACCGGAAAGCAGCTTTGCAGAAAAAGACCCAAGGGTCCTAGTGGACACCCAGTTAACTGTAAGCCAGCCACATGCCCTTGTAGCAAAGAAGGCCAATGGTATTCTGGGTGGATTAGGAGGAATGTTGTCAGCAGGTTGAGGGAGTGATCATTCCCTTCTACTTGTGACTGGTGAGTCCATTCCTGGAGTACTGAGTCCAGTTCTGGGCTCTCCAGTACAAGACAGATATAGAGCTACTGGAGTCCAGTGAAGGGCCACAAAGATGATTAAGGGACTGAAGTCTCTCTCATACAAGGGGAAGCTGAGAGAACTGGGACTGTTCATCCTAGAGAAGGGAAGGGTCAGGGGATATCTTGTTAATGTATATAAATACCTGAAGGGAGACTGCAAAGAAGATGGACACAGGCTCTTTTCAGTGACAGGACCAGAGGTGATGGGAACAAACTGAAGTATAAGAGATTCCCTCTAAACATCAGGAAACACTTTTTTACTGTGAGGGTGACCAACCACTGGCACAGTTTGCCCAGGGAGGTTGTGGAGTCTCCATCTTTGGTCATATTCATAAGCAGTCTGGCCACGGTCCTGAAGAACTGGCTCTAGGTGGCCCTGCTTGGGCAGAAGGGTCAGACAAGTTGACCTCCAGTGTTTCCTTCCAACCTTAACCAGTCTGTGGTTTTGTGAATTCAAACTCAAAAGCAGGAAGAAAGAGACATATCCTAGAGGAAGGTGTTCAGTGCTGTTACTTCAGTTGTTTATGTTTATAAAGTTGATTTCATGTATTATAGACACAGAATTATATCCTTGTCTAGATAACAGTCAAAAATAAATAGGCATGATAAAATCACCAAGATGTGATAACCACACTTGTATTGTTTATTATTTGCATGTTTTTAAAGTAAAATTGTTTTCCTGTTGTACTATAAAAATGCCACGGGGAAGATGCAATTCTGATGCCCTGTTTAAATAAATAGATGATGTTCCCTTCCTTTGAAATCAGCATGGTATCCTTGTACCTTCTCCCTATCCCCACTCTTTCTTCAAAATTAATGCCAACCTGAAGCACTATTATTTCTAATACAAAGACGAAACAGGCAGTCTTTGTCTACAAACTTCATTCAGAAATCGTAGAAAAGAGTTCCATTTATGAATTTCAAATACAATTTCTTTAATTATTTTCTATCTGAACATGTTTCCACCAAGCATTTTTCCCTGTGTGCAGAATGCAACATTTTGAAAGTAACACTTCTAATTGTAAATTGTTTTTTTCTAAATGCTTCTTATTCAAGTGAGTTAAGAAAACAGTAAAAGATCTTTCACAAAGACAAATATTGAAGTAGAGAATAAAATATTAGCCTTCTCTAGAGTTTTCAGTTGTCTTCTGTCACTTTATCATTCAAAACCCGATACTTTTAGAAATCACTCACAACATTATCAAAACAGACTAAATGGTTTCAGATTCTTTCTCTGCAAAGACCATAGGAAATCTGAACAACTGCGGAGTATAATGTGTGGGGGAGGCAGGGGTTGAGTATGTGCAAGAGGAGGATCCTAAGAGAATATGAAATAGTATTCACTAGGGAATGAACACGTGACATGGGTCTCTACATGTTTTATCAGATCTCCACTTCCACTTTTTTGCTTTGTTACTCTACAGCAAGAGAAGTTGCTGTATATCATCAGCATGATGTTGATGCAAGAAAGCATATTGAATTCCAGAAACAAATTTGTGAAAGAGGCTTCACGGATGGTCTAAAGCATGATGAAGTAAACTGTGAAGTTCTTTCACAGCTGTTTGTCTAGTCTACTCATTTAAAGACCTCTGGCAAAAGAGACTTCTACATTTTTTGCAGTCAGCCAGCTCTGATACCTTAGCAGTCAGAAAGCTCTTAATAAAGTTAGTTCTATTACAGCTGGAACTAAATTCTTCTGAGTCCATCCTCCAGGAGTCCTTTTGGCTCCTTTGATCACCATTTATGATAAAAAACTTATGTAATTAATTATCATATTAACTTCAACTTCCCACCTTCTTTTTCCTATATAAACTCATTCCTCTGAATTTTTCACCAAAGTGAACTTAACTTTCCTTGAAGTTATATTTTAAATACTGTTTATTCTTACAACTCTCTTCCCCAATTTCCCCCCCACCCCCTGCCGCCCAGATATTGACATTTATTTCCTTTTTTTCTCTCTTATTAAGGAACATTTTCCAGGTTTTTCTTTGAAATCACAGGGCCTTAAATTTAAACTTTCCTTTTAAAAGAGAAGCAAAACTGAGACTGTCAGAAAACCAAACAACTCTGAGGGATTTGACTTCAAGAAAAATGCCAAATATCATGAAGCTGGTGATTAAAATTGCAAGAGCTGGCAGCATGACAATTGCAGGTGATGAATATGTATGCCAAGGCTTTCCAGACATAGTAATTAACAGATTGATGTGCCTGAATGCTGCATGCAGCAAATTTAGAAATGAGGGTAACTCTTTGGATTTATGCTTTGTTCTGTAGTGAACATCTTGCTGTACCTCAGAAAACAGACAGGAGCTATGGCTAAAAGCCACAGAAGATAAATGAGAGAGCAGACTTGTTTGAGCAGCACACCACTTTCAGCAGCTGTGTAGAACATGAGTCCATGTATAAAGGATGTAATTTTTCTAACCAAAAGCAAAGCATTTTAGATGTCATTGTGAATGGATATGGATCATCTCAGCACTGTCTCCCTACATTCAGAGCACACCCAAAGCGCCCAAAGGTCAGTGTCTGTATTTGGGTCTCTGCACTTCAGAACATGACTACCATGTTCTATATGTGCACCATATGTGCAAGAGCCACAGCCTGGTCATCTGAGACCAGAAGCCGCTCACGTCTCATTACCAGACACGGCCTCTGCTTTCATTGAGATAAGAGGCATAGTTATACCAAAGGTATATAACTATGCAGATCCTTGCATAGTGAGAGCACAAGAAATGCTCTGAATGGCCAGGGCAATGGTCTAGCTAGACCAATATGCTGCCATGTATAGAAGCAAAAGGGGATGCAATTTTGGGACAGTATGTGAGCCTGCTCATTTCCTTTCTGAACTGTTGTGCTGGGGATATCAGAGTTACTCTCCTGCCCATTCACTTTGCCTCTCTGTGTATAGAGCTATGGTCCACAAATTTTTCTACACCATTTTTAGACTTTCTGTTGATATCTGCCTTCACAACCTCCACTGAAAAAAGTGCTTATTTTTTAATCTGTTTAAACCAACCTCCTGCTAGTTTCAGTGTGTCCCCTTTGCTATAGTGGGTGGTAAATACCAGATCTGCAGTCACTACCGCTTCTCTGAAAAAACAACAATCTGACATGCTGGCATAAAATGCACATTTAGCTTGACACTAGGTCTAGAGACAACAGAAGTGGAAGAAGTAGGAGAAGATGGATTTTGGGAAAATCCTAGATTAATTAGTGTAAAAGAAGGCACAGACAGGGAGTTATGAGAGAGAGCAGAAAATACATAGAGAATTACTAAGACTGCACAAGGAGCTGGGTAGAGATAGTGTTGGTGGCAAGACAGGGTACAGGTGGACATCAGTTTCAACTAGAGACAATTTTCCATAAATACCCTGCCACCTGCTTTCCACTGACTGCCTCCAGGATCCCACATCAATGGGCACAGAGAGAGCTTATGCTGTATCAGAGACATGCTGCCCTCTGCATAAAGTGTCCCTTAAGCACAAACTGAAAAACAAACAAATAAATTAACGGACATTTCTGTTTGCGTTTGCTTACAGCACTTTAACTAGATCATGCTGCAGGTGGCATCGTGTATCCTCAACCACATGATGATCCTGCTTTTTTTTTTTTTTTTTAAATTGGGTGTGTGAGGAGTTGTTATATTTCAAAATCTTAAAAGTTTATGGTCCGATTATTTCTGGCAAAGAGCACTGATGGTGAATGAGTTGTGTCTGTCAACTGTCAAATTAACAATCTGCCAGATCTTCTTTTGAAGACACATTAATATATCGACAAGAAGAAAACAAAAAACCAAAACAAACCACAAACATACGGAGTCAGGTTTTAGTCAAGCAAAGTCACTGAGAAGATTCAAACAGCTTGGTGTGTTTGATTAAATAAATGAAATATGTAGATGAAAGAAGATCCAGAAGCTTTTGATCCCTTTCATATGTTTTTGCTTGGGGTGTTGAGAATTGGGACATAAGATCATTTCAATATACCTGTCTCTGCTTTAAACAGAAATGAGTTTCTGTAGTAGGGACAACAGGGGAAAATAACATCTGATGTTTATCATCAATATGGAGGCACACAGAATGTGTAAATATGCCAGAGAAATGCATGCTAGATTTTCATCAGCTCTTCTATTTGAAATGGAGGACATCACCTGAAAGGGAAGTCTGATCCTGTGGAGAAATCAAGGAACTGATATTATTATTTATGGCCATCAGACAGTCAAATGAGGTATGAATGAAGGGTGGCTCCTTCCTAATGTAAAAGCAAACAAAGTTCTCTGTGTCTAATGTGGAAAGAAGGAAATCAAGGTCACCGGAATGGTCATACAGAAGTCTTGTGGGCCTTGGATTTGTCTGCTGTGGCACATGTTCTTTCCTGTATTGGCTGGTAATTTGATAATATTTCCATAATACATGTATTGTATAGCATTTTTTTTCAGTGAATAAAATAAACCATATATCAACATTCTGCTATGTTTTAAAAATGTTCCTGTCTTTAATAACTGACTATTATTATTTGTCTAATATCTTGCAGATGTTGTAAAATGAAGGGGATTGCATGAGAAAAGGATAACTGAGTTTATGAAGTTTCTCAGATCAAATACTCTCAAAAGAGGGAAATAGTACCTTTGCTCTTGCCCATGTACTTCGGTAACGAAGCATCTCTCCATAGCTCTGAGACTGGAAGATGTACTCAAGTATGCTACTTGTCTTTGAACTGGATGAAGAAAGCTCTCAGGGAAGCTGACTTGAGCATATGCTATTTCATGTTTATAAGAGTAACATGTTTCTATTTCAGGAAGGATCTACTTCTGCAACTGTGGCCCCCTTTTAAGTAGATCTGTAACATGCAAACTCATCCCTGTCCTCAGTTTTTTTTTCTTTTCCAAACTGTGCCACATATTGGAGAATATTCTAAATGAACACTCATTGAATATTGCTGTATTTTTAGTGGAAAGCAATTATCTTGATTCTTCCTTCTCTATTGCGAAGCAGTGGCATAAATCTGGCCATACTTTTCAACAACAGCTTGGAAAAAAAACCTGTTTGAGACATTAACTTGTTTTGATATTGGTGTTCTTATCTTTTAATCTGTCCAAGAAAGTGATCTGCACAATCTTGAAAGATTTATGTATTAGTTTCTGTAGGCTGTTGTAGTGAAAATTAACATAAACCACAGCCCTTGAGTCTTTTCTTAACAATTGTTTAGTCAGTGCATGCTAGTGAACCCTCCTTATTTATTTACTTGAAATACCTTACTGAGGGGCAAAAAGGAAGTGGCAGAAACAAGGCATCATGTTTTCAGACTGACCTTAGAGATTTCATGAATACGACAGCAGCTGAAGGTGCTCTTTGCACTAAATTGTGAGCAGTTGGTCTAATAGGAACATCCCCCTGTATCAACTGGAAAAAGCAAATGAGCTCCAACCTAGGAATCTCACCTCTGAACTAGCAATAACCCTCTCTAAGAAGCCCACTAAAATTCCAGGGATTTTCCAGGATTTGTGCACCTCTTTTGTAAACCCACACTTTCAGGCCAGAAGGTTTTCAAAAGCCACATCCCTGCTGTTAGTGGCATTGGTCCCAGGAATTTCTCCCCAGCCCCTAGATGGTGTGGCACAGATACATTGGACACCCACTTTCCTAAGCATTCAGAAAGGTCCTCGGCACTACCTAACTAGCCTTTTTATCCCTTTGAGACATACCTGCCAGCACAAGACATATGTCAGGCTGCCCCTCACGTGGATCGTGCACCCCCCCAATCTGCTTCCTGAAGATGATGCTGAGTCCTGCTGCCAATGACACTCCTGCTCCAGACACTGGGTTTGCTCCTTCCGTCCAAGCCACGCCAGACTTGATAACATATTGCAGATGGCTTGCATGAAAATTCAAGGTGATGACTTCAAAAGTTTAAGCAACACAGGGGGTAGGAACAAGAAAAAAATTAAAAAACACCAGCAAAACAAACAAACAAACAAACAAGTAATAGCATGCTAGGTAGAAAGAGTAGTGAGTACATTATTTTGAGGCCCCTAAGAGTGTCCATCATTTAAGAGCTTGCATTTTAATGAAATGATTGACTGGATTGTGCTTTTCCTCCACCTGTCTGTTTACTGTAGCATTTTGCTTTGCTAATCATCAGTCAAAAAAACCCAAGGCAAATCCCTGTATGAGAAGTTAAAACTTCTGAAATGGGTGCAAGTATTCTCCTATTCCAAAATGGAAGGCTACACTTGCCTGCTGACACAAACATCAAAGCAATAAATAGAAACAGGCCAGCAAGAGTTATAGGTAAGATAATAGGTTTTTCACGGTGCATTACCAAAAAGAAGAGTAGATTGGTTCCTACACAGGACATTAATTCTTCAGCTATAGCCTGAGCAGTGTGCAAAGTTTAAATTGATTTGTCCCAGAAGCATTTGAGAACAGTCACTTTACAAAATATTTTAAAATTTACTTATTAAATGATATACCTCATAGCACTCATTTGTTGATCTATTTCTCTGCTTCCTTCCATTGCCTGTGTCATGTAGTATCCAGACTTCTGTTCTGATCTCTGTATTTTCCTTCAACGAGGGGCTGTTTGCATTACAAGGATTGTAATAGGTTAACACCTGTCTGCCCTCCCTGGCTCCTATCAGGTCGTGGTAGTCAGAATCTCTTGGAAATGTTGTAAACTATAACTACAGTTTGGACCAAACATGGGAAATCGATCAAGTCAGTCTTATTTACAACGTACTCTGACGAAGAAACATGCACTTGAGTACAGTCACTCCAGAATATTTCTATCCTGCTAATAAGGACCATCCTTGCCTTTTAATTACCTTGTTTTCCTGCTTCAGCTCCCAACTACAGCTTCCCAGCCACAAGAGTGCTTGCCACAAGAGTGATATGCAGTTTCATGTGCAATTCTATCTGCTGCACGAATTCCAAATCAGCAGGCTTTGTGTTGGGCTCTTTGCACCATGCTGGGACTCCAACTCTTGGAGTCACTTCTCACTTTGCTGCCTCTCACTAAATTCTCTGTAAACCTTCCCCATGTCTCCTTGGATACTGGATGTGGCACATTCTCACAGCACTGGATAGCTGTTTTTGAAACATTTCTGAGCATTGCTTCTGCCCTGAGATCTCATCAGACCATCTTTCATTTATGCAGTAGAATTCAGCCATTGTCTCTAGTCCACTGTTCCATAAGATAAAAGAGAAAAAAAAAAAAATCATCCTCTCTCCTTCCTATTATTATGATGCCCTAGTGCTGGCCTGTCTGGAGTCCAGAACTAGCATTGCTGTTTTGTTTCTGAGGAACATTCTCTGTTGAAACCTAGAACATATCTTTTTCTTATAAATCTGAAATGTTTGTATTTCTCATGACTGGTTTAAAACTGACCAGGAGATGAAGCTCTTGGTTAGAAAATCATGTAAATTTCCATTCCTTCATGTGCTTCTGAACAAAATCTGACAGTCAAGGCAGTGTTCAGCTTGTGATTCAGCATCATGAGCAGTTGGCATAAGCTGGCTGTATCTTCCCTGGTTGTCTAAAGCAAGCTGTTAATCTGTATGGCCTAGTCTGCCCTTTATTTATGGCTGCTGTGTGTGTAAGCATAAAACCATTGCTTGATCTTTGTAGTTAATGTTGCAGCACACAGAGGCAGCCAAGATGTTTTGGCTTGAACCTTGTATTTAAATTTTTAAAGAACATTGATCTTCAAGTTTTCAGGGATGCCAGTGGGTGAAATAATGATCTTAGTGTTGGATGGGTCTGCAAAAGCGGAGTGAGCTGAGGTGAGCTGGACTCAGCCTGAGATCTCTCCCTTGCATGGTTCTGCACGTGATTTCCTGCAAGAAAAGGGACTTAACTGCATGCTGACTGAGATTTCATTTAAAAAGGGAGTCTGCTGCTGTGTGTGTTTGTGTGTTTATATATGGATACAAACACATTATTGATAGTTACATACCTCTATATTCCCTTTCACAGTGATAATGGACCCAATCTGAATGAAACATTTTTCCCCCCTTCAGAAGTAAGAAGTTTGGGAATCATACAGAGGATAGACATTTTCCTCTGACATCTAACTCTGTGCTTCCTGTAGCACACTGTTTTCACCCAAGTGCCTTCCCTCAGATTCTCTTTCCAGTCACCTTCAATCACGGACACATGTGGGAGAGCAGCATCAATGAAATTCAAGTCATTGCACTTGGAGAAACTGGGATGCATCAGGAGGATGTACTGGTCAGGGAATCAAGTAGGAGGAGGGAGTTTTCTGTTGGGGAGAGCTCAGCGAAGTTTGGGATAAAACGGAAGTCAAAATGTATGAGCAAGAGAACATGAGACCTCAACACTCATTATTACTTTTTTAAATTATCAATTGTGATAATGAATGAAAATTAAGTCTGTACAAAGTATAAATCTCTTCTCTGTCCAAACTCAGGACATCTATACAGATGTGTAAGGACATGCATCAAGAACAAGGAGGCCCTACAAACCTTTTCTTAGAAGTTACTTGCACAGTAGTCATGCTCTGAGGGGTTCATTCAAGCTCAGAGAGTTCATTACATGTTGCCGTGTATAAATATTCTATCTCACAGACCTTGCCTTGGAGGACTTAGCTGTAGGGATAGTTCAAGTAGTCAGCTCAATATATAGTCTAGGCGTATGGTGCAAGCTCTGAAGAGCTAAACAAAAACCAAATATTTTCTTCTTATTTTGCAAAGTCAGGTAAGGTCAGTTTGTATTGTTTCTAGTCCTGATATCAGGTGGGGAAATGAGCTGCAGGTGAGCTCTTTGGTAATTTCTATGTAGATTTTCCTTTTTTGCACTGTGAGGGACAGAAAATAGACAATTCCACCCTCAGTGCTCATCAAGGCTTTCTGCAAGACATCAGCAAATTATTGAGAAATACTGTTTCATCCTGACAACTGAACTTGCCTTGCACAGAACAATTCCTTGCTGGAAGGAACAGTTAAGTGGTAAAGAGGAGGCTGGGGTAGACTGGGGGCTTTGGCCCATTGGTGTAGCTGCTTTCCAGAAACTCCATAGCTGCAGGAGAACATAGAAGAGCTAACATATATTTGATGCCTTCTAAACTACCATTGACAGGGATGTATCTGGGTTCTCAGAGCAGAGCTGGGCTCCATTTGACATTGCGTGGGGATAGAGGGTATGAAGAGCCCTGCGAGGATGAATAGTTTCTTCTGACGATTAGGGAAATGGCTGTACTTTGTGACTCTATCAGGAATATCTACAGCAATGCCAAAGGGAGAGTCTTAGCTTGTGTGTGCCCTCTGTCCTGCAGGCAAGGAAACAGAGCTGCTTTCAAAAACATTTTGTAGGAATGAAATAAAAAGCAAGTTTAGAAAGACATTCAATAACTTACTGAAGTTGGGAGGGGGGAAGCAAGCAAAAGCATCAGTAATAAAAATATGTAGGTCTCTTGACAGTGTTTATTTAGTGTTTTTTTCCATATTTAATAACAATGAATATTGATTAAATAATGAATAAAATTTATTAAACACACATAGTCAAGTTAATTAGATTTTATTATTTGAGTAAGGAATTGGATATTAAAAATTAAAAATTCAAGTTTTCTGCCAGTAGCTGGCCTTGCAGAGTATCATAGGGAAAGAGTCAGTGCCCCTATCTAAGCAACTCTAATGTTTTCACCACATCTCCAGTCCTAACGTGTACAGAATGGAAGAGAGAGGGTACTATAAATATTCCATCTCCTCTGAAGATGATGCACAAATTACAGTAGACTTTTCTGTGGAGTGGAATTAGGTGATGAATAAGACCATAGAAACTGAATCCTGATTTTTGCTGCCACCCAGAAGTGCTGATTACTGCCTAGAAAAGACAAAAAGTAATAATTTGACATTTTTGCTGTTAAAGAAAAAATCTTACAAAGGAAGACTATAATAAGACATAGCCATATAAATAAATTAGGTGATGTACTAATAATTCAGGGCATTTTCTAGCAATTCTTCAGTTTGATTTCCTAAAATGGTCCTTTCACTTGGATATAGATCTCTTGTTCAGCTCCTGGCTATGTATATACTCAGATGTTCCATAGAATGATGGACCAAGTAGTTGTTCCATCTGCAATTTTTGGTGTGCATCTGTCATAACAGGAAGAGAAACCGGTGCTGTTCTGTGCTGTAGTACAAAAAAGCCATCAGGACTTTCCTTGGTACCCCACGGCTTGCCTTGATGGTTGCTCTTTTGACACAGACATTATGCTACATCACTGCAATGATTAACTGATAGCAAAGTTCCCAAGTGAGGCTACTATTACAGTGGCAACAGCCAGAACTCTCACTTCAGGCCTGCCCCCTTGTTTCCTACCACCCAGCCTTCCTGTGGAGCTGGGGCAGCATCACCTGCATGGCCCCCTCTACACCTCGACAGTGAGGAAGGCAAAAGGTTGAAGGCAGGCTGTGCTCAGGGCAAGGCAGAACAGTGGGGCATGTTCCCCAGCCCAAATGCTTCTGTGATGCCTATGATATGCGTGCAGATGCTTTCGAGGGGACTGCTTGGAGGAGGAGGTTGGATCCCTCAAGGAAGCAGTAAAAAACAACAGGGACCCCAGGTGCAGACACCAACAGAGCCATCTGTACCTAGTAACACATGCTCCGAGTCCATTGCCCGTGGCCTGCCAAACATATATGGCTCTGTGAAGGTGGGGAGCATGGCAGAGCTCCTGTTTTGGGTGCACACCACTGCCATGGAGTGAGCTGGGGGAGACAATCAGACCTCTGTTTCTTCCCAAAGACACAGTCCTTGGGCCAACCAGCCGGTGGTGTGCACCTGAAGCAGTGTTCCTGTCACCAAATGTGGGTCCAGGGCCATACGCTGTACCTTGGTGTGCACTCAGACTTTAGTTCATGCATACCCTGTGACTTTGGGGGAAGCAAAGTATTTTTTGTAGGATCCTGAATCGCTCATGTTTGTCTTGAATAAAAGTAGGACTAAACCTCCATGCAAAACATGGTGTCGTGCTGCACCCCCTGTGCCTGGGAAACAGATGAACTGACAAGAACTTCTGGTTTGCTACAGCCACATGGAAAAAGACTTACAGAAAATATGAAGAAAAATACTAGGTTGGGGTACAGTAAGAAAAATTTGAACATACATCAGCTGCAAGAAGTTTTCCCCGGAGCCCTTTCCACACCTGCTTTCTGGATATAGATGGTTAAATAAATAAATAATCTTTCTTTCCTCCTGCAGGTTTTGCTTGACAGCTTTGGGGGCTGGGGACTGGGTTTGAACTGATGCAGATGTGTGCATCTGGCATATTACTTCTTTTATTTTCTTTGTTTTAAATGTCTCTGCTGCCTGCAAACACAAACCCTTGAGGCAAATAGAGTTTTTCATTCTCTATTTTGGCATTTATATGCTGCCTATTATTATTCAATACTGACACCACAACAGTCTATGAAAGCCATAAGCAGGACCCAGGCCCTACTGTGCTGAGATCTACATAAATGTATACCTGTACCTTCACAGTAATAAGGAATATTATTATTATATCTCATTTTCCCAAAACTTGTTTAAATGCACATATACAGGGAAAACACGTGTAACACCACATACAAGTCCTGATAGTCAGGAAAATGGTCTAATACAGCTTCAAGGGCCATCTAGATGAATGGTTTTAAATTAAATTAAATCTATGGCATACAATCCAGAATCTGAACAATTAAGCATATACATACATACTTTAAGGGAATACATACCTACACTCCAGAATCTTCAGGCTTCCTTTCTCCAGACAAACTGTGGATATTCACACAGACCAAAGGACAGGTTTGAATACGTTATTGCTGCAAGCATTTCACCCTGTTCATTTTTCGGTTGTGTCCAATGAACTGCCTGATCATCTTGCATGTCCTAGAAGATTGTGATGTGCTCCCCTTGGGGTCATACTTTCTCCCACACAGTGCTATCTGCTCCTATCAAAATGATAATATCATCCTCTCCCTGCTCTGACACCTTGCCTCTCCTTCTTGTGAAAATCCTGAATTCCAGGACCTGGAAGAGGTTTTCAACATATAGCCTGCAAGGAACACATCCAAATGACTTACTCCACACTGGTGTCTACACGGAGCTGGCACTATCTAGCTAGTACCAGCATGCAATCTTTTGTGAGACCATGCTAGTGGGAACAGACTTTCCAGTGAAGAACCAGTACACTGTGGTTAAGTCTACAGGAGTCAAGGCCATGGCAGAGACATGCAAAACCATCAACAAGACTGTTCCAAACAAATCCACATTAACAACCCATTGAGGTCACACAGACCATTTTGCAGCACAGCTCCCCAAAACTAAGCCAGAGTTTTTAGTGGGATCTTTGTTTTCCCAACATATTCCTGTTTTTCAGCCCAAGATTTACATTTCTATTTCTATTTATTTTTATGTTTTGCCTTTATATTTATGTTTATTTATTCTTATTCAGATAGAGAACAGAGAGTTTGCATTTAGTTCAGGGTACTGTGTGAGGGTGCAAGAGCTGTCTGGTATAGCATCAGTGGGTCATGCCAAATGAAGTGAACCAAATATGGTGCAGTCTTGCTCCTGACACTCATGGAGGGAGACATGACTGGAGGAGACTGTTTACCAAAGGTCTGTTTTGTTTATTTTCAGGGAGAATGAACTGGAGCCAAGGAATGAACAAATGGTTGCTCAGTGTAGATGCAAAGTTCAGTGTTCAAATGTGTGAACTAGCTGTATTTTATTTGTCAGGGTAGACATAGACTATGAAGATACATTCGGGACCTGATCGAGCATAAATATAATTTCCCTATGAGGTGATATTGAGTATTTTTATTCCTCCTCATTGATTTTCTTTCCCTGCTATTACTATGCCTCTTGAGAGGCTAAAAATCTTGTAGAAATGCCTTTTATGGGAAGTCCAAATTTATGTTCTGACACAGTTCAGTCCCAGAAGGGGTGAAAGGTTGTCCCCACGTAACCTCTGCTGAACAGCTGTATGGTACATACTTGTGCCAGTCCAGTAAGAAGTTATCCATGTGATGCAAAACCAGTACATCTAGCGATGCTGGGAGTTACCACCAGAGGAACTGAGGGCTTTGGGGCATGAAAACTAAGCTATCTTCTTAGCCCTAAGTTATATAAATAAATAGAAGACAATTATATTGCTGGATAAAAATTGCTGTCTTGGGTTTTGATTGATTTTCATTACTTCACACATACTTGAGGTAAGCAGACCTTGATTAGCAAGAATTGTTTTGCAAATGTCATTTGTCTTAAGCACTCTGCACTGAATTTCTTTAAACAAATCCATGCCTACTTGGAATGGGTGTTTCTTTTTTCTTTCTCTACCTTCGACTAGGCTGGTGCTTACACAACTACAAGAAAACCTAACTAAATAAATTGGGATTTACTCGAAGTTACTTTCATTTTTTCATGCTTTATTCCACCCTAGAGCTTTCAAGGTTGTGGGGGAGCTTTCAAGGTCGTGTGTGTTTTTTTGTTTTTGTTTTTGTTTGGTTTGTTTCTTTTTTGTTTTTGTTTTGTTCTTGTGTTGTTTTTTTTGTTGTTTGTTTGTTTGGGTTTTAAAATTATTTATCATAAACCTTTTCTATTTTTCTATAAAGAATTCTGAAAGTTACTTACACATATTTCACTGTGGTGGTTTCACAATCATAATCTTGTACTTGATTTATGTCAGTTAGATTTGATTAAAAAAATAGGTAACATGCTGTTTGGTTTTGTATCCTGACCAAATCAGAGTGACTCTTTGAAGTAAGTCTCTGCCATGACTGTAAAATAACATTTTAACAGAGATATTTATATTAGTGTTGTTAGTTCTGCAGTTATTGAATTAGAATCATACTGAAGCTGAATCTAAAAGAAATGGTATGCAACTAAACAAAGCTGTATAAAAATCTTGAATATTTTTAAAAGAGATAGATTGAGTATGCTATTTGTCTGTTTCAGCATACTTCATAAATCAGCTCTAAAACGCTTGTTGGAAAAGGTAGGCTCGCCTCAGTCCAGTTTAAATATAAGTTTTCTGTCGGTTTCCACCCTGCCCTTACCTTGAATACACAGGATACTTCTGATCTTAAAGGCATTCTCCTATGAAACAAATCAGCTTGTCTTTCATTCCGGCTCTGGCTTCTTCATCTTGTCTGATGTATGTATAACATCTATACTCATGCATGTGGCTGTAGTAACAAAATAATTCCATCTTGAATTAATAGCAAAGGTGATCAGCATTTTCTTACTTTACTTTTATGTGTTGCATATACTGATGAGGATCCTGATATCTATATGTAATCTATTTCATATAAAATGGAATTCTGATATCAGATACAACCCAGGAAAGGTATTTCTGAACCTGATCTCTCCTAGGTGGAGTTAATCCCACTGGTCAAGAGAAACTATAAACCCCCACCACTCATTTCTGTGGCATGAGTTTCATTTTTGTTTTTTTCTTGGGGGAGCGGGGGAAGGGAACGTGACGACAGGGGGAAGAATGATGGATATGAGTTCTCTAACTTCTGCTAATACATGAAATTATAGTAGGTTATTCTGTTCCTTTAGTCTCATGAAAGCTTCAAATCTGTACATTAATCCTATTTGCAGGATGCTTTTACTATGCATTTCTTTAACAATAGTGTGAATAATTTAAATCTTAATTTAAGATTAACTTCATCATAAGTTTTAATGTGGACGCTGGGAAGAAAATCACTCATTTATACAAATAATGGAAGCTAGATTTTCAGTAATACTGATGATAACACATATTCTTATTCTTGGGAATTATCAGATCTCTGTTAGTTATTAAGACTTAGCCAACATTAATTAACAGATCCAATGGATCTCAGCTGGAAGCATGATGCAGTGGCATCTCAAAGGCAGCTGCTGGGGTGCAGGGGGAGTGTGGGAGGTAGGGAGTGAAAGCAGGGGGACACAGTTCCTAACAATTTACTTTCTGTCTGCTGTCTTCACTGCCCAAGAAATGACTTCCTTTAGTCGAAAAGCAATCATCTATTACAGAAAAGAAAGTGAGAGTAAAAGAGACAAAAACCAGAAACCAAAGGTGACCACTGACCAGTAACAATACTACCCACCATTGTAAATGTGATATGGGGAGAGGGAGGGTGCTGCTGGCTTCCATGTTCTGCTCCACAAAAATCTTCCAACTGTAGCAGGGAGAAACTCTCAGCAATTGTGCCAGTTCAGGTTTGAGGCACTTTCTTTTGATTCTGCCTCTCTGCAAATGGTTTGAAGTTAACACTTCCAGCCACTACACCGCTATCTATTATTCGCACTCAAATATCAGGTAGTTCAGCTGAATCAGAAGTCCTGTTGATTTAGCAAAATACAAAAACAATGTGTACTGTAGTCTGTGGCACAGAGAAGCTACATTGAACTGAACAAAATGGGAAAAAAGACAAGGGAAACAGAGAGAAAGGATATGTTGAACAGGCAGAGCCTTCAGTAAGTTAGCTAGTATAGACTTCATTGGGGAATAGAAGGGGGCAGGAATGAATTGAAAAGAAGGAAGAAAGTACAGCAAAGCAACAGGGAGAACAGTGTATGTTGAGAGGGGGTTGGAGAAAGGGAACTAAGAATACAGGAAAAAAAATGCAGACCTCCAAATTTAATGTCATTGCTCAGGAGAGAAAAATGAACATATTCTTCAATTTCCGTGACATAAGAGTTGAAAGGGGCACTTGACCCAAGCATGGGTATTTCCTATCTGTAAAGAGAACAACTTTATTTTGAAGGATTTTCCTGCATTTAACACATTAAAGATGAATTCTTGTCTTATGGCCAGTTTCAGAAAACATGTTTTTTCTGTGGCTTTTTTATTCCATTGTTACTTCACATCACACCCTGAATGCCCTTTTTCTAGGATTCTAGTGAGGCTGTATCTGATACTATGCAGTAATTCTAGTATTTTCTTCCCACTCCTTTCTGGAGGCGATTATCTGCATTTGAAAGTCTTCCACAGGTTCTACAATCGTCTTTCCTTTCACTGCAGTTTATTATAGAAGTGACTGTTTTGTCTTTGCTGGTGAATGCAGCATGGTTGAATCCGTACAGAACTTCAACAAACATCTCATGTTTCTTCTACTTGTCATTATATGAAGGTCCTCTCTGTGTTAGTCAGATACATATTTATACATAAACTTGCATAAATTTACACCACTGATTGGCTGCTATATGGGAATGACCAGTTTTCCTCTCTGCATCGAGGCTCAAATGATAGGAGAAATGTTTATTTTTTTACTTGCATTTCTTTTGAAAAACACTATAAAATGTTTACAAACTCTCTAGATCCTTGCTAACCTACCATTTGATTTATAATTTCAAACAGAATTTAGTAATGAAAGAGAGGAATATGTGCCCCTCCATTAACAGACCCAAGTGAAACACACTGCCTTTTATATCTTCAGGTTACTTTTCTCTGCCTTGGTCTATCTCTGCTGTTTTATTCCCTTTTAAGTTGGTGACCACTATGGAAAATACTGAGACTCTTTACTACTTTTTAAGGAGGAAAATTATGAAAAGAAAAAAGTTTTCTAGTTGGCTGACAGCTGAGAGCTGACTCCTACATCAGATTCTGAGACAATTCTAAAATACACTTTATTTGATTACTTAATTTTTTTCAGATAAGACATTTGTATTTTAATTAGATGTGGTGAGTCTCGCAGTGGCTTTAGATAAGTGAAAATTATCTTTGCAAAGCAAAAAATACAATACAAATAAATCAATATTGCCACATCATAAAATGTATATTCCTCATCTAGAGTAGATTATTTATTCTAGTACTCATGCACACACTCACTTGGCTCTGTAGAGTTAAGTCTGAATTACAGCCATCACATTAAACCTGCCCCTTCATTTTCCTATACCTTACTTTGAAATGAAAAATTTCCATGACTATTCTGATGTGAAAAGATATTTTATCCTTCAGAAAGTTTGAACAGAATAGTTTAAATTAGTTTGATAGCAGGGAAAAAAAATGTATTTTATGTTCCAAAGAGGAAAAACTCACTCAGTGGGACTTTTTGACTACTTAAACCAGTGTAGATTTCTTTTGCTATCAGAAGAGGTACAAGCTGGTTATTTTGAGATTTAAGAAAAAAATGTTGATGCAAGATTCTAAACTCTGAAAATAACATCACTTTTTCACTGAAAAATCTAAATTAAAAAAGGCCTCAAACTCTCTTTCATACTTCTGCCACAAGATAATTTAGGTCCATGATTGCAGAAATCTCAGTTCCAAATTCTTCTTTCTCTTTGATGTTTTTGCTAGATTTTAAATATTTCATTCCATGTCTTTTTTTCTCTCTTCTCCCTGTCCAACAAAAATAGTGCTATAGAATAAAACTTCAGAGCTGTGATGCTGAAAGTTGATACTCTCACAGCCTCAGATCACAGCTGAACACATATACAATACACTTGAATATTTTTTAACATGGTTATTGGAAAGTAGAATCTCTTTATAGCTCTTTTCCTGTCATTCTCATTTAGCAATTGCTATATACTAATGTAAAAGTGGCACATGGATGTGATAAAACCTGCAGAGGGATAATGTCCCCTTCTCTCTAAAGCAGTTACGCAGTGCAAATGTATCATTCAAATCCTAGTGTCTTGCTGCATGAAAGGACAAAAGGCAGATAACAGTTCCCATGATCAGAAGACTACTTCACTAGCTACCTTCCATTGGGAAAGTCAGGTGGTCACAGTCTGTAACAAGAAACTGTGATAAAGTACTTGCATGAAAGAACCCAGATTTCCAAGTTATAGGTGTTATAACCAAAGAATAAGCAAACAGCAAGCTGAAGACAGCAGCAGCAGATTACCTTTGGAGTTCTATTGTCTTCAATTTTGCCCTGAGAAGATTGAGAAGATTAACTGAAGTCATATGGATATTTTTTCAATTGTTTTCATCTGTCAGTATACAGGGTAGCCAGCATCAATTAAGAGCTTTTTTTTTTTTCTTTTTTTTTTTGTATAATATCCATCCTACAATGGATTGAAGCCAGCAGCCAAGCAGGAAAGATTTCTAGCCTGGCTTTAACCTAAGCTGTACCTAAGCTAGCAATGCAGAACTGCAAGATTTTGAGTACTGCCATCTCCTATCATAAGCTTTCTACAACCAGGCCAATGGCATCCTGGGGTGTATTAGAAGGGGGTTGGTTAGTAGGTTGAGAGAGGTTCACCTCTACTCTGCCCTGGTGAGACCACACCTGGAATATTTTGTCCAGTTCTGGGCCCCTCAGTTCAAGAAGGACAGAGAACTGCTGGAGAGAGTCCAGTGCAGGGCAACAAAGATGATAAAGGGAGTGGAGCATCTCCCTTATGAGGAAAGGCTGAGGGAGCTGGGTCTCTTTAGCTTGGAGGAGACTGAGGGGTGACCTCATTAATGTTTACAAATATATAAAGGGTGAGTGTCACGAGGATGGAACCAGGCTCTTCTTGCTGACAACCAATGATAAGACAAGGGGTAATGGGTTCAAACTGGAACACAAAAGGTTCCAATTAAATTTCAGAAGAAACTTCTTCTCAGTAAGGGTAACAGAGCACTGGAACAGGCTGCCCAGGGAGCTTGTGTAGTCTCCTTCTCTGGAGACATTCAAAACCCACCTGGACGCCTTCCTGTGTAATCTCATCTAGGTGTTCCTGCTCTGGCAGGGGGATTGGACTAGATGATCTTTCGAGGTCCCTTCCAATCCCTAACATTCTGTGATTCTGTGATTTTTTCACTCATTTGCTGTCCTTACACAAGAAAGAATGGGAAGTCCTGGACGTTCAGTACTTTGGGCAGGTGTTCACAGTCCTGTTAAGATTTGCAAAATTCTTTCATGTGTGTGAAACAATCTTTTACTTGTTATTTGTACTTCAAATAGTGCCAGAGTAACTAGATCACTTTTTTTTTTTTTTGTAAAGGAAAACTGGATTTATAGCTTTTTTTCAGGTAAACTCAAGATGAGGATAAACAACCATTATCAGTGTTGGAATTTTTTAAAAAAATCAAAGATTTCAGTATGAATAGAAAATGTAATTACACTAACCAAGAAACACAAACACAGTCCAATCATAAACTGATCAGAAGCTGTATCAGCTGTGCCCTCAGTTCAACATGGAGTAATTAGTAGCTTCGTGAGAATTTGAGCTTCCTTTGAAACATCAGTCATTAAGTATCACTGAAGACAGTAAACTAGCCTGGGTGGCCATTCGTCTGCCCCACTGGGGAAATTGACAGTTTTCTTATACTTTGGTCAGTTCACATTATTCAAGGTTAATTGGCTATTCTGCTACTTAAATCTATTTTTAAGCTTGCTGCTTCACTGGACACTGCACAGATTTTGGATTTTCAGATGTAAATGTCAGTGACAGAGGAAAAATACTGTTTTTTTTTTTATATTAGTTTCAGATTGTGCTCTAACCACTGCATGCAGTAGAGTCCCAATTACTGGTACCCTTCTGAGAGATGCTCCCTTTCTCATAAATTATTACCTCTTTGACTGGCTCATTTGTGCAGTCATCCAGTTAGACAAATATATTTGGCACTGCCAGAGAGGGCCAGGTGGAAGGACTGCACTGCATCTGCTTAGCCATAACAGAGACCTGTCTGTGTAGGTCAGTTTGAGGCATCTGTTATAAGAGAACGCAGAGGAAATATGTCAAGTTACAACTATGAGACAGTTTTTGTCCAGTTGGACATTAAAGTGACTTCTACCTGTCTCTGCCCAGAATGCCTGTAGAGCCAGGCACAGCAAATCTTGAAGCAAAATACAACGAACTTTTTCATTTTACCAGCATTTCTCCTGAAGACTGATTTCCACAAGGACTTTCCAAGACATGAAAGGCAGTTCAGTCTCATTTCTCTTCAGTTGTTTTCTTGTTCTCCTAGTCCTGCTGTTATGAGAGAAGGGGAAGAAAATAATTCTGTTGAAATGGAAGAGTAGTTGGTAATTTGTGTCTAGAAAGCACCATGCCTACTGTTTATTTGTGCTCACGGCACAGGATCTTGTGGTGCAAAATGAGACAGAGCTTGCTTTCTGCCATGTAGAAAGATATATTGGATGACCTCCTTGCTATGAGTCTCTTCTCACTTACTCATAGAGCATAGTACTCCCTGTACTCATTACTTGTGTGCAAATTCAAAGTGGAAGGTCTCTGCAGATAATCAGGATGTGTTCTGGAGAGTGAAAATAGCATAAAGCAACAACTTAGCCTTGTTTTATTTATCCAGAGTTCGGTAAATATACTCCCCAGAGTCTTAGCTTATGAATGACAAAATAAGAAAACATCTTTACTCACAGAAATAATGTAAGGTCATCTGACTAACAAAGAAATAATGTCCAGTGATGGGAACAGTCTCAGCTGAAGAAGTTATTGCAGGGAGGACTCTTCCTTCGCAGTGTATTTAATAGAAGCAACACACACTGTAATGCTCGAATGCATCTAGGGCAACCACTCACCTGTCTTTCCTCATTAAAATAGAATATCATTTAAGAGTAGCACGACTAAAGGAAATATGGTTTTCCCTTTCATTCAATTCTTTGGTATATAAGGATGAAAAAAACCCAAAATGAAACAAACAAAAAACCCCAACCAACCAACCAAGAAACAACAAACCTACCAAAAAACTGTAAATTTCTATCAATAAAGTCTGGACTGCAGGGTGGCTAGAAGGTTTTCCTTAGCTTACATGGCCAGGAATACATCATTACATGTCTTTATACCTGTCATTCTTGGGCTATGAACATAAGTACAGAATAAATTATATACACTCAATTAAGCTCTTCTTTCAAACTGTATATAAAGCTGTATTTTATCCAATAGATATTTTGGGAAGGTAGACTGTAATCAAAGTGAATTCTGGAGATGGCATCTGAAGACAGCTGGAGAGGCCTGAAGAGCTCTTCAGTGTAGAAGACTGTTGTACACTGAAGTCTCTGATAAAGTGTCCTCAGACAGGGAACTTGTCAACCAGAAGTAAAATCTAGATGCTTAGAGCTGGAAATAGAGAATGACCTGTCTGAACTCGGTGAGTTTGAGAGGATGCTGAGGTCTGAATATAGTTTCCTAAAAGGGAAAATGGTGATCATCTAAGGGAAGCCCGTAAGGAAGGTCACTAATGAAACTCAAAATTTATTCAAATCAGCGGACATTAAAAAATAGACAACAAAAGAGACTGGGGATAGACATTTCCACCCCCTCTCCACCCTCCCCTCCAATCCTTGGGAAGTGTACTAAAGGATGCTCTGCAAGGAAAGGTTGTGTGAACCTTGGTGACATTGACCTAAGGAGTCTTGCAGCCTGTTGACTAAGGAAGTAAGTATTGCCCCTATGGGCAACTCAGTTATAAGGAGTTATATAAGCAAAAATTAAAATTTTAAGAAGTAGAGTATAAGGAGAAAAATAATATTTTTCATTCTACTGGAAGAATGTGATCTCTGTCTGCATAAAAATGTCTAGTATTTTGTGTTTTTCAGGGGGCAAAACCTATATGAATAGTGAGTTTTGAAAGAAGACTGGGAATACTTTACGTTTATATTTGTACCAGGACAGAACAAAAGGCAACATGCCATTTCTCTCACCATTATGAACTGTGGTAGCAGAGGTTACATTATTAATACTACTTTTCTCAGTTCAATACTAGATCTGAGTATGATATTAATTTATGTGATACAGTAATGCCTGTAGAACAATATCTGATCTTCAACTTAGAGTTTATGAAAAATCTTCCAGGACCGCTCTTTTTTTTTGCACTTGCAGACTTGGAAAGAATAAAATTAAGACTCTAATTAAAATTTTGTAAAGGTTGCACAATTTTCTGTTAACAAGATCATTTGTTGAGTATTTTTCCCACATCTAGTGCAGTGTTCTTAAACTTTTTGGCCCTGTTTTTCCTCGGGGAAAGTACAGCAATCTATCAGGAACAAACAGCTTGTGTTTAAAGAATACTGAAATGTTTATCGGTCATTTTACAAAGGGCATAATCAATATATATTCCAGTCACAATTAATATTCTGCAAACACAGGGCACATCATGTCCTTCTGAACCCAAGTGGATTTTCTTTGTACCAATGCAATTTTATAAACTGTTAGTTTAGCTAGCTAATTATAAAAGTAACAAATCAAACAACGCATAGGAACTAGTTTCCTGGTAAAACAAATCTTGACCTTAGCTAGGAGGAGGCAGCAAGAACAGTAAATATTTTCTGCAATAATTAAGCAATTAAATAACACCCTGTGTTTCTAGCATAAAAAAAAAAAATAAACCCAACACACCAAACAAACCTAACCTGACACCTTCAGTGAAAGCATCTCTAAAAATCAATATTTGTCTGTCAGCAAAAATAGAAAGTTTGTATTAAAAAAAAAAAAAATCACAAAAAACTTGTGGTGCTTTTGATAATAGAATGGTAATAGAATGTTTGTCATTTGTATTTCACTGACCATTTCACTGACCTCAGAGAATGAAATTCTATTCATAAAGCAGTTTACAGAACACATTTGGGCCCCATCACTAATATTACATTAATCACAAAATGAAATTATTTAGCCACAAATCAGTTTTGTCTTGGGTGAGGTAGATTCTGATTCTGATCTCATTTACAATGGTTTTACATCAGTGTAATTTGATTTTACTGAAGCTTATGCTGTATAAAAGAGAAGAGAACATGGCTCATATTTTCTGCATGGTCATAAATTGCACACAATTGAGAAAAGAGGAATTTCTGCTCTGGGAAGAAATCCATGCAAATGCAGTTTGCTAAAATTGGGCAGCCTGTTTAGAGTGTGCTATTTATATATATATTTTTTTAATATAAGCTTAGCTCCAACCAAAAAAGATGTTGTATTTCCAGTGCAGATGAGTCCAAAACATTCAGGTGATTCAGTTTTGGTAAGGATTCATAAGAGAAAATGAAAAGAATAATCTAGAGTATTTCTGGAAGAGGAACATCTTAATTATATAATGTCATTTTGTGATATTTGTATTTGTTCAGCCCAGTATTACTTAGATATTTATCAGCAGTCAGAGGAGAAAAGCAACATGGAAGAGGATTCCCGGGCAGTGGCAGAACATCTTACTGGTTTGAACCAGTCAGAATCATGTTATTTGCATCAGACAGAGAAACAGAGGAGAATGGTGATGCTGTTGCTCTCTGTGTTGCATTGCTCCTCAAGTTGTTGCAACATTTTAGCCAGATCTAGTTATGTTTTAGCCACTTTTTTTTTTTTTTTTTAATTTAATTTTTACTTTGCAACCAGAAGAGATGTAAAGTACTTCTAAAAAAGTCTGCATTGTTTCTTTCATTCTGGAGAAATCTCCATTTTATGAGATATTGATCTTATAAAAGAAGTCTCCCAGCCAGCAGAAGTGACTGCCTGGGTCCCTCGCAGTGAAGGTTGTAAATTGCAGGGTTCTACAAAGGCATCTGAAAGAGTGCAGCCTTGTCTCCTCCTTTCTCCTTGCTTTGAGAAATCTCTCATAACCGCTCAGTTTCCTCTTGGGGCACTTTTCAGCTAAGAAACATGCTCTGCATGTACATCCATGTGATGCAACAGGAGGTGAGAGGTAACCTCTAATCTGTTTTACATATATACCTGCTCTGGCAGGGGGATTGGACTAGTTGATCTTTTGAAGTCCCTTCCAATCCCTAGCATTCTCTGATTCTGTGTGAACATGTATGTAGCTTGGCTGCTATCCTGCTTTTGGGAACACCACAATGAAATTTACTAGCTCCCGTCTAGTTCCATATCCCACGTCAATTCCATACATCAGTGCCTGTCTATCCAGCCACCATAGGTGACTCAGAGAAGAAAGGGCTTTCAGATTACTTCAGACCTATAGGCACCTAACCCATGTAACCACAATGATCTCTTTTCAATATCTCCTCCTCACTGCATTAAGAAATTCTGCCCTTCCCTGCCCAGACATACACACATGCACATACACCTGGAGCATCAACTGCTGTGATGCCCATGGTCAGACACATAGATATCCCCTTTCCCTGCCAGCAGCTTATTTGTCTCACTGAGTTTCTCTCCAAAAGTCAGCCTCAAATTATTTCCTGGGTTTGTCCTGCTATCTCCCATGATCAACTTCAACTCCTTAACAGGGAGCAGAGTCTCCAGGAGGATAAATCCATCAGTGTCCCCAAGGTGCTCAGATTGCAGTGGTAGAGGTTATACAGCAACCTGTATATGTTCATAATCTGAGTGCATTTCTGATGAATTGTGAAAAGGGGCAGCTCCTGCTGTTGCCTTGCACACACAAGTTATCCTGTGACTACTGGCATGCCTACCCAAATGGCAATCATTTGCCAAACTGTTAATCATGCAACAAATGTAATTTTAGAGACCAATAGAAAGTGTGGAGTTTGATATAAGACTTTTCTGTTTAAATTATAGTTTATCTAGATTTAGAAACACTGCCTGTTCAACGAAAACATCCTTATGTGACTCAGATCAACAATGTACAGAACAGAAGAGAGTTTCCCTTTCTACTAAGGAAGCAGAAGTAAAAAAGCACAGAGATGACTGTTCTGAAGAAAAGCAATTTTTTCAGCTTATAAGATGTCTCCTTTTTTAATACTCTACAACAACATTTTCAGGGGAAAAAGAGACTCTGCTAAGGGATTTAAGGTTTCAGCTTGGAAGCATATTAAGGTCTTCATTAATGTAATTTTATAAAAATAATCAAGTATAGTTACTGGGTTTTACCCTTACAGGTAATATTTGTTGCATTATCTGCATTTTTTAGAAAGTAGATGGAGTGTATGAGAACTCTTAGAATACTGGAGAAGAACTAAGTGAATATTATTCTTAAAATAAAGGTGAAACTAAAAAATAATTTAAGTATTCTTAACGAAGCAGAACAGCTCATACAGTAAGATTCCACTCTACATGAAAAAAGGTAATAAAATGAGAGATTTTAAAAAATAGAAGAAAAATTATCTGAAGAGGAAAATTACTTTTAACAGCTATTCAGTTGGAGGAACAACCTACAAACTCATAGTGCAGAAAAATGCCTGGGGGATATCAGATGACAACAAATTGTACCTGAGTCTATAATGTGCTGTGCCTACAAAATAGCACTGGCTTGCGGGTTTGTTCTTTGCAAACGCAGAGATGAGTGCTCAAAGAACAGAGAGGTAAGTCATCCTCTGTTGTTGCTCTGCCACAGGCGTATGGAAACCTGACCCTGTTTCTTGGTGCTGTGTTCCCAGAAATGTGGTGTTGAATGGGAAGGAGAGATTTCAGGAAAAGACACAGAAAATCTTGAAGCAAACATCTTATCACAAGAAATGAGAAGAAACTGAGAAACAAAAGAATTTGGCAGTGAGATGCCTTGAGAGTAGGTAGTGGGCATAAAAGATGGGCGCCTACAAATATTTGCTGGTTAAATCGAAGGGTAAATACTCCCATTGTACTGCATAAATAATTCTGAGAAAGGGTAAACAAGTCTGTGGAGTGACAAATATTTCAATTTATAAAGCAACATTTACCTTACAGATATCATAGGGTAAATATTTTTTGGAGTGTAAATATTTCATGGAAAAATATTTTTCTGTGGTCTGCATAGAACAGTAGCTACGGCCAAATGAATTAAGTAAAACCCAATTATTTGTCAGGTAGAACAGCAGTATGACATTGCAGAAATCTCATTATAAACCCCAACATATTATGGGGAATTTCCTACACAATCTATTCAAGAATATGTGGGCTGACCTGAATCCTGCTTTGTTAGAAAACCTAAGCAAAAAGTCCCAGAAACACATAAGGAGATAAAATCACTCTGTTAATTAATAACTGACCCCCTTCTTTTCTGCAACCACTTGAAGCTGGCGAAACACTGACAGCAACTTAATTTATGAGATCCTGATTTTTCTCCAAGAGTTAAATGAAGTTAAATGAAGTACCTCTAATACTGCCTCTTGCCAAAGCATTTTTATTCTGCCTCTAGCATCCACCAGCATTGTAAATCCCCATCATTACTGTGTCAAGACATCCCCCAAAACATAACACTGAGTTAAAGTAAATGTTGTTCTTCTTCACTTAATTGGTGAGGTGGGATATCACTCTGGAGTTTTCTAGCCCAAGAACCCTGCCCAGAACATAGTGAACTGGAGTGGTTGCAGAGGGCCATGTTCACCCATGTTTGAATACATCCAAGGATGAAGACAACCTTATACATTTTCTTTAATCAAAGGTAAGAACCACTAAAATCTCTACCATATGTTAATGATGGAAATGGATTGCTGCACCCAAACCAGTGAATAACTGCTCGCAATTCCACAGCTGTCTCTGGAGTGGACATTAAGGCTAAGCATTGATCTAATATCAAAAAATGAGATTTCAGAATTAATCCACAAGGTGTGACACTAGCATCTACAATTTGTTAGTCTTATAGTCTGAAAACAATTTTTCTGTGACACTTGGATCAGATAGTGCATCAGTCTTTCAGTTGTTGCTAAGAAAAGTAAAAGCAAGGATTTGCATTGTCAAGACACTTCACACATAATTCTTTCAGTACTGAAGACCTAGTTGAATATGAAAGATTAACTGAAGAAAGAGTGACTGAAGAGAAAGAATACTGAAGAATGTGACACTTCATAAGGTATCTTTACTACTGGTTTCATCTAGCTCCCACCCTTCATTCTACTAATTTTTCTTTTAAGATTAATCCAGTATACGGCATTGTGGTTTTTAAAAATGTGACATTTTTCCATATAAGAAAAATCTTGCTGGACCTTTTGAAAAGGAAAGCATTGTATAGCTTATCATAATAATAAGTTATTATCCTGTTTTCTTCTTTACTACATGGAGGACAAGGTTTACCACACTCTAAGGCGTTTTCTTCTGTAGCTATATTACAGACAAGGACTTATACACTGTTTTATCCACGTTGCTTATTTTACTTTCTAGACTACATCCCGATTTCCAGCTAGTTCTTCCAGCTTACCCAGCGGCAAAACTTTCAGATTCTTTCCTGACTTTCTACTGTTTCACCATCTCTCAAATTCTCAAAAGCATTTCTACCTTATTAAGTATGTCTAATGATAAATGGGTCCCTAAAAACGCAGCCACATTTTCTTCCACTGGCATGTCACTATTAATGGATGCTGCATCTTTTTCCAGACCTCCAGCAACTCGTACAGCTCTTTCTGCTGACCCCACAATCTGCTCTAATTCAGTGGTTAGATATTCATTGCCAATGTGTCTGCCAGGGTAATCAAATCAAAGTAATCACATCTGGTTTCCTCTCACACCCACCATCTCGCCTTTCAGCATTCCTGCTTCAAGAGCCCATAATTTGACTATGGGATGCAATGTGACTTTTTCTATTCAGGAAAGAATGGCCATGTGGCCCCATGCTTAGTTTACCAAAGGCATCAGGTAGAAGTCTCCCTAGCAGCAAATTGTGCTCTCTGAAAAGTAGGAGGTGAACACATACCAGGACCTCTAAAGTTAGACTCAACAAAGAATTTGAAACTGTTTTAGTGGAAAACAATCTAGGCTTGGCAAGGTAGAGGTGCTTGAGGAACTATAGAGGTGTTTTCCACTTCTGACATTTATGATTCTATTATACAATGACTAATCTCGCTTTGCTTTAATATTCTTTTCTGTAACCTGTTCCATGCACTTATTGCCCTTTCAATAATACAATTATCTTAAGAATCGATGGCCGTCTTGTCCATGCTAAACACTGCAGTAGGATAAACTACATTATTTCTGAACCATCTGCAATAATGGATTGTGAAGTCTGGAGCTGAATATCTCCGGTCTGCTTGAGTTCTGCCTCTTAATTCCATTTGCCTCATTTTCAATTGTGTCACCAGTGTGTGAACAAGGGTGCTAGAGAATAGAAAGGGAAGAAAATGGAGTAAAAGGCAGAGATCAAAGGAATATAAAAGTGCTCTATGAACCACGTTAACATGGAATTAGAAGTGAAACAGGCAAGGGAGAGAAAATAAGAGTGAAAAGAAAAAAGAATCCTCAACACTGAAGGAATATATTATCACTGGGTATTAACAGTGGGATATAGAACTTTAATTTTAATATCTTTAAATCAAGTCCATTATATGGATGTACTGACTAAAACCCATTTAGATTTTAATTGCTTTGGACTGCAAGAAATTTACTGATGACTTTCCAGTTTTTACTGGACAGATGTTATATACACATCACAAACCCCACCATCATCATAATTGGTAGCCTTGTTGACAAGCTTCAAAGAGATGCCAAATCATGAATAGTTGTAGAGACTCAGCTGCCCAAAATGAAAATCCTTAATGCATTTTGTCATGTATAATTGTGCTAGAGAGGTGCCAGGGAAGTGTTAGCAATATCAAGTTAAATGCCAGCAGAAGCTAAAGGCCTGGAAAAAAAAGCCAGATCAGACGACCTTATAAATGCTGCACAGGAGGTGGTATGGAGCCAAAAATACAGGGGGATGGAGCAAGAGAGAGAGCACTTTGAAAGTAAATTCTTTACTAGAAATATATTCCTGCACTATTTTATCTTTCCCTGCTGATAAAATGTCCCATTGTATTCCTTTGATGTATCGCAGGATGAAAAACCCACCCATGGAGTGCAATTCAGATGAGTAGGCAAGAAAGAATAATTTCAAGATTAGTGTCCCAGGAGAAAGGCACAAAATTCTCTGAACACAAATAATGGCAAAGGACTGTATGATAGACATGAGCAATGTCAAGAAAAACTGATTAACATAGTGCTATTAAACACACCAAAAAGATTAAAAGAAGAGCAAGTTAAAGACAGAAGAAATAATGGCAGAAATAGAAGATAAAGCGAGAGAAAAAAATACAGATTGATACAATGGAAAAGGAAAGTGGCAAAGAGGGAAAATCTAACCAAAGGACACCTAGAACTATTTAGATTCCAGTTGTTCATTTTTTCAGACTCTAGACATGTGCCATTCCTGGCCTGACTGTGCAAAGGTATTGGTTACTGCTGCATCTCTTGTTGCTGTGCTTCTTCAATGTGAAAATATTTTCAAAATCCTTCTCCCACTAGTTCACAAGGATTGCATATGCTATCACCCATGTTGCCTAATTGCTAAATGCTCTCAGAATGTTAATGGACAAGTAATATGTGTAGGAGAGTCCATTTTGTAGATTAGATTTCTTAATGGACTTTCTGAGAGCATGGTAAGTAATTAATCTCCACAGTACTGTATTGTAACTTGCTGCTGTTGTTCTCAAAATTTCTTTTACCAACATAGCGCTTTTTGTTTGTATGGTGTTGTGCACATTTGCTTTCAGAATAGTGTGTGTGTGTGTGTGGATGGGGCTGTGAGATATGTGACATTTCTTACTGTTGCTTCTGCAAGAAGAGGGATCTACAATTCCAGAGTTCTACACAAAATATGCATACTTTCATCCACAGGCTACATCAAGTGTTCAGTAGCTTTTATCCCATTCTTTGAAAATTTTATGGTGACTTCACAGCTGAAAAAGACATTATTTCCTCTCCAGTGTGTGACCGTCCAGTCTCTACAGCTACGTAATGCCTGAAACTCTCACCCATCCAGATCCATTTGGCCCCAAGACCCTAACTTTGTGATCACCTGATCAATTCAGTGAGTGATTACAGGACTTAAAAAAAACCCCAGACCAGTAGTTTAGGTTTAGTACAAGTTGTATGTTGGAAAACCTCTGTGTTTCATAAATTCCTTGAAATTCCTCCAATAAGTTAAAAAATAATTCCATTATTCTTTCTGATCTCTAGTTTGTGAAATTGTAAAATACCCTCAGTGCTAGCACTCATGGAGTTGGAGGCATTTGGCATTTCTGGAATTGACTACATGCCACATATTAGTGTATTACAGAAGTTCTGGGCTTGTTTGTCTTTTTTTTTTTTTTTTTAATTTATTTTTTATTTTATTTTTTTATTTTATTTTTCCTAAAAGTAAAGGAAAAAAGGAAAAGCAAGATGAGGTTCTAAATAAAATTTTTACTTTAATATCCAGCTGAAGAAGACTTTTTTTTTGCTCTTCAAAATGTAATAAAGTTGTGACAAAGAAAGTTTGAAAAAAAGAAAACAGAATTTCCATAATAGAATAAAATATTGAATATTGCGCACTTTTCGATGTGTGTTAACATGATAGTAAATGCTGAGAAATAAACTTAAGCCAGACTCCAAAGTGAATACATTGTTTTAGGATAACAGTCATGTAGAAACAAACAAACAAACAAACAAAACCCCTCAAAACCCCTCACTTGAGTAGTTATCTGTTTTTCTATGGAGAATAAGGCTGGTGTAATGATACTATGTGAATCTGCCACCACTCTCTCGGACCTTTAGAAAATCGTGTCATTCATTGTTAAAGGGTAAAGGCCTCAAGGCTGGACCATTAAGCACTTAAGAACATCACAGTACTTAGGGGATAGAGCAGAGGAGAGAGACCCACATATCTCACATACAGGAGCACCCGCAGTAGAAGCTCATGCCTTGGTGGAAGCAAATCTGTGTATGAGCAAGGTCTGTGTCTTCCCCTGGAGAATCCATGGATGTCTCCCTGTGATGCACCAAAGTCAGTGAAACATAAGACTCATCTCCACAGGAAAAAGAGATTCTTTACACCATGGAAATGCTTACTAAGGATCCAAGCAGGGTTCAGAGTGGATTATAGTGGAAGAGTGTCCTTTCATATCTGGTCTTGTTTAGATTTGAGTACAACATTTAAATCACTGCCATTTCAACATTACTTGATACATAATAAGTTAATTAATAAATGAGAGCCATTTGTAAAATTAGATTTCTTTTCTTAACAGTGTTGCAGAGGCAAAGTATTTTAAAATGGGTTTATTTTTAGTTTTCAACTTAATTTTACCTATTTAGAAAAATATGTGTTGGCAGCTAATGACAAAACTAGAACTAACTGCTAGCCTGCTAGCCTTTATTGACATGAACCCATCTAATGACATGCAGGTTTTCTTTATGGAGAGAACAGGAAAGTTCCTTGACATTATTGTGAGAAGTATTGTCTTGTGCAGTCTAAGGCAAGCAAAGAGCAACTTTCAGCAAAGACACATTTAGAGACCTATTTCTGGGTCAAGAAAAGGCACAGAGAGCCTGAGTGTGTATGCTTTTGGCAGAAAAAGGACAAGTTCACATCTGTTCTATGGTAAATTATAGGGAGGGAATCTACTGCCTGGGGGCTGAGTATATTTCTGTCTTGTTTTCTCAGTTACTGCATAGAGATCTTGGCAACTGATAGATCAGTTATCGACTGTGTGAGAGATACTGCAAGACTGATTCATGCTTGGGTGATGCTCTGCCCCTTTCAGATAAAGAGTGTGTTACAAATGGAATAACATCTCTGCTGGGACTCCTGGCACTTGAATATGGGTTACATGAAAGAAATGAATTCTTTTGTTCTTTACCCTGGAAGAATCTGATGAAAACACCAATCCTCTTCCTCAAAGATCAACATTTTTGCTAGAATTCCCCTAATGTTTTCAATAGGTCAATAGTTTTCAAGAGCTCTCTGCACTATCCCTGAATTATTCCTTTAAGAATAATGATAGGAATAATGAGGAGTCCTTCACTGCTTTTTTTTTTTTTTAAGAATGACAGATACACAAATCTCACACATGTATCATCACAAAATGCAATTAATGTCCTTCATTTGAAGGTTGTTCATGTTCTAGTAGTAATGACATTCATGTACACAGCTATTCAATTTAGGGAGCATGCCATTATATATTGCTGAATTTACTTTGAATTTACTTAGTTTTTTCTACTAATGCGTATACCTCAGGAGTGGTTTCCTTTTTGAATGTATTTTTTGTGACTGACACTTATGGCCTGGTCTGATAAATGTTCCTTACAGAGAAAGTGGCAGCTTACACAGTCTCCCAATATCGGATTTCTATTTTCCTAGTCCAAATCTTTTGCAGAATGTAAATATTTTTCTGGGACAGAATAGCGAAAAAACCCACAAGAAACTGTGAAAAAGGTTAGTTTTTAACCCATTCCCCAGTCTGCTTCACCATGCAGCCCCTGAACTGTCACAGCGGACCAGTACAAAGTTTGGGATGAGCACCCAGGGTTTATTTAACCTAGCAAAAAGAAATGCTCATAAAACTGTGGTTGTGGAATAATTTTACTGCCCTTAGAATAAAAAAAACAGTTTAAGCATCTTGTGATATTCAGTGCTTGGGACAAATTAATTTCTCCCATCTTCTATCAGCTTGTACATAGCTCAGTGTGATCCCAGACAGGGTACATCCCATTTTTGTTCTTTCACTTACCTGCCTACAATAAGGTTAATATATACACATCCCTTTCAGAGATTATCTCCAGCTACTTTTTGTTAATTTTGCAGATATAAAACACTGTATAATTGCTAAGTAAGTACATTTTCCCTAAGATTCTGAAACAAACACTCAAATGTATAGTAAAATGTTAACTTGTCCTCTGTATGGAGAATTACACTGTTCAGGGAAAGTAGTGTGAGCCTTTCCAAACTACCTGGTTCAGGACACAAACCCATCTTGTGTTATAAGTTGCTAATGAGTTAGCCCTCAGACAACGAATGTCGGACAACTCTGCTCTGAGTGAGTGATGAATAAGAAGAGGTTGAATGAAACTGTCAAACTCCCACTGGAGCTGAAACTCTTGTAACAAGTAAGAGAAATAGGAAAGGCTAAAATAGTGTTTCACTCTCAGACTGTAAGCAATAATAGTCAAGAAAAAAAGTCAGATGGAAAAGCCAGCTTCATTTTTGATGGTAGCTTGTTCTTAAACAGCTTTCTCTTAACTTGGGCACAGGTTGTTAAAGGTGAAATTGTGGTATTGACATCTGAGCACTATACTCTTTGTAGATATAAAATACAAGAGTGATGTGAGTGCATGAAAACAAACTGAAAGCAGCAAGGTTTGCATATTTGACAGTTTTAACTGAGTGTCTGTTAAAGAATAGATTTTGAGAAGGTAGTACATATCTCTGAAATTTCTAGCCTTTTGAGAGTCAATTCTTCATAAGAAATTGGCATTTGCTTAACCAAGAGAAGTCCCCAGGCTTGGAGGTGGAAGATGAAAACACTTCATGGCATTATGCTCTGTATGCCTCACTGTGTATCTCAGAGGAGATAAAGGTGCCAAATTTGGGGCTGTGACAGATAGTTCATCACTATGGAAGGGAGTATGGAAACATAGAGTTGGGGTGAATAAAAAACATGTAAAAGAAAAAAGTATTTGGGTTAGAACAATGGGGAATAAAGTAGACATGAAAAAACTTTTGGGGTTAAAATATGGTTTCATCAAAAAAGTATTTTCTTAGAGTTAAAACAATGAAACGGTTCAAGGAAAGAAAAGAGACTGAAAGATCCAAACTCATCTTCAGCTCAGGATTTAGGATAGTTTCTGTTCTTGTAAAGTTGAGACAAAAACAAACGCTGTACAGAAAATAATTGTTCTGGGCATGCTGAAGAATACCTCACAGAGCTAGTAGGCTCTGTGTTCACAGTAGGGAAAAACATTGTATTCTTTTGCCTTAATAAGGAAACAAACCAATGAAATACTTACATAAAAAGGAATCAATTTCCATTTCCTGTGAGGCAGATGCATTCTGAGAAAGGTAGATGACATATTGAAAGTAATAAAGCAGGTTGTATCAGCAAGGCTCCATCTTTGTTTTACCATAAGAATGCTGTTTAACATTTCAAATATGTTATAGGAAAATAGCAAACCTCTGTGATGGTACACAAGGATGTTAATCTCTTTGCAGATTGCATTTCATCTGTGGAGAAGCATACCTGAGAGAAGAGTGAATATAAAGAAGTATACAAGTATTAGAGTTAGAAAACCTGTTCAGATCCCTTTGAAATATCAGCTATGATCACTTGAGGTACAAAATCCTGTAAAAAAGTAATTAAGAAATACCACAGGGCGGCTGGCGTAGCCTATTCTTCCCCCCATAAGCAAAGTACTGCTAGATAGGATGTTATTTAAAGGCCACAGGATGATGTTGCAGAAAGCTTTATCGAAAGGATAACTGAAGGTCACGGAAGTACTGAAAGATCTCAGAACAGTAAAGTATATTTGATGCTGTCATCTGATGAAGCATCATTAAGAAAACTACTGAGGGTCTATCACATGTGCCAGAAGTCAAATAACAATCAAATAAAAGGATCAAGGTTAGTGGCTATGGGTGGAAGAAAGATGCCTGAAGTGAAACAGGCTGGGGATGTTGGAAAGGAATAAAAATTCCCCAGGGTTGAGTTAGACTGTTCCTGCATATTGATAATTGTGGATAAATATATGTGATCTCACAAATGCTGTACACTGTTACAGTTACTTATTATTGTGTTCTCATTTTGAGCTCCAAAAGATCAACTCAAAGGTCCCCCAAGCAGTAGTTACTTTCTTTCCCTCTTGTAAGAAAATTATTAGAAACATCCTTCTGAGAATGAATTTTCAGATGCCAGGTAATCAAAGCTCAGTTGTGCATAGATATACGCTTTATTTTCTTTCTTTTTTTTTTTTTTTTTTTTTTAAAAAAAAAAGAAAAAAACAACAAAACCAAGAACGAATGAAAATAATTGCTTTAAAGTACCCACTCATGACAATAACTCTGCTCATCAGTCTAATTGCAAGCAGACACTGTCTTTCCATCACAATAAATTCACAATGGTTCATTAGCTTCTATAAGAGGATGAAATGGATCATCTTGTTAACACTGACATTGTTTTAAATGGTTGATTTCACTATGTATGTATTGAAATTTCCAGTATACCTGTACAACAAAAATAATTAATCAATTAAGGAAGTGTTTGGAAGACAACAGCAGAGAGGGAATACTAATATTTCCTGCAGATCCCAGATTTTCTGCTTGAATGAAAGCTGCGAGGTGGTTTAAACAAATACGGTTTCGAGTATGAACATATTGCACTATCAGCACTCATCTGAAGGGCAATAACTTCCTAAGTTGCAGTAAATCAGTTGTTTTTAGTCACAGAAAGGGATGATTTGATTTTTCCCTGTACATGAAAAAACTGTGTGATAACAAAAATAGGGAAATGGTGCTTTTAGTACTTTCATTATGATCACAAAAAACATCCCTGAAGATGTATCACTCTTCTGGCATTTATATTCTAGATAGAAGTGTTCCAGCCCTAGGGTAACTGTTGTTACCTAACAGGAGGGATGTGGTCATTATTTTGTTTTATCAGCTTTTCTTCCCCTCCATTTTGCAGGGATTTAAACACACTGTACTCTCACTGAATCCTTCAATCCATTTCACTGGCTGAAGTTGGCAGTATACTTTGTGGATCTGATGGAGGGATTTCATCATAGACCTGGCTCTGCATGCAAATTAGGGATGCTAACTGGGGAAGGACAAAAAGAGAGGAAAAGCTAGTGTATTATCTGAGAAATATGAAGCACATCAGGTCTGATTCTCCTTTTTCTCACTTTATCTTTCTCAAAAGTAACTTTATTGACTTAACTGATTTTTTTTTTTTCGGTCTGCACCTCTGAGAAGTCAAGAGTCAAAGTCACAGTTTCCAATTTATATCTTAAGACTCCAAGTTTTGCCATAGATATGCGATGATAGTTTATTATTTATTTTGAAGGATAATCCCTGATCATTGTAGACTCAAAATATCATATAGCTCACTTATGACAAAGTAAGGTTAGTTTGGGGATTAAGTTTTCCCTATTACATTGTTAAAGCTCACATATTTGATTCTGTTCCTTAGCTCTGTCACCTAGACAGACTGATATTTTCACATCAAGCAGGCAAAACTTTCACTCAGGTTTAAAATAAAGAAATAAAGATTGTTTTCTTTCTGGTCTGGTCTTATCTCCCTGCAGCTCCCTTTTGGCTTCTGGTCTGTTTTGATCCTATCTACTCCAAGGTAGCTCAACCAAAATTTACTTAGAAAATGTAGTTTCAGAATGCAATCCTAGCCTGTATGGGAAGGCTGGGTGCTCTGCCATTGACAGGCAGATTGCCTCAATGTCAAGGAGTGTGCACATATATTGGGCTACTGCTGCCCATGTGGCAACTGGCCAAGTCTCCTGGGCTCTCCAGTGAGACTGCCTCAGCTGTTCCCACTTTATACTCACTGGTGGGACATCCACAACTTACACACTCGAGCACTGATGCAGCAGCTTCTGTCCTGTGCCATAATGCCAAATGTCAGATGTAACCGACTGCTTTCTGAAGCCCTGGCAAGTGGCTATCCAAAATGACCAAGACCCTTACAACCTCCCCAAAAATGAATGCTCTGTCATGCTTGTCACCGTGTTACTGTGCATCATGTTTCACAACCCAACAAACAGATGTTCTCACACTGACAAAGATAAAAGTAGAAAGTCATTTCCGAGAAAATATACATTTTGCTGGAGCATCAGGAGCCAAGTCATGCCAATTTTACCTCTGGGCAGAACCTCGTTACTCAAATGATGAAATGAATGATCTTCTCTGTGATACTGCATGACACAAGTGATGGCATGGGAATTCAGCTGTATGCAGACCACTGTCTGTACCATTTTCTATGACCAAAAAAAAAAACTATTTGAAAGAATCCTAACAGCCTCATGTACTCGTCCCCCTCCACAGACCCAGGGCCTGCTCCAGCCATCATATAGATGGTGTAACTCTCTCCCAAAACTCTGAAGATGCCTGTGCTGTTACTGCATAACAGTCTGGTCTTTCGGGATAATCCATTTCTCCTATTTCCCTTCTCGTGCCAGAATACAAAAGCCTCTGGGGTGTCCACCATATGAAAAGGGTAGAGAAGTGAAAAAGCTCTTATAACAGTCCTATATTAATGGTCATTACCACTCTGACAACTATTCCCAGTATTCCCAGGTCTTTTTGCAATCCATGGTTGCAGGATCATACAAGCCAAAAGGGCTCACTGGCCTTTTCCTGACAAAAACAGTTAGGATGAGGCTTGTCCTTCTTAGGGATCTATTGCATTCAAGATTTCTGTGTGGTTTACCATTCACCAGGGCTTGAAACCTTGAATAATGTTGCTGGTCTTTTTGTGTGGGTAGAGATAACATCATATGTTAGTGCTTAGGTTGAACCTTCAAAAGATGGGAATATAAATGTCAGCCTCTTTGCCACTGGGCATGCCCTGACGAGGAGCAACACCAGCTGCGCTTTGCTTCTATTCTGGCATTGAGTCTACTCTTAAAACCAAGCTCTCCCTGTAAAATGAGAGCAAGGCCATGCTTAACTAGGCACTTCAGGCAGGCTTCAGGCACACCTAAGGATGTCAGTGCATGGAAGACTGGGTTCGTGCTTTCCCACAGGATCAGTCCAAGCACACCTTGTAGTGAAGGCAGCTTGTGCTTGACCTCATGAAACACCCAGCTGTTAGGGCATTTGCTTTTAGGAAAGAACGCTGGAACAGCCTGCCCAGGAGGGTTGTGGAATCTCCTTCTCTGGAGACATTCAAAACCCACCTGGATGCCTTCCTGTGTAACCTCATCTAGGTGTTCCTGCAGGGGGATTGGACTAGATGATGTTTTGAGGTCCCTTCCAATCCCTAACATTCTGTGATTCTGTGAAAGATCCCATACCTGGCTAATCTGCCAGATGTGCCTCTACCACAGGACACCTGGGACTGGTGGGCAGCCTCTGTTTGAGCTCTGCCTTTTGATACCATGTGCATGTAACATTAAGCTTAAATCAGTGGCATGTAGGCACTAGTCTGTAAAACACACAGGACTTTGTTCTATTTCTGTCCTTGTCTCCTAGGGTATAGCACAGATACAATACAAAAACCACTGCCTGATATGCTTTATGATATGTACATGTTGTTTCTCTCTACATGATATGTTGCTCTCAGCCCAAAAAAGGTATCAAAATAACCGAGGAAAAGCTTTTGAGGCCCTCTAAAGCCTCATCCATTGTATTTCAAACCACAGGTTTCATAATGACATCACCATTTAATTCTGTGGAATGAATTAGTAATGGTGCTCCCAACTTCTGTTAGCTTAAACCTTTTCTACCTTTAGTAAAACTAATTGTAGTTCCTGTCCCTACAACCAACATAGTATAGCAAGCTATTAACTACAGCCATTAACTGCAGCTAAAGAAACAATCCTGCTTTGTTCACCATTGATCTATGAATTATGTACCTGGGTGAATTATAAAACTCTGAAGAGACTGATAAACTTGTTGCAAGCCACTTCTCAAAGTATCTGTTTATTTCAATATAATGGACTCCCCTGCCTCACTCCAGCCACACAACTGCTCTGCAGCCACTCTACCTATCAGTGCACATTGTGTATTTGTGTATTTGTACATTTTTCATCCTGTGCAGTAGGATGGTAAAGAAGAGGTTCATTTGTTGTTGCTGCTGCACATGAGTTTTGGCCAAGGGAAGAGAACAACTGGATCTATTACAATGTGAACTTGATGCCAAATGGTAAGTAGTACAAGATGCTATAATGAAAAAACTCACACTCAGAACAGCCCATGGAGTATTAATCTGGATGTTAGCAGGGATTTAGGGCTGTGGGGTGATTCTGAGTTCTTCCCTTTGTGTTAAGCTCAATCCAAAGACACTGGCCTTCATCTCTACTACCTTTAGACAGAGAAGTAAAAATAAACTCCAAGGTACTAGAAGTGGTCATTGACAGATTAAGGGCTGTTCACGTCAGACCTCTAGAGAGAATGGACACCCACAGCCTCCTTCACAACTGAGGTTATTTCAGCAAGGACTCTGCACAGGAGAAAAGAAAGATGCAGTGATTATGTGTCCTTGAAGCTCCATCCAGATCTGAGAGCCAGTCTCCGGGGAAAAATATGAGTGATGGATGATACTGAAAAGAAATAAGGAGTATTAGTTTGACCCAGGGCATCCAGTTCTTAATCCCTAGCTCAGCTGTTGCAACATCCTTTGGAAGACTTCATATGAAACCAAACTCTGGTGATGTACAAAACTGTCTTTGGACTGTGCCAAATACCTGATATATAAGGAGATTATTCCTGTTTTTTATGGGATGCAGAGCACTAACCTACTTTCTGCTCTGATTAAAGGTAGGAAGTTACTACTTCTCAGTGTTGCATCATTTATCAAAAATAATAAAAGTATAAAAAATTTCTTACAAGCTATATGTGGAAAATTAAAGAAGTTTGATGAATAAACTTATCTCCAATTAACTTAAGCTGTGCAAATCCTTTGGATGAGACATTGAAATGTTTTTGAGACACTAAATTAATTTGGTGAAGTCTAGTAACAGCATCAGATTTTTCTGAACAACCTGATTTTCATGTTACAAATGTGTCAGCATAAGTATGGATGCACTAATCATTCTGGTATAATTAACTGCCTGGTGAAATGTCTCATTAGCGTGGGGAGTTACTGATGAATAATTTGTCATATTCTAATTATTCCTTTCTCCTCCCCTCCCCCCCACTGCCCCCCCCCCCCCCTGCTCCCCGCTTCATTTAAAAATATGTAATTATAAGCATTTGGGAAATAACTTACATGGTGTTGAAAATCTACCTCATCATTTAGATCCTTCCAGCTTTTCTGAAGAGTGGTTTACCCTAAGTGCTGAGAATTAAGGTAGCTGTGGAAAGAGCTGTTCTATAATGTTGCAGCACTGCACAAGGTGCACTACGGCCTGGATATGATCTGGAGTGTTACCATTTGAGAAAGACCATTGTTGTATTTTACTGCTCCAAAGATGAACACATTGAGATATAGTATTAGGCTGTGCGCAGACTCTGCTGTGTCTGAAGCCTCAAGAATGTGTTAAATTCCTTGCTGTCCAATTTAAAAACCCCATCTGATATCAGCTCCCCCTTCCTGACAAAACTCTCATAGCTTAATGGAAACATATTTTAGAATGAAAATGTTTCAAGCATGTTTCCTCCTAACTAGAGAAAGGAGGAGTTAACATGTCCCTAGAATCTGGAAAAAGTTGAGCGAGGTATTTTATGTTGCATACTTACACACATTCACTAAGTATTTGAGTTATGTGGTAGATGGGGTTTATAGCAAACCTTGAGATATGTTGATCAGAGCTGAAGATGGAGGGCGAATGAATGAGGCATGTTCAGTGTGCTGTTTGGGAGTACCAATAAGCGCTCTACCTTCATTTAGTATCTGTACCCTGATAGAATGCAGCTCCAAAATAAAAATGTAATGAACTTAACCTCCTTTGTGTTCTAGTGTGTCTGAGTGGACAGGGTATAATGTACACTATGGTTTTGCTCCAAGCAGATACTATTAAGCTGTCCCAAGAAATTGCTTCTGTGCTTTCCTTTCCTCTTCTACTTTTGTTCTTATTTAGTTTGCAAAATTTGTGGAAGTGGGGGCAAGGATTAAGAAAAAAAAGTCCCTGTGTTGTTGTGCTTGCTTAGATACAAGACTTTCTACACTGAAGCATTCACATATTACTAGAAATACAGCCTTGTGACAGCTTCACTAGAATAGTACTATTAACTAATTTTACATCTTTCAGGGCTCTTACACACTATGTGAAGTGCTAGATAAAAGGAATTCACAAGTCAGTAAAATTTGAGCCAGAAGCAGTTGAACTAGCTTCTTGGACAGGGTTGGGAGGTAAGTAAGGTCAGTTTGACTGTGCATGGAAGCTTAAATGGTTGCAAGTCATCTGACTCTAGGGAAAACTAGTACTGGTCAGCTCTGTTGGTGAAATTGTGAATCTCAGCATCTTGGAGCAGGATTTTCTGAGGATAAATTTTCTTTAGTCCATCTCCTTAACAAGTGGATGAGATTTGTTCCTTGTAGTCACATCACAAATGAAGCCCAAACTACTTTCTTTCTCTGTATTCTCCTTTTTAAAACAGGAAAGAAATGGCTAGCCTTTATGATTCAAAACAAAACTAATAGCCTTTAGATTTATTGTCCAAGAGACAAAAAAAACACTATTTTTTTTTTTTTTTTTTTAAAAAAAGCTGTTGTGTTGGGGTTTTTTGTAAGTCTTTTGCCTTAGGAACAGTGAAAGTGACTTCAGAGTATTCATCAGATCCATCCCTTTTTTCTCAAACTGACATTCATTTATCTCACGATTTTTAGTCTTAAAGCTGTTCAGCATGCTTCTACAATGTAAAATACTTGTCCTAAAGTCTAACAGGTCCAGTTCACATAATTATGACACGGACCCTGTCCTTTAACAGCCCAGAGAAGGAAAATAAAGCATTTTATTTCTGTACACCTCCTTTATAACCTTGCTGAGCACAAAATCTGAAGAAAAAAATGGAGCATTGCCCTCTGGCTGCTTTTCGTATTAGCTATAGTCCTTTTTTTTTTTTTTTCTGGCATGGACCAAAATTTCTGGGGTAATAATAATTCAAATCAGAGAGTGTCTTCTGTGAGTTTCACTAGTCTCTCAGTTGTTTCTTATTTTTTATCATTCTTCTACACTTTCAGGTGATTCTGTGTTTTTCAGTATCTCTCAATTTTCATAGTCAATCTGGAAATGCAGTAAGTGAAAACTCCATGAAATAGAAGAACAGCTGGTGAAGAGCAGAAAAGTTAAAAGCCTCACTCATCTGTTTTTCTGCATATATGTAATCTTTGTGAAGGGATTAAGTATTGTGAGGCAAATGCATTGACCACGCAAGGGAATTACCTTGCAGACGATATTCATCAAGCGCTCCTATCCTTGTGCTCTGAATGAGCTGGCTATAGATTCAGCTCCCTGGAATCATCCTTGTTTACATTCAACATGTTGTTGCAGCCCACGCAGTGACAGAACAAAGGCAATTTCTGTAATGTATTCAGGGCTCTTTAGAAAGCAAGCACAGTAATGCTATTAAAAGAGAGGAGCAGTACCTAGGTGGGCTTCCTTCTGAAGGTGAGCCACACTGTTTTACGTGGACTTCAGTCTCTTTATTGCTTGCTTTAACCCCGTGTGTCTCATTTTCCCATCATAAAATTGGAATAACGGTGTTACCCTACTTCATAGGGAGTTTTCAGGCTTATCTTGTTTGTGAAGTTTATTGAACTGGGAAATAGACATAATAATATAATGTCACAATGATACACTATTATCCTTCCTGCTTCCACATCCCTCATGAAAACCTGCTGTATCTCAGAAACCGTCAGTGTTAATGGCTAGAATGACAAATGGTATTCCAGTTTGATTTTTTCTCTTTTACATTTCTCAGAGTTTTAGTGAAGTTCCATGGAATTGCTTAACTGAAATAGCCAAAATAAATAAAGAAGAGTTAATGTAATGATCATTATTCATCTTTCTCTCATTTACTATTGTTTATTTTATACCAAAGCACTCTTTCTGGCAGGTACTGTGTCTGTTTGCAGAGCATCTAACAACACAGTGAGTTTATAATGTGAACAGTGAACTGCTGGAAAAGTTTACATTGAAGATTTTTTGTCACATGAAATACCTAAGGCTCCCAGTCAAGAAAATATCCCCTTTAAGACAGAATTTAAGTGAATGCTCTCCCCAGAAAGAAAAAATTTAAATGTAGACCTGAAAATTTTCCCAAAGGGAGGCTTAGGTGCTTTTTGGGCCTTTTCTTTTTTTCTTCTCCAAGAAGGAAAAATTCTGTAGTTCAGGAACACACGGACTTGTTTGTGTCAGGTGTCAACATCAGCGGAGGCTGGTGCTGTTCCTGACTGTGGCAGGCTCCAGCTGTATTTGGGGCAGTGTATTGCTGTCAAGGAGCAGCTATGTCCCTAGCAGTGAAACTTGCATTTAAATGCAAGCTGATGTGCTTACATGAATGATTGGCTGATGTAGTATGAATTGCATTATGTGGAAGGCAGATAAGAAGATCTCTACATGTAACTTTTGGCCTTAAATAGTCAAGTAATTGATTCGTCTAACATTTAGGAGTGCTTAGGATGTTACTGTAACAAATAAATAGGTACTAAGTAATTTCTTGAAGTATCCTCATGCCTGAAGAATGACACTTTGCCTATATACTTGAGAATAAATAATATCCTGGTTGCTGCTACTGCAAGTAGTCTGTTTGCTCTGAAAATTCTATATCTTAGGCTGAACCATGATGGTTTTATATATACTAGAGTTTCAATATGAAAGTACTTCCTCAGGTGATAGGATAACCTTTAATAGTATAATAGTTAGGAAATAAGCAAATGAAGCTTATTGGAGACTTTGAATGCTCCCTTGTGTCTGACAATTTGGTGCACGTCTATATAGATTTAATTCAATTTATTTTTCATTCCCTTTTGTATTTTGATTTGCAGAATGGAATTGTTTGTCACTCCTTCACTTAGGAAATCAAGATCATTAAAATTGTTAGAATTGGTGCCAGCCTTGGGGAAACTTTCAAAAAACATTCATTTAGAAGCAATCTTACCTCTGTAGATTATATTATCTATAGTTATTTCCCAGTTGGTTGCTGTGGAAACACATGTCATATCAAAATCAAAGGACTGCATTCCAGGTATAAAAGATGCAACACATGTGATCCCTTGAGAAAGGCAATGCACGGAGAGAGGGATTTGTCTGGCAGGTGACTGATGTCTGGACTCCGTAGTTAGGCCCATTTGTGTGTAACACAGCACTAAAGAGTAACATAGAACAAAGATAAATTCCAATCACTTTTATGCTTCCCCCCTCCCTGCCCTGCTCCTCCTGTCCTCCCACCTGCCCCCTCCCCACCCCGCCTTGGATAGATCTTGTTTAGGACAGCTAAAATGGTCCTTCCTTCAACTCATTCCCATCAACTCATGACCCTTGGGAGCTGATCTGACTAAGAAGTAAGAACTGGCTCTGGCATTACCTCAGTCCTGCTCCCCAGGGAAATTTATCTGCATAGAAAGGATGACCAAGGATCCAGTTTGACTAGTTTCATCTTGCTGCAGGAGTGGGTCGAATCAAACACAGGATGAACTGTTTTTTGTCTTTCTAAGCTGAAAACCTGTTGTTTGGTTCTGCTGGCTACTGTTCAGCTGGTGAGACTGTGAGGTTGCAATTGCTTACCCCACAGAAATGGGCCAAGAGAAATTATTATTAATACAAATAGCATAGTAAATTTATCAAGTAGCTTTAGGTAGAAAGAAAGCAACATCTGAAGAAAGGCGAATCTTTCGTTCTGTTAAAAACTTAGAATGAAATGTACTGAATTTTCATTCAAACTAATGATTTTTCAAAATACAGGTAAAAATGATAAAAAGGACAGCCAACCAGCAAACAAACAAACAACGATGACGACAACAACAAAACCCCCACACCATCCACCTCCTCCTCCAAAAAAAAGCATAATAAATATTTTGCTTGGGGTTGACAGATATGTTTGAGGCTGACTTGACATAATGTAATTTGACAGGTTTGTTTCTGCCACTAAACTGAAAAAAAATCCTAAACGAGAGCTTTAGTTCATCTCCTCCTCCTTTCTTGGCTTCACCAAGTCCTGTTGGCAGGGAGATGTCTTTTAAACATCTTTGACTGTGCCAGATGATTAAATGCACTAAGCTGCCAATAATTTTTTTATTGCCTCCATACATTGATTGCACTGAAACCATTTCCCTGTCTTTTCAGTTCTCTGTTCTATAACTATCAGATCCTATACTCTTAGGTAACATATCTTCTTCTTTCTTGCCTTCTTCTGGCAGGGATTGACTGGACCATGAAATGTATCCTACCAGCTGCCAGCTAATCCTGGTCCACCTAAACAGTGAGGTACATGTTGGTCTTCTTTTTTCTTGCACAGCCTTTGCTATAAAGTTGGATTAATTTTTTCAAAACCACAAGAAATTATATGGTTATGAATGGTTATGTGAACTTCATAACCACAGCAGTTTATGTAGAGTATAAGCTCACTGAAATAAAGTCATCCTTGTTTGTACAATGAGATCTAATATTATGAGGTGTTAATCAGTCATTTGGACTTTACATTAAGTGCAACACTTAAAGTACGATGACAGAGAAGAAATATTTATATTTTACATAAAGCAAATGACCATTAATTACAGAGTGTGCACATATAATGGTCTTTCAGAATTTTCCTTTCTATTGCTGTAAAAAAACCACACATCCCCCCCAACCAAAAAAAAAAAAAACAAAAAAAAAACCAGAAGGGAAAGGAAGACTTTTTATGAATAGTGAGCTTTGTATTACAACTGCTGGCCACAACAAAGAGGTCTTCAGACTGGAGGTGGATCTCGGGACTGAAAACGGATCTAATACAAACCTCTTATTCACCAGCCCTTATAGACTGTATTTGCAGTAGAAGGATTTGACATGTAATGCAGAGTGGGAACAATTTCTTAGGTGTGGAAAAGAACACTCAGAGGAGTTTGGCTAGCTTTGCTGCATGTAATTCCTCTGCATGAAAGTCATTAGACTCTCAAATTCTGTTCCTATGGGTGAGTTGAGAAAGAGGATGAATTGTGTCTTTTTGTTTACTGCATGTCAAAATTCTTAAACATGAACTTTGGCTTTAAATTTGTCCCTGTGTGTAAGGTTTTTCAAAATTTGTTTTTGTTTTTGAACCCCACAAGAAGATTAATAAACGAAGGAATGACATATCTCTGGCATTTGCTTGATTGTCCCTTCTCCTAAATCACCTGTGTTGTCTGTTCCAAATAGTTGTGTTGTTCCTAATGGCTTTGTTTAGTATTCCAAACTGATGTTGCATCAAATTATGTGTTTGTTTGTTTTTCCACAGGAGTTCTCTTGTAAATTAGCAACAGTTAATGGGAAGTTAAACCATTCTCAAAATTGACTATCAAATTCACTCAGTAGAAAACAAAAAATGACCTTTAGAGAGAATTGACTGTTACAGAAATATACCCCAGGGATCACTGAGAATGACATGTGAGGAGTGATGGCCATAGGGGAAAGAACTTACTAAAAGTTTTTCATAAATAGCAAAACCCAAATCCAAGTATTTTCTCATCCTATAAAAAATAATTACCTCCATTAATTGCACTGGATCACACTATCTGATTCATTATTTGCATTTAGAAGTAAATATAACATCTTATTGGTCCATAGTTCAGTGTGGTGCTCCAGTGGAATCACTGATGTTGGAAGTAGGGAGGAAAGGTGGAGTTATACACAACTGTCTGGCAACTCGTATCTTAAAATTTTCTCACTTGAATTACTGTCAACTGGACCAGGTATAGTATCTGCTGGAAATGAATGAACTACAAATTCATCTGAACCATCCCTGGAGGTGTTTAAAAGACATATAAATGAAATTCTTAGGGACAGAGTTTAGTGCCACGGTTAGGTTATGGTTGGACTCAATGATCTTAAGGGTCTCTTCCAATCAAAATGATGCTATGATTCTATGATTGTATGATTGTCCAAAGCTAGAAGCAATGACTGCCATTCTCTACTGTACACAGAAGTTTACCTGTCTTTTAATGCCTCATTTTCTCTTGCACTGTTTGTCAGAGAGGTCAAAATATGACAAAACCCTGTTCAGTCAGTGCTGCTAGGCTTATCCAGAACAGAAAAACACTAGAAACCTCACCTCAAATACACTCTAATCAAGAAATTCAGATGTGCATCCAGTTCAACATATAGAATATATATTGGCTGTTACGGAAGATGAGCGCTGATGGTGCCATGTAACATTTAATGCTCATTTTGCAAATGACAGAGATTTAGAGAGTTTGCATAGTTGTGTAAAATATTCAGCCTTGAAGCAAGTTGAAAATCGAGCTCCATTTGAAGATTTATCTATTGCTGAATTAAAATCCTACCTTAGATTCAGGAGCAACCATGAGATTTTTATTACAAACTGATGTTTTTTAGCATGTGTTCCAGTTTAACTCAAATATCTTTCTCAGCTACTGTCAGCAAGATCAAATTGTGAAGAGAAAACTGTCCTTTCACTTTACAATTATGAGTGAGCTGTGACATACAGATTTTCTGCAACACTGCTTCTGCAACGCTGCTTCAGCTTTCTTATACACGCAGTTTATAACAGTTTAAGATACTCACTATATAAAATGAACATCTAACATGTATGCAAGGTTTAGTGTTTGAAAACAGAACCTCGAGTCCTGCTTTTAAATTTATTTAGGAGAGTTCGATAGGAATCCCTAACTTCAGATAGAACCTCAAAATATTAGAAAGAAATGTTGTGAGCTACCTAAAAAAACAAAAGCAGAATTACACAGTTTAACATGCTATGTTAATATTTTGTATTTTTCTTTTAGTGGGAAACAAATATCTTTGTTTCAGAATGCTAAAATCAGGTAACTTGTCCTCGTAATTTCCCTTTACCTTTCCCTCTTTCTCTCCCTTCCCTTCCCTTCCCTTCCCTTCCCTTCCCTTCCCTTCCCTTCCCTTCCCTTCCCTTCCCTTCCCTTCCCTTCCCTTCCCTTCCCTTCCCTTCCCTTCCCTTCCCTTCCCTTCCCTTCCCTTCCCTTCCCTTCCCTTCCCTTCCCTTCCCTTCCCTTCCCTTCCCTTCCCTTCCCTTCCCTTCCCTTCCCTTCCCTTCCCTTCCCTTCCCAAAATACCAAATGGTTGAGATTAGAAAGGACATCTGGAGTTCATCTTTTCCAACCACCCTGTCCAAGCAGGGGCCACATAAAGCAGGTTACCAAAGACCATGTCTTTTGAATATGTCCAAGGATGGAGACACCACAGTCTTCCTGGGAAACCTGTGCCAGTGCTCAGTCACCCTCACAGTAAAAAAGTGTCTCCTGCTGTTCAGAGGGAACCTCTTGTGTTTCAGTTTGTGCCCACTGCCTCTGGTCAGGTCACTGGGTACTGATGAAAAGAAACTGTATCCATCTTCTTTGCACCCTCCCTTCAGGTGTTTATATGCATTGATACGATCTCTCTGAATCTTCTCTTCTCCAAGCCGAACAGTTCAAGCTCTCTCAGCCTTTCCTCGTAGGAGAGATGCTTCAATCCTTTAATCATCTTTGCGGCCCTTTGCTGGACTCTCACCAGTATGTCCATATCTTTTTTTTGCACTGGGGAGCCCAGAACTAGAAACAGTGCTCCAGGTGTGGCCTCAACAATGTTGAGTAAAGGGGGACGATCACCTCCCTCAACCTGCTGGCAATACTCTTCCTAATGCAGTCCAGGATACCATTAGACTTCTTTGCTGCAAGGGCACATTGCTGGCTTATTTAAATGCAAATGCTGGCTTATCACTTTTTCCCTTTCTCTTTTCTTTTTTCTTTTTTTTCTCTCTTCAGACAATGAACCAAAAAAAAACAAAAACGAAAACAAAAACAAACAAAAACCAAACCAACAAAACCATCAAACAAAACAAAACAAAAAGACTCCACAAAAAACCAAACCAAAACACCAAACCAAAAAAAACTCCATATCTGAAAACACCAGCTTTTATAGAGCTTTCAATTCCTTCTCTAAAAAGGCAAAAAAGCATTGACCTGATACTTAATTATTATCTGAGAAGATTGTTTCAGCTCTAAGGATACTCATAAATTTCGAATAGTATATTAGTACTCTTCCAACAGGTGAGTTCTTCAGCCATGTCTTGCTAGCTCATAATATTCTTTGAATAAAATGTGTGCTCTAGACAGGGACTGGTGACTAGGCAAATCAAATGGCCTCAACTGACAGAACTCATGAATCTTTCTCTTCTAGATTGCCTGTTTCAATCTCAGACAGCAGAGTTAACTTCATGAATTCAAGTTACAAGTACCAGTTGACTATCTAATAGCCTATGGAAAATAGTTGAGCTTATTTCAGTCTAGTTTTGAGTGTTTACATCTCAGAAATGTGAGCACCGGAGAAAGTTGCTGTTGTATTCTGTTCACCTTTGATGACTGGAGAACAATTAAATCTAGCTTCAATTCACTTAAAAAAAATTAGCAACAAATCTTATAGCATTGCAAATTTTTACTAAGGCCTTCATCCAATTCTTGGAAGGGAGCCTTTTTGCCCTTGTTTTAATGATCAGTTGGAGGATAAATTATTTAACTTTTGTGTACATCTAAGGTGACATGCTATAATTTATAGAAATGCCAGTGCAGTAAAATAACCCAAACAGAAATGAATGTACTGACAATTCCTACATAATTATTTCAGAGTTGTCACTTTTCTGTGTGTTTAGTGCATTAGTGCATAACAAATGTGAAACGCCCCAGTAATCAATATTCCTTGCCAAGCACAACTATATTGCTATGGACTTATTACCATGTTATTCCTTCTGATTCTTCTTTTCTATTTATTTAATTAATCTAAGTGGATTGCATTGCCATTCCTAACATATGACACCACAGCTTAGATTGGATCATTAGCAAATTCTGGGCAGGGTGACTCCATTATTTTGTAACCTGTTTTTAAAAGGCTCAGTAGCAAGCCATATAATTTACAGCACATTGTGGCCACAGACTATGTTGGATTGCTCTATTTTTGTGTGGTTAATGTATATAAGAGGAAAAGAACAATGGCTGGATTTACTGAGATGCTGCACTGAGTCATTGAAAGTACCGTTTTGTGATGAGTACTTTCATCAAAGTAAGACAGTGTCTTATCAGCCTGTCTAATTTTATCTCTGTGATAGCTGACTGTTCTGTACAGTGCATTTTCTCTGTCTATGAATTTGAAGAATATGATGTTGTTTCATCAAGCTTTCAAATCCATTCCATTCAGGAATAGATGTAGATTATAGATCTACCACAGGTCTGTGATCTGTGCCATCCCCTCAAAATTCTCTCTCTTTTAGCTGCTGCTCAGTTTTTATTTCTACTAGGGCATTGTGTCTGCAGTCTTTGATAGCTTAGATCCTCATTTCACTTCACATCCTTCTTCCCTCATCATTCATGCTTGCTACCTGCATATTAATCTGTTCCCAGGACCCTTTTGGAGCAAACTGAGTTCTCTGTGGTGAAATCTAAGAGATTATTTCCTACAGGACCTGCTCACAAAGCTCAGTGGTGAATAAATCTACATAAAATCTAACTCTGTTTATCCTACCTAGTCCTCTGACACTATCTCAGCAGTTGTTGCACCATTAAATATCCTTATATACCTTTTCGATCATTCTCACACTTGTGCAGCATGTAGCCTTGGTGTCACACTGTGAAGCATCACTCTGGCAGGCTGCAGCATGACCCTGAAGTTAATTCAGGCAGTTTCATCTTCAAAAGCCCCCCAAAATAATGATGATATCTCAGGGTTACAGGACTGCTGCATAGGATGAAGGCAAGTCTAAGGCCAGGTACTGTGTTGAACAAATGAAGACAGCCAGCTCCAGAGAGAGCTATCTGTGAAAGTATGGATGTGGACCACTCTGAGCAAGAGAGCCTGCGACACAGCCTTTGGGTTGAAGCTTGCTACCTGCATAGCCAAACCTCTGGGAAGTCAAACAATGGTAGTCCTTTTGCAGATTTTGTTCTTATGACAGCCATGCCAATATGGGGTTCCAAGCTCTGGATCTAAATTTCACCCCTAGGATTGCACTAAGAAGTGAAAAAAAGAAGCTGGAGGTGCTCCAACATGCACAGGAGGTACCTCATGTAACAGTGAACTGAATCCCAAGGCACTTGCTGCTTACTGACTCCTAAGAGATCTTTTTAAAATTTATTATTATTATTATGTGAAAATAACATATTTTAAAATTTCAGCTTGAATTACTTTTATATCAAGAGTGTAGAAGAGCACTGAATTAAAATCGAACAAACATAAGAAACCTGAATGAACATGTTTTCTGATTCAACCAGCTGAAATGGCAGGCAAATTCACCCCACTTTTTCTCCAGAATTAGGAAGTTTCCAACACAACAGACAGGCAACCCCATAGAAAATATAAGTGAGATACAAAGACTGAATGTCTATGAAGGATAGAATGTAATGTTACTGAGAGATTCCAAATCAGATCATAACCATCCTTTGACTTCACATAATAATTTGTGAGCTATTTATTTCTGGTGCTTGCAGTTGAGTTAACACTGCTTCCATCAAGTTCTAAATTACTGCCATAGAGATGTTAAGAAAACCATGTGGGCAACAAATACAGCCTATGGACTGCTGAGCAGAATGACTGAAATTCAGTAAAATAATAGTCTGCTTTATTCTATGAAGCAAGAAAAACAAACACTGCATCCAAGGTTTTTGATAGTCCACACCCACAGATATTTTGCCTGGAAACAAAAAGCAAGAAGCATACAAAATGTAGCAATTCAGCTGAGAAAAGTACTGACTGTCATCTCCCTTTGAAACTCATCTTTTTGGCCTCTGCCTGGTCACATTTCTCTCTTGCTTTTTAATTTTTTTAATTTTTTTTTTTTAAGTACTCAGATGATACGTCATTGATTAGAGGTTCTCGAAGGTTCTCAATCTGCAGGACAGGTTACAGCTGTGTATGGAGAGAAAAAAGTCAGAGAGGTGTATGGTCAGGGCAAAGCAGAGAAAGTAGCAGAAACAGCTCCAGTGTCTCTGTCCAAGGAACATGTTGGGCCACCATTGACCTGTGGGACATCACACTGTGAAGCAGGGACATACCAAGCAGGAAGGTCTACGGAATGCATTTGAGGGAGGGCTGCAAACATTTTCAAGATCTGGAGGACCTGAGCTGGGGAAAGTGGAAAAGACCCAGTTAGAGAGGGTAGGGACCCCACAGGGTCATGAAGTGCCAACAGAGTAACAACAAGTGAACACTGAACTCTGCAGAAATTACCTTCTGCAGATGGCGGTGAAGCACAAGCAATTATCACACAGGAGAAAACCCAGCAGCTGGTGAAAAGAGGAGCAAGGTGCAGGTACTGAGTGACCAGCTGCAGCTGCTAATTGGTGTATAGGCTAGATAACATGGCTCTGAAGCCAGCATTCGATGCAGGCTGCTGCTGCAGAGGGCTGTGTTTTAGTCCTGCTCTTATCTATGAGTTAGTTTTCAACTGCTGACCTAGGTAGATCAATGATGATGTTATTCTTCTGTTTATGATTCACTGTTCACTTTGAAGGTTATAATCCTAAAATAAAGTTTTTCTGAAGGGCTTAAGACATTTCCTGTATCATATTCATACAATTTATCCCATTTTCCCTCTACAGAAATTATTGAATCTTTAAAAATTAATAATTGTAAATGCATGAATTATGTAGATATTTTTATAGATAAATCATTTGTAAAATATTTACATATAAAGATAACCAGAACAAGGAAAAAAAATAACAATTTCAGAATAATGAAAATATTTTAGTTTGGACATTTGAAATTTCAAGGGAAAATACCAAACTATGTTGTGAATTTTAAAATACTTGCACTGTACTTTGGCACTATTTCTTCCAGTTTAATGTTCTGTGTTTCTCAAAAAGCTCATAAGCATCAAATTTTAGTCTTGAAACTTTTTTAAACTTTCTAAAATTGTCTATACACATGAACTAAAATGTTTTTATAGAAGTAATTGATAATTTCTGTTTCTTGGTTGCATGCTTAGATAAGGATGATCTTTATACATGTAAAGTCTTATTTTGCTTAGTTAAAACCTGCAAGCACAAATGAACCGGAAAACGACACATATTTTCCTAAAAATATTCTCTGCCTCTACAGGCAAGTCATTATTTTTTCTCAAGCACAAGGGATGGTGAAAAAATCAGGGAAGAATTAGATTATGACAATGGAAACAAGGTATTTATTCTTAAAAAGGTAGATCTACCCCATTTTCAGATGTTTCTGTTGTGCTCGTGAAAAAATGAAATATGGTCTAATTTTATGAGAAACTGATGATCTCTGCACACATGTCAAGATATATCTTCAAACTCCATTTCAACCATATTGCTGGATTTTGCTTTACCAGTGCTTTTTATGCTGTACTTTAAATGAAAATTTACAGAAGGGTCAGCAGTAAGGGTACACAATAATTTATTTAAGTGCTATATATTTAAATTGAAGCACTCTAGCTGCAAGTTTGCTTTCATCAAAGAGCAAGCTGAATGCAACCAGGATCTGAACCAGAACAGAAAGCAGTTGTTGCGAGGGGTACATACGTGTGGATCCCAGGTGAATACTCAGGTCAGTGAGAATGAGGTTGTCAGACGTAAGGTTGATTCACTACTATGGCTGGTGGGAGGAGATGAAAGATTCATGTGACTGAATGGGGAAGTGATAAAAGGAATAATGCAAGCTCTTTGCCCTATTGAGTAACTTCATGAGCATGAGCTTGTGCTAAGAGGCTAAGACAAGGAAATTATCTTTTCCAAGCTCCCAATATAACACTGGTGTACTTCCCAATGAGCAGCTATGTAGAAATAAAAGCAACCGATTGCACCTAGGAAACTAGTGGGTTTACACCAACCCTGAGTAGCTGAGTTTAGGAAAGACCTTTCTCAGAAAGTGTCTGCAAAAATGCTCAGATTTCTGTTGTTTTCTCTGATCAGTCATGCACTTCAGCCTGGGAGGGCGGGAACTGCAGCTCAGGGTATTCAGGCTGTCAGCTGCGTGCTGCTCTGGACTTGCCAAGGCTGGTGTGTCCTGCCTGCAGCAGCGAGGAAGGGAGGCAAACAGCCCTCATACAAGGTTGTTCAGAGAGTCTGTAAGACACAAAATTAGCCTGGGTATCTTAGGACAAAGACAGCGCCAAGGCTTTCTTGGAGAGTTTAAGGACTAAGGTCTTCCCGAGTGGTCTGTGGCCAGCAGAGGGCTGTTGGTCAGACCTTGCCACAGCCAGCACCTGGGCCAGTGCTCTTCACCCTCTGGGGTGAAGAGGTGCCTCCTACCCTATGAAAACTTCACCAACACAAACCCATGTTTTGGCATCTGAAGATATTACATCTCTACTTTTCCATGAACTCTGGATGACAATCAATGCCTCAAGCCATGCAAATTGAGGAGCTCTTAATTATAGTGAGAATGTTTTGTGGTGCTGTTATGTTACCATACAAACCATCAGGTACCTTATTGCCTTGGTAAAGCCTGAAAACACCTTCTTATGGTCCTTTCTACAGATTATGTAAATATTTGCTGTCATGATGTTAAAAAAGGATTTTTTCAATCTTCTTCTTAATAATGTTCCTCATCTCCACCAACACTGCTGCCAAACAAAATGTGTATTCAATATATTCAGGGACTTAATGCTGAAGGAGGCAGGAGTGATTCAGGTGCCTCTATTTCTGGGGCAGATAGCCTGAACTCTGAAAATGATTTGAAATTTTTCAGAAGGGGCTGACAATCAGCCTTCTTTAAAGTTTCTCATGCTAAGAATTCAGAATTATGCTTTGCCTTTTCAGGAAAACACTTATGACACTAAGGTATTTTGCTTCACATACAGACACCTCTTTGCACAGGGCTGTACTAATCTGAGCTTGTGGGCTGTATTCCCGTGAATGAAACATCCTTCTTGAACATCTGTGCAAAAATAGATCTGTACAAATATTTCAAGGAAAGTGAAAATGCTGCTTGAATTCTCTGTGTCCTAATAACATCTTTTTTTTGTGTAGTCTGCTGTAATAATGAACCTTGACACAAATCACTCTCATCTTCTTGAACATTTTCTGGTTTAGGATGGTTGCTATTTTTCACATCTCAGCTGCTGCAAAGCTCATGTGTGGTAAAAAAATTGTTCTTTTGGATAGTTAAACAGAATCACAGAACGTAAGGGATTGGAAGGGACCTCAAAAGATGATCTAGTCCAATCTCCTTGCTGGAGCAGGAACACCTAGATGAGGCTACACAGGCATGCGTCCAGGCAGGTTTTGAATGTCTCCAGTATTATCCAATGACCCTTGAGGCACTCCACTAGATACAGGCCTCCAACTTAGACTCCACTCCACTGAGCACAGCTCTCTGGCTTCTTTCCTTAAGCCATTTCACAGTCCACCTCACTACCTGACCATCCAGACCTCACTTCCTCAGTTTAGCTGTGGGGATGCTGTGGGAGACTGTGTCAAATGCTTTAATGAAGTCAAGGTAGACCACGTCCACTACTCTGCCATCATCTATCCGTGTCATTATTTCTTCATAAAAGGCTACTGATTATTAGAGTTTAGCTGGAGCTCCTATACAGCTAGAATCTTGCTTTTACCATACCCCTACATTTCAGCAAACAAAATGTGCAAGTGTCTTCTAAGAAAACACCAGCAACATTTCTAGAACATCACCCTTCATGTGTGAAGCATAAAATCACCTTCTTATGTGTTCCAGGTTAAATAACAGGTGATTCAGCATGACGGGTAGGTTGTAGTGGAAAGAGACTGGAATTTTATTTTATTTTATTTTATTTTATTTTATTTTATTTTATTTTATTTTATTTTATTTTATTTTATTTTATTTTATTTTATTTTATTTTATTTTATTTTATTTTATTTTATTTTTTACAACAACTCTAAGTAAGCATAAATCCTGCAGCTTGTGAAAGAGCTAGGCAAGTACCATGAGAACACAGAGGTCAGCTGTAATCTGAATGATTCTTACCTCCCGCAGCTGCTTTAGTGTCCGCACTGTGGGAAGCAACAGAAATGTAGCTTTCTATTGAGATGTCAACCATGGCTGTGATGAAACTCATTATTGTAATGGGCAGTAAGTGTTCACATTTGATTAGTTTCCTTATTTTTATATGCAGTCTCCATCCCCATCAAACCGTAAGCTACTCAAGGCAGTGAATCAGTGTGATTTCTGAGTGGTTAAAGCCATTTTGATTTCAGCCTTGTGCCCTGTAACTTGCTCAGGATGTCCATAATTGGCTGGCAATGCCCAGTCTGTCATCCTATATTAGTTAAAAGGGTTTCTGAGTACAATACTACAAATGGATAACAGAGGCAATGATGAGGGGTAACTGGCTGTGATCATGTCATGGACTGCAGTAACAAAACTCGAGGTACTGCCACTCGGTGGAAAATACTGTTGTGCTGTGGATACCACAGGCTTTGGATTATGTTATCTTGTTCAAGTGACTGATGCCTCTAGACATCAGGATGCAGAAGAATTGTGATCAATGCTGCTCTGAATGCCACATGCAGTTCTTATTTTGTCAAGTCTTCTAGCAGGAACTCAGTAAGTCCATGCAAAACTGTAGGACTTTGCAGTCACATAGTGCCTTGCCTTCACAGGGATCCAAGATGATCCTCATAATCTCATACCCTTCATGTCCCTGAGTGTCCTCTGTGGTAGGGACTGCAAGAGCCACAAATTAACAGAGGAAGAGGAATCAAGAAGTTGCACTTTGATCTGTAGTTCTCGGGAATGTGCAACAAACTTTATAGATGAGGTGATTTTCCATGCAGTAATATCAACTCCTCTGCTGTTAAGCCTCACATTATGCTTATGAAGTGGCCCATAAGTCCTTTATGAGATGATTTTACTTTCCCACTCATCAGCTGGATCAGCAACTAAGAACATCTCTATAGATAAAGAAAGTTTGTCTGCCAGGTTAGCATTAAGCTGCAGGGCACTGAGATATGCTGGGACCTGGAAATGGCAGACCTTACTCAGATATGCAGTGTATCCTGCCATCCAAAGTTCAAACAGCAGCTGCAATGGTAGAGAAGCATGGATGAAGAACCAGAAGATAATGAAGCACAGACATAGTTGTACACATAGAACGAAAGATGCAGTTAGGCCTGGTGTAGCATTAGTAACCATTTGAAATACTTCTTGAATATTGCTGAGAGACAGTCAAGAGAGTGTGCTGTTAACTTTCCTATAATGTAAATGACAGAGGGCAGTCAGACACAAGTGAGAACACAAGTTTCTAGATAGACTGTGGCTGCAGCAAGAACAACAATGCAGGAGTTTTGGGATAGTTGCTGCAGTACAGGAAACTTTTCCAGTTCAGCTTGCAGACCTCTAACCTGCTTCTCCATCAGTGAAGAGGCACTATTGCTCCTCCTCACGTCTTCTCACAAGCTTAATCTGTCACAGCCACAGCAGCAGCCTGGTTTTAAATGGGAAACAGCACTTTGGCCAGCTAAGGCATTATCATCAGCTACTAACTAACAGGCTGCCCAAGGAGGTTATGGAGTCTCCTACTCTGGAGGCATTCAAGACCTGCCTGGACGCCTTCCTGTGTAACCTCATCTAGATGTTCCTGCTCCGGCAGGGGGATTGGACTAGATGACCTTTCAAGGTCCCTTCCAATCCCTAACATTCTGTGATTCTGTGTATTACAGGTGCTATAAGTGGCATAGCATCCAGCTCTGAGAATGATTTGTTCTCTTCCTTGTGAACACATGGTTACAGTTAATGGAGAAGACTTACAATGTTAGATGGCAAATTTCTGAGGCAGAGAGTGGTTGGAATACTGTCCATATTAAGGAAGTGAGTTTGTAGATGCAGGAACTGTACTCTTGTATTTTGCTGTAATCCTTCCTCACTTTCTTGAAGATGTTTTTTGCCATACTACTAGTGGAATACTTGAGCTAGCACGTGTCCTGGTGTGTGGTGAGGTCCACTACGAACTGAAGCCAGTGCTGAGCTCTACCTTTGCCCCACAACAAAGCTCAGTATTTGGGAGCTGCCGGAGCCCTGGCCTTTTTTGCATAACATACTCAGTTGTGATGTCCCTCCCTCTTACCCACACAGTCCCCTATATTTGTTAGATGTGTGAAATGGTGCTGATCAGACTGGTGGAAGCACGCTATGCTTGTTGCATTATTCTTCCTGGAGTGTGAATGATCATGTAGAATGCAATGTACATTCCACACCAGACTTTGTTAGCAATATCCACTGGGATCAGCACCCACAGAAGTTCATACTGTGGAAGAACTGGAGGATCCAGTCTGTCTTTCTGCTATAGAAAAATGTGATTGGCTCCTTAGCTATAAATTAGAAAAGCATGTAGGAGAGGCAAGCCTTTGCCCTCAAAATGGGCACTATGGTCTCTATGCCATACAAGAGAAGAGATTTACAAACATACTATTCTGCTATTAACTGATGTATAAAACAAGGAAGCAAATATTTTAAACCAAAATTTGAGAGTGTTACCTATTTCCAAGCTATATAATAATGTATAATTGCAACAGAATCTTGGTTTTTAACAACATGAGGAGGAAAAAGCTGGAAATTCCTTTTCTAAGCTTGTTAATCTGAAAACTATTCTGACCTCCTTGCCTTTTTTCCCTTTCTTTTTTTTTTTCTGTCCCAGAGCATATGGGAAACATTCAGCCAGGCAAGGAAAGGAGAGAAATTGCATGTTCCTTCATCCATGTGAGCAATCTCAATGAACTGAGTGCTGACATTAGTAAGGCACAGACCTTTTTTTCCATGATGATCAATCAGAGCAACCACAAATTGTGCACAAATTTTACAGTGTTTTTCTCTGATGAGAAGAATTTTGACATAAGGCATCTCAAGGCATCTGAGACACCCCATTGTTTCACATTTAAACATTAACTGCTGTTACTTCCACCACAAATATTCTGCATGGCTTTGTAATGTATGAGAACTTGCCAAGGACTCTGCAATAAAATCAGTACTTTTTTTTGAGGTCTTACATGATCTTCCTTAATTCTTACTTTGTCTCCTGTGATGGTCAAGGTGCTGGCTCCTCTTGACACTTGGCTTAGAAGGACAAGATTGTCACCGACTACGTGATCAATAAAACTTCCCACAGTACCTGAATGGATAATAAGACCCCTTTGGGGAGCCCTATCAGAGTATTTCTCACACCTGACCTAGCTTATAAGGATTATACACCTTACTTGTTCATAACACCAGAAGCCTGTCTGAAGGACATTTCACAATCTAGATACTGTAAGTTCATTAAAGATATATCAGGGCTATGGGGAAATCAGTCTGTAGTTTTACAGCACATCTGGCAAAAATCACTGAATGTGCTTAACAGAGGTCTAAAAGAATGGGTCAAAACAATATACACAATAATATCTTTTATATAGAGAGCACAAGGATGCTTTGTCTAGTAAAACAAGAAAATGAAAATGTGATTTTTCACATGTAATGTAGTCAAATAAGAATTTACTTCCAAAAGAGCAGTTGGGAGTTTGTTTTCATCAAGGAAATTTCTTCAGATTTAGTTCACCCATCTGGACTTTTTTGTGTGTTTTGTTTTGTTTTACATTACTTGGTTTCATTATGATGTTTACCCTCTCACAAGGCATTTTATTTAACATCTTTCTGGAATCAGTTGTAGCATTAAAATCTTCCAATATAAAAAGTCCTCGCCAAATAAGCAGTTTAAAACCTCACCACTGCTTTCACTGGTCATCAAACAGCCACATCACGAATGAGAAAAGCTTCAAGATTTTAATCCATAAATTGAACTGTATTTGATGTATGACAGGGAAGATAGATTCCTGTGGCATATACTACAGAGAGACATTTAACACTTACTGGCATTTCTTCATACTTTTTTGGTAATAGTACATGGGAATGTGCAACAAATATCATGGTTATGGTTGTGATAATGCCAAATTGAAACACATCCCTGGAAATAGACCAGTTCTAGACTTTCTTGTTGGGAGTGATTTTTTTCAGCAGACTGAAAGGCACAACTCTAGGTAGTGGAGGGGAGTGAAGAAAAGTCTGTTTTATTTTGAAATGTGGTGTGTTACCCACTTTCAGAGTGAGTCTGGGAATTTGACAGGTTCTTTGCTAGTGCAGGTTTATCAGATTTTGACAGTGCCCTTGAGATCTTTGCTTTCTTCCCATGGTGGTTTTGCATTATGAGGTGCCACCAAAACAATCAGTTTTTTACCCTATGGTAATAAACTACCTATGGCTGATGGTGCACAAAGGCATGTGAAACTGATGCTCTGCAGAATATGCTCAATTCAACTTATGATTAAAAGGAAAAGGATTTTATGATAGTTATTTCCCCTCTAACTATGGATGAAGTTAAGGGAATTTAAGTTTTCTTCCTTAACATTCTTCAAGAAGAAGGGACTGAGTATGGCCAAGAGACTGTCTCCTTAATATATTGTACTCTTCTCTCAAGGCAGACCTTTCAAAACATGAGTGCATTTGAAGTGCTGCTGTGCAGGAGCAGGAATTCTGGTGAGAAAAGGCAAAAAACTGAACAAAATTTAGATTATAACCCTTCTTCCAGCTTCCTTCTTTCCTGCCCCCATCACCAATAAAACTCATAACATTTTCCAGGAAAGCTGATGCTGAGAACATGCTCATGAAAACCTTCAGTCTTTACAGAGAACTTCAGCAGCAGAGTGTTTAACAAAAGGCTTAAATGTCGATGATATTTCACTGATTTTGATTTCACTACAAGTAGTGATTTTACATCCCTGCTTTGGCCAGCAAGAAAACACTATGTAATACCAGTAGCAGTCAAACTCTGCTTCCTTCTCTTTCATCCCTCAGGTGGATTTCAGGGGAAATACCTATGCAAAACACATCTGATTTCTAGTTCCTTACACTGGAATATCTCATACTAATAATAATAGTGATCTCAAAATAGTAGTTGTTAAGAATTACTCAGTAGTAGAGTGAAACCATTGACCAGAACAGTATTTGGAATAAAAAAAATGTTCCTGGACTACAAAGAGGAATAAATATAGGCAGTTAGATGTATTAAAAAGTGAAACCAAGTAACTTTTTTGTTATTTTTCTAAGTTATGAATTAACTACCATATTCAAAATTTACAGATTTTACTACAGTCAGAACTTTGAATGATAGCACCAATTGTTGTGGAAATTATTTTAAATGAGAAGGAGGAAACCATAAGACTTTCGATCATACTGAATCATTTATTTTCTGCCTTCATGTTTATTTAGCTGTCAAAAGATTTTATCAAAGCATATATGTAGCAGGGCTACTTAATACAGTTGTTGGTTATGCTACAAATGAGCAAAACATTTATTTCCTTAAGGAAGATGAAGAGAATAAACTATGCATCTCCAGAGAATTTATACAAAAGGTAATGAAACTTAAGAAAGTAGTGATGAATCACAGAACTCTAGGTCATGGAGGAGAACTGTGTAAATCATTGATTTTTCTCAGTTTACTGTCAATTCTGAAAAATGAGGAGAAAAGAAGAATTGTTTCAAATTAACCACAAATGTGCTGTTTAACTGCAACCAAAAAAAGACAAAAAAATGTTTTTGTGGTTAGAAATATGAGCACAAAAGCCTTATATTCATTCTGAAGCTAGAAGGTTCATTTTGAATTTGAATAGTAGTGTTGTGTAACTTTTTTTTTTTAAGGGAAAAAAATCTTAAAAATAACTACTTATTTATAACAGAATCTACATTTTGTATGCCAGTGGATATGTATGCATTTTTCTCAGGTCTGTCAGATGTAGTTTGGAGAAAATGACTGAGGAATTCTGCTTTTTGTTTATTTAAAAAGATACAACAGGACAGTAGTCATAAAGACCTATATATATATTAGTCCTTTCATATATATGTAGGTTGACATTTAACTTAGCAGCGTTAAACACCACAATTTTCAGGTATTTTGAGATGACCATAAATATGGACTTCATTTTGTAAAGCTGCCTTATCAGTTCATATCACTTCTGCTTTAATATAAGAATTCAGCCTTTTGAAGAGAATTTGGACAAAGTGGGCTTAGATCCCTCTGGACCAGTCACAGAACTAAGAAGAGTGTCTGTAACTTCCCTGTAAGAGAGCAAAATAAAACCTGGACTGTGCAACCTCTCAGTCTTTAAAGCATTGCTCCTTCAGCCAGCTGGACCATGACCCAGTCAGTGCTTGCTGTATTAAATTGGCTCAAGTTTGGAAGAGGTGTGATTAGTGTCCATTCAAAGAAATACTACCTGAGCACTGCAAACTGAGAGACAGAAAGTTCTAGTCCAGGGGCTTAACAATTTGTAACTTCTCACCATCTTATTGAGAAAACGTATTTTTTCTAGATATTAGATATAAGTGAAAGGGAAGGAGTTTCATGCTACATATAGTAATCTATCTGTTAGATGTCTATGAAATACAACTAAACTATTATCTGGAGATTGTAAAACTGGTGATAGATACTTGCATGTTAGAAGAAATTCTCAAATGGAGATAAGTAATGGTAAGGAAAAAAAAAGGAAGAAAAGAAAGTCATTGCCTTCTGAAGTTAGATCAAAATTTTGTTCCTGTCAAAGTAATGGATATAATGGAAAGGTTGTCATAGTGCTAATATAAAATGTACTAGCTAATTTGAACAAAAAAATTCAAATGAAAGAAGTTGGAAAAGGTGACTGCCACTGTTAGGCATCCCACCCATGCCTTTTCAAGGAGAAAATATGAATTCTGAGGTTACTTATTAAAGACAGTAATTAATTGGACTGTCTGGGAAAGAAATACTTGAAAATGTGCTCTTTCCTGTTACATTTGTCTCCCTCAAATAACTTTGTGACTTGATGCTAAATTGTACTTTCTTGTTAGCACAGAGCTAGCTGACCGCACATCAAACTTGGATGCTATTTGAAGTCAGTCTGAGACATCAAATAGTTCAGGTATCCAGAAACAGTTTCCAGAAATTGGAGCAGGATCCTGGGGTTCAATGCCTCACAAAGAGTCTTTCCATTAAACACTGTGACAAATTAACACTGTGGCAATCTCTGTAATACAGTGGAAATCTGTATCAAAGACCATATTTGAAAAGACTCACATAAGGTATTGAATGAGAAATTCCCTTGCTGCAAGGCAACTAATTAACTGCCATTAAGAAGTGACCTAACATTTGAGATTGAAATGACTATGTGTTATTTATGTTAATGGTATTTTAGCCTTTAGATAAAAGGCTGTGTTACCAAAGACAAACTAGTCCTGTCCTGCACTTTTGTTCTATAGTTGTGCAAAATAGGCGTGACTAAAAATGGCTGAACCCATAATAATAATAATAATAGTAATAGTAATAGTAGTAGTAGTAGTAGTAGTAGTAGTAATAATAATAATAATAATAATAATAATAATAATAATAATAATACCATGTTTTGTTGTCAGCATTTTTTTTTCCCCTGGAAGAAATATGTTTTTCCTGGGTCCTGCATATCAATGTGTAGCTTGCCATCAGTTTGGAGGAGATTCATTGAAAATAACCTCTTCCTGAGCCCATAATTTACTTCTTGCATGTGCTTATCTAGGTATATTGGTTCTGACCTGTTTTCCTAGAGCTAGGTAGGCAGAGCAAGAGTGGTAGTCAAATTCTTTATCCTTTTTCTTTCCAGGAGAGCACAGAAGAGATGCAGTCACTAAAGATGGAATCACTTGTCCATTTGAGAATGTCTTACTATTTCTTCTTGACTAAAACTTGGTATATATGTTGAAGGATGAGGGTTATATGCTTCCTATATTTGTCTAAGATGTATATCAAGATGAAGTCCAATTGCCTTTTATAAACCCTGGTAAGTTTATTCTGACAATTATTTTGTGTCAGTGGGCTCTGTACATCAGCCATAAGCTTACATAAAAATTATTTCTTTTGATCACCTTCAGTTTGAATTTTGTTTTATTGAACTCCTTCTTCTTGAGATATGAGAACAGTGGGTGCTCGATATATGATTTACTTTCTCTCTATATTCATGAGGAGTCTATTCAATGTTCATGAAAATCCCACTTTCAGTCATGTCTTCACCAAAGTGAACAGACCCAATCTTTTAAACTTCTCCTTCTGTGGAAATTGCTGTCTTTCCATTACTATTATGCATAATATTTTGTCAATCTCTTCTTCACCCTTCACCTTCAGTGATATCTATTCTGAGATACGATGATGAAACTGAATGAAAAATGTCAAGTGATATCTCAGAGGCAATTTACACAGTGATGTGATGAACTTCCCAGTATTCATCTCCTATTCACTCTTTATACATCCTAACAATTTCATTTATGTATTGATTGGCTACTTATGTTATACACTCAGTAGAAGTTTTGCCAAAGTGGTACTGAAGTGGTATTACATTCATTTTCTGGTTTTGGAGGGGGGTTTCGAGAATAGTTACAGCTAATTTCAAATCCAAAAATGTGTGAATATATCAGACAATTTCAATGTGCATTATCAATCATTTGTCAACAATAAATTTCACAGCAGAAGTATTTCCTGTGAATAATATATCTGATGAAGTTAGTTCTTTCTATGACTTACTCATTGAACTATTTTTTTTTATAAAGAATTCATAACTGTTCAGTGAATAGTTTATGTAAACACATTACAACCTTCAATGATTCACCTATTGTTTACTTTGACATTATTCATTACTTATTACTTGCACTTCCCGATTGGCTATTTAAGCATTGTTTCTGTTTCCAGCTACACTACTAACATTTTTACACAGGAATACAGTGCTTAATGAACATAGTCAACAGTAGAAAAAAAAAGTTCTTCATCTATAGAAATACGTGTCTACATAACAACAAGGAGGTTCATGTGAAGAGCTACCATATCCCATACAGTTATGGAAATTAAAAAATATTTTCAAAGTATTCACTGATCACAAAGGACAAAGATAAACCTATGATCAGCATGAAAACAAATCACTGAAACTGTAGTAGTGTGCTGTGATTTCTTCCGGGCAGATCAATTATCTACATTTTCTCAAAAGAAAGTCTAGAACTGCATTTCCATGAATAGAAGAGTCAGTATGTTTTTTATGATTGGAAGCATTTGCATAATGAGAGAAGACACACAAGTTGATGAAGAGTGTTGTCAGGTGTGTAAGAAGGTGTTTGTGGGTGTAATGCTGGAGAAATCTGATATCGGAAAAGGAAAAGCGAAAATTAATACTGAATCTCAGAATGTGCATGGGAATATTTTAGACTGACACATCTAGACAGCTGACCACAAAACAAATAACTGTATAACGAATACTAGCAGTTAGTGAAAAAAAAAATGAACATTGCTCTAAAGAGCTGGATTCACTGGAAGATTTCCTGATGAAAATGTTTTTCACACTAGGATTTAAACAGAGGACACAACCTGATAGAAAGATTGCTATTCAGTCAGAACAAGGCAGTGAGAATGAAATGAAATGAACTGGAAAATTTAGAAGTGATTGAACCAGTAGAGAGTGGAATGCTTTGATAAGTTTAAGTTTTAGTCTCTGTTTTAAACTCAATTTTAAAATTGGTCTCCATGTAGTCAAGCAACTTGCAAATTAAATAACTTAGTATAGAGAGGAGGGCAACCGTTATTTAATGAACAAGTAGGTAAGGAAACCGATGTCAGCAAACACAGCCAAATGACTTCCTTAGCAACGCATCGGATGATATTTTTATGAAGATTCAAGGCAAATCTCACATGTAATGGATATCAGGGACAAATGGTTCTTGCAGTCCCTGTGTAACCCCAAAGGTACATGCAGTTTGTGTGAGCTTTAGCTTTTGATGCTACCATATCCTGGTTGCCTAAATTTTTGCATTGAGCCTGAATAGAATCATATTAGTCTTGAAGTCACCAACTACCCAGGCAATAAAAAGTTAAAATGGAATGCAATTTGTTCTGTAGTGCATTCTTCATTTCTATTGCTGTTTCAGGAGTTTAAATGTGTTTATATGGCTAGTCATCACCTAAACATCTTAAGTCAGCACTCCTGTCTTGATCCATGATCCCACAAATGAGTTAGCAGTACTAGAGACTTTACCGTCACTCTTGAAAAAGTGATGTTGCAATGGGTTGTGCCTCTTTAGAAGTGTTTTCCTTTCTGAGTCCCTGTCAGTTTCTAACCTGCTGCTCCAGAAGCAGAAGCTGCCCTGACAAAAACGTACAGTAAACACAAAAATGTCTGGATACGAACTTAAAAATTTTAACTGGAGACAGAAGAAAACATGGTGGAAAAAAATTAACAATAATAACTTCTTGAAGGTTTCTTTAGAAAGGAGGCCTCATTTCCTAAAGATCCATATCAATCCAGAACTTCCCTATCATAAAAATTAAATTACTTTTCAAGGGTGCTTCTTTCTACAGCTGTTGCTGGCAAAGTTTTCCAGCAGGATAAAGTCACTGTGTTACTTGTTTGACTTTCACTTTGCAGATAGTTGAACTAAACTGCCTGACAATAGGATGTTTAAGACAGGATAATTTTAGGTCTTCAGAAGAGGAGTCTATCCTACACAATTTTAGATAGATATACCCACAGATGTCTTCAGTTTAGAGAGTTTCAAAGAACACTTCTTATAATAAATTTCAGAAGCAATAGTCATAAACACAGGTCCATCTGACAAGATAGCCCAGCTCTGGAGTAAGTAAAAATCCTATGAAGTAGATTGGGTTACTTCGTACTATCAGCAATAGTAACGTTAAAAGATATTTTATTTTAAACTCTAATACTGACAAATCTTCCAATCCATGTTTATGGAGTGCCCATTAGCAAATGATCAGTGGGGATTCAATGGCTTTAAAAGTGATTTTGTTTTCATTATCAGTGAAGCCCAGTGACAATAGGAAGAGCAATATGAATTGTTATTTGTTTGCTCATGTTTGCACAACAGGAATAATTCCACCAGAACTGCTAAACTAAAGACTGAGAATACAGACACTAACTACCTAATCAAAAACAGGGGGTAAGAAGGGAGGGAGGGAAAACAAGCATGATAAATCAGAAGGAGAATGTCACAATTACTACTCACACGGGTAGGGAAAGTAGGGAAAAAAAAAAAAAAAAAGAAAAAAGGTAACAGAAGCAGCTGGAAAGTAGGAGACAGAAGGATTTTGTGATAAAGATGAAGCATGAGATAATCACATGAAATGCTACTGTAATTTGATAAAAACAAACAGACTTTGAATTAGGAAAGAGATGCCTGCTTAGCCTTTGGTCATTGCCCCATTATTTCTCAATATCTCCAGAAACTCTTGTGCTAGAACTACACTTTCAAAGACTACTAGGAGTGAAAAAAATTTTGATAAATCTGTATATAGATATGGAGGTGAGAAGGCTGAGAATAACTTCAAAAAGTGATTTGAACATTTATTCTAAAATAATTGGATTATATATTTTTAATGGAGACTTTAGGTGACTTCTGTAGTGCTCAATGTATATTCTTGGAATATTAATTTCTTATAATGTAGAGATATACTTAAGTGCACTGCAGACATTGAACTGTACGGCATGCTGGGCTGGTATAAAGATGCTGACATATCCAATGAGAAAAAGTGTGTAGAAGTCCTTAAAAAATCATAACGGAGTCTATGAAAATAGTAACGGCAATAACCCAACATACAAGAAAAGTATTTGCATTTCAACTGTAGGAATACTGGAGCTAATACTTCCATAGCCTTTTAAAACTAATTTCTCCACTTTGGTACATGGCTCTTTAAAGATGACAAAATTTTGAAAAGCAACATTGCAGATGTCCTTTCAGGGAAATGTTTTCTTGCCAAGCAATATGAGCATTATGAAACTTCCTATAATCTACTTCAGTGACCCAGTCTGAAAAATACAAGTGAAATTAAAATTACATGGCAGAAAAAATAAAAACAGCTTTTAGGGATCTTATTTTTTGAAGGAACCATACAATTCTATGAATATTAGAATGTTTTAATCTCGCTCCAGAAACTAACCTTGCTTTCTAAATAATAATGTACATGCTACTACCCATAATTCTTTGCAGTAAGTTCTTGCTTGTGGTATTTTTGAAAAACTCTTGATTCGATTATATCTGAGGTAATGTTCAAGCCTGTCATTCCCATATATCTTGAAAAATTCTCAACAAGAAAAACAAATTATCAAATGTCCATCTTAGTTTTGAGTGATAGTCCCTACAACTATTAACTATAATTTACGATTTGCCAAAATTAGAATGAGTAATATTGGATCAATTTTCTTCTCAACTTGCAAACTGACAGAACCAACACAGAAAATATCCATAGATAGACTAGAGAAATATGTCATTTTTCCCCCCATCTTTGCCAACTTTTAAGGTAGGTCTATTGAAGATGAAGATTACTTATTTTTCTGGAACCATAGCTTTAAAAATAAATTTGGTGAGGAAACTGTGTCATTGTGAAATTAAACATTTGAGAAAATACAAAGTAGAAGCAACATTGTGCCAAATGTTGTGTTTACATTTATTTACTACCTTGGATTTACAGTCTGTTTTTGAATATGCTTTGATTAAAATAAATATGCTGATTCAAAATTACTCCACTGTTCCATGCAAGTAAATTTCTTCCCATCAATGGCTCATAAAATGTGTTCACTGGAGAGTCATATATCATATCTATCTGAGAACAGATCGAATTTCCATTGAGTGCTGCAAAACTTCTGGTTTATGGATAGCAGGTTGGTACTAGGTAGTGAGATAAAGCAGGTCTCTTGCAATTTCATCGAACACTGAAGTCAGATTTCTCCTCCCTGGGGTTAAAATACCCAACTGAGACATCTGAATTAGGAGCTGCAACATAGGAATAGTGTGAGATGGTGTGAAAAGTTATGCATTCTCATTTTTAAAGAGGAGGAGTCCACTCTTCAAATGAGAATAGTGTCATAACTGGTACCTTGCAGCCCGACTCTCCTCCTTCAGAATACAGCCTTGAAACACAACCGGTACAGCAGTCGGTAATGTTTATTGATTTAGCAACGAGCTGCTAAGAAACCAAAAAATCAAAATGTCAATAACCTAATTAACTAATGGACACACCGCTGTTATCAGTTTATAATTACATTATTATACACAGTTATGAAGCTGTTATTTATCACTCTTAAATCTTGTTAATTGCACATAGCTGCTATTAAAACATAATTTGCCACCCTTTTCTCCCCTGTCCACTGAGTATTAGGACACAATTCTGCTCATCTTTGCTCCACCCTTCCACACCGAGTCTTCCAGGCACAGAACTGATGGAGTATCCAGTGGCTATCCATTGGGGTTCCCTCTGTTGTCCTCATGGGCTTCAGCATGCAGGTTCACTGCACTGCTAGCTACAGGTGTTTGCACCCCTACCATGAGAACGTTCACCCTCATTTGTTGTCTGGTTGATTTTACACCTTATTCTCCACTTCTCCCCATATTTACACATACCTTTTCATTGTTCTTCTTCCCTCTTCGTGCCTGGTCTTCTCAGAAATAATTAATAAGCTTCTAGATTTTTGCCTCCGATTCACTGATTTTGTTGTATCCAAATTTGACATTTTGGATACCCTAAACTGAGCAATCTGCATCATATATGATTGAAAGCCACCCCAAATTCAACTATCCATTTTGTGCTGGTTACATGTGGTTTACCTTACACATTTGATTGTAGCCTTAATTTCTCTACCTAATTCCTACTAAGTTTGAGCACTTTCTCATCTTATATGCAGACAGTCCACACATCAGAGCAATGTGTTTTTCTCACTCTGTGTTTGAGAACGCACCAACTCCTGCTCTTGTGTAGATGCTTAATTTCACTGGACAGTATGCTACTTTCCTGCAGTCAACTGCATTTTTTATGGGGTCCAATACTCCAGTGGGATTTCTTGCAAGCAAGTAAAAAAAAAACCAAAACGTTCTTTCAACTTAGTGATACTAGTGATACATATCTGCCACATGTTGTTTTGTTTACTTTCAAAGTACATTATGGTTTTGCTGCATTTGCAGTACAGCTCTTCTCTTTTTTTTTTTAAATTTATTTGATCCTACAAATATGGGCTTCCGGTTCTCCTTCACACTCAGTCAGTGATATGAATCAGACTTTGACAACTGAAACATCTTCCTGATTCCTCTAGCATCCTCACCAAGGCTTCTCTGCTGTTATCAGCTGCCTAAGAACCAAGTACATGAGAGTGTGTCAGCTTGTTCCATGGATGTAAGTACAGCTTTAGCACCCTTGGTTAAATTTAAATGAAAAATAATTCTCAGAAATGGCAGCAATCCAAAGATGGAATCTTAACAGAGTATAGCCATTTTGAGACAGAGAAAGGTGGTGGTTCTCTAAAGGATGAGAATCAGTGCTACTCAGCAGACTTTGTACCACACCAAATGTAAAGACCTGTCTTTGACCACACTCTGCTAAGAAGACTAGATCATTTGATATAAAGAAGATGAAAGTGTTGGACAATCTGAGTAATATGAATAGATGGACCTGAACATTTGGCTCTTGTAGATTCCAGAGGTGTAGCCACTGATGTTATTTATCTGAATTGTTGAAGCTTTATCTGCTCTTTAACAAGTTTTAGTGCAGATGTGCCACTATCAATGCGAATGAGAGCCATAAAATAGTGCGCACCCCCTACTAGCTGTAGTTGACCCTGTACAGCATTGGAAGAAAATAGTGCAGGTGAAATGGAGCCATGTTTTCCTCTATAACTTCTGAAACCACGGTTCAGCATTTTATACCTCTGTGATCATGCAAGGCATTGAACTAGTAAATAGCTTTATCCCCTACTAAGGTCCTTTGTTACTGCCTTTACATCTTTAAGAGGCCGTAAACATTTAATTGACAGAAAAATGAAACTACTCATTAGAAGAAATCTTTCTGTAGATAAAAGAGCACACAGTTCCTCTGCTGCAGTTAATAAGGTTAGGTATTGCTATATCTAGTTGTTTTACCGCAGTTGACAAGAATGAAGAACAGAAGCCATGAAACAGTTTTTCTAAAGGAAAGGGGATTCCTTGTGTCATTTGATACTTAGGATTGATCTTCCTTAATATTTTCTAGAGTATGTAAAACACATGCATAGCTTCTGAGTGTAATTGGCACGTCATATAGCTAACCCACTGTGAAAACTTTGTCTTTCTTGGATCTGTATTTCTTTTGCTTTTTCATTATTCATCAACGTGTCTCACTCTGGAGTATTACTCTGTGTTCTTTTTTAATCAAGTACTGTGTTGCTGTTAGGAGCATATTCCTTCTCCTTTGTACTGATAAACATAGACGTGCTTCATTTAAAACTTGAATCAAAGCACTTGAATTCTTTGTCTCTTGAGAGTTTCTGAATGTTACTGAATCCAAATATTCTCCACAGAAATCTTTAAGGAAGTTCAAAAGGGGAGAGATTGTAAAATGGTTCCTCACCAACTCTTTTTTTTTTTTTCCCCCTTTTTGTATGGGGTGGTTTGGGATTTTCACTACCACTGTGTGACACCAAAAACCTAACCTTCACTCTCTTGCAGCTTGCTAGTATTTAACTTACAAGATATTTGGGCAACTTTTGTGATTCTCAAAGGCTACTCAGGGGAATAGGTACTTGAATTCAAAGAGTTAAACAGCATAAATACCTTCAAAAACATATGGACATATTGGAGGCCTATTAATGAAATGCCACATGGCCTTTTTCTTCATATCAGTTTTTCACATAGCGTTTCCAGTTTACTGTGTACAGATAGCAGCAATTCGTTACCTTGCTGGAGGGATTCCTGGATATAAATTTCTTCTTCCTGTTTCTGACACCTCCTCCACACTTTGATCGTACGTAACATTTTCAAGACCTTGCAAGTGCCTTTCTGTAGCCCATGTCAGGCTCTTAAATACATGACTTTTGTGTTAGCCACAGTTAGTGACAGCTGCAATGTATTGTCAAAGATGCTAGACATTTCTGAAGGCTTTGTGGTTGCTTTGAAGAACATGTGCCTTTTTCATCAGTTTCCTTTGGGAAACTCCAAACAAGAACTGAAAGTTTACAGAATTTCATTTCTAACAAAAAACTGCTTTCTCTGTGCTAGTCATACACTATCATTTGAAAGACATAATAACTCCTGAGAAACTGGACGGCAGCTTGGAAATAACGGCAGTACAGATTATTAAGTCAGTGCAGATATCATAATTACAGTATCTCAAATAAGCTTACAAGGCTGAGCAGTGGTTCCTTGTGCCATAGCACATATGACATAATGCAATGCATATGCACAAATTGATATATATGTTTTCTCAGTGCACAGTGTCAATGTTATTAAGCTAAACAATATATTTTACCTTCCTTACTCAAAGGTTATTTAATACATACCATACAGAAATCCAACTCTACAACAAACACAGGCCTAAGGCTCAAAATTGATAAAGTGTGCATGATGGAATCATTATGTAAGGCAGGGAAAACATGACTGATTAAAAATGTTCCAGTACAGCAACATTGCCAGTATCCTGCAGACCTGGAGACTGATCAGGAGTCCACATATTTTCTAACAAAAGACCTATCACTCTTATCAAGTAATGTTGTGACTTTTAAGTCAAGTAAGTTCTAAGAGATTAACTAAAGGGTTAGTTATTTCCTTCATGTATATGCAGAAAATACAACATTAGTAAAATATGCCTGGCGTACTGGGAAGAATAAACTTTTTATCTGTTTGTACTTGCATTCTTTTTTCGAAAGTCTTTATTTTCTTTAAGACACTACTTACCAGCCATCTAGCTGAGTCAGACTGCTGGTCAGACTGCTATATGGCTCTACTTTGCCCATGAAAAGTCTTCTTTTCATCTGTTACCAGTGGAGAATTTTGTTGAGAAGGTACTTTATGTTGCTGCAGTGCATGGTAGATGCTTAAGTCACCGTGACAGAGAAAACATAAGCATCATTAGCGAAGAATTGGTAATATGCATAAACTATAAGCCAGATCAAACCAACAAATTAATCTGTGTGTGACAGAGCTATAAATAAGATAACTTTGGCTTTTTTTTTTTTTCCCCCCCAGGAAGAATTAAGTTTTGAATGAGGCAGTACAAAATAATAAAGAAAACCCAATATGGAACTTGTAGCAAGTCTATTTACATTCTGATGTCCAGAATCAACTTCTGCTCATATTAAACTTCATGAAAGAAAACTTTTCTTTCATGTGCTTGTGGTATAATCTCTTTTTCACAAGAGCTGAGCTTGATTTTCCCTTGGTGGAAACAAAGCATGGGAATTATATGACAGAATGAATCACTTTTCTTTATATGATATCTGGTCTTTAACTCATTTTGAATCAGAAAAAAAACCAAACCAAAACAAAACCCGGTGAAGAGCATTTTATGACAGAAGTGTATGTTAGTCTTTCATTGTGACATATTAAATTAAGTAACAAGTTATAGTAGTGACTATAAAAAAAATCAAATCCATGTGAGAGGCTGGTTTTGTAATCCCTATTCTAATCCAAAACCTTCTGAAATTACTGGAGGGTCTCCTAATGCCTTAGTCTGTGAGTTAGGCTATCAATACTATATTCCTCTAGAATAGAATAGAATAGAATAGAATAGAATAGAATAGAATAGAATAGAATAGAATAGAATAGAATAGAATAGAATAGAATATTTCAGTTGTAAGGTACCTATGATGATCATGTAGTCCAAGTAGTCCAACTGCCTGACCACTTCACGTTAACCAAAAGTGAAAGCATATTATAAAGGGCATTGTCCAAATGTCTTCCAAATGCTGACAGGTGGTCTGACACCTCAGGATGTGATTTGGCCTCTTGACTGACAGGGTAAACTGCTAGCTCATGTTAATCTTACCGTGAACCAGCACCCCCAAATCCTTTTCTACAGGGCTGCTCTCCTGGCAATGCTCTCCCAATTTATAATTGTGTCTGGCATTAGTCCAGCCCAGGCACAGAATCTGGCATTTGTTGTTAAATTTCATATAGGCTGATCGGTTTTCATCTGTGGAAATTGGTAAGAAATGCAGAGATGAGAACCACATGAATTTCAAACTGACACCAAAGCAATTCATCCTAATATAATTTTTCACTTATATCAGGGAAAAGATAAGCACAGGAACAAAAATTATGTTGTCAGCTACAAATCAGATTTACATCTCCCAGTCAGTGGGAAATCCTGATCAGTTTCAGGGATTGCTTCTCCCTTTTCCTGTCAGTTAGCTCAGAAATGAAAATGAGAGCTAGTAGAGCTGTTCTTTGCACTCAGTTTCTTCAGTCTTGACTAGACATCTTGACTACATCATGATGCCCTGTTGTCCCAAAGCAAGCACAGGACAACTCCAAAGCTCTGTTGTGCAGACAGCCTGGCTGAACAGACTATATGTTCACCTCGTGCTAAGTTCTGAAATGGACTTTTCAAAAAAGTTCAAAGGGGTCCAAGTCTAGATAGCCCAGTTACAAAGTATGTTGGTTACGAAATGGCTTATAATTCGAATCACAGAAGTGAATGTTCTGTTTTAGTAAATCGCTCCCTTTATCTGGTGTCCAAGACAAAATATAACAGCACAATTTAAATTAATACAATATTAAGTAGAATATAGCACTAAAATAATTAACAATAACAATTATGACAATAAAGCTACCCTGGGAGAATTCTGATTTGTGCCATTGGAATATGTTGTTCAAATTCATTGATTTCTAGATCAGAATCCAAAAAGAAATATGACCAAAGCATAGAAAGAGATATTTGTTTGGGTTAACATTACCCACAGAAAATCACATTTGGTGGGAGGAAATAATAGTAATTGCTATTTAAATGAGAAGCAGAAGCTAAACTATAAGTCAAATATAAATCGGTTTCCTTTTTCATCCATTATAATAACAGAGAAATTGAGTCTAAATCTGGAAAACTTTTCAAATATTGTGTGATACAACTGCTGTGGCCAGCAAATCTCAGATAGGAAGTCAGATATTTTTTCTTTTTAATCCACCTCCAGCAACCAGCCTCTGGGAAGCAGGCAGAAGGAGCCAAAAGCTGGTCTGTCATTCTGTGAGAATGCTCACCCCAGTCGTGAACCCAAGGTGGGTGTCTGTAGTCAGTCCAGAAACAGGTATCCTGTGATGTTTGTATCACAAGGATAACAGGAGCTCCTGCTACTGGTGTCCCGGAGGTTTTGTGCATGAGATGAGAGAGTACTGTGGTCACATAGGCATTAAAAGCAGACCTGAAGTGAGGTGTAGAAAGCTCAAACCCAGTTTTCTGCTCAGGAGTGAATTTTATTCGTCACCTGCATCTGAGAAGGTAACCAGAACAGATACTTCTGATGTGAATTTGTGCAAGTAAATCTCAGTTAGTGGGGGTGCTGTGGATGGAAACTGCAAAATCAACCAACCAAACAAACCAGACTACAATAAGGTGTACATATAATCAAAACGAATCCACCTGAAAATAAAGATGATATATGTATATAGATACTTGAAAGAACATTTACCTGTTTCTAGCTAGTTTCTCATATCTACATGTACAATGAATAGACAACAGCCTAGAGATTATTCAAGCTTTCCTTCCTTGTACCCAGCACACTCCTAAAACATCAGCTTAATTGGGCCAATTCCAACCTTGTAACACAGTATGTAAATTAGTCAATTCAAAAAAAATCCTACAGTGATTTTGAACAGAAAAGACCAGCTCACCAATGAGAATGGTGCCATACATCTCCAAGTTCCACAGCACAAGCAATGCTTCCCGGTGGTGGTGGCTGCAAAGTAGAAAATAAAGTAGACCCAACCAGGGTTCCAGCTGCTTTGTAATAATTATGTTGCCTATTGCTTCTCAGTTATTTAATGAAAAACTACACACTCAGGTATATTTCTTTTGCCACTCTTCTCATTCCTTATTGTACTCTCTGGAGCTGGTTATTAATTTGAGGAAGACACAATTATCTGGCAATGCAGGGGTCCTGCAATTTCTTTAAAACTCAATTTTATTAGAAAACAATAAAGTTAAACTGCTGATCCTGAGGGGAAAAAAAAAAAAAAAGAAAGAGAGAAAAAAAAAGCAGCAATAATTATTGCCAGCAGTGCTGCGTTTTACCATTTCAATAGTTTGGATTACCTGAGAGAGAAGGAGACATGTAAAAATGATGATAGGATAGGCCTGGAGTCAGAGACTTAAATTGAACAGCAATTGGCAAAGTGGCTCAACTGCCTCCTCATGGTAACACAGTAATGAAGCAGCAACACGGCCTTTCTGTTCAACAGATGGTAGCTTTACAGCCAGGCATGAGCAGATCGCATCACCTATCTCAAACACATGAATTGCACCTTTGTTGTGCTCATGGGGATGTGTAACTGCCTGGAGCAAGTTTCCATGTTAAACAATAGTCCTCTCCCAGACAAAGCATGCCTTTGGCTGGATTTTCATGGCTATTTACAAGGGCTGCTATAAGCTATGTCTTCCATATACTTGCTTTTAATCCATCAAAAGTCAGTATTTAATACTGATTCTGTGGTGCTGTGTTATTGTGGAAGCAGAGAGCCTGCCTGTGGTGGAGACCAAAACTGAATCTTAACAAAGGGCAGCTGAGGAGGCTCAGCCACACATGAGAAGCCATGTGGACTCTTTGCAAAGCAAATATTGGCATCCCTAAATTACCAGCATCTTACATGCACATGGCACACCTCCTGGTTTAGTCTTTTTCATTCAGTCAGAAAGGAAGTCAACAATTCTGAAATGTAATTTCTTCTTTGTCCAGTAAATTTCCTTCAGTGACTCATTCATACCATCTCCTTATCTGTATATCCCAGAGGCTTTTTTGGGGGTGGATAATAGTGGCAAGAATAATCAGTCTAGTGCTGGCCTCCTCCTTTAATGACAAGTTATCATTTGGAGTATGTCCAGGCTTAACCCTCAGGAAATTCAGAGGCACACAACTGTCTTCAAAATCATTGAAACTGTGCATGTAAGTCAGAATTCAGCCCTCTGACTGCAGGGGGCTAAAATTCCCATCTAAATGTATCAGGTTATATAAAATTCCATATGCTTTCTGAAACCTCCCTTTGGTGTCTGTCTCTGAGGGCTCTCATCTGATATTTATCAGGCTAGATTGCACACGTAGACACAAGCCTGATCCTCTCTCTGGGATGCCTTCACAGTCATTGAAGCAGATAACATTAATAATTTCCTTTAATTCCTCAGAGTGGTAATTAACACTGTTCTGATAGGAGAAGAAAACAACATTCTTCTGGGTTGCCCTGATAGTCTTGCAGAGAAAAGGTAAATTTGTTTACTCTGGTAGTCTTTCTGTGTACCAGGTCCAAGGAAGGGACAAATACATAAGCAGAAACCATCCCTCATTTCCAGATCCCACATCCAGATAACTCACACAAGGCTTGATGGCTTCTCTTCCTTTCTGTCAATAAATAGTCCGAGCCACCAGTTGTTCATTATTGGTTTTGACTTATAGTACCATAAAAAAGTAATAAAAAAGTACCCGTAGTATGATTTAAAAATATATTTATTGACACAGCATAGAAACATATCAGTAGCTGCATCTCTTCTCAAGCCCACAGCCATGGTTAAAGATGAATACAAGCAACAGTAGCTGTCTCTCTCCACCTCAAACACCCACGAGAATGGAAGAGGTTTGCTACTTGCTCTGAAAGTCAACAATTCTGGTTATTTTCAGGTCACATTGGCAAGAATTCAAAAATAGGCCCTCACAGAGAATAAGTGTTGCAAAATAAAGTTCAGAAGGTGCAGGGTGAAATTTAACTTCAGCTTTTTAATTGTCATAATCAAATAATAGTCATGCTCTTGGGCTTTCTCCTTGTAACTGTATGCGCATACAGTACCAGCTAATTTTTTGCAGCTTCTGAATTGTCGAATGTCTACTAGTTGATTGATTTTAACAGAGGATCTGTGTACACTGTTCAGATAGACTTGAGGGCATTCATCACCTTCGCAAATCCAGACAGATGTTTCAAAGGATCAGACCAGCCATGTCTAATGGAGCGTACTCCTAAACAAATACCTCCCACAAGTTGTTATACTTCAACCATTCAAAGGGAACCCTCTCAAATCAAAACAATATTTGTGTCTAAAAGTGAACATTACATATTGTACAGCAGAGAATAAATATAGCTGGGACCCTGAAATACTGAAAATGAGGGTATGTATTCATTTTTTTGTAACGTCGGTTTGGGGGACATATATAGAAAAATAGTGCCATCCAGTCTGAAGTGGAACACACGTTGCATTTCTTTGTCATTAATAAGAAATGTATTTTAAAAAAATGTTCAAATCTTGATTTAAACGATTCTAGTGTCAAAACACCTGAAGCTAGGGGACATTGTTTTCATTCATACGCATAATTTTCATCACTCTGGCCACGTCGGGTGGGTGTGAATTATACCTACATACTCTTCAAAGCTGATATGACATGCTAGAGCTCTGCACAATGGAGGCAGAAGAGAACTCAGAGAATCAAGGAAACTAATCTTTCAAAAAGTCCCTTTGAATATTACAGAGAAAGTGGGCTCAGATTTGGATGATTTAGACAAGCCTGATTTTAATGGTTCAGTTCATCTGCTGTGATGTTAGCCCTTTTGACCTTCCCAGTGAAGGCGATTTAGAGTGTTTACACATTTTCCAAATGACACAGAAAGAGGTAAGGCTTCAATAAGACCTCTAATATAAGGGGCAACATGCAACGAGGGAAAAAATAAACCTTTTTTCTGCAGCACTTTGAAGTCGTTAAGAAGTTTCAAATGCTAAAGGGTAAAGGTGGGTCAGTGGGCAGGGTTGAGAGAAAGTGATCAAAGGTGGAAATTAAAGCACTTAATAATATAATTTATTATATTAATAATATCACCACACTGCAGCTACCAGCTGCAATGCAACTGAAGCTGGTAAAGAGCAGAAGTAGATACTGTGTGTCATCCTAGAGTAGTGTGGAGAGGGAATTTGGGGAAAGGCAACAGGCAAGTCTTATTGCAGAAATGCTCAGAGATGTTCATCGGACAGAGCAAATGGACTTCAGTTACTGCAGGCTTGTCTGAGAGTACCTATGTCTTCAGTTTACTGATCTGGGAAGAAAAGTGCTTAAGACAAACCTGACAACATTTCAAACTGTCGCAAAGGAACTTGGTTTGGCAAACTTGCACACATACCTCCAGTCTTTACATTTTTCTTTATCAGTCTGATTTTTAGTTTTACAAGAAATGTCCTAGCAACAATTATTACTTCATAAATCATGCTAAGCTGCAGCTGAGCAACTTTGATCCTTTTGTTTTCAGCTGATGAATTTTGGGAATGCTTGATAAAGGGCTTGCAAAGCTCTTTAAGCTGATGGTCAAAGGCTGGGATGATGCCCCACAGAATTTGTGGAAGTGAAGTAAGTCTTGGAGACCCAAATGTCTGTTACACAGGCATCATTAACCTCATCAGCCACCATAGCATTTTCCACCAGGATATTCCACATTTGTAAACGTTTTTCTTGTTCTTTCATGCAAAATTCAACTTACATATGTGATCATGTTATGTCCAAATGTTTCAAATTCCTGAGAAGAATATTACCTCACTTGTAATGTGTAGACCACAGTAGGAATTCCATCATTTGTGCTAGTAAGTTAGGGTTTTCTTCCTGCTATTTTTCATGATGTGGTAGTTGTGGCAGTGTGCAAGATAGTAAGGTAATCCAAAAGAATTTCTTCCTTTTTCTTCTGGCAAGAAATAATGTGTTCAGGGCACAACAGTTTTTAAACTCATATTACAAATTACTAGACCATTAAAAAGTGCGAGTGAAGTGCTGTAGGTTAATTTATATGGAAATTATATCTTCTACACTTAAGTGAGTCTCTGGTCAACAGTGTGATGGTTAAGGAGTGGATGAGAGCCAGTGATGGAATTTAAGATTTCCAGAAGGCTGGATCAAGGCAGCAGTGAAGTAAGTGAAGGACTAGGTCATTTTCAAAGGAGAATGCTCAGAGAGAGAAGTAAAATAATTGTTCACTGTCATTCAAAGAAGGCTAACAAGTCATGCCAGTCAGAAAGGGAGTTTTGCCTAGTGAAAGAGTCATCATGAGGCCAGCTATGGGAATTTATTCATAAATAGTAGATCCAAAGGTGCTATCTAATTCTCTTTTTATGACCCACGGGATTATGAGGACAGGTAGTTTTGCTGCACTAGAAATTCATACTCATTATTTATCTACTTAATATGGAAACGAGCAGTGATTCTATTTCATTCAAAATGCAGACAAACCAAAATATTTTAATTGTAAAAAATGTTAAATAATATTCAGTATTCAACATAGTTAATGTTTAACTGACATCAGAAATACACTTTTTGGAACTCCGTTGTGTGGAGATACCTCTAGCAAAATAAGACAATCCAGATTTAATTTAAAAATAAAACATGTATTATTTGAAGATTCAACATGGATTCTTAAGAAGGTTTTGGAGACTCAAACTAGTACATATTGACAGTGAGAAACAAACAAAATTAACATAATGAAAATAAGAAGAAAATATATCAGACAATTGAACTATAAAGCCTTAAAAATTGAAAACATCAATAACATTCATCTGTGCTCTGCCTGACACTCACCTTAGGGAAGTTATTAATACATTTAGTGTAGGTGGTGTGTTGAAAATGACTTGCAGAGTTACAGGGTAATATATTATATCCTTAGCCATGGCTTCTCTTAATATAAAAGGAAAATATTTTAATGCATTCATTTCCATGGCAGTTTGAAATACATACAAGAACTCTCTCTTTTTTAAAGTATTATTTTGCAAGAATTTGCATTAATCGATTACTGTGTTGTCATTTCCTAATAAAGAAATAAAACATACCAAAAGTTGAGCTTGTATTGCACAAAGTGATCACATGAAGTAGTTTATTTGTTATCATATCTGCCTCTTAGATGTAAAAGAAAATGGAGAACATAAAAATACCCTTTCAGTGGTGATTGCTGTTAGTGAGGTCTTTTCATGGTCATCTCCTGACAAGTTGTTTCTTTGTCGTTGTTATATATAGGCTTGTATCAGAAACCTGTCTTTTTCTCCCCATTTTTCTCCTTGTCTCCTTTAGCTGTGTGGTAAAATGGCAGAAGCCAAAAACCAAGGTTTGTTTTCCAGATAATGGGTCACTGCTAGAAGCAGTACAGTTTTCTCTTTCCTGCACATCACCCTGGACAGATGTATTGGAGGAGCAGAGGCCAGAGGAAAGTCTGTTAAGAAAATGAAGTGTTTTCTGCTGGTTGCAGTGGGCTTCATTACGCCTGAAGAAATGCTGCAGGCTCTGAATGCATTTCTTCCTTGATTCTCTTCAGAAGCCACCCTATGCTGTGGCTGTCAATGCCAGTGACATGGACACAGCTGCCTGCTTTTAGTCTCCTTTTTAACAGTTAGTAGGAAAAACAGAGGCCAAACCTATGACAGAGCCACACCATAGCAACAGCAGTCCACTGCTCGTGGCCCAGGGTGTCTTCCACAGCCACCAGGTCTTCTGTGTCACATAGTCATGGACCTGCAATGCATCATGCTAGATACTGTAGAAATCATCCAGGTCTGAACTGCAGAAGCACTTAAAAGATTTGAAGGCTGGGGTTGTAAAGAGTAGTTACAGCTGATTTACATTAAACAATATGTGAATTTGCCTCAGCCATCTGGCTTCTTTTCTCCAAGGAAAAAAAGAAGGGCAAAGAAATAAATTTGTTTTTATTTTATTTTATTTTATTTTATTTTATTTTATTTTATTTTATTTTATTTTATTTTATTTTATTTTATTATTTTTTTCCTCTTAGGATAAATATATGCAGTCCCCGAAAACTGAAATATATTAATAAAACTTTTTAAAATACCAACCATTCTATAACAAGCATTTAGCACCAGCTGAAAGAAGAGCTTACTCAGGGTGACAATTGGAAGTCCATAGATACATCTTGTTAATTAATTTATCCACTCTATTAACTATTTTGATCCTCAAATTTTTGTAGATATTCATCCTCTGTGAGTGATTGCAGGAAGAATTTTGATGCTTTAATAGGGATATCGATCACTTTTATAGTACTCAGCAGTGATTTTTAGTACCAACTCATAAAACTGGTGGAATAGTGATGAATAAGGACTAAGAGCTGCACAGATATTAACTAATCACTGCAAAATCATGGTTGATCACTGAGCCCATATGTTTTTACTAACACAGAGTGACTTTCCATATCTTCAAAATCAGAGCTCATGACTTCTCACTTTTTTATCATTCTTTTATCTACCACACTGCCTCTGCTTGCTATTCTCTAATTTTCAATGATAACAACCTGGAACTGCTGAGTACAGGCAGTAATTTGAGGGATGTACACCATATCTGAATCTCCCATGGACCTCGTAGAGCATTTAAGCTCTCAGATGCAAGCAGTCATGCCCAACTGAGGAATGGAAGCAACAGACAGCAGATTGTGTTGATGTCCCAAGATACACACATATACATCACTTTATTGCTCTTCCCCATACCCAGCTCTCCTTGGTTTTGATAGAAGGAGGAGATAAGCACTGCAGTGCAGCAGCCGAAGCTGGAAGGATGGGCACAGAGAGGGAAGGCAGCAGCATGTGTGAAGATGTGGTAGGTTGCTGAGGGCTTGACTAACAAACTGCCAAGGGCTTTGGCCTGTTGCATGTTGCTTTTATTTATATGACTGTTCTGTCAATTTGTCCCTACAAAGGCAACACCCAGAAGTCAGACTAAAAATAACATTAGGATACTATTCTCACTCATGAAGGTGCCTTCTTCATCACTGCTTATATTTTTATCGTTTAACTTCATTTTATGTTTTCTTCTCCTCCATGTACCACTGATTTTCAGTGATGAAAGAGATTCTGCCTTCACTGTTTCTCCCCAGTTGGGACTGGATGTAGCAAAATTGAACCTATCATGAATACCACTGTAATCTGAAATAAACAGAGCTGTCCTGCAAGAAACTGGCCTCTGTAGAAAGGCTGACAGAAAGCTTTACAAAAGTTACTTTGTTTTGACAGCACAGTAATTAAAAAATAATCCACAGGATTTGAGTGATAGAGATTAAAGTTTTAACATCTGCCAAAAATGTATGGTCTCTAGATGTTCCATGTCTGGTTTCACTTCACTACAATGCCCAGGACATTGCTTGCTTTCTTGTTTTACTGTTAGAGGTACTGCAGGTTTCCTTGGACAGGGAGGAATCAGAGAACTGACTGTGTGTGATGGTTTATCAGTGAAATGCATCTAGCTGTGGAAAAGACTAATCTAGAAATTAAAGGCCTGAGCCATTGCCTCCTAAGGTGACTAGAACCCTTTACGCTGGCTGTAGTAGAAATTAAATCAGGTCCTGTGGGAGATGGCTGTATGGATAAATCAGCATTGCTCTGGGCTGAGACAGCTCTCTGTTCCCCAGTCTTTCTTTGAAGGAGATTCAATAACTCAAGGTGTTGTAACTCTAATGCTGAAAGATTGTGTGAGTGGATGGTCTAATTAGCCACTAAACAACGTCATTGCTGATGTGAGACAATAGATGTGAAACCACAAAGGAAGTGACATTTGTAAAGATGCTATTTATATCCTTCTTCTGATAGCAGATAGTTCTGTCTGATGAAAGTTTTTGACTTGAATGTGGAACCAGTTTATATGTAATCACTAATCATTAGTTATTATGTTGGTGCTTTAGTTTCCCAAAATAAACTTCAGTTCTAGTTCAAGCCAGAGGAGGGGAATAGGAACTCCTGTATTAAAATAGGGGAACGATGCCCAAAACTGGCAGTGAAATGAAATGCAGTGAGAGGTTTTGTCAGTAGTTTACTGTGTTATACCACCTTCTAGCTCAGAAGCTCTTCTCAGGTGAGGCTTGCTTTTAAGACCCCAGGTCTGATAAATACGGGAGAAGCTTGGCAGTGAGCTAGACCAAACCACAGAAACCCTACAGGGAAAAATATTTGCATATAAAACATACAGTCCTGTGGTGCACGGTACAGATTTTGATAGTATGAGGTTTTAAAATAATAGAAAATCAGTTAGGGGGTCATCTAATTCATCCCTTGTCTCACAGTCAAGCTAGCTTATTATTAATAAGTGGAAGTGCTATGCACAAATAACTCAGCTCACAGATTCTTTATGCCACTGTCATGTATTTTCTTGGTAACTCTCATGTTTTGGCAGCCACAATCACACTAGGGGAACTGCAAAACCAAAGTCAAATGCTATACAGTCTTTTAAAAATATAAGAAGAATTTCTCTCCAATGATTTAACATTTCCTCTAAATATGTCAGTCCTACACATTGTACCATCCTACAAGTACAAATGCAGTATGTAAAAGCACATCAAAAGAGCTTCATTGAAGTGGCAAACTCACTACTCAAAATGTAATGCAGGTTGTCTTAACCTGGTCCATTTGTCTCTATGTTTTGTGGTATAACGTTCATTGTTTGATAACATCCAATTTCTTTCTATGTAATGCTTGACTCACTGCTATGCAGAACAAGATTTTATTTCCATTCATCAGTTAAGTTTTCGTGACAGTAGGGTTATAATAGGAAGTGTTAAGCAACTTTTACACAAATGATCACTGCCAGCCCAGCCTACAGAAGGGGTGGCAGTTTGAACAAACTTGGAGGTTGGCATTGTAGAATTAAGTACTGCAAGGAAAAATCAGTAAGCAGGGGATGCAGGTTAAGCAACATGAAAGGTGCACAGTTACTACAGGCTTTCTGATTGTCCTATATTACTATTATCATTCCACACAGCTATCATTCCCCTAATTGCCATGGCAGTAGTACTAAGTGCTGGATACATAAAGAAAGACTGTTTAGAGCATAAAGGATACACTCACGCTGCTTCTCTCGACACTTTCTCACATCTTTAGAGATGTATTATTTGTTTTAAAGGCTGGTGCATCTATTTACGTATTTTGTCAGTGAGTGGAAATGGAAACTTAATACCTGTCCATGTCTCCCAGGGTTCTTATACACAACAAAATAAGTCTCTGCTGTTATTCATTTCCTTTCATCTTTTAGATAACTTCACTCTTTGCAGTAGATTTAAAATGAGCCCGATAGATGGATCACAGAAAATGAGATGACATTGTTCAGTGCCCCTTTACATCTCATAGTGACACTCATGACCAAGATGTTAACTTGTCAGCTGTCAGCTTGCTAATATATGCTAAACATGCACAAGTTGTATTGCAAGTCTTCACAGAGGACCAGGGAAAGGAAACAAAATTGAAAAAAAAAAAAAAAAAAAAAAAAAGAAGCAGCATAGAAAAGATATAAAATCAAGCATTATGCAATAGATAGTAATGTCCTTTACTGTGAAATTATTTTTCAGTTCCTACTGTCACACTCCACCAAATAATACTATTCTAATAATCTGTCAGATCTAATCAGAATGAGCCAGTCAGCCTACCAAAATATTTTGTGCATCTGGGAGCTTCATGTCAGGACCAATCAGGCACTATTGTCTCTGTCACTGTATCATATATGTTTTAAATAAAGCAAAATAAACTCTGTGCCTAAGGGGTTTTTTAAAGACTATTTAAAATTAATTTGGATTTCATAGCCAAAAGTTCTGCTTTTCTTCAATAGCTTGAGCAACTCTAGTGAGGCTCTCACAAATGTGAATGAAATAAATGATGAGACTGCTTCTCAGAAAGTTTGGTGTATTTTGGTTTTTTTTTCCCCTAAGGTGATACAACTCATTTGCATGGCTAGGGTGATGCAACTCATTTGCACAGATCTCTTTTACTATATTGTTTAAAAAAACCCACTACACAGTTAGCAGAAATCAAATGCAATTTTTTTAAAATGTATAGTCCAAAATTTGTACTTCGTACAAGACTATGAAAAATACTCTGACTTATGCAAAGGATAAACTTGATATGATGGCTATTTTTATTTAAGAAAAAACAATATAAGAGTGAAACTCAAAGTTCTGGTCAGGATGATAGTATTTTTTTCCCTCAGTGAATAAGCATCTTAGGACCAGGATGCACATAGTCTTTTTAGAAGGGCATATTGAAGGCAATGACTGATGGCATTCACTGCATTACCAGTACCCTACACAGCTTTGGAACCTCTCAGCTCTGAAAGAAGGTAGCCAAAGCTCAAGCTCAATTTAGCTTTCTCTGAACAGCCTAGATATCCAAAGGACTGTCAAAACAACATAACTTCAAATAACGACTGGATAAAATAGGGCACAAAACAGGGGCAGGGGAAAGTATAAATAGCAGAAAAAAAAATTTCACTGTGTTCTTGTTTGCAGACTTATCCTACTTCTCCTGAAGAACAGTTTCGGTAGTACTACAGGCTACATCATGTCTGTTCTTTCTTATTCTTGCTTTTATTTTAGGAGGTTGCCTCCTGAAGTTTCTCTAAGAAATATACTTTTGTGTGGAACATCTCCCCTTTATACTCTTGAGTCATAGTATGAAGATTTGGCCTAAAAACTGCTAATGGGAAAGAGAAGAAGGAATAATTTATAACAGTTAATGAGATTAGTTTCTTCCAAGTTTTTCCTCCACCTATATATTACAAAGTACTCGAAGACAGAATTGTTTTTATTTTTTCACATATTTTATTTAACAGCTTCTAGTGAAAAGTTCATTTAGGAATAGTTCACTTTAAATATATGAGCAGAAAGCCAAAAATACACCCCCTGCGGCTTAGTTATTTAGCCACAGAAATGTCATGGCATTATTCACATTCCTGAGCTTCAAGTTTTTCCTTTTACAAAACACTCCAGCACAGTAGCTGTCCTCCTGTAAGTACTCCATGAAGATTGTAAGCATATTAAACTGATAACAGACTGATGAATATTTAAGTCAGATTTTTCTTTGTTTAGGCATACTGGGAAGCTCCTGTTTCCTGGAGGGCCAAAGGTCTCCTTGGCTAGATACTGCTTTTTCTTTCTATAAAAGCTGGACTGGTACTGGGTCTCAATGGACAGTGAGGCAGAAAATCAGACTTTTCCCTAAAAAACACCTGTAGGAGCTTAAGTGGGTACCTCAGCTGTTTTTTTGCCGCCTCATGGAGTCAACCTTACAGAAACTCAGTATCTTTTTCCTTGGAGTAAAGACATTAATTATTATCTCCTCACCTTCAACAGCCAGAAAGGTATTTCTCCATACCCTCACCTTGCCCACCAGCACCCTGTTAATCCTGCTTCAGGTGTCAGTGAGCCAAGAAGTGTTCTGCAAAGACTTCTGTACGTGCTACTTCAGTGAACTGAGCCATGCACAAATCCATGAAAATAGCTCATTTGGAGCAGCTGTGTCACCAAGTGTTCCTCACATATATCTCACTTCAGAAAACCTTTGTTCAGCTACATCATGAAAATGGAAGTATTTTATCCTCAATAAATATGGAAATTTTCCCATTTTTGCAGAAAGCTGACCTTTTAATCTTGCATAAGATGAGCCCATCTCTTGCTTGAAAATTGTACCTTCCATTTGACTATGACTGCACAAGAAATGTCTCTGAATATTTTATCTGAGGGACCCTTAACCTCTTCTCTTTAAATGCATATTACAGATGTTTCTGTTGATCAGCTTTCTGTCTTTGTGCAAGGCAAAGTTTCTTTGACTGCTTTCTCTGATCACTTGGGGGAGATCAGATTTTACCATTCTAATCTCATACAGAGCTTTTTATTTTATATTGCTCGTATATCTCTAGTATTTTTCTCTAAATCAACACAAAAATCCTTGCCAACCCAAAGCCTGTGGAGGCTACAGTTCCCTGTCTCTCCCCAAACCTCATCTGAATTCTGGGTTGTGGGATTCCCTCTAAGAGGACAGCACACAACGACAGTTAGCTGTCCTCAGAATCACAGATGCTCTGTTTCCATGACAGTCTAGTAAACAGAAAACATCAATCACAAAGGGAAAAAAGTAAATTACCATTTAGCACCGCATAGCACCTCCATTCAGGAAATACTGATATGTTAAAAAACATCAGCTTAAAGCTACCCAATAAATTTTCAGAATTCCTATACAGCCTAGGAGCTTAAACTTCAATGGCCTTGTTTTCTTTGCAGCTTAGATATCTTTGGAAATTATTTCTGGTTCTTGCAAGAATATAAGAATTATTTTTCCTATTTTTTCTAGGAATAAATTCAGACAAATCAAGGTGTAAGATTTTTTTTCCCTTAAATTCAGGCATAACATGTAGGATTTCTAAGTTCAGTTAATTTTAAAAGACGACTCCTAGTCTCACACTATTTCAGAAGATACTGACCCTTTCGGAAGTTTGTGATCTGTCTTGAAACACTTGATGATAGCATCATCAGGTGTGAGCAGTTTGGCAGTGGAGAACACACAGATTTTTCTCTCCTTCCTGAGTCCTCTCATCACGAGCATATGTTAATTACATTGAACAGGCTCAGAAAATGTATTTATGAAGTCTCGTTAAGGATTCTTGGTGGGTCATGAGACTGAACACTGAGATCCCCATGACTTCAGCTGTGCCACAAGCAAAAGTATTGGCCTGGGGAAAATGTTTAAAAATCTTTCTTTACCAGATTGACCCAGACAAATGCTCAAAATTGAGTTATTCCAGAGCAGGATAATGGAGAAAGCCAGTGGGGGTGCTCCCATCCCAGCCCCGTGCTGAGTGTTCTGTAGGTGAGCTTCTTTAAGACAGACTTACATATGCAGTTGGAGAACTGCAGCTGGTGGTGATCCTGCCTGTCAGGATCATGCAGTTAACTTGTCATCTTTAATAGTCTCAGTGTGGGGATTCCTGAAATAATTACACCAAGCTAATTATCTGAAGTCTGAATCACTGCAGATGACGCTTGACTGGTTGGAGTGAAGCGCAAACCCAGCAGCCCATTTATCTGAGATGAGTCAGGAAAACAGTGATCTCCTTACTCTTACAAACACTATTCTGGGATATGGTTTAGTCACAGGGATTTTTTTTTTCTTTTTTTTTTTTCCTTTTTTTTTTTTTTTTGTTCAGAAATGTTAATTTGAGCAACAAAGTCATCATAGCAATAAATGTGGCCTAATTCAGGTGCATGTCGTCAGAAGAAAAGTCTTCAGGTAAACTTGTCAAAAAGAAGTAGATAAAATTAAACTTCTGAGTCATGCCCATGGTTTTGGATTCGAGAGCTTATTTCCACAGATGTTCTTCAAGATGTCAGGTGTGGGTACCTTTCTACATCTGATTAGAGACATGTGAGTTATTGATTTTTCAGTTCAGACACGCAAAAGCCAAAAAAAACCCCCCAAAATTGACGACCAAATAAACCCACAAAATAATCCCAACACTGATAGAGCACTCAATTCTAAAAAAGAAGTGTATTCACCAGGAAGCATCCATGTGGAAAACCACGAAGTACTGTGGCACTTAGTTGACATCTGTGTGGTGGTCTGAATCCTGCATCACATCCGTGGACGAGGTAAAAGTACAGAAAAAAAACTTTCCTGTCTGTTCACATATCCAGTGCTGACATGCAGATGATGAAGAGTATACATAACTTGTCCAAGTTAATTCCCTGTGGAAAAGTGGGTAAGAGAGATCAGTGACTAAGCCAAAGCCCGAGTGAGTAGTAGAGATAGGTATAGTAACAGACTGCTCTGTTTTTTTCCTTTGGCAGCTGGAGACATACTAATGGTCACAGGTGGGACAGAGCCCATTCCTTGGCATGGCTGAATCTGCTGGTTCTGGATATGCTGTCAGTACTGCGCACTTTCTTATCCCTGTGCTTGGCTTTCTGGAGGTTTTCATACAAACTAACAAGGGGTCCAAGAGGAATGCCAGCTCTGTGTGTGTGTGTGTGTGTGTGTGTAGGTTTTTGTGCATGTGTATGGAAGGGGGCAATATGACTTGTCACCACCCTGTTAATGGAATGAGCTCCAAGTTTTATGAAAAGTATTCATGTCTTTAAAGCATTACTACCATGCAAAGAAACCTCACAGCTGGTACCATCAGATTTACTGAAGCTCAAAGAAGCAGTGGAGGGATTACTTTTTCCTCTTGAAATACTTATCCATATCCTGCAGTACTCCAATATCTGCTCATCCCTTTGGAATGATCCGGATTTCCCTTGTTCTCTCCCACACTCCCTTTGGCTCCCACTCCACATTAACAAGCATAAGAAAAAAGCAATAAAACAATAAAAATGTGATAGAAGGAATCAGGTAAGAAATTGCACTTGATGACAAGGTGGATTCCTGTAGCTACTCAATGGGCTTCTGATGAATACTATAGTTGCATCAGTAGTTGTTGTGAAACTGGAAGTTGTGTAGTATTTTAAAAACGCTCTGTATTTTCTGCTGTCAGGAACAGCACTCTGGATAAACTTGGTGTAATGTAATCCACATAAAGGATGACTGAAGTCATCATAGGTTCTATAATACAGGTGTACATCATTGTCACTCCCTTACTGCCTTCTCTAGCTTTTTAAAGTTTTCAGTAATATTCCCCCTATGGGATTCCACTGAGGCGAGCCAAGGTGGACATCAGCCACTCCTGGTTTTATGCAGCACAGCTGCCCAAAAAACAAAGGTGCAGCATCTATAAAGCCATTGGCTCCAGATTAAATTTAGAGAGAAGAAACCCACCATTTTAAAGATTTATTTTATTTATTTATTTATTTTCCTTCCAGCTACCTCTGATATGCACTTAATGTCAGGACAGGCCCAAAACAAGAGACAAAGACTTAAGATTTGAGGGCTTTAGGTGGAAGAGGCTAAGCTCTGCCTGCTAGACAGTGTTATTAGCTCTCCTGATAACACACCCAGGGCAGCTGTAGACATAATTTTTACAAAACATCACCTCCTTTGAACAGATAGCTGTGTATCCCTGTCACTTAATCTAGAGGCAGCAGAATAAATCAAGGTGCTGAGTTCTCAAACCTAAGTTTCAAAACAGCTGCTGTTCCCCGCTTTAATTTTCTGGTGTTCGTTCTTGCATACACCAAAAATATCTTTGCTTTTATCTTTATCTTTATCTTTATCTTTTTCTTTTTCTTTCATGTTATTGCAAGGGGCTTCTGTATTTCAGAGCTGCATTAAATCCATTTATTATCACTCATATGACTGGAGTCTTGCATGGTGTCAGGACTAAATAAAGACTCTATTTCTACTTGTCCCTGAAGTCCTAATCCTCATAGTTTCTCAAAAAGCAGCTAGTTTTCTTGGGAAGATGTTCATTCCTATAAGATTTTCCCCCCAGAAGGTTTCACTAGCTCAAGGGCTGGATAGTGGGCTGAAGAATAGAATTCATAAAAGACAGATATATCAGGCATTTGTGCTGGATATAATGGACTGCAATCCCAGTCTCTGTCATTCATTGTACTTCTACCCCATGCAAGGGGCCTTTTAGGCCATTGTCTGCTTTCAGTATCTCTCCACAGCGTGGTTTCAGTGTGTTTCAAAGTGTTTCATTCATGAGCAGAATTCAATTGGCAATAGAGAGACTGTCTCTGTAGTCTCTTGTTTTGCCATTTGTCTGTGATACTGGAGCATGAAGGCTGTATCTCTCCACAAGGGAATATTATTGGGCAAGGACAGTAGCTGGAAGAGAGATGTAGGAGTAAGTCCAGGGAGCTGGAGACTGGAATGGTGTTTAGTCACTTGATGGCTTTTTTCAATTGGAGTCAAAAGGAACCAATGGCATGTAGGGCCTCTGTCAGCCCACAGTGGGAGAGGAAATGCCTTTGTCAAATCTCCTCAAATGAATAATTAACCCACATCTAAAACATTATCATGGGACCAGGCCAAAACAAACATTTCACCAGCTGGTTTTATCCATTCTGCAGTGGCTAACCAGGCTACCAAAGTATGCAGTTACAAACGTCTGTTTTAATTCTTGCCAGATCATTTCTCATGGCAGCAGTTTACGCACAAGCTGTTGTTCAATGACCTGAAAGCTCTTTGTCATATGCCAGCCTTATCTCACATTTCAGTAGCTGCATGGTACGCATAGAATGATTTGTTTTCACCCACCTTGCCTTCCAGCAGTTCAGAGCTGCAGCTAAAAGTTCTCACATTTTTACCCTTTTTGCACACACCTTATTTTGAAACTAGAGGCTGCAGTTCCTATGCTAGTTTCTATTTTTGTCCATAAGTGATCTCTCTTTGATGAAGTAATGCTTTGCTCTGTGACCTTTCAGTATTTTCTGAATTTCTGGTAGGTCCCCTCTTTCACAGGAAAGGGGTTTCAAAACAAGTATTGATTGACAGCATCACATTATGTGTTTCCATAGCTTGTTAAATATTTTAAAAGGGTTGTCCCTGCTCCAAGAATGTCACAACCTACAAACATAAGAAAGATGATACATATTTTTTATCTTGTTAGAAAGATGTCAATTTAAATTATTTTTGCCTTATGCAGAATGACAGGTTCTTAATACTGAGCAGGAGAGTGTGAAAATCACTATATATTGAGCTCATATTGTTTATTTGCTGAATGAAAACTACCATTAGAGACTATTATGAAACTCACTGAATTCAACAAAAAACAGACTCAGGAACTTTGTGGACTTTGAGTCATAACTTTTTTTTGGGTGGTAATGGAGAGTATTTCCTAAAACCAAGATCTGCAATTCTTTTCTTTCATACAAACATTTCCATCTCTCGAGTGTCTCTGGTGGACTAGGGTAGCACCCATGAGAGTATTTGTCTGCATTACACTTGTATTCGAAAGGACTGTGAAAGACAGAAATCTGTTGAAATGACTGCCTCACGTAACCTCTGCTGCAGTGAAAGTAGATGTTGTTCAGCAATCAATTTGTCTAAATCCTGTTTACAGTCAGTGGACAGATGCAGCTTCAGAGAGTGATTTATCCTGTTTATCTAAACACCTACCAAACTCAGTCTGGGAATATCCCACCCACTACAGATCCACATCTCTCCAGGTGCCCCAAACTTTTATTTACATGAGATATTCAGCTGAAAATTCATTGTTAAGAATTTTAAATCAAATTGACATTTTACCTTGTTTCCACCTAAAGATCGAGTTCAACCTACGTACAGAGAAATGACACTGGTGTGCAACATAGAGCTGGTAGTCCTCAGGGCTGTAATAACTCACTCCCCCATTCTATAAATAAGACCAGAGGCAAAGCAAGGTAATTTGTCTTTGCATTTGACAAGTACTGGTATTTTAGAACTGGCAGAAGCTAAGGAAAACACCATTTGATTTGCATGATGAGCGACGGTGTTACTGGGGCTAACAAATTCATTTTAATAGAAGTACTCTGAGCTGAACAAAGCATTCGTTAAAAGAGCAGTTTCCTGATTAGACAGTGGAGCCAGTAGCGCTTTTTTCACATTTTGCCATCAGAACCGCTTTACATAAGCAATAACAGAGAACAGGGCATATGTTTATTTGGCTGCCACTTTTCTGTGGTTGTACAATGACAGTGTTACAGCTTTTCAATGCCACAGTAGAGTAGAAGAGGTGATGACGCTAGATTTATGCCCCCGCAAGTATACAGTAAACAAGGCTGAGTGATTTTATAGGCAAGGTTAACGATTCAGATCTGCTGGATTTTTCACCTTTCCAAATTACTTGACAGGGTAATTTTAGCAGCAACCACTTTACTAGTATCTAAGTGAATATGAGCAGGGTCTGGAGAAAGGAGCATTTCACTGTGTTGTACCCAGTATTTGCTGTTGCCCTTGCAGCCATGACCTCAGCATTGGGTGATTTGCTCACAGTATCTCTTGTGGGGATTTATCTGCAGAGAGACCTGTGTGACTCACAGATTTCTTACCCAAGACTATAAGAATCCTCACTTGAGCTGGAGATTACTTATTCTGCTCACAGAACACATGAATCTTGCTTCAGTTTGGTGGGATGAAGATGGCCTGTCCCTCTTTTAATGTATTTTATGATAAGGAGGAAGCAAGCAAATATGGCCTTAATCTACCATATTGCTGAGCTAATTTCTGCATTTCACTAAGATAATTAAAGGTAAAGCAATATAATAACCACATTTATATCAAAAATAAAATCAAATCATTAAATCAATAGATTAAAAGGATTAAATCTCCAATTTGATGCAACAGCTAATGAAACTGAATGATGATGTTAACAATTCAAAGAGAATGCTTTATGTTTGACTTGTTTTGCAAAAAATTCAGAGAATGAGTTTCTTGTTATCTGAAAAACTATCAAGCACCCTTGCGTACACAGTGTGTTGTCTTAACTGATGGAGGATAAAGATTTTAATACAATCTATTCTTTGCAGGATAAAAATATTTGTTCTGTTTTAGGGGGGGGGGTGTAGTGGTGGTGGTGGTGGCGGGAAGTAACCCAATGCAAGCACTCAAGAACCACTATTTCTTTCAAAATTGCCACAGATCACCAAAATCAGGAGGTCAAAGATAATCTCAGTTGTTAATGTTTGTTGGCTTTCCATCGACATTAATACCTACTTATTTCAAACCAGTCTTTCAGAGAAAGATACTGTTTAAAAAAGTTATTGAAAAAGGGTAAAAAATCCCATGAAAATGTACTGCTCAGAATCAACATGATCAGAAAAGGAAAGAGTCAGATAACAAGTGAATTAATGTTCCTTGCACAGAAACTTCAGAATAAGCAGTTTATTTGGAAGAACAAAGAAAGACTGCAAGAGAAAACAAAGCACGGAATGAAGAACAAGAAAATAAAGGGTTTAAAGAGATAAAGACTTCCTGTAAGAAACTTCTGAAGAAGGGAACAGGATAGAAAGAATAGAGGAATTGTAGCAGCAAATAGAAAAAGAATCTAAGAGAATTAAGGACCCACAAAAAATATATTTTTTCTTAATTTAAAAAAAGAAACTAAAAAAAATATAAAAGGTGACTGGAAAAGGAAAAAAAAAAGAAAAATTATACAAAAGGGCAATGAGGAGAAAACATTGGAGAGTGATAGGAAAAGAGTAAAAATGTAGCACAGACATGTCTGCACTTCACTGTATCTCTCACTTCCTTGTGGATGTCCATTTTTTATGTTGTTTCCAGTGTTGACCAAGGAACTGTCACCACCATTACTCTGGGTTTTCAGCAAGCTGTATGGCAGTGGCCTGGCAGTGGGATAGCACTGTGCAATTATTTAAAAAGAAATGGCATGACCTCAGCAAATACAGATCTCCTTAGGCTGATATGAATCATTGACAAAATAGTGGAATGACTAATAAGGGATCCTGACTGAGAAAGAAATTAAAAAGTTTACAAAAGAAAAGATTCTTCAAACTGAGCGAATATGTTTTGATATTACTATGAAGTTAGACGGCAAGAGCAAAAATGTTGCTGTAACATACTAAGGCAGAAGGAAAGCATTTAACTTGATATCTTATGACTTCTTGATTAATCAGTTGGAGTACTATGAAATCAACAGGGTAGATTGTAAATGAATAAAAAACTGCTTTAAATAATAGTTCTAAAATATTTCTAGAAACAGAAAATCTTACTGAGCTGCTGTTTCTGATGTGATCCCATAGGGTTTGGCTCTTCACTGAGCACTTTTTACATTTTTTTCTCATATTTAAATAAATCATTCTTCTGTCATAATCTTGAAAGGTACCTGTAAATCATGTTAATAAAGTTTTCAGGTGATATAAGGTGAAAGACAAGTAAACTAATGCCCAAAAGAAGCCAATGCCAGAAAACACTGAGGCAAAAATTGCAAAGAAAAAGAATTTCTTAAAATATGTCCAAATAGAAAATCATACCTCTTGTTAAAGGATACAAGACATAATTGCAGGATAGAAGATTTTAACATAGGAAACACTGATAACAACTTGAGGGTTATGATGGAGAATTACAGTTCCCATCATAACAAGAGTGGTCAAAATGGTTACCCTCATCTTTAAATGTGCAACTAGGGGAGTGATGAATTGAAGAATTTATATTCTGTCTTGCAATTAGCACTGAAGTGGCTGCTATTGGAGTAACACATTTTGTCATGGTCTGTCCTTTATAAAGAGAAAATTAAGAGGCTGGAGAGGGTTCAGAGAATATTGTGAGAAAAAAAAAGTTAAAAGCGTGTTTTGAGAGTTTAATCTCCAAACCCCACCAATTAGTAGCAATTTGGGGCCAATTAGTAGCAATTTGGGGTCCCTATTCCTTTTTTTTTTTTTTTTTTTTCCTTTATGTTTCATCCGACAGCAAGGAGTGTCATCTTTTTCTTCAGTGTAACAGGAAAGATTCAGGCAAGAACAAAAATCATGTTTTTAACAACAGAAGCATTCAGTCACAGTAAAGATGTATCCAGGCAGGTAATACATTCTGCATCACTGAAAATGAATATAGGAACATTTGATTTTTTTTCCTCAAAGAGATCTTCTAGCTCAGGGACAGCTAGTGGATGTGAAGTGGGAATTAATAAAGGGCAATCCAATGGCCTGTGTTAGGAGGAGGTCAGACTTGCAGACTGTGATGTGCTTTCTTGGCCCTGACATCTATTAAACCCACATAAGCATATACTCTGGAAAAACTTGACATTGCCATTAATGCCTCTCTGCTAAAAGAAGTCATATGATATAGATTTGTAACTGTGTAGCACATGTATAGTCCTATAGATTAAGGAAATGCAGTAAAAATTTGATAGAAAAGTAAATAATAGAAAGGAGGTGCAGCCTCTTTGTCCTTGAGGACATTGTGTCATTTTAAAACATAAAACAGACAAACAAACTTTCAAGGCAAAGACATTTATCAGACCTGGAGTAGTAAAAAAATGCTGACATTCAGGACAAGTTCTGGGAATGAAGCATGGACCTTGTGCCCAGATAGGCTCCAATGGCTCATGTGCCTCTAAGAGTATCATAAAGACTGGATCCGTCTTCATTAGAACTTGCACATCCACTCAAAACTAAGAGTAAGACCAACATACATTTAGAATTTTAATTAGTAAATAATTCTTTAAACAGAGGTTTGGCATCAACAGTTAAGCTGCAGGGAGAAAAATAGGAAAAGTATTTATATGGTGTAAATAATGATATTCTGCATCACTGGTCACAAAGCTTTGCTTTGAGACTTGGGAGAAACCTTCAAAACTTGTGATGACTTTGCAAGAGTGAGGTTTGCATGTGCCTGGCACCGAGAGGTAGTGCTGCTCTGCAGGGCTTCCTGTCTTCCCTGGGTGAGGAAGGAGAATAAAGTGTTCCTTGCACTTGTATCCCTGGGTGTTAGTGGTCCTGACCTCTCTCTGGATATACTTTCCATACATTGAAATGAATAACCACTCTTGTTGCTATTCATTTTCTGCTTGAAGCAAGTTGCACCAGGGGAAGTTTAAGTTGGATCTTCGGAAAAATTTCTTCACAGCAAGGGTTGTCAGGCCTTGGAACAGGCTGCCCAGGGAAGTGGTTGAGTCACCATCCCTGGAGTTGTTTAAAAGACATGTAGATGAGATTTGAAGGGATGTGGTTTGGAGGTGGACTTGACGGCACTAGGTTAATGGTTGGACTTGATGTTCTTAAAGGTCTTTTCCAACCAGAACAATTCTATGATTCCACGCACATGCGTGGCATGTCTCTCTCTCCTCCCTGAGTGTTACTGAGTAACTATTGGCTTTTATTTTCAAGCAGGATCTGGCATCATTACAATGAATTTGGATTTTTCACTGAATACTGTGGGCCCAAAGAGTAAGATCTCCTGTGTCCCCTGCCTCCTCTTTCCAGGAAAGGATGCGATAACCATCTCCTTCCCATGCAGAGCTAATGCACAAACTGACTAACCTAGCAGGGAAAAGGGTTTTGGCCTGAACTGTTAGATGACCTCTCATGTTTGTGTCCTCTCCCTTCACGCTAAAGATGTGACTCCAGCCTGTATCTCATCAAGTAGACTGGCGAAGCAGTCAGACAGTTAGAAAATATTGTGCTAATTCATCCTGCAGAGACACAGTTTTCAGCTGGTGACTGGTGTCACATAATTTACTAAAGGTACCAAAAAAAAATGCACAACACCCCTCTGTCTTTTGCTATGAGTCTTTATTCTGCTTTCGGTTATTATGTTGTAGCAAGAGTCTTTTAAAAAGCTGCAAGAGGAAAGGGGAATGTTATGCAAGCTTTTCCCAGAGAATTTAAAGCCATTTGTAGCATTATTTAGGAACTGCCATTAGAGGTCGTTCACTTACAAAATTATTAACTTCAAAGAATCCTTAACATGGCATAAAATTTCCTTTAGTCAGCAAAAGTGATATCCATATATACTCCACCTTTTGATCTCATAACTGACAGTTGCTGCTGAGTTTTTGTGGCACTTCTCATTTCCTTTTGATATCATTGCTTGGCGTGTGATACTAGGAGTGGGAGGAATGGCCTGAGGAAGATATATGCACTGATGCTCTTCAGCTCCTAGAAGTCCAGAGATAACCTAGTAAAAACAACTCTGTTTAGGAGCTGAATTCAACTATGGAGCTGTGGAGGAGCATGTCTCTTTCTGGCTCACTAATGTCATATGTGGAACACTTGATTAATGCCACGCAAAACAAATTACATCATTGCTAGTGCTTCATTAATAGTTTGCACTCTTAGGAGTTATTAAACTGCACATATGGCATTCCTCAGTGATGTCCAGTCACTGGTGTCTTCACAGGCATATGGCTAGCAAGATATTTCAGCATGAGAAGATCAAAGAGATGGAATTCAGGAACAAGCCACTTTCTTCTCCTGGCTGGTGCATTGGTGGAGCTGCATCGAACCTTAACATGCAGCTCACCTTGGTGGTGCTGGTATCAGAACACGTACTACGGATTAAGGGACCATCTGACTTCTGGCAGCAGGTGCAATATTTTACTTTTTTTTTTTTTTTCTTCCACCACTGTGCTGGATAAATAGAAAATAAAACTTTCAGTTCATTGCCGTGAATCAGACAGACCTGGTTTGGAAAAATAGACCCCCAGTCACCCAGCTGAGTGCCCCGTTCACTCAGATACAAAATCAGTCTTTGTCTAAACTGATGAATATTAAATCATTTATTAAAATGTAATGGCTTCAGCAAGAAAGACTGAAATAGACACTCTATAGTCTTGTAGTTTAGTCAGTTGCTTGGAGGTGGGAGAATCCAGGTCTTGAAAATGAATCATCAAAACTCAAGAGAGCAGGCTAGATAGTGGGCTGTTGGCATTTATATCTTGAGTCTTTCACTCTTTGATTTTTTACTAGTAACATTATTTTCAACCATAGCAATCCTTTCCTGAGGACACTTTCATTGAAATAGTCACATCACTAAGGATTTTAATTTAATCAAATCAGCATTTTCTGACAAAAAACACTCTGCCAGGAAATGCTGACCCATTTTTCCTAAGACTATTTATTTTAGGGCTGAGATTAAAGCCTTTTCTGTGAAGAAGAACCTGCTAGCATGCAAACTTCTAGTGGAAATCAGGTGAATCCAGAATCTCACTAACTTTAATGAAACTTTTAGACAGTATTTTCAAAAAGAACCCCACATCTCCATTATACTGCACTGAAACTATTTTCTACCTAAAAAGCAGCTATTAAGCAAACCAAATAAATATAAAGTAACATTAAAATTTTACTAGATTTGGCTGGAAAATTGGTAAAGCCACCTATTATTTGTAAGTGTATTCATTTTTTATCTTTCTTTAGGACTCTGGTAGTTCCTACCCTTGTATCTGAGGAGCCTGGAGGCACAGAGCTCCTATGTTAATGCTCATCAGAAATCTGTCTAGGGAGTGGCTCTGAAGTCACAGGCTTTCCAGAGCTGAGTCTGGTCCTGACAGGATAAATGGGTAGGCTCCTCAGCTGAGCATGACATTTCTGTCCTACATAAAAGTCACATTTCAGAACTTATTGCAGAACAGAAATGACAGTTTTCATAAAACTTTTGAAAAACCATCAAGGTCTTCACAGTGCTGGTGATTTTGTGTAAATTATCAGTAAGGGTGATGTTTGTTCTGGAGCATACAGCAGTAATAGTTTAAATGCATAAGAGAAAAGGGGAAATTTCTGCTCATAATTTGTCCCCATCTATGCAGATACTTGCGCATACCCAAGACTTGCTTTAGAAACCATGCAATGTGCATTTCTTACACTTGTCCACCAATGGCTGCCTGCATTGTGGTTCAGGGCTGTCAGAGATAACTCTTCATAACCATCACAGCAGAACTGGAGTTCAGCCCAAATGCTGGAGAAAGCTGTGGGTTTATCCTATAATCTATAAATAATTTGTTCAAACACTGTCATGTCATCTGTGCACCATAGGACATGAGAAAGCTTCTCTGTGCCCCCTATGTAGCAATGGTTTCTCACACAATGCATTGACCGTGCAGCATTTGGGGAGTGATGTCAGGAAACATCACTTGCTTTGCTCCAGATCTAAAAGTGAAGTTCTGGAATGGCCCATGCTCTTTCTATGGTGGACTATCTGCTCTTATGTCCCACTTTTCCAGGCAGAGAGGCCTTTTACTTTATGGTGGTCCCAGCATAAGTAGCATAAAGACTTTCTGTTGCAGAATACTGTACTGAATACTGCATCTAAATACTATCACCAGGGCTAAACATGCTGTCTCACTTGGAAGATGTGCTGCCTAGTGAATTAATCAAAGGGTAAAGGACCATGAAATCTTTGTGTGTGACCCCAATTCTTCCACTATTTCACTGTGTATATTTCAGCAAGCAACTCTTTACATGTTTTTGCTGTGCTGTCTTTTAAATAGAACTGACAGTACTTATGTGTCTTAAAGACCTGATGAGGTTAATTAGCTGATGTTTGTGCAGTGTTTTGACAAATTAAAAATGCTGTTTACAGTCTAAGCATTATTATTAAAGTGTGTTGAAAGCCATTTTTTTTTTGGAAAATACAATTTTGTTGAAAGAAACATTTTCCTTGCAAAGCTATTCTCTTTCTTCTAGAGGATGTAACAAAACAGCAGAATGTGGTTCCTTCCCTCCGACAGGAAAAAAAGTTGAGAAATGCAGTGGTGTGAGCTGTAAAACAGGTTTGCTCCCTGCAGATCCTGCCCATCCGCTCCTTGGCTGACATGGGGATCTGATCCTGCATCACAACCATAACCACCTCCATTTGAAGCAGTGACACAGACAAGCATCGGAGCCGTCCAGTGTGGGGAGGGTGCCAGGGCAAAGCCTCAATTACTTGCATAAATGGGATGGAAGATTAAAGTTTTCCTTCCCTGGATTTGTGTGTGACTCGAGATATTTGGAGAACAGCCTGGATAAATTGTTTTCTATTTATTATATAACTGTATTTGAAAGTCTGAAAAGCTGAAGTGAGAAAACCAGCTTAACTCCAAATATATGGCAATTTGTCACAGTTATTCCAAAAAATATTTGATTTGGTGATGTAGCTATAGCTTTTCAGTTTCTTGTCCTAGTGTGGAAATGGAACAGAAATCAAAGTTACACATGGATTTTCCACTAAAACAAAGTTCACTAAAAGTTTGCCTTTGGCTGCCTTGAGTGGCTAATTATAGAAATGAACTAATTCTCTCATTTATTTTCCAAAACCTAGAGGCAAAAGTTGGAGTCCCTTATGCATCTCCTACCCTCCCACTTTCTATTTTTATCTGTTTCAGTGAGACTGGAAGGAAATTATAATTTTTATTGTGACAGGACAATACTGTAAATTCTTTTGACTGATGAAAAGCTTGACTTCTGGTTATTCTTTTTAGTTTTCCAGATATTAAAAGGATGTCTGATTTTATTCTGACTTCACATACCTCTAATTGAAATAGAGAGGTTTGTGGGGTTAATTTTTTATTTCGTGTTTTGATTTTAGTGAAAATCCTCACCGGAACATAAGTAGGAAGAAAGTAAATTAAAAACCTTAAGAATGTTTCTATGTTTCCCTAACAGCTCTAACTCATCTTTTCTGGTATTTAAACATTCACATGAAAGAAGAATCTGTTTCAGTAAGGGTTTGCTTCCAGGTTTTCTTCTACATGAAAAATACCTTTTCAAGTGGATAGAGGGAACAAATCAATCATAAACATCTATATAACAACCTTTATGGATTTAAAGAAATTTTCCCTCCAGCCTCAAAATCCTGTTTCTTGACTTAAACACACCTGATCGTTGTTTGTTTGTTTGTTTCTCACAGGTTGTGGCTGCTGAACTACTTATAAGATTTGCTGATCTCCTCAAGAATCCCTCCAGTTTGTCTACAGTTTTCATAATAATGATGCTATAAAGAGGACATCATATTCTAGCTGAGGGCCCTGTAGTTCTGACAGGAGTAAATTAAATTCTTTTTTATTTATGCATCTCAGAATGGTGGTTCCTTTTTCTACCACAGCATCATTTTGCTGACTCCTGTTCAGTTTTGGATACTTTATAAAACCTGCATTATTATTATTTTTTTTTCTGTCCAAACAGTTTTTTTTTTTCCATTTCTACTTGTGTTTTAGTGCTTCTTGAATACTTAGCATTTGTTTTTGTTGAATATCTATGCTAAGTTTAAACTAATATCTCAATATGACTTTGAATTTGAATTCCGTGCTCCTAGGTGTTGAAACCTCTTGCAGCTTCTAATTAAGCCCCAATTTCATAAGCATGCTGTCTGTTTGGTTATGTGACTTAAAAAAAAAAAAAAGAATAAAAAGGAACTCAGACTTAAACACATCCTTTCAATTCCCTGGCAATAGGTCACCCCAGTTTGGTTGTAAAGCACTTAGGACAGTTCTGATACTGATAACAGTTTTCAAACTGTTCTGTGTCCCTCTGATAAGACAAGTTATAGCCATGTAATTTTGAAAATATTCTCTAGAATATTGCCATAAGGACAGCTTTTTGAGCTTTTTTTTTTTTTAAAGAAACATGACTTCTACAATTTCTTATATAAAACAATCATCTATTAAGTATTTTTTATTATCTAATACATCTATTTGAGTTTTTATTAAGGCTTCATTTCTAGGAAGAGTCTATAATTCAACTTTAGGATAAAGGAAACATTTTTTACAACTTCTATTATCAATAATAATCCTATGACCCTGAAACCAAGGGTCTAAAAAAAATGGGGTTTTGAAGTGTCTTTGAGTTAAATCTTGTTATTGGTCAGAGTTTCAAAAGCTTTGTTCTCCTTGGGTTTTAAAATTTGTTTTACAGCTGTATTTATGACCGGTAAAAATATGGCTAGAGATAAATTACTTTGCACTCTGTTTTATCTGTCAGGATAGACAGAGTCAGCCATATTAAAGCAGTATTTTCAAACATCCCTTAGATTAAGGTTTTATTCTTCACTGCTACTTACCTCGTGCAGTCATCTACATCTTTGCAAAAACACTGTGTGTGCCTGTTCTAATCCAGCAACATTTCACTTTCAGCTTGTACCCTCTAAGACAAATACTTAGCTGGGGAACATTGGCAATGTTTCTTTTTGCCTTCAGCAGAATAAAACCTTTGTTTTAAACCGGCTGAAGATGCTCTGGCTCACTTCCTTTAAGTTTTGAAAATAGCACCTACACCCCTTCTTGCTGGGCCAGTACCCACCTACCTTAGTAGGTAATTTTAATGTGCATCTGTTTAGTGGTGAAAACAAAGGACTGGATTATTCCTGATTGTTGCTTTACATAAAAGGGAGTAAAGGAGAACACTACCTTTTTCAGTCCTAATTGCAATGTAGATCACCTGGTTTACTGCCTTTATCTGAATCTCCTAATTACAAAAATTTTTTAATCATTATGTACTCTTGAAGCGAACATAATATTATGACAGCTGTTTCCAATACAATGAACAGCAGCTAAACTGCATCACCACTGCATGGAGCAAATCCCTTCAATGACTCTGTTACTTTCATAATTTCGTTCCATCCTTTATATCATGAATAGCTCAGGAGATTTTTTTCCCCCTCTGTCAGCTGCTGTTCTTCAGTTCCAGGAGGTAATCACTGGTGGGATTTGCAGACACCTTTGGTCACCTTTATACACTTGACTGGCTTGTGAATGCTGCTTGCTTGGGCTGCTGGTAGGGGAATGCAGGAAGGTGAGGAAGCTTGAGGGTTTCTATGCGAGAGGGAATACTGCTGCTGTGGTTACCCAGAGTGGGTCTTGGTTATCTTGGAAAACTGTGTTAGAAGTCATAGACAAAAAAGGGAAGATATCTCTCTAAAGACAGACAGAGCTTCTGGCTGCAACTGTGAGTGCTGCTTTAAATATTGCTAGTGTTCAGAGCAACAGTTGTGGACACGTTAAGTGGTTTATAACTGTTAAAAAAGTTTAGAAAGGAGTGATGCATGCCCCATTGTGCCAAGATCTACTAGAAGACACATCTGTTTTTGCAACTCTATTCCTGCAACTGCCAACCCTATCAATAGCTATGTGTTTTCTTACAAGCTCTACTAATGCAACCGGGGCACCTCTCGTGACCAGAAAGGTAGGAAATGTGAGACCTGTTATTGCATGGTTTATGGTGTGCAAACTGCATGGATGAGGTAAAGACCTTTTGATTCTTCCCTTAAAGAGAAAATAAAGTATTTATTTGATTGGTAAAATTGTGTCTCTTGCAGACATCTAGTCGTGTAATTAGTTGGTGAAAAAGGTACAGCTTGATACAACAAAGAGACTGAATAGGTTGTGTACTGGGGATGCTTAAATTTACATCTGTATATAACACTACTGAAATCAATCCTGACATTGACCTATGTACAGTGTAGACATTCAGGGACTTGTTTAATTTCTTAAGAAATGGTTATATGAAGGGTTAGTGGAAACTCTTCAGTCACTTTCCTTATATCTAGGAGTTAAGTCTTCATGTGTAGCATCTTTTCAAGCCTTCTTATTATGATTGTCTGATGTGGAATTGCTCCTTTTGTTTCTCAATAACATGAGAACTGTGAGTATAGTGCAGAGAATATCACTCTATTACTGATGTTGTCTGAAACATATTTTATCCTTGAACTAGAAACCCAGAGTCAAAGCAGCTAATATGGAAGATTGTTCCCCAATAGATTTCACCAGGCAGTGTTTTACAAAGATGTCACTGAAATGTCAACCACCACATAATTCTGTTCTGGACCCATCAGTGAGTCATCTTGACTTTTACTGACTGCTTGCTCTGATCTAAGGGCTGCAAAGTTATTGTGGTTTGGCTGTCGGTAAAGTAAAAACACGTGCAAAACTTCACCATTGTATTTATTTTTTTTCTTTTTTTGTCTCCAGGCAGATGAAGTGGAAAGGGACATACTGACTCCTGGCTTCACCCTTTCCATAACATGTGGGACAGGAAAATACCTCTGGCATTCCTACAGCAAATGGAAGGTGGTTTTCCCAAACCCTTGTGCAGCAATGAACTTTTCTTCTGCCTCTGTTTTTCACAGGATTAAAAAAAATAATAATAATTTGAGGTCAGTCTTCCCAGAAAACAAGACCAAGCAAAGATGAAAAGTAGCTTATTTTGAAAAAGGAGACAGCTTTACCCTTAATAAAAATGGTAGGTTGAATTACTTCGTATTTGCCACAGGCTAAGATCATGTGGGCAGTAAGGTCCTGTGCTTCAGCTGACACGTTGTGGTAACTTGTTAACTCCCTCTAACTCAGCAGCATATGAGAGACAAGAGAGCACGCAGCACTAGGAGTATGGGGAGGTCCCAGAGATGTGAACTGAGCTAAAATTTGGTGCTAATGAGATTAATAATAAAAAACCTAGAGGTCTAGCTGTTGCTAGGATTTCCTTCAAGGTATTCAAAATCAATAAACCATGAGCCAAGGAGATAGATTTAACGTTCATATTTATGCTTGAACAATGTTTGTATTTTGAAATTATGCCACTGACTGGATATATTGATATGCTGGCTTCCCCCTGACACTAGGCCAGTTTGCTGGCCCTGCTTTTGAGTACATTGCCTACAAACTGCAAGATCTTTCTTTACACTGTTCTAATATCTTTACATTTTACTGACATTCACTAAGCATCTCTGAGAGCATTAGGGCTTTGAATTTTCCCTTTGGAAGCTGGACAAGGTGAGAAACAGAAGAGTCTCCTGATCCAGACAGCAAATATGTTCTCTGCAGAGCTTAGGATAGAAATCCAATCTGGGAAGACTTGGTGCCCCCCATTCCTGATCTCACTACGTTTTCATGTATTGAAAAAAACGCCCCTTGAAGCCCTCTGTGGAATTCATTTAATTTACACTATATTAATCAGCTGTAAACATGAAATCTTTTTCAAAGAAGGCTAGTAGGCTATTAGGGAACAGTTCAGAGGGGAAATTTTGTCTGGGAATATGTATAGAGACCTACTAAAAAAAAAAAATCTGCAGAAGATTATTGAAATTCCCAGACATTTTGTTTTCCTCTCTCTATCAGCTGTTCAGCATCTCATGACTCAGATGCAGCACTGCAGAACCCCAAGGGTAGAAGGGGAAAACTGTTTCTGAAATAGTTCATCTTGTAAGCATTTGAAAAAAACGTGTAATCACTATCTAAGCAAATCAGTGCTTGCTCTCTGCTGCTTGCTAAATGAGGCACAACTACAGACTTAAGCCCCTTGAAATTTCAACACAGAATCTGACCTACAAGGTGCAGAGTTTTTCCAACCTATTCATCTGAGCATTTTCTCAGAGCTGCTTTGATCGTCACCTTTTTGTGGAAAATAACTCTCTCAAAACCACTTCTAAGAAGAGCAATATTGTCTGGCATTTTCAAAATAGCACTTAGTCTTGAAGTCATGGAAAAAACCTATGTGCATTTGTTAAATTCTTACTTATCTCTACAAGAACACCATAATTATATTCTATTAAGTGATCTCTTACTACAGTGAAATTACTCGGATTTTTCATTTAATTTACAATGACAATTGTTCTTGTATAAAATAATTCCAATACATCCTCCTCACATTTTGTTTTCTGTCATTTTCCTAGAATAAAACATTAGATTTGAATGAATGTCAGGGAAAAATGCCTAAACAGGCAAACGGTGAATCCCAGACGGCAGAAAATGGTGGGAACAGCATTTATAAGCAGCAGCAAACTGTAGGGAACTGAAGGCTTGATTTTTCTACAGGTGCTCATGTTCTTTGACTCCTCTTGACTTCAGATAGGGTCATGGGTGTTCAGTGTTTCTGAAAACCATCCTCACACATGCATAGGCCAGGGAGCGTGGTACTAGCTCAGCTCAGAATAGATCTCGGGAGGTCTGACTCACAGTCTCTTGTGCTAATTGCTAGACATTGAAGAGTTTGCAGGGAAATTACTGTTGCTATTCAGGAAGCATGCATTTAACTGTGTACATAGATCCACATGCTTGACTAGCATAAAATGCAGTAATTCCATTGACTTCTACTGTCTGATACCTTTGGCTTTAATTATAGTAACTATCCACATAACATTCTGGCTGTTTTAACAGAAACTTGACTTGCTTTATTGGTTTATGATCCCCTCTCCCATAATTGCTAACTGTCCAGCCACAGTAACCATGTATAAATAGACACATCATCATGCTTTCTAATGAATGGTTGTCTTCTGAAATGAATTCACAGGTACAATCACTATCATATCTTGATAACACAGCTAATAATTATCACCAGGGAGGAATGAGTGTATCAGCAAGGGTGATATTTTTTTTTTTTTTTGCCTTATATATGGATTCACTGTTTTCAACATACATGAATTTACAATGAGGAAAGCATTCTAGCTTATAGGAGCACATGCATGTTCCTAGCAGTACTTCTTGAAGTATATGAATAGATACTTGCTGTTATTGGTATGCCATGTGCAGAAATGAGAACTGATGCACTGAAGGGCTTTGAATAGGTGGAAGCCTACAAATCATAAACACTTGTTTGTATTTCCCATTGCACTAAAAAAATACACACACTTATTAATAGTTTATAACATAATATGGTTATTTCTCCTTCTTGAATGCTTTCTGGTGTGATTCCCATTTCAAAGTAAAAATCCAACTGCATGTTTTCTCTAAGACAATAACTAGGTTACCTTTGGAACATGAAAACAAATGTTTGCCAATGGCATAATGCAGATTACTCTTGCATGCAATATTTTGTTTTTGCTCATGTTAATCCAGGAAACTTGGAATAAAAGACAGATTTTTGACAGCTCTCTGCAGCAAATACAAGCATGAAAAACTGCTCTGCAAGCAAATTCTGATTAACAAATTACTGCCACTTCTTTCCCCTTCCTCATATGTACATCTTCAACATAGGCTACTTGGAGAGCAGATAAAGCAGTTGCAGAAAAAATGTCACAGTCACTACAAAGAGGTCGAATGTTGAAGTGAGGCCACTTTCATCCTAGGTGGAAATATGGCCCATCTAAAAAGAAACCAGCATTATGGTTTGCCGCTGTTGACATTCTCTTACGTCAGCTTCAGTGTAGAAGTATATCCTTCCTTTTATTTTTTTGTCCTCTATTTTACAACAAAAAGGCAAGATATACTCTGTACTAAAAGTTGCTCTGAGGGCTGCAATTGCAAATTGTTGTAGTTGCAGCAAGTCAAAGCTGGAGTCCAAAGAGCTGCTTCTCCATTGCAGATGGAAGAACTGGCTTGGAAAAAATAAAGAACAGACTGACTTCTGTGTCATAACTCAGACTAAATTAAAATTCTGATGTTGAGGAAGCTATAATGTATAAGCTCTTAATCTTGTTAGGCCTGACCAAAAATAAATACCTGCCCATTATTTTTTAGCTAACAAAAAATATTTTGTGTGTGTGATAAGACTAGACCTTCTTTGAACTTTTGTTACTGTTTGTTTTTCTCTATGTTTGTGATTCCTGATGGAAGATAGATTTTTAAATCTATCTAGAAAGGCAATAAATTAAAAAGTTAGTTTAAGAAAAAATTCATAACCACCATGTTTTCTTCAAACCTTTTACTGAGCTTTGCTTATTCACAGCATTTGGGTAAGCAGCCTCACATTTTTTCAGCATTAATCACAACCAAGTATCCATGTTGTCTTGCAATTCAGGCTACAATCACTTCTGAAGCAAAAAATGGGATCTAGGTGCCTGAGTAAGACATCTGGGCTTCAGCTGCCACTATAAAAATTATAGTCTTGCATACGTTTTGTGTGATGTCTGCCAGCCTTGTGGAGATGTCTCAGAGAGCATACAATGTCCAAGATGGCATGACAGGAACAATTCTGGGCACCAGAATTGTTCTCAAGGTGTCTAGACATCAACTGCCAGTACTACTTCCTCCAGGGAAGGGGTTGTGAAGTTTCATTTTTTCCTCCCCACCTTTAATGTTCTCCACAGTTGCTCAATCGATATGTCCTGATGCTTCTATGACATCTGTTCTTGACCTATAGATTTTTCATCTCAATTCTGTTCTCAAATAGTTTCCTGTAAAAGGTCTCTGTGGATTTATTTTTTTACTTGTACAAGACTTTGTTGGTTGCTTTTACACCTTGATCCTGCAAGACAAAACCTTTCTTCCACTTGTAGTTAGTTGTTTGTTTTTTGTTTTTTTTTTTTTTTTTAATTAATCTTGGATGTGTGTGTGTATATATATATATATTAATATATATGCAAAGTCTGGAGTTCAATCCTCTAACATTCAGTTCAAGCTCAGTGAATTTGCTTGTTCTTCTTTGCTCATTAGGCACATAGTGTTCAGCCTAGCACTACCTAACAAGCAGTCTTCAATCCCTTGTATAACTCCTGAAAACTTTCACTTTAATCTGGGCATTGAGAGAGCTGTCATCTGTGAGCAAGATTAACAACTGGGCTTTCCTAAATTTAACCCCAGTGGTGACATTGACTCCCTCTGTGACCTTGGAGAAGTCATTTGGATCAATGTGACGATGGATTCATAAGCATTTTGGTTAAAAGATACAAGGCTAATGGCCCTCATATATCTGTGAAGAGTGAGTGGTAACAGAGAAAATAAGCCATAACTATGACAAGGTACAGGTTTTTGTTTAAGAAGCAGCAGAAGATACTGTTGACTTTGGTAGAAATTTCAAGCAAACAGTCTGGACTCCAGGTAAATTTGAAAGTTCATGAACAGCTATGCTTGTAATTACCAAGTAGGTTTCTGCAGAAATCTGTGCTGAACCTTATACTGATCCCTATTTTTATTCACATGCAGAGTGATGGCATAGAGCACATAAATTGGAGTAGGACAGCAAATCAGGGAGAGATATGAGCGCATCAAAGGACAGGGGCAGAAATCAGAATATTTTTGTCTAATTACACAAAAACTATATGATTCATTAGGGACAAATACAATTACCTGCATTTAACAGTAATTGTCTGCCAAAATGCAGGGTGGAGAATGAGTGGCTGGAAAGTGGTGTTTTATTAACTTGGAATATAACGGAACACAACTGTAATGCCAGTTAACAATGTTGCAGAAAGGGCAAGCACTGTAAGAAAAAAACATAAAAAGAGTATCTGCTACAGGCCATCTGAGATGATCCTTCTTTTGGTGCTTGTAAGGCATGATTTAGATCACTGTATACAGTTTCAGGCACAGGACATGAAAAAAAAAATGGATGGGAATGATCAGAGTCTAAATAGCATTGCTGTTCTAATTGATTGAAATGACAAAACGTAATGGATAAATATCTTGAAGAATTTAAGTTTCATCTCCTGGTGGCTAACTCAGATCCTTTCAACAATTAGCAGACCTTGTAAGGAGGATTTACAATTCTTTTGTGAATCTGCCTACACTGCGTAATAGGCCTTTTGGACTTTACTAAAATATATCATTGATCAAGCTGGGGAAAAGGGAAAATTCCACTTAAGGAACATTTATGATCCTTTTCCAGCAGATGCATAATTGGTCCCCAAAAAGGAAAGGGAGAGTAATCATTTCATTTTTCAACATTGTCTTTCAATATGTATATTACCTTCCACATCTAGAGCTAATTGGTTTAAAGTGTGATCCGGTCTCTGGCACCGTAGGGGCTTGGTGTTTATTGTCTCACTTTAGTTCTAAGAGCAAGTTCAAAAGGGAATGACAAAATAAAAAGAAATAATAAATCTAGCTGTCAGTCACACAAATTCGTCTTCAGTCAAGATTGGCTCTTTTATTTCCTTCTGACACATTACTCTTACCGCTACAACTGTCATTTTTCAACATACCTTCTTATTTACTTCTTAAGTGCCCTGAATGGTATTCATTGTTTTGCAAGAAATCCTATTCTTTAGTCATATCTCATCATGTACAGCGATCTTGACCTCTGGGTGACGCATAACGAATGAAGATGTACCCTTAGGAAAACCTGATGTTAATGTTATAAGAACAATGCAGTACTAGCAGATATACAGCTGAAATGGAAGACTCACCTTCTGTGATCAAAAAAATCCAGGCAAAATGGCTTTAGGAAGAAGGTGTAGAGAAATCTTTTAGAAAGATAATGTTAGTGACTTGTATTGCCTTTGCTGTTACCATGAGGCTTATAGTTTCATTGAAGGCCAAACTCCCTAACAGTCGCGAGGTCCTTGTGTGACTTGTGTGCAAAGAGCAGCAACTGGATAAGGCTGAGAAGGGCTGACCTCAGCCCTCAGTGACAAGAGTCACCTGTGTCATCCGCCATGGCGCTTCACTCCTGAGACCCATCAGGTGGAACAATATGAAAACACTGATAAATCTGGGTCTTGCCAAGTGCTGGACACTTTCTGTGGGTCACTGGCCAGCTCAATGTTTTGTGAGGCTGCAGAGCTAAAGAATAGTGCAAAAGGGAAGAAATTTTTTTCAGCAATATGAGTCAGATTATAAGGATATTTAGATGCTTGCTTTCCATGTGTTGCTTAATTACATCTGAAAAAGTGCTCCAAATCCTTATTGTGCTGCTTCCGAGCAAAATCCTCTGAAACTGAGAAACTTTTCAATTCCTCATGGATTCTCTGAACCCCGTATTTAAGAAGCTTATTCTAGACACGATTCAAAGTAGTATATGAGAAAATATCTTGATTTTCTGAGAGGGTTTGCAGGAATATAGTACAAATGTATTTTCAGCTCTCCTGGTCAAATGAGAACCCCTTTCTTTCCTATTAGTGGGATTATAAATTGCTTCTTTTATGCAGTAAATTCAAATAACTGCTGAATACGTATAACCAAAAGTATTAGTCGGGATGAAATGAATCCAGGAATTGCTAGATGAAAGATGAATCAAAAGGTTGTGTCGAATATAGTGGAAGAACTTAAGAACATTAGCTCCCAGATAGTGGCTATGAAGCTCTTCTGAGCTGTCACTACCAGGAATTTGAGAACAAATATTTTAATCTGAAATTATTTTTGAATTGAAAGTTTGCAAAGAGCAAGAACTTCTGTTAGAGCTAACACAGTGGAGATGAAATCAAAATAGCACTAGTGTTCAGTCACTTTTACTCCTGGCTGATACTATACTGTATTTGATACTGTATTCAGCTGAAGGTTCCTATGCCCGGTGCTGATAGTGCAGTGTGGTGCTGGGGGTGGTAGGTGTAGCTGCTGCACTGTAAGAAGACAAGTTGTTCAGAGGACAAATTAAATTAAGGATTTGTTTGGTTGCCCATGTGGAAACTAAAGATCCCATAGCAAGTTTTAAAAAGAGTAGAAGATAAACGAAGCGATGATTTGCCTTCAGAGCCACTGGACTATTCAAGCATCAAACTCATTGCTTTGTAAAGCTCATGGGAGTACTTGCACAATGTATGAAATGCACTAATCCAGCTGTTTGTTTTTCTTAAAAAAAAAATTTATTTTTTATTACCTGGAACTGTGTAGGTTACACAATCTCTCAGCTGAGTCACTTTGTTCAGCTCAACTTCTTTCTGAACAGACAGAAGCTCTACTACCATAGCCAATTCAAAGTCTCTCTGGAGCATGGAGGAGTTTTCAGGCTGAACCAACAATTTTGTGGACATATCAGTCTCTTTTGTCTTTCTGTGTTTGTGGTTTGAGAGCAGTGATATCCTTCCTAATCACAGCCACACACTCAAGACTCTCCTGTCCCACATGTTCTTCTGCAGCTGAAGTGGTGGCAGGTACTCTAGAGGCACTTACGACTAGTTTCAATCGCAGGTGCTGAATAAAAAACATGTGGTCACTTTTCTGCTTAATTTTCTATTGATTTTACTACAGAGCATCTACCCAAGAGATGTTAAAGTCTCATAACTGAAATAAGATGAACCTGACCCTCCATTTTAAGAAAACAAATTATTTTTTCTTATTCAAATCCCATTTTCTGGATCAGGAAAGCTGGTCAATCTTTATGATTTTTGTCTACCACTGTTCCTTTTTTTTTTTTTTTTTTTTTTCTGTTAAGCTGACATTATTATTGGAGTACTGTTTCCAGACTATCAACAGTTTTCATTTTCACAATTTAAGATTTTGTAATGGATGTATATGGTGTATACGAAAGGTACACGAAAGAGCAACTCACAAACTGATAAATGAGACCTGTGGCCATAATGGAAATGGGGGTAGAAATGGGTTACAGCTAGGTAATGGCGACATGTTGTACTCTGTGAACACCTGAAGGCTCTAGTAAGATGAAAGAACCATTTAAGGCCAGGGACAAAATCTGTCAGCACACTTGCACTCTCTTGTGCATGCATCAAAGCATAAAGGCAGAATGTTAGCTGTCTCAGGACACAAGTTGAAAGACAGGCTTGTTTAGGGAAGCAAATGGAAGAGGATATTCTAAAGGATGCTGAACTCTAATGGTCCTAAAGTCCACTCTGCTTTTTTGGGTTACTTTTAAGTAGGAATCTCCTCTTTACTTGGAATGCCAATGTTTTTATTCTCTATCTCTTAAATTATGGAGATAGCTCTTGAGAAACTTTGGGACAAGTTTTAATTTTACCATGCACTCCTTGAATTTTAATCACAGAGAAATTTGTAGTCATTCTAAGTTTCACAACATTAAAGCACTTGGCAATTTTCATAACAGAAAAGCATAGGAGGTGAATTAAAATATCCATAAAAGTTAATTAAATCAAGAAAAATATTTAAATGGGAAGACTTAATGAATAAAATCATCAGGATCAGGGAAGCAGGTTACTCATTATGTGGAGATAAAACTCTTCAGAGGACACGAAATTTTAATTCACAAGATACAGGAAAAGAATTTCCTTCTCAGACAGGATAGAGAGAGAACTTCTGTACTCTTCTCTAGGTCAGATATTTTTGATCATAAATCAGAAAACCTTCTTTGGCTCTAGCTGGACTATAATTATTTACTACAACTGACAATCTGTTCCGAATACTTTTTGAACTGAGCTAAGTATAACTTATGAAACAAACTGAAATGATAGCCTGTACCTAGCTACAGTTTAACATTTCGTGAAAGTTTCTTGTTTGAAAGACGAAGCTGAAGGATCCCTAGCAATAACTGTGCGTCTTTGGGATTGTCTAAATAGTTCCCATCATGTAAGAAATGATAATAAACTGTTTAAACTATTGAACTGACCCAGAAAGACACATTTGGGTATTTTGGGATTAAAAGTATCAGTCCTAACCATTGACTTCAGTGGAATTAGATGGGATTTATGTTGCAGAACGGGAAGCTGGAGTCACTGGCAGCATCCAAAGAAGTAACGAGGAGAAGAAAGCAGTGCCCTTTACACAGAATACCAAACGTATTGCAGAGAAATAAAGACATAGTTAATATTGTCACTCCATGTAAACACTTACTGGAATGGCTGAAGGGATGACACAGAAGTGACCTGTATTGTTGTAAGCTCTCCCCCTTAAGTATCTTCTGGGCCCAAAGAAGTTTGACAAAGCCTGGCTCACACTGTACTCTGTATGAGAAGAATGCCTGCAGAGTAACTGTAGGGAGGCAGTTGCTGTTAGACTCATTAAAATTACTCATGTTGTAGCATAGTCATAGAAGTAATAAGATTTCTTGATGTGTATTTCCCACTGGTACGGTATGTTGTATTATGATAGCTTTGCAGTTGCAGTGCGCTTGTTCTGGTTGAAGAGGCACATTCATTATAAGCCCTTCTTTTCAGATGCTTATAAATTTCTGGAAAAGACTAATCCTTTGGCCTGACATTTCCTTTGTTCCTGACAAACAAAAGGTGCTGATTGTTTTCACTCTATTTCTTCTGTATTTGTGAAAACAGATTGGTTGCTTTGGGGTTAACAAACCAATAAAAACAACCATTTTTCCATCACATCTTCATATAATATGTTTACCCATAGATAACCTGAATTTTACTGTATTTTAATGTATTACGTTTCAAGTGGATAAATCATCAGGACAAGCTGTCTAAAGAAATCTGAAGAAAACTGAAATAAAACAAAGTGATCAGAAAACTCTCATGATAAATGTCATGTGAACTTGATTCAGGATTCAACCAGTTTCAGTCTTTCAAGTCATAAGCCTGATATTTCAGTTTTTACAGAGGACAAGTTTTGTTGACTTAAATGAAATGAGCATTTAGCTTGTAATCCCTACTAAATGGTTTTCCTGAATAACTGAAGCAAGATTTTTGAGACCGAGTGTGGCTTTCAAGGTTTGTCTCTGTTGGCTATTATTCGTCAGTCTTTGCTTGCTACAGTGCTAAATTTCTGATATCCAATATATTCTTTGTGTGCCTGACACTGCTAACACATTTGGAGCATCATTCTCTGAAACACAACAGCAGTTGTTTAAGAGGTGTCATTTAGCCTGTCCTAATATTAGCCACTCTTGACCTTCTGCACACAGTAATCCTTCTTGTGAAGCCCCGCTAGGATGTTTAGATGAAAGCATGATTATCATAGCTTTCATTCCAATCGCCTTTTTCATGCTTCAAGGCTCTGCATCTCACAGCACACCACAGCCTATGCTGTACGTGCCTGTCTGTCTCAGATTTGAGCTGGGCATTCAGCAGCAAAAGGGAAGGAGAAAAAGCTTGGCAGACCTATTTGGTCTACCATATCAATTCAAAGCTAATCTGCCAATTTCCCTAAGCTGCTGCTATGAACTGAGTGATGTTTGTTAAGGCTGGTGGAGTTCAGTAGACTGAAGACCATCAGAGGGACTGAAGACCACACCACACAAAATCTGGACCCCAGTTTTATAAGTTTCTGTGGTTCCTGCCCTGGAAAACAAGGATGTATACAGTTCAGATTACCCTATCCTTGAAATTTTGAATAGCACATATAAAATGCCTTGTACATTGTACTTTTTCATGAGATCCTAGGGGATTTAGATTCAAACACCTACAGTCATGTCTGTTTAAAGATATTAGACATTTCTGTTTTATCATAGGCTTCTGAACTACACTTCTATCTGCATGTGCTAGCTCTCTTGTTTCTTGAAATGTGCTGAAGAATAAATATTATACTTTCCTCATAAATTCAGAGTTACTTCTACAGCTGGTATGAACCATTATAGCTTTTCTCAAGTGAAAGGGACTATGATAATTTACAGCAGCTATTCTACAAATGTTCAGTAGTACCTTTCAAAACTAAGTTCTCTGGCCCAGATTTACAGTTACCTTGGGAACAATTATTCTGTATTTCATATTTAGATTCTCATTGTCATATCTTTTCTGGTACTGAATCCGAGCGGTCACTCCCACTGTAAAATCCCCAGTATGTAACATGATGACAGACGTGTACCACAGCATAGTTCAAGAGTGACAGAATAAGAGGAAACTACACAATCACTTAATAAAGACTCACTTAGGAAAGGCAGTTAGAAGGGTCTGGTGTATAAAGAGAGAATCTGCACAATTAAAGTAAGCAGATGTCTTACTATTGGCTTTAGTGGGAACAGGAACGTACTCCTTGTTGTGAAAGACTTGAGGATTTAATGACTTGATCAGTATAACAGTACAAAAGGAGATAAATCAGAATAAAACCAGAGAATGATGTGTTGTAGGGAAATAATATTATGCATGCAATTAACTCCTCAAGAAAGGAATAAGGGGATGCTACCTTTGCCCCTCCTGACATCACAGGTCTGATCCGCAAACCTGATCTGACCACTGTATTTGAAAAGATAATGAGGCAGAATATTAATTTCAAAAAGTAACTTTGAGAAAGCTCACCACGTTTTTGAAGCTGATGAGTCTGATAAAGAGTACATGTTTGCAATGTACATGGAGATTCACCTGCAGGATTGTTTCTAACAAAGAGGGAGACTGACCAAAAAACAAATGCAACATACAACATTCTGTTGCATAGCAATAATGAAATTCCCACTCTACCAGGCCGCATGAGTGTGAGCCATGTCTTCTGAGCCTATTGATCTCTTTAACTGACTAAACATCTGTACCTTACAGCCATGAAATAGCACTCTGAATTTAATCAAGCCACTTGATCCATGTCATAGCATTCCACCATGATACAGATACATACTAAATAATCAGGAGCTGCTAATCTTGAATATTCTAGAATTGGAAAGTATTTTCACAAAATTTTACCCTTGTTTCCTGTGTGGAGCTTTGAAGTTTCTGGGTGGCTTATGCATCCTCATGGTCTTGTTACCTAAGTTATCTGGATCAAGGATACCTCAAGTGTCCTACATATACTGCAGGTATATTTAAGTGTTCCACTACAGAAAGAGCCCAAGAGCTCAAAAAAGTAAAGCGCATTGCCACAGGTAAAACACTTGTTTTTTAACGCGGTTTACTGTTAGACTGTAATTGTATCATTACCTAGAGAAGTAGGGGATAAAGATGGTAAGGCTGGAATATTCAAATCCCATCCTAGAAATAAACAATTGGGATACAATCTATGAATGCCACTGTTGTTTTTTCTTTTTTCCCCAGTATTATTAAATTTTATTTCTGTTAATTTTTCTTTTTTTTTTTTTTTCCTCTTTTCTCCAAATGTATTTGAGTAGCTTCTTTTCTTTGACCATATCATCCTTGGTGTACATTTTTACAACTTTCAGAGCAAGTTAGATTGATGATAGGGACTTCTAGACATGACAAAATGTGTTTGGAACCAGAATTTTGAATTTTTCTATCCCTCTTTTAAATGCAGTGAAAGTCAGAGGTAATGGATCTGTCACCAGATTGGTGCAGCTTTAGATGCATATCAGGTGTCTGGTCCTTGTTTTAACACAGATTTTCAGAGCAGACCTGGATATCATCACTAAAGTCACAGCATCAGTTTTCTGTTGTGGATAATGTAGCAGTGATTACAGTGCCTTGCCAACTTCTGATTAGAGTGAGTAACACTTGTAAAGCTCTTTATAGATCAGATGAGCTGTATGAGCTTCACAAGGCCTAAGGTAATGTTCCTTGACAGTGGATCCCCTCAGGAACTGGAAGAGTATGATAAAAATATCTCCTTTTTGTCACGGTTGTAATTTTTGGTGCTGAAGCAGACAGTTAAGGAAGGGACTCTTCAGATCCCATTTGTCTCTAGAGGCCTGGAATTAAAAATCCAGTCTAGAACTGGTGTTTGCAAAAAGTGTCTCATGGACCCTGTGATTCTGGTTTTGATATGCCATTGTCAAACACTGCTCACCCCCTGATCCTCCCTGAGGACAATGAGGGGTATGTTCCTGCACCTGAAAGGACAATTGTGTGTTTTTTGGCATTAAGGAAAACAGCCCATAACCTTTCCAACTGTCATATTTTTTGAAGTGGTACTGGATAGATCATCCACATCTGTGATGATTGTGGCAAGCAAAGGAGGACCTGGCAACATTGGTCAGTGATTTTCTGTAATGCAAAAAAGTAGGATGCTTATGGTTCCAGACCGATCATATTACACTTCCTTTCTACAAAAGCTTTATTTACATAACTGAATCATGAATACTAAAAAAAGCTACAGTAAAAGACCACCAGAGCTTAATTTTTTACCTAGCTAGCTTGTTTTCTCTTTCTCTCTCTCTTCTGAATCTCTGAAATTAGCTGTGGATGAGAGTACTGTCTCCCAAACGACTCCTTGGAGGTGCAGTATCAGGAATACCACTCCTTGTTCCCTTACTTTCCTATTTTTGCCTGCCAGTGATTTTTCCTCTTCATAAGCTCCTTTTCCATCCTTGCTTTCTCAACACACCCCTTGAATAAAAAAAGCCTTAGTATTCTTCCCCTTGCTGCACAAGCAAATATCTTGCTTGGTTAATCATTTATCTGCAAACTTCCTCTGTCATAACACCTTTTTGGTTATTTATCCCCTCATGGCACTTTTATGAGATTTTATGTATCTTTCCAAGCATGAAATAAGTACATGCATTTCCAGGAAATATGTGTTACAGACCAGTGGGACAGATATTCTCACTGGGGTTAATAGCTCTATTCCATTTTTGACTCACTATTTGCATGGTACCAAGACAGCTGTTTTTCATTGCTACATTTTGATCTTCTTTTGTTCTTCTTATTTTTTTTAATGGCAGTAACACATTAATTTTTAAATTTACTGAAAGTAGTCTGAGAATAGTCATTTTAACTTAAAATACTAATCCCCTTGAATATATGGTTCCATATCCTCATTTTAGTAGAACAGTACTTGGAGAATTCAAACACATTTTAGAGGTGCTTTTGTGATATATGGGTCAAATAATCCTTTCTCTCCCATATAAAAAGACACATCTGGTATTTTTTCTTCAAAATACATTCAAAACTTTTAAATATGTTTTTAATAAACCACATGTCAAGATTTTCAAATACCTTGCCTAAAAAAAATTAGTAATCAAATATGACAGAACGCATCATGGATGCCTCCTCCAGTACAAGAAAAGCAATGATGGAGCTTTCTATTTAGTATACTAATTGGAATTTTGTCTGCTGCATGAATTCTGGTGATCTTACTACAGGCAGTTACATTTCTGTAGAATATAGAGAAGAATGTAAGACTTCTCTGTCCCATAACTAGGACAAGAAAGCTGCCTGTTGATCTTATGCTGCTTAAACAAGTAGCCAATTAGTCATCAAAATCCATAATCCTGGAAAGCATTTTTATTTCAATGTTTAAGCGTATACTTAACTTTTGACATGAACTTAAGCCCTACTGATATCAACAGGGTAAGAGCATGTCCCCAGATGCTTTCCTGAATGAGTGTTTTATCTCAGATTACTTGGTAATCATAAACACTTTACCTAAGATGGGATAGAGGATGAATTTCCTGTTTAAGGTTTTCTTGGTCTTTACTAAGCCCAAGCTACTAAACTACACAAAGCAGCTAACTTGTATCTGTCACTACATGGATCTGATTCTTAACAAAAGAAAAAGAAAAAAAAAAAGGAAAAAAAAAAAAACTGTCACCAAAATAAAGGAAAGAAACCAAATCAAAGTGTCAAAGTGTACATCCCGACGTTTGCCACATTACAGTCAGACAGCCAGAGGTACACAGTACCCTATTAAATCAGAGATTACACCTAACCAGGCGCTCAGCTAATGGTCTTTCGCCTTTCAGTGTCCCTTTGAGATGTTCAGTCAGACCTTTAAGTCATATAAACTGAAATCAAGAGTTGTGCCAGTTCACACCTCTTCGTTATCCAGCTCATTGTAGCAATGCTGTAATTGTTCAAATGCTTCTTCATTTGCTCATTCAGCCAGACACCTTGGTGTGACCCCATTTGATTTCTACAGCAGCACACCTACTTTCTTGGGGCACTACACAGTTCAGAGGGAAAAAGTTGCAGCTCTGCACAAAGCAAACTCACATGTGTCACACAGTTTTATCTCTCTTTTGAGCTGAATTTCTCCCAGGGTGTGCTTTGATGGTCAGAATGTGTGCTGAACCAGGGCTTGCTGGGTTGTGCTAGCAAGGCTATTGTTACTTCTGCAAGTGTTTCCAGATTCCCTGTGCTCTTGGCTCGTCTGGCCACAGTGAGGAATGTCCACATATAGATACACTCATTGCAGGTTCAACCCACAAGAGACTTCTGTGAGCTTTGCATAAAGGGCACCAAATTGTTATTACTTTTACTTATATGTTTTTTATTCTTTGATCCCGCTCTGTCTTTCTCACATTTCAGCATTCTTAACACTTTGCTCCCTTTAATTCACTCCTGGGGCCTTCCGGTTATTAATTTCAAGTTAATTTAATACAATAGTTTGGATCTATTTATCTGAGAGGCCGTTACCTATGATTGTTTCCATGGTAAAGAGCAGAAAAGTTCAAGTTTAAAATGAGTTTAAATGAGGAGCTACAGAATTGCTTTGGATAAACTTGGACTCATTCCTAAAACTTTTATTCATTACTAGTACTACATGTAACTGAGCCTTTTCAAAAATATCCAAATTTTATTAACTGAGCCTTTTCAAAAATATCTGAATTTTATGTGTGTATGTATATACAAGTATATTCCTTGGTGTATGCGCGCTCAAACTTGTAGGCTTTTCACAGTGACAAAATCAATTATCTTGGTATTTCCAGCTGGGATCAAAAACAGAACTGCCAAGCAGCTTCAAGCAGATTGGTGAGATTTCAGCTTAGGTGTTACAGACCAGAGATTTATATATTTGGGATATTTAATTATATTGAAAACACTAGCTGTCAGTGAAGTTATAGAAGGTCACAAATGTTTCCAATCTATTGCAGTTCAAAACTGCACAACAGACTAGGAAGGTACATATAAAGTGGCATTTTTTGTTCCCAAACCATCATGTTTTATCCTCTGCAGATGATTCAGTCCAGGTTATACCTAATGCCTAGAGGGATTTGAGTAGGAGTATATTCCAGAACCAGAAAAGTTATGTAGTTGATGTCTTTTTGAGAAGATAGAAAAACTGAGTGAACAAAAGTTGCATTCTGCGTATTTCTTCAAGGAGAGGACAAGAGACAAGAAAAAAAACCAAACCTTGCTCAAAGGTCAGAAATACAGACACCTGTATAAAGTCTGATTCTAAAAACTTTACCACCTAGTGAGCATTGATTAAGTCCTCACCTGCATGACTTTGACTTCAAGTAAAATTGAATATTGCTTAATTACTTTTGCCAAGTTCACTACCAGGTAGCACTGCCAAGGAAACCCAGTCCCACTCGGCAGTGTGCTCCAGACTCCTGTTTTGGATCTTCCTTAACAAGCATTATCAGTTGTGCTGCACTTAGATAGTAGCTCAGTGAAAAAGAAATGTTTTGGACCTCTGTGGCCCAGGCTGTGGCCTGAACCCATCCTGCAGGGATTTCTGATATAGCCCTGTAACACTTGCAAAGCTGAAGGTAAATAGTGAAACACACACAAGCCCAGCCACTAGCACCTCTTTCCTGCTGTCTGAATGAGCTTCTTGCAACTTTTTGGCTCAGTCAATTTCTATCTCAGGCTGGATCTACAGTGTCAGCTTGCTTTCTGACACACCTAAACTTTTTAGCACTTTGTTCTGGCTTCTATTAATGATATAATTGTTTTTATACTTTAAAAAATAAAAATTATTATACTAACTTTCAATGCACAGCCACTATTTTAATATCTGTGCACAATAGTTATGTGTTGCTGTCTCCCCATTAAATTGTATTTTTGATGCAATTACTCATATCACAGATGCTGAGACCTCTGTTTGACCTCAATGGGATTTTACCTGGACTAAGTGAGGATAATGATACTTACCTCTTTTGAAAATGAAATTAATCTGGGACTGGAAAAGTATTTTTCAAAGATTAATACCTCTTTATTTTATTTTTTTAACTACTACAGAGGAAGCTTTGCAGGGCTGAGCCCTCCTTGGTGACAATGTCAAGGACAAAATGATTCTGTTAAATGAAAACCCATGAAAATTATTTCAAAATATGAGGTTATGTGAAGCATTGCAAAGAGGCTACAAAGCATAAAAAAAGCTTGTCTACACAGAGACAAGCCTATAAGATAACTCTGTCAGACTTCTGCTCTCTCCTATATATGACCCAGATGACACAGATGGTTAGCAAAGCTACTGGAGTCCCTTGCCTCCACCAGAGATAACCAATCACAGCAGGGAATTAGAAGTAAGCCCTGCAAAAACCATGGTATTCCTTTTCCTAATAAAAGAGGACAGTTTTGTGTGGGTTTTTGGGTCTGGTTTGGTTTTTAACACTTGGTGCTAAGCCACAAAGTACTGAACTAATGTACAATTCAGTGGCTGATTTGTTTTTCTGATATATACTTTTTTTTTTTTGGCTGCAATTTTTGCTCTTTAGAACTATTTCTATTCCCTATGTATGCAATGGATGTAAATGGCAAATACTGTGCAGGACAAACCACTAAAATTATGTGCCCAAAGTTAGCATAATTCCACTAATAACTTGCCTCCCAGAAGAACTTGCCTGCAGAAAGAGACAGTCCTACAGCATGTGCACAATGGTGGATTTGTAGTCATTATGTTCCAAATGTGTTTGTTAACAGGTAGCTTCTGGGCAAGTAATGCAATAAGCTTGTGTACACATTTGTACTCTGGCTCAAGAACTACCAATTAATGTCATAAAAATATTATCCTAATTCATCTGAGAGAGCATTTTTTTTCCCATTTCATTTTCCATAATACCTTAAAGTCGCCATTTTCAGTTATGTGTTTATTTAGGAGCTTGCAAGATTTGGAAACAAAATGCTGAGTATGGGCAATATCCATATGAAGTTTCTCTACCATAGCAGTGTTGCATTTCTGTAACTGATGATATTGCTGTGTTTGAGCCCCCAGATGATGAAAATCACACTATAGCCTAGTAAACAATTTAAGATTATACTCCACTGTAAAGTCTGCCAGGGAATTAATTCCGCGAGTAATTCACTGGTGTTAGAAGAAAGCAGGTATGATCAAATAAATATATGTACAAAGCCTTACTGCAACTAGACTGGGTTAATTCTGTGCAGGCCATGAGATTAGTTCTAAAGACAGCAGTTTTTTTTGATAGAGAGGAGGCAGGTTCATTTGACGTTCTTAGCAATAACTACATAAAAAATGAAGATATTACCCTACATTTAAGTACACAAGAACTGGTTCAGAATCTGTGATTTTCATATCAGACTTATCTGAGACCTAGATAATAAGATATGTTTAAGGAAATTCAGATTAGTTTTGTCTTACTGTGAAAGTTTCATACCTATACATAAGAATATGGCATACACATTTGACTCTCTTTCACAGCCATTAGTGAGACCTGAAGAAGTAATTCAGTATTGAGAAATATAAGCCATGTTTCTTTTCATGTCATCTGTTGTTTTTTTATAACCCTGCCTGATATTAAAATATTTTTTTTTTTAAATTTAGTATTTAGAGACATCCCACCATAATGAGATGTGAAACATCTTTCAAGGCATCCTTAAGTACTTTTTTTTCATAGTTGTAATTGTCCAAAAACTGTAATTGCATGCATGCACCTCTGATGTATGTACTTATGTATGTATGCATGAACGGGCACATGGATGTGACCATGTGTGCATGCAGATACATGCAGCCATGAACTCATGCGCTCATTAGGAAAAGCTTATGCAAGTGCTTTACGACAGATGAGAACCTTAGTAATACTCAAATTTCTGCAGGAAAATTTGAAATAACTTCAATTTATTTGTGTTAATATGTATCTCAAAAAGGACAGAGGGAATTATTGATAATAATGGCATGAACTGTTAGGCATGTGCCTAAAAATGTTTTATTATTATTTCCTGGGAAAGTAGCCTGGGCAATTCCAGCTTTTCAGCAAAAGTGAGAGCAGAATATTAGGTCATTGCTTAATAACTAACAACCTGCCTGCCTGCCTAAGGAAAGCTACAGAATAATATAATCTTGCAGACCGACTCTATTATTGCTGAATTATTCTTATTATTTTTTAATTTATAGCAAGCTGTTGAACTGTAATTCCTTGGAATTTATTGCTCTGCAGCTGAAGATGTCAACTTTTTGACAGAACAAGCAAGCAGATAGATTTGGGATAGAAAACCAGTGCTGAATTTGAAGTCTTAGATTGTAAAAAAGCCATTTTTTAATATTCTGCAAATATTGTTTTGATTCACTTGTCCTATTTCTGCAGCAATTTTCTTCAACTGAACTTAACAAAATGTCTAATACAAGGTGTGTGTGTGGGTGTCGTCTGTATGGTATGCACTGTGCAAACACATGATGAGAAAGAATACCTTTGCTAAAATGCTTTCAGGCCCAGCTGGAATTTCTGAAGAGGTTGGCTTCTCTATCCAGGAACCATTCAGTAGCTTCTGTCATCTTTTTATTTAAATCCCTTGGGAAATTTAAACCCAGATTTCTATCAAAGAGAGATAAAGAACAGGTTGGGAATTAAGGCATAAAAGTACTTGATGAGAAGATTCTCTCTGAGGAAAGACATTTAAGTGCACGCCAGAGTGATTTCCTTGTAGCTTAGGGAGATTTAAGGTGCTGTTTCCAGAAGTTTTCTCTCTTCCGTTTTAGATAATCCGTCACAGCTTCCTCTATTACTGTTCTTCTTTAGAGTAGTAGAGCAGTTTGAAGCAAAGTGCCTGGTCTGAACGAGCTACAAACAGAAACTCCACTTCAAAAGTTCACCAAATGCAGTCCATTCCGCAGGGACAGGAGGGTCTCAAATAGAACCTGGTCCTTTGGGCAGTTTTCAAACCATTTCTTCAGTGATGAATCTCAGTTCAGGGGATCGGATCAGATCTACTCTGAAGCAAAACCCTCAAACTGCGAACAGTGAACACACAGGAAGCTCAGCATGGGCTACATCAACCTACTGCTTTACTCCTGTTACACCAAATTACTTGGTAACATAGACAAAATAAATCAAATGGGCACGTCTGACTGTAGTCATTAGTGATGTCCCACTGGTATCCTGACTGAATTCTGGCCTGATCAGCCAAGTCCTTCCTCAACCAACATCTATGAAGATAATGATTCACTGTGGCATTTATCAGATGTCCAGCACTAAGTGAACAAGTAGAATCACTGGTCAAATTGTTTTAAAGTATTTACATGTTTTGCTGACCAGAGGCAAAGCAAAAACTGCTAAGGCCTCTTGAAAATCTGACTGTTTCCTCTGGCTGAGGAACTGAAGTTTTTGGAAAATCAGGCTGCTGTTAACTTGATCATTCTCATCAGTTTGGTGTCCTTCGAGTGCCGAATTTGTTGCTTAACCACAAAACCATTTGTTTTGTTACCATACAGGTTCCTCTTTGTCCCCTTTCCTATTACCAGTAACTGTGGCAGAGGCCTTCCCTAGGCACATTGTTTCCTTGGAGGGACCATTCTGGTTGACTCTCATGTGAATTGTTTAAAATTATACAGAAAATTAAACAAGTCAAATTTCTGCTCTCCATGATGAAATGTAAGGGAATATAAAGGGAACAAGGCAAGAAAATGTATCTTGACTATGCTATTTTTTAGTTTAGATTTCCATACATTGTATCAAGCTGATAGGCTTAACAGTGAGAAAAATTGTTTATCACAGAATCACAGAATCGACTGGGTTGGAAAAGACCTCAGAGATCATCGAGTCCAACCCTTGGTCCAACTCTAGTCCGTTTATTAGATCATGGCACTAAGTGCCATGTCCAATCTCAGTTTAAAAACCTCCAGGGACGGCGAGTCCACCACCTCCCTGGGCAGGCCATTCCAATGCCTGACCACTCTCTCTGTAAAGAATTTCTTTCTAATATCCAGCCTAAATTTCCCCTGGCAGAGTTTAAGCCCATGCCCCCTTGTCCTATTGCTAACTGCCTGGGAGAAGAGACCAATCCCCACCTGGCTATAACTTCCCTTCAGGTAGTTATAGAGAGTGATGAGGTCACCTCTAAGCCTCCTCTTCTCTAGACTAAACAACCCCAGCTCCCTCAGCCTCTCCCCATAGGTCTTATGCTCAAGTCCCTTCACCAGTCTTGTTGCTCTTCTCTGGACTCGCTCCAGCACTTCAATGTCTTTCCTGAACTGAGGGGCCCAGAACTGAACACAATACTCCAGGTGTGGCCTCACCAATGCAGAGTACAGGGGAAGGATCACTTCCCTTGTCCTGCTGACCACGCTATTTTTGATACAGGACAGGATACCATTGGCCTTTTTGGCCACCTGGGCACACTGATGGCTCATGTTGAGCTTCCTGTCAATTAGTACCCCCAGGTCCCTTTCTGTCTGACTGCTCTCCAGCCACTCTGCGCCCAGCCTGTAGCGCTGCAGGGGGTTGTTGTTGACCAAAGTGCAGCACCCGGCACTTGGCCTTATTGAACTTCATCCCATTGGAATCAGCCCATTTTTCCAGTCTGTCCAGATCCCTCTGCAGAGCCCTCCTGCCTTCCAGCAGGTCGACACTCCCTCCCAACTTGGTGTCATCAGCAAATTTGCTGATGATGGTCTCAATCCCCTCATCTAAATCGTCAATAAAGATGTTAAACAGGACTGGACCCAACACTGACCCCTGGGGAACACCACTAGTGACTGGCCGCCAGCTAGATGCAGCCCCATTCACCAGCACTCTCTGGGCCCGGCCCTCCAGCCAGTTCTTAACCCAGCGTAGAGTACACTTGTCCAAGCCATGGGCTACCAGCTTTTGCAGGAGTATATTATGGGAGACAGTGTCAAAGGCCTTGCTGAAGTCCAGATAGACCACATCCACAGCTTTCCCCTCATCCACCAGGTGAGTTACCTGATCATAAAAGGAGATCAGGTTGGTCAGACAGGACCTGCCTCTCCTAAACCCGTGCTGGCTGGGTCTGATCCCTTGTCCATCCTGAAGGTGCTGTGTGATTCCATTCAGGATGATCTGCTCCATAACCCTGCCAGGCACTGAGGTCAGGCTGACAGGCCTGTAGTTGCCAGGGTCAGCTTTGCAGCCCTTTTTGTGGACTGGGGTAACATTGGCCAATTTCCAATCATATGGGACCTCCCCAGTGAGCCAGGAGAAACAGATGGTTTCTCCTTATTTTTTTTTAAAAGGCTGACCAGAGTATTTTTGTGTCATTTATAATATCATCAAGCAAGGGTAGCATTTCCTGAAATGAAATAATTATTCCTGGCTTCTACTAGATATTTTTGGGCTGTTCTATTATGTTCTTTTGTGTTTTAGCCATTGTCAGCTGAAACGACTAGAAGGGTCTTTGAGTAGTAAGAGGACAATTAAATAAATTATATCAGAGGCTATTTCATCATCTGGATCCTAAGTGCTTTATATTAATTTATATTCATATATTTATATCCTTTATTTTCAGGAATCGCTTTACTACTGAAATTGAGCCAGTTGCACAGCACTGGGGAGCCAGTAAGAGGAGCAAGGGATACTGACTAGCTACCATATGCCTGTCAGAAAGGTCTCAACTAGGAGACATTAAAATGTCTAGTCCAAAACCCCTTCATCTCTATCCTGTATTTCAAACATCTGTAAAAACACATACATGTATAGTATTTTTTACTATATCCAGGGAATTGGAAAACTATAGCTGTACTTAATGTAAAGCATTCTTTGTGAGTAGGTTTTCAGCTATGTAACTTTGTAACTAAATGTTCTACTTTTTATTGCAGAGGTAAAGAGTTCAAAGCCCAAGGACTTTTAGTTTATTAGGAATGCTTCATATCTATTATTCTTCCAATTTCAAATAGATGGGTACATTTTCAACACATAATTAATTTTGACATCCAAAGGTACTCTCCACATTTAACAGAAATATTAAATCTTTCTTTTATTTAAGCACATACTCATTATAGTTACAAATTCATGAAATTTGAAGAAAAAAGATTGCTGCATCATATCAGGCAGATCTATATGAACAGCAGTCATAGACGACAGCCAAAGGATTTGGTTTGGCACACACATATGAGTACTTTAATAGATATTTTCTATTCCCAAGAAGGAACAGTAACTTTCTCAATTTGAGGAAAACAAACAAACAAACAAACAACCCTCTTCCCATAAAATGTTATGTGTACCACACTCATCAGAGAACTAATCCAAACCCCTCATTGACATTAACAAAAAACTTCAAAGGGCATTCAGAAGGCTTTAAATTAGGCCTTAAATGTCTTCAGCATGGGTCATTGGAAGTCTACCATCAATCGTTTTGTGACTGTGAGCTTGTTTATCCCTTTTTGTAATGTTGTGGACTACCAGCTTTAAAACCAGTTAGAGGATCTTACTCTTTCTCCAGCCAGCAGGACTGCAGACTGAGATTGAATGGCTCTGTGGCCGGAAGAGGCAGACCATGTTTCCTTGAAGATGTAGCCTCCTGCTTTGTTTCTCCTGTAAGGTGCTATTTTTCCTCACTTTACTGCAATCCATCTGTTCCAAGAGAGAGCGGCAGAGGAGAAAAAGTGTCACAGCTCGTGTGACTCTTAAGCAAATGAACTCTAAATCATTACAGATGATGAGGAAAGTGCATGTGTTCCTGGTCTGGAGTCAGATCACATCCACAGTCCAGGTCAGTTGCAGTAGCCAAGGGAGTATTTCACTGGGTTTGCTGTTTACTATACCCGCCATTCTCCTGCAGGAGTAGGAGAAGGGTGTCTTTATCCCGCATCACTCTCAGCAGACTGTAGGTCACTTTGGGCTGTGGAGCAGTTCCCTGTCATCCTTAGGAACTCATAATGAATTCAAAATTATTTAACCCTGTTTTTACTTATGACAGTCCTTATTTTAAATTTCAAAATTTCTAGAGTGACAAGGAGTCACTATGTAGTCCTAACTCAGGTGATTTTATCTGACATAAGTCAAAGAAACAGAGAGGGTTGTGGAGCATCAGTATATCTCTATCAAATACTGCTATGTGTGCTATAGCCATTTGTCTAGCTATTGCCTTTTGAAAACATATTGATTGCAAACCTCCTTCAAAGTCACAGCAAACAGACCATAAATCGCACAGGTTCTGTGGGGTTTCAGATCTTCTACAGGTGAAACCCAGAAAGGAACTGTCCCAGATGAGAAAGCCTCACATCACAGAGCATTGCATCTCTAAATTGGGAGCTGAAAGTGTTTGTTCTTGGACTGGGGCTTGGCAGAGAGAATAGATAAGATAGGATACACCCTTTACCAATGTGTTATCATTTGCATTCACTTCAGTTCTGCTGCAATATAAAAGCCCCTTCAAACATACCTTTTGAAAGACACATTCATAAGTTCTGGCAAGTTCATAAGGACAACAAAGTGTACATTTTTGCAGGAGAATACTCAATACCCTGCTTCATGACCTCGTATGCAGCAAACCCACTACAGAGCAATGAAAGGTAACCTACCTCACTGCCCTGCATCTTGGCTTTCCCATTCTCCACACATGGCAAAATGAAGACAGAAATAACTCCTCTTTTATGCAACCCTCTGAGATCTTCAGGTGGTAAATGCTTTAGAATAGGTAAGATTTGCCAAGGATCTTGGTGGTCTCCCCCTTCATGTCAGTGCTTATAGCCAGAGTTGCAACAGCAAAAAATAATCTGAGTAGATGATTAATAAAAAATAACTATTAATCTATTTTGATTTCTAGATGAGAGCTGATCTCTTAAACATTAGTCTTTAGTCACAGTCTTGTCCTCTGTTACTGTCTGTGCCAGTGATGTCTCTTGTAGCCTGTGTTTCTTAGGGTTTTTAGCTTCTATAAAAGCAAGTATCTTTGATGTGTAAGTAATGCTTGTAATGGCATGGGCTGTCCTGAAAGCAGGGAAACAGATAGGGAATGCATACATTTGTTAAAAAAAATCAGTTTGCTGTATAACCTTAGTGCTTGAAAGTCCACTTGAGCAAAAAGCTTCTTAGGTTCTTGAAATGTAAGCCTTGTACTGGTCTTCAGCTGACGTGCACAAAAGCAGCAGAAACAGAAAACCAGACCTGTGATTGCATTACAAGTCTGTTTGCTCATTTCTAGTGATGATCAGTTTAAAAGTAAATTTAGCAAGAAGGGAAAGGCCTCACAGGCTTCTCTAGGTTTCAGAAAAAAAAAAAAAAAAAGAAAAAAGAAAAAAAGGATGTGAATGGAGGAAGAGACCCAAACAAATATCCTTAGCTGAGAGGTAGGTTGAAGAGTGATCTCAGTACAAATTAGGCATTAATGATCTACATAATAATATAGATACACCAGTCTTAAGAAAAACTTGGAGCAGAGAAAGTATAGCACAAGCGTGAGACAAATATCTGAAGAAATACAGGTTTCATTAGTTCTGTTGCTCACAAACCCATTTTTTACTCATGCATAGCTAAAAACAGGTGTATTGCAAAGACACAGCATTTCCATCTCTGGTACAGCTGAGCATCAGAAGGAAGCAGCAATATCACTTTTTCCTCCCCATCTCACTACATCCTTTCTTTCATCTTGGAGACTGCATCTCAGACGACTGTCAGCTGACAGCTCTCTTAACATGATGGTGGTGACCTTGGGTGAGTCACTTAACTTCTTTTTTCCATTTTAAAAAAAGATATAATAATAATAATAACCTAGTACATGCTTCACAGGGGTGGGAGTCTTAATTAATGTTTATGAAGTGCTTTGAGATGAGATCTGAAGATGAAAGCACTGTGCAAGTGCAAAGTATTATTATTTTTTATTATAGCTTACAGCTATATAACTGTTGAAATATTCCAAACCTAATCCCACACAGACTCACTTCTGTACTATAAACCCTGATTAGCTTCATGCACAAACATCTGATACTTACCTTGGCCTGATGACATTAATTGCATCAGTGGTCTCTTTTTGTTAGTATACCTATGGCCCAGCTGCTGACCTTCTCCATTATCTTGTTTGGTTTTAAACTGAAATTATTTCCTTCAGTCACCAACGAATGCCAGCGAAGGGTGGTTTTGGTATTAAATAACATTTTCAGGTGGCAGCTAACAAAGTGGCCTTGTTGAACCATTAGAATTACTTTGGCCGTATGAGTCTTTTAAGGTTTCATGAAATCTGTGGGTCTGTGCCAACACAAACCAGTGGAGGGTCTAGGCACCTTCAATTTTACCAGAATTTTTGCATGGGAGAGAGAGGTAGTGGCCTCAGCTCGGTGGGAAAGGATAAATGCAGTGCACAAGGCAAATAAATCCTTGAAAAGTTCCTGAGATGTAAGCCATAGAGAAAGTTAAGGGGTGAGACCATTAACTGCAGGAAACAGCATCCCCTGGACTTAAAACAGTTAAACTAAGTGCAGAACTGAGCCTTGTCCTCTGTATGAATGCACCAACCTGCTCAGAAATTAAAGAGAGCATGACAAAAGCTCCTGGGTATCCTGCTAATTTAGAGATTCTGAAAGAGAGTCCAAGAGCTGACAGGAGCCGTATTCCGAGTGAGGGTAAGTTTCTTTAAGGTTCACAAGAATATAGACATCATCTTCCCCCTGCCATTTCTGTGTGTGAGGAAAAGGTTGTCTCCTCATTGAAAATATACAAACCAACCAAGTTTTGCAGTCTTCAGAATGAAAACATTACAAATTTTTACAGCCAAATATAGATAATCACCAGGTTTAAGTTTGCTTTCTTTTTTTTTAAAAAAAACATTCATATCAGTCAGTGAGGTGCACTGTAGCAGCAATGGAAGCTCTGTGACTGAGCATTAGATGGAGGCAGATAGAGGGGTTCCAGAAGCTGGGGACACCTGGAGAAGAACAGAGACCAACCAGGAGCCGGCAGCTCTTGTGAGCGAAGCTGATGCAGTTTGGGCATTGCCAGGAGCAACCATGGGAGAGTTAAATGCCACTCTGGAGTGGAATCAACCAGGAGTGCTGAGCCAGGGTATGGTGCAGCGGTTGGCATGGAAGACCATGCATGGAAGGGTACTGCAACTTGCTTGTAGGCCCACAGCCAAAGAAAGGGCTTTAGGTCTCTGCCGTAACAGTGGGCTCTCATTTCTGAGTTGAAACCAGCATTCTGGAAGCAAAAGTCCCTGAGAAGTCTGATGCTTCCACTCAGAAGGAATCAGTAAGGAAGGAGACTTCAGTATAGATGGTAGGTTGCACTGAGTGCCCAGACCCTTCTCCTGGAGCAAAGGTAAGTGCTTGCATGAAGTGTGGACAGGTTGATGATCTGTTACATCAGGTGACCATGGTGCAGAAAACAGTTAAAAGGCTGTGCAGTATTAGCAGAACTGAGATAGAGATAAAAAGGTGGTTTCAGAACCAAGCTTCTGTAGCAGAACACTGAAAATCAGGCACCTTGGACCCTGGTGACTCACAAAATCAGGACTCCAATCTCCACCCACCAGCATCACAACTAAAATCAGGTATGAAACTTTAAGAGCTATAGACAGCCATGAACAAGGTATGCAAGGAGAAACTTTACCAGTAGCACACAGTGGTTACCGTAAAAAGAAACAATGGGTGCTCATAGTGGGTGACTTATCTGCTAAGGGGCACTGAGGGGCCCATCTGCCAGCTATTTTTCTTGCGAGGAAAGGCTGAGAGAGCTGGGTCTGTTTTGGCTGGAGAACAGAAGACTGAGAAGGGGTCTTATCAATGCTTATAAATATCTTAAGGGTGGGTGTCAAGAGGACGGGACCAGACTCTTTTCAGTGGTGCCCAATGACAGGATAAGGGGCAATGGGCACAAACTGAAACATAGGAAGTTCCATCTGAATCTGAGGAGAAACTTCTATACTTTGAGGGTGCCAGAGCTCTTGAACAGGCTGCCCAGAGAGGTTGTGGAATCTCCTTCTCTGGAGACATTAAAAACTCGCCTGGACACATTCCTGTGCCATCTGCCCTGAGTGAACGTGCTTTAGCAGGTGGGTTGGGCTAGATGATCTCCAGAGGTCCCTTCCAACCCCAACCATTCTGTGGTATTTGTTTAATTAGTCTCAGATTTTACCTGAGGTCTTGTCACACTGATTTACAATTTTTCTGGTGTACTTTTTTCTCAGTATTTTGGGGGCTCCTGGGCACTCTATTTCAGCTGCCCAAATGTTGGCTGAAAAGGAATGAGAAAGAAAAAGGTGGTTCTTTGTAATTTCCAATGGCAAACAGTCCTCTCACCCTAAAAGACCCTCCAGCATGACCGAAGGAAAAAAAAATCTGAGTATATAGAGACTGTCAGCACTAACAATGTAAAAAGGGGACAGGAGTTTGCTAGGGGGGCTTAATGAGCAACCTGTTTCCATGGCAGCCAGTTTGGAAATCTGGATGTTGCTACAACCCTTGTTAAGAAGAACCTATTAATAAAGGTCTGCCCTGGCACTAGGGAAGGTACCACAAGGTAATGGCTCACACAGCAATTCTAACTACAGAGATACTTTTCCCATTTATTGTATTCTCTTGCTCTTTTCATAACACCGTTTTTCTATCAATGTCATAGATACTCAATTATTTCAGAGTTAAAAAGATGCAGAAAAGGCTGCAGAAGGGTTCTATATATCTGCTAGGCAGAAAACTGAGAGGTTAAAAAACCCATGATAAATCATTTTACATGCCCTCTCAGACAATAGGATTTAAACTGAGTGACATTAGACATCTCTTTGTGCCACAGGCACAAGGAAACAAAGTAGAATCTTAATTTTATAATCATGTCTATATGTATCCTCCCTCCCTTTTTTTTCCTTTCTTTTTTTTTTTTTGTTTGTTTGTTTGTTTTCTTGTCTTGCTGTTCCTCAGAGAACTTGGTAAATATTTGCATTCCATATATCCTTTATTGCTTTTCAAGGTCAATTCCACTCCATTATCTCCAAATGATACCATCACAGAAAAATGCCCTATAAATTATGGGCTCTTAGTACTTAAGCACCAAACTGAAAGTTAAAAGTTAGAATAAGAGTGCAGTAATGGACAGACATTTGAGTTACATACCTCTTACTCTGAGCTATCCTTACCTTGGCTTCTCCTACAGAAGAGGGCATATTCCCTTCCAGAAGGACATGGACAGACCTGAGGTTATAAGCTGAAGGTTCATTTGGTACCTTGTGACGGTGTTTGGTCAATCAGTTGCAGCAACAGAAACAAACAGCTTTTTACCTGTTGTGGTTGATGGAGAGATAAAATCCTCCACAAGTTTCCTTTTTCCATTCCACGTGTGAATCTTCGTTTTCTACTTTATTTATACAGGGAACTGCCCATAGCATTGAAAGTGCTGCTGTGCCAGCAGCTCCAGTGAGAGCAATCCATATAGCAGTTGCAGAAGGAGCATCTGGGCCTGGGTGAATATTAATCATTAATTGTAATCTCATAATGAACATGGGAGCTGTTACACTTCTGCAGGATACTGTGCCAAGCATTTTGCTCTCTGACAATCCAGCTGTGGAGCTCTTCTCATCACATTCTACACTAAGTTTTGCCCCTTAGGAAGATAAATAGTTGGTCTTGATCCAGATTTTGTTTTATTGTCTTTTATTTTTCTTTCTATCTGTAGTAAAGTATGCAAATAGTTCCTGTTACTTCTGTGCAGAAGTACCTTGCAGTCTTGACCCTAGTATTCTTCACAGTATTCTTGTGAGTTCTAAGACAAAATTTCAGAATTTGTCCAAGAAGACAAACTAGTGATGGTCATGTCACATGAGGTGGAAAGACTGTCCACATTAAGCGACATGACATTTTGATGGACCTTTTGATGGCCCTTCTTCCATGCGGTATCCCTTTTATTTTCTGATGTTGTCAAGTCACCTAAGGTGGTAGAACCCTGTCCCTAATCCTCAGCCACAGACAAGCACCTGCTTTTTCTTGCTTTATAAACCTGCCTGCCAGAGGTCAGCAGGTTTTCCTTCTGAATGTGATATGTAGGAGGAATGAGCCAGTGAGACAAGCAGTCTAAAATATCCAGGGCTTGCACACAAGTGTGAAGAGCTAGGACCAATGCAGGGGCTTCCTCACGGCAGTAAATGCCTGCTTGCTAAAGCCACAGGAGCCACAGGGAAAATCCAAATAAATTTGAACTTATTTTTCCCAAGCCTCAGAGTTATTGCCAAATGCAAGATAAGAAGCACTGAAAATGCCCTTGGACCTTGGTACTCACTCATTTCCAGATTAGGCCCCCTCCATGTCCCAGTATGCTAAGAAATATTGTAAACTCTTCATGGTGATTCTGTTTGGTGCAGGTATGAGAAAACAGGTCTGCAGAGCTCTTCAAGGAAATCTCTGCAGCCATTCCAACCCATTTCCTGTAGGTTTCCTGAATGGGAGAAGTGTGTTAGAATTAGGAAATTTAGGTTCTTTGTCATTTTTCTCTAGGCATACCAGACAGAGCTCACCATTCTGCACACCAACTGGTTTCTCTACAGTCAGACTTCTGTGGCAGAACTAGGACTAGATTGAACAGAGTACCATGTTGACCTGTTCACTGCTTACTCATTGACAGGTTTAGCTATGACTTGGATGGGAGAGACACATGCATTTTTTCCTGGGCCATTGAAATGTCTACTGAAGATCTTGCTTTACAACAATATTTAACTGACAAACTTGTTTTCTAGGGACAAGCCAAGTTCAGAGGCCAGACTGATACCTAGATTAAGATAAAAATCATCAGTGACAAGTGCAGTTAACAGTGGCTGGGAAAAGACAATCAGTCACAACTTTCCAACATCTAAAATGCAATTACAACAAAGTGTGTTAAAAAAAATTATTCAAACAATCTAGTGAAATGGAGAACTGATAATGCACCCTCTTAATTTCATTTTTGCTTAATGCATACAGACTTATTTTATTAGGCAATAAGCCTTCACTGTTCATAATGCTGGTTGCCTTTGTTCACCTCCTCACAAAAAAGAAATATTTGGAAAAAAATAACCTGATGATGTCTTGATTCAGCATTTGCAGTGAGCAGGCTGGGCTGATGGTCCTCTTTGCAGAACAAAGAGGCAGACAAAATGCAATGAATACCCAGGATGGCTGAAGCCCAAGGTATTTTGGACTCAGAGTCAGGAATAAGCTTTAATTGGTGTTGAAAAATAAACTGGGCTGAGAAGAAGAATAAATAATAAATATGCCTTGTGGCAGCACAGCAAGAGACTGCTTGTTTGCCTGCTTGCTTCCAAAGAGGGCCAGTACATTGTGTTCTCCCCGCACGAGTTCCAAACAACTTTGTTTGGACTAAGAAATTCAAATCCCTGTTTCTAAAACAAATCTATCTAAATATTTTTATATTAACAGTGGCACAAGAAAACCTAACCTGTCTGGACTTTCTACACAATGGTGATGTGTTATTGTTATTATTACTATTAATTACAGCTGCTATTATTATTGGTGGTGGCAGAAGACTACAGAATACAGCCCATGAGCATTGCACCTCACCCCTCCAGTGACAGACTGTCGCTGCTCCAAGCAGGCTGTAGCATATATATATGATAGACAACGTTATCCCCTCTTTAAAGATGAGATACTAAGGGTACAATTAGTACCAAAGTAATTTACAAATCTGCAGACTTTTTAAAAAAATGATGACAGAACCTCTTACTTGAAGCCTGAGAAACTCACATGTCCGGACCACAATGCTAATAGACACACGACAGTATTTGTATGCATCACTAAGTGATAGTTTCAGAGCTATGGTCTTTAGATACAAAAATATTTTGTAAATTTGGCCCAAAGCACTTACATTGTTTTAACAAATAATAATAATAATAATAATAAAGGTTATTTAGTCTTTCCACCCAAGAAGCCAAAAGGTAAAACTGAATTAAACCCTACAGAGTCTTTAGGGTCCCTATAGAGTTCAAATCGTGTTCAGAAGAAATGTCAGGTGCAGCTCAACTACATTTTGACACACAGAAGGGTTGTGGAAACAACACTGAGGTAATCCAGTTGGTATGGTGAGTTGGGGGCTGATGGAGAAAAAGTATCATTACATGCTCAAGAGTGTATTTATCTCTTAGTTTTCCTGAAAGCCCATATTCTCTCCAGTTATATGTCAGTTCAACTGCTTCTTAATAAAAACTGTAAATGAACAGGAATAACTTAATCTCCTTTATTAAAAAAGCAGTAATATATATCTTTTATTCTAAGTGTTATAGGTATAAAAATTGAGAAAAATAATTTATTAGAGATGGTTGGATTTTTTGGAAAAAAGAGCCTTTCTCTTGAAACACGTGCTGTATTTTTCAAATTAAATATTTATAACAGCAAAAAGTTGTTTCTGTTGCTATTATTTATCATGACTTATAAAAAGTGTTACACCATTAAAATTTTAACATTCTTAAAATAACTATTAAAAGTGATTAGCAGGAGGAAAAAAATCCATAATCATTTGACTCAATTTCTTAATAACATTCACAGAGAAAGTCTGTGGGTAAAGGTTATGAAAAAAGCTTCATGGAATGAAAAATGTCCCTAAACTTTTTAAAAAGGAATGTTTTTTTTCCTGCAGATGTGTGTGTGCATGTGTGTAAGTAGCCTAATGATAGTCTTTTTAATGATTTCCTCAAGTTTTCTCCAGAAGTATCATCTTGTTTTTTTGATCTAAGGGTGATTCCAGTCTTCCCTCACATCTAGAACGGTTATTCTATAAGGAAAATTATTTTTTGTGGTAGCAGGATGTGGGAAAAAAAAAAAAAAAGGCTGCTCATGTGCATACTGGCTGGCAGCTGGTTATTGGAAACGGACTAATGGATCTGAGGCATATCTGAGAGAAGCTTCATCTTGCTTTCAGCCATCGAAGTTAGCTGAGGTGGCTAAATTCTGCCTATGACCAATGGAGGGAAACAAGAGTCGTGGGCTGACAATTTGCTCTGTCCCCAGTTAGTCCCTGTGATGGATGAGATGTGCTTTCTTTGGGATATACCTGCACTGACTATAGCGGGATCCTGGATAAATATAACTTTCAGATGAATCCCGCTCTGTCTGCTTCTGTCTAGTCATTCCTATTGGCAGACAGGAACCTCTGCCTATTTCTAACACGGAAAAGAGATTATCAAAGTTGACTGAACAGTGAAACAAAAAGGCATTGCTTTTTTGTGTACAGGAATAAAACGTGGATAAGTTTTTCTGGCTGTGGACACAAGTGAATACATATGTTTTATTTAGATGGTAACAATTTCTACTGACTCATTCAGAGCACTGCTCAAATGCACTCATTCTTCAAAGCACAGCTTTTTTTGTCACTCTAAATTTATGACAACTGGATATACCACTTGGTTTTCTCTGTAGATTTTCCAGCATATGCCGTAACTGAATTCTAAGGACTTTGCATCCTTGATGTAATCATTATTGATGGCAACAGAGAAATAAAATGCCCTCATGTCACAAATAGGAAAATTGCATCTAGTCTTAACATGCACACTTTCACTAGTGAAAAGTTCTTATATTTGGAAAGAGAAACTGTTCTTCACAGGATCACTCTGAATCATTTAGATCTTCCCATCTTGCAACATTATTCACACAAGCCACGTCTTATCCTTGAAAGAGGAAGTCTGTTTGCAAGAGAAGCTGTAATAAAATTATGCCTCACCTTAAATTTACAGTTCACAATTGTGAAAGAGAACTGACATCACCAGAAAGAGAATGCATCTAACTGCTATTTATCTTAATTTTGTGCAAAACTTCTTCCCTTTTCAGACTTTTTGCAAGCAGATCTGGTCAGAAAAAATAGTGTTCTCTTCAAGCTTGCAGTTCCTTTTTGTCACAACAGTGACAAAATCTCATCTTAAAACCAAAACCAATTGTAGCCTCTAATTTTCTAGAGTTCGTGTTCACTAAGCTAGTGTAGCTCTCCCTATGTTATCCAGGTGAGTCTGCTGCTGCTGTTGCTCAAGTATGTGGGAGACTGAAAAAAGGTGTGTTGGTGGAGTTATTGTAGCGAGACTCCTCTCTGATGGTGTGTGAAGTCAGCGGATTTCCACCCTGCAGGACTCTAGAAGTGCTTTCCTCAACAAATGTGATGAAAGAGCAGCAGTTCTGCTTCTGTAAACCTCAGCCAGGCTTTTTGATTTGCAAAGAGAAATGAAAGTCTAATTGCTATTCAGTAACGTGGGCAAGAATACTCAGGCAAAGCCGGTAGTCTGTAGTCTGTAGTAAGTATGTGCTCCTAGAATGATAATTATACTTACAAGGAAAATTTGACACAAGATTAAGGAAGAGAGAAGGATTAAATGTTACATATACATTTTCACTTGACCAAAAAGAAAATCTTTGCTGATTTTGGGTGGTCCTGGGATTTGTAGCCACAGATTTAAGCAAAGATAAACATTCAGATTGTATACACACTTCTAAAACATTAGCCACCGAGTCTCACCTGGTTACTACAACTGGGAGCTGAAAAACATGTCAAAGGGTCTGATCAGAGACAGACACTGATTTTGGACTTTTGGATTGTTCATTTTTAACTATATCCAGCCTGTGTAGAAGAAGAATATTTGAATATTTGGCCACATACTAGTTTATTTACCTCTCAGTTTCCTTGATAGCTTTGAAAAGATAACTCATTCAAGTTTCTACAAAACAGTTTTGAGCATACTTCATATGTAAGGAGCTGATCATATAACAATGTGTGTGACACCTGTCTACACTAACAGCAGGTATTGTAAATCTCAGACTGATATACAGGAACATGAGGAAAACTTTGTGCCCATCTGTACTTTGACATTTCTCATCTGAAAATATTAATTATTTTTTTCAATATTTTCTTTATTTTCTTCTAATTTCCATACTTCTGCTGCTTACATGAGAATAAGTTAATGTTTTTAGTCTTGAATACTTGCAGAATCATGAGGTATACTAGAAAAACAGGTGCAGAGACCCTGGATCATGGGGGGCTGTGGTGGATGGCATTCACTCATTGTTCACTAAGAAGTGATTTTAGAGCAGACTAGGTGGAGGACCAAGATGGGCTCAAGTCTGTTGGTAGCAGCAGGAATCTTCTGAGCACATCTGAATGTCAAGTCCATGGCCTTTCCCCTTGGAGAAAACTTGCTCAGTGAATACTTCTGAAAAACGAAATAAATTTTCTAGAAATTTAGAGTCTTAAGGCCTGGCCATCTCACACTCTTGCTCAGACAATGGCCAAGCTGTCTTTTATTTGTGACTGACTCTGTCTTCAATTGTCACATCTGTGTTTCAGAGAACATTACGTATGCCTGAGAGAGGGGTTGCTGTTCCTCCCTTTTCACCTGTAGCTTCTGCCCTCTGCACCTGAAGTTTGCAGGGATATATATGTGTATATACACCTGGGTTTCTTATCAGTAGTTTGGTAGCCTTGATGAAATTTTAATGCTATTACAGAATAACAGCTGCTATTCCTTTCTAGTCACTGAGATTTCAAAATGATGCTTTGTTTTATTTATTTGGTTAATATTCCTAGTTAAAAGATTGCTGTTACACTGACGTACCTAAACTTCTCCCAAAACAGCATGAAGAACCCTACAAACTTATTAACCAGCTGCAGGGGAAGAGGTAATAAACAACAGTCATGAGTATTTCCAAATCTTCTCTTTGTATTACCCTAAAACCAGTAACGATAAGCAATTCAGTGTGGATGGCATTAAGGTAGGCAAGAAACAGCTGTTCACAGAGGCTGAATCACATTTTCAACTGATATAAATCAGGTAAATCTAGTGACTTCAATAGAGTGATGCTGATACCCTCTGGAGATTTGGGCTGCTGCCTTTCATGTCTGTTGTATTTTCCTTACAATTTCCTTTTTAAATGGCTTGTAAATGACTCATGCTGTAGAGAGAGAAGGGAGTAACAGTCAGCTGGTTTTGTTGGATAGAGTTTATGCCAAAGCTATTACCATGAATGGTCTGCACCAGTACATTTGGGAGGAGTCAACTTTAAGCGGTTACTACTGATGTCAAGCTTTTTTTATCACTTCCCAAGAAGTAAAGGCACTTCCCCTGTAAGCAATCTAACAAAGTTTCAAGCTATTATTTTAAATAAAAATAAATTTGGGGATAATAATGTATGTGAGAAATATCTAATGCAAGAGAAGGCCAAGTATAGATGTTCCTTGTCATTTAGAAAGCTGAAAGGCTTGCCAAATAACTTGTTATTAGACAGCACAGAAGTGGAGTCTATTTTCACATAAGACATCTGCTTAAAACAACCACCCACCCCTGCGCTCTCACAGCCATTTCATCAGTTTGGAAACATTTTAATGTGAGTATAAAAAACAGAAAGCATTTCCTACAGTAGTAACTGATATGTGTTTATTTCTGTATACTTTTCTGTTACAGTCCCTGTGATATGACTAAAAATGCCCCTTTAATGTGCAACTACAACCATTTGTCATTACACTAGGCTAAATATTTATAAATGATGCTGAGGACCCAAAATTCTTAGGCCAGTTCTGAGAACAGGATTTCAACATCTGATTTATTTATTTGGGTTTTGATGGGGATTTGTTGTTCTTAGTGTCTTAAGGATGAGACTCTTAATCTTGCTCAACAGAGTAACATCTAAATGTGTCTACAAATATTGGTCATGAGAACCTAAATCAAATGCCAGATCTGTGCAACTGCAACTCCTAAATCTCTTGTGTAACTTTTCACAGGACAGCTTAGGTGGGAAGGGGCCTTGAGTGGTCACAGCTGAACTTACTGCTTATAACAGCTTATTCAGGGCTTGATTAAGTTGGGTCTCAAACTTTCAAAGATGGAGATTCTGCAAACCCTGTGTTGGGCATTTCCCAATGGTTAACTATCCTCACAATGAAAAACCTGTTTAATATGCAGTGGCAATCTCTCCTGCTTCAATTTAGCCATGTTTGTTCATTCTCCTTCCATGCACCCTAGGAAGGGTAGGGTAGGAACCAGCTCCCTCTTCTTGGTAACCTCCTCCTAGGCAGAAGGTTACCCTGAAGTATTCCCTAAACCTTCTTGTTCTGTTCACGATAGAGTTGATTTCCATGCACCCTCACTCTCAGTCCAGGAATCAAGGTAGGTTTTGTTTTGTTTGTTTGGGTTTTTGTTTGTTTGTTTTTGTTGTTGTTTTTGTTTCGGTTTTGTTTGTTTGTTTTGAGGGGGAGTGTGGTGAGGAGGAATGGTTTCAAACCAAACAACCAAACTAAAATGTTCAGAAAATATAATCCCACACTGTGCTTTAAATAAAATACTGTATACACCTGCCTCTATATAAATAGGTGTGTATGTAATTAGAAGCATCAGTAAGGTTTATTCACCATATATTGTTAATCTATCTCGTTTTTTTTTTCTGACTGTTTTCTTGTTTTGTTTTGATTGTAAATTCTTCAGAGACTAAGTTTTCTCATTTGGCTCTATAGAACCCAAGACAATGAGTAAAGATCTCATTTGTGGTTTTTGAGTCTTAGCACAATAGAGGTAGTTATTAGAAACATCAGAATTGTTTTATGTCAGCTAAATCCTGCCAAATACAAAGAGTAAGATTACTTCGTTCTGGCTTCTGCTATTGCATGTAGTAAAAAGTGAGAGTTGATTTAAGAGGAAAAAGAATATTTAATCCAATTGTAGCTGAAGAAAGGATTTGAGGTAGGTGGAGTAACTGCATTTGTCATATAGTTACATATTGTAGTCCTCGAAGTAGTAGTGTGAAGAGAAGACCAGAGTATGTTTGCATACTTGTTTTACCATTATAAAGTCTATATTTTATATGATACAAGAGTAGCAAAGATTCCTCAAAGACATCAGTTAGGACATGAAAATAATTAAGCTACCATCTTACAGCTATGCAGAGCTATTTTATATGAATGTGACAACCAAAACTGTAATGTATAATCAGACTTTCTTCTAAAATGGATGCACCTGTCAAGATCTTTTGACCCCAGGAGGAAAAATATGGAAAATATTTGAAATTACCCAAAAACTGTTTGTCTTGTTTTTCCTGCTAAGTAGCTACATGTCTGTGATCTGAGAGCTGGTAAAGCCAGGAGATTTCATCTACTGGATGAAAATTAATTCCTTTCATCAAAAAAAAAAAAAAAAAAAAATCAGGATTTCTTGTGAGCTGCTGTTTCTAAGAGATTTTAACTTTAGAAACATCAATGGATGGCGATTCCTAGATTGGAAACCAGGTACCTGTCTTGAACCCACATTTGACTCTGCCATGGTCTGCAGCAGGTCCTTTGGGTACAATGAAGCAGCTGGCTGATTCTAGCACTCTTCGAATGCTCTTCTGAATGCAGCCTGCAGAATGAGGATTCACAATTAAAACAAAAATAGGACAGAAGTGACCATCCCTTGGAAGACCAGCCTCAGGTAACCAAATCACTTTGTCAAATACTGAGCATGATGTAAATAACTTTTATGCCCAATATTTAGAGTAAAATGATATCACTCAGTTCAGTATTCCAATACTGAACATACTCAAGGAACATTTATGGGGCATCTAAATATTGTTAGAGGCCAATTTTTCTGCAGAAATGGCTGCTATTAATTCCCCTCTGATCATTGCTACCTCTAACAGTGGCAGAACAATGGCAAAACTTTCAAATAGGAAGGAAACAACAATACTGCACCTCACATCATCATCATCATTTGGAAGAAGTATTGCAGACTCATGAGCAGCAAATTAGTACTGTTTAGAAAAATTATGATGCAAATATGAAACAAGATAGCTACAGCTAGTGAACTTGAATCTTCAGTTTAACTAATTGAGATCTGTAGATTAGGCATGTTTACCCCATCCTTCACTTTCTGGAGAGAAAAACTTCACCTGCACTTCAGACTCACTGAAAGAGTCCCCATGACAGCCTAAATCTGTCCTAACAGAGGTCTGCAGTACCAGTGGGAGCGATGTTACTTCAGTGTTGTGTGCTCTTATAGCCAGTTTAGCCTTTTACAGGAGACAGTCACAAGAGCAGGGTGGCTTCATCTTCAAAGGAAATCTAAGTTTTCAGACCTTTGTAAGAAACAGGCTCCAGTTCAGTAAAGCAATTCAGTATTTCTACAATAATTGGGACAAACAGCCTGGTTTTCACAGCAACAAGTCACACCTCACAAATCAGTGAGGTTTGTCCACAAAGTGCTGTGAACAAATGTGATCTGCTTGGTAGTGTACAGTGGGATTTTTCTGATAGCTTCCTCCCCAAAAGTTAACAAAGAAACTAAAATGTCAAGAAAAGAGGGAAATCATTGCTATAATTTAATAACTGCTTACAGGCTGGGAAAGAAAGGGAGGAGTGAGCCCCTTTCTCAGTTTTCACAGAGGGTGGGTATTGCAGGTAGAGCCCCAAAGGGACCTATGTTGAAGCCCATGCTGTATCTCACTTTTGCAGTTATCTGGTCTGCTGGTTTGACTTAAAATGGGACAGTTTTCTTCCTGCAGTTAGAAACTTTCCTTTTTTATAGCTAGCATGGTCATTGTTTGGATTTAGTTTGAGAACAAGAAGATAACACCCCAGGACAGAGTCAAAGTTTTTAATTGCTGTTTTCTGGACCCAAGGCCCGTGAGCTCTGTCCACAGGTGTGAGGCAGCAAGAAAGGGGGACAGAGATGGGGTAGAGCTTGACTGACATCCAGACTGATCAATAAGAATATTGCATGCCATTAGCATCATGCTTCATGTTTAAGGAGAGTCAGGATCTTCCAGCTAGGCTTGAGACGGAGTCGGGATAGAGATGGAGACTTGTTCTGGTTCTACTCAGTTTTGGTGGCGTTCTGTTCGAGAGTTTCTTTGGTTTGGCATTTTGCCATCCTGACATTTTACAGAGGCCTCTGGGCCTTTCTGTCTTTTTCTTTCCTCTCTCTCTGGGATTGTCTGTTTGGGACCAGGTGCTGCCTCCTGGGACTGGCTACTCAGTGCAGAGTTGGTGAGGAATTGCATTGAGTATCTTCTAGTTTATATTCTATTATATAATATATTATTATTACTAGTAGTATATTAGTTTTATTTTAATAAACTATGTTTATCTCCATCCACAAGTTTATCCATTCCCTTTCAATTATATCCCCTATTTGGGGTAGGAGAGGAATGGGGAAGTGAGTGTCCCAGTCATTGTAGTTATAATACTAGTTCAGGTTAAACCACAACATCTGTCAACACAGCTATAGGATGAGGTGGCAAAATCTGATGATACTAAGTTAAGCGAGGCGATAAAATTAGCACACGGAGTAGCAGAACCACCTCACAGTACTAAATTATTGGGCAATGAAATGGCAGAAGAAATTCAGTGCTGATAAAAGCAGAGTAATACAGACAGAGAAAACCTGCCCTAAATACACATTGATGGACTCAAAACTGTCTGTCAAAAAAGCAGATAATTTAATGAAAATGACAGTTCATCACTCAAAAATGAGTAAAGAAAAGAAATTACTAGGAAAGAAATGGAATACAAAGCAGAAACTATTGTATCACAATATAAATCCACAATATGCCTGAAACACAAAGAACAAAAGTGTTTCTGGTTGCAGCATCTTGAAGAATTGATGCAGCAGAACTAGAAAAGTTTCTGAGAGTGATGAGAGAAATTATGAAAGCTATGAATGCCTTCCATTTCAGGGAGATTAAATAAACTAGGGCTCATTTGCATGAAAAGAAAAGAGATAATTAAACAGGGTAGAATTTGGAACTGTCGAATTATCAGTGGCAAGGAGATGATAAATGAGGAACAACTATTTACTGTTTTTGATAACACACAAATGAGATGCTATCAATTGAAATTATCAGGAGGCAAGTTCCACCTAAACTGTATGTTTTTTTTCCCCTACCTTTTAATATAGAAAGTATTAGTAAGTCCAGAGATAGTACCTCTGGCTTTGTAGGTTTTTGAAGCTCAAATCATTGGATCTGGGCCAGTAAATAAATAAACAAACATTATATGCTTGGCCTGCTCTTAGGCTTTTCCTTTAGTATCCATGGCTAGACATAGCTGGAGACTTTTTGTGGGGCTAAACAGACCTTTGGCTTGACTTTCTATCTGTTGCTCTTAAATAGTAGTTACCAAAAAATACTGCAGTTAGGCGCATTTTCAGGCTTTCCAGAACCAGAACTCTTGTCCTTTCTACGAAGATCCACACTGAACTTTTCCATCCCAACAGGTCTGGCTCATGTGGTGGAGACTTCCTGGTGTTTTACTCCAAGCCCTGAAGACTTTCACAGAATCACGGAATGTTAGGGATTGAAAGGGACCTCAAAAGATCATCTAGTCCAGTCCCATTCCATTCCACCTAGTTCCATCCCAATCCATTTCCTGATATTGCTATAGGACACCTAAAATCCTCATGTGGTATAGAAACTTATTCCCTGATTCTTTTCTAAGAAGTTGGTCTGGACTTAAGGTAGATGTGATGTACTGAAAGGAAAACACTAACAGATGCACTGAATTTCAATTTGGATACTCTGGTGTTCTACTTTTTTTTTTTTTTAATAAATGTCTTTTCCTTAATTAATAATCCGTATGCAACCTTAGTACTGCTCCTTTGTGCCTCCTAGTCCACTTTTCTGCGCAAGCTCTACTGCATGGAGCTGCAGAGAGCCAAAGTTCCTCTGTTAGTGGTGCCTACCTTGTTGGGTGTTCCATGTTATGTGCAGCAGAGCAGCAGTTCTTACTCCACCATCTGCTTTCCTTTCAAATTAGGAGATGTCCATGAACCTTGAAAATATCCATGAACCCTGAAAATCGGAATAATTGCTGAGACATACAATTTAGCATAAAAAACACATAAGCGGAGTACCCTGACAGTAACCTATGTACAGGTATGTTGCCAGAAAGAAAATACAGATGAGAAATGAAGCAGGCTTCAATTTCTGGCATCTGTAACTAGTTATAAATGGAATAATAATGGATTTATGCTGGAAAACAGCCTGAAAGGACATGTTACTTCATTTTCCAAGTTACTGTTTCTATAGGCATTATTAAAACTGGTACTAAATATGAAGAACTACTGAAAAATTCCACGAAAGCAGTATAATGCTATTACAAAACAGATGATAATCTCACTACAATATAGCTTTAGACTTAGCTTAAGGCCATGATTCAGCTCTGCAAAATGACTAAGTTATGATTTTTTGATTTACAAATCTACTCCTTGTGTGCATTCAAAGCTGCCTTTATTTTAGCGACAAAAGTTATCACTGCTTTTAACACTGCTGACACAGCCCAAATATGAGGAGAGGAAGGCTGGATATTTCTCTTGACAAACCTGTCTTCAAGAGAATTGTTTACTAATTTTGAGCAATGAGAGAAGAGTCTGCCCTCTATCACAAAGAGACAGTTTAGAATTGCATAAATTTTATGGCACACAGAATCTTTATTACTGGTGATGATGAATAAGCTAGACGAAAAGCAGCTGGGCTTTTAAATCCCAGGTTGTTTGTAGAGCTGACAGTTAGAAAGATTTCTTTTTATTTTTTTCCCCTGCAACTGGACAAGTTGCTATGGGAATTATTAGGAGATAACAAACATGGAACTAAGGTTGACATTTCTTTTTTAAAGGTACATTTGAAGACCAAACAGAATCAAAAAACAAATATAAGTGTCCTAGGTTACACCCAGTCCTCCAAATCACCCTGATATAAAAATCTTCTATCTGAGCTGCCTTTACTTTTGGTCACTACATGGTCAGTCACTAGATATTGTTTTACCCAGCAGCTGAATGTTGTTGTCTGCAGAACTTTCTTGACCTCGGGAGACCCACAGTATTTTGAAAGTGCAGCATCTGAAGTAAAGTGGAATACAAAAAAAATACTTAACTTTCCCTTTGGAAGTAAATGAGTGGAAGCAAAATTTAGGATTCAGTAGCTTCTTTTTGCTATTCTTTACTTTTCCATTCCTCTTTCTCATTTGAAGTCAACAAATTACTTCAAGGACTCTCCCACATATATCCTTGGTATTAAGATACAGACCCCATTTATTGTTGAGTGATCCCCTAATAGGCAGCTTTTCCATTCTATATTGCTAGGAGAATATTTTCCCCTCAGCATATGGTTCTTGTTATGTTATAATTTATTGGTACACAGCTATTCTGTTGTTAATTTTTTTTTTTTTTTCCCTTCAGAAAGTTCATGTATGATTATTCTTGTCACTCTCCTTAATGAATACAGGTGGCTAGGAACTTAAGCTACATCCAAAAGGTAGCACTGAAATCTAAATTTACTCAAACTTAGAAGGAAGAAAGAGTACATTTGTCAAGGCGTAGCACAGCTCTGAGGCAGTTATTCTGCTGTCAGCACACAGGCTACTCCTCCTTCTGTGGTACAGCTCTTGAACACTGTGCTGCATTGCATGACATCAACAGTCAAACTCTTTCTAGTGTTATGTCACAGTTTAATTTTGCTTCTTGACTACGTAGTGTTAGTTCTAAGATTTATTTCTCTCTGAAATGTATATTTTTTTGGATGAACAGAAATTAATTTTCATACAGAGAGCTCGTAGAATATTAAGCCTCATTTAAGCCATTTGTGCAATAGTTCATAGGCATCTCAATTAAAAAAATCTATTTAGATGCCTAAATTCAAATAAAAATCTAGCCTCTCAGGATAGCAGTTGCCTAACAAACATAGATGTTACCAGTGAAAAGTTGTGAATTGCTCAGCTTTTTTCAGAATGTTTGCTCTTAACAAAATGCCCATTTAAGAAGCCTTTCACATGAAAACACAGGTTAAAGAGCCAGTTATGGCGTCTTGGTGCACAGTTTGCTGTCTGTAAAGGGAAATGCCCATTTCAGGTGTTCTATGTGTTGTATTCTGCATGGAGTGTTTTAATTCTTCACTTAAAATATGAGATGTTTAATGAGAGGTGTCTTGATATTCCATCTCAGACAATATGAAACAAAATAGAGAAATGCCTGTGAAGTCTCTTCAAAAGCACAGAAGAACCATTTGTACACTGTAGTTTTAGCACGAGTCACTGTCATTCTTCCTGTAAAAACAGGAGTGCACAAGGCAGTCTGAATGCATTCCTTACGTCAATGGCTGCCTAATGGCATTCCCCTAACCAAGATGTTTTTAGTGATCCCATGCTGGTACCCTTGCACTCCCTTTTTTTCCCACAGGCATGAAACTAAATATAGCCTCAAGGTGCAGAGCACATGTGGTCCTTCTTTGAGCTGATGAGCCCTTTAGTGGATTTGTTTAGCATATGTTGTTGAGAATCAACATATTTATCTCTTAACCATGGTTAGTTTGAGTTTTTATCTACACTCTTTTCTGTACTTCTTTTGGTCTTTTATGTCACAGGAGCTTCTGCAAGAAGTTTAAACACCAACAGAATAAGGCATGCTGTGTGCGGCCTCATTCAAGACTTTTAACAACAGCAGTCACTGTAAGAGGGAGAGTTGTAACTTCTTCAGTTAAAAAAAATATATATGTATGTGAACACCCTTGCTTGTGAATTTAGAATACATTGTCAAAGGCTTTTACAGCCCACACCTATTCTCATCCTGTTTGTAGGACTAAGAACAACTGGAAAGAGAAGGCAGTGAAGCAGGAAGATCTCATATGCACTCTGCATGATTGTATAGAAATCATGTCTTCACCTTAGCCATGCGCTGAGCAAAGCTGGAATGGAAACCTCATTCTTCAGAACAAAACTCTTTCCAGATCTCAAGATTTGGCAGAGAAGCTTGTCACTGCTGTTATTTCTTACTGCTGTTGTGTGTCAACAACATGTACTTCATGGGCCCTATGAATGATTAAGTTGCTACCCAATGGAGGTTAAAATTGCATTTCAAGTCCAGTCTGGTTTCTTCTTCCTCCCAAAATGTATGAAAATGTGACCTTTTTGGGAAACCAACTTTGAGCTGGGGCCAAGGCACATCTTTTTTACTTTCAAATTTGAAAGTTTAGATATGAGGTTCCTGAAGGTTTGTTGCTTGAATGTGCAAAATGAGAAGGAAGAAAGGAATAAAAAAGAAGAAGAAAAAAAGCTACTGCTGATTGAAAAAAAGCAACTAGGCAAAAGCTCTGCTTTTCCTCATTAGTGCAACTGCTCTTCGCATGTTGCTTCCAAGCTTTTTCACTTGTCTATTCTCAACCTTTTCAACTTTATCACAGTGGCTACCTAAAACCCCACTTTCCCCTCAACCCTTCCCACCATATTAATATTTCTCCATGTGATTTTTCTAGTTCTAAAAGTCACAATGAGGAGTCCCCTCAGCTGAAGAGAGGAGGAAAAGAGACTGAAGAATTTTTCCTAGTAGTTCTCTTCACCCTCTCACAACTTACATTTCTGAGGTTCTTCTAGGTTGTGTATTAGATATCACAGAATGGTTGAAGTTAGAAGGCACCTCCAGAGGTCATCTCATCCAACCACCCTGCTCAAGCAGGACCACTTGGAGCTAGTTGCCCCGGACCATATCCAGATGGCTTTTGAATATCTCCAAGGATGGAGACACCACAACCTAGCATATCCTCCAGCTGAAGCTGAAAAAAAACAAAACAAGAAAAAAATATAGAACAGTTTTGGTCCTTCATATAAATATTTTTCAGTCACTTGTGTCATGTCTTGAACAAAGGATAACAAGAAAAATAAAAACCAAGGAAAAAAGACACCAAAATCTGGTGACCACAAAATATCGGAACTGAAAATTGCATCCACAGCAATGGTTTCAATGGCTTTCAGGAATGATAAATTTAAAAATAAACTTGTAGCAGTCTGTACAGAAGCATGCCAGCTTCTTGAAAGTTATAGCATGTTTTCAAGTTCTTTAAACTATACAGAGATAGATCTGAAAGGAAAAATATCCTACAAATCCTGCTGACAAATCTTTTAACTCATATCAGATGTACTCAATTGCTTCAGTCAAAATGCAGAACAAAGACAAGTGAGAGAAAATGTGAATCTTCCATCTGGTATTTCCCAGGCCAAGCATTTCAGGGTTTTCCATTCAAAGTGATTCCTTTTGACATTTATGAGGCAAAATATCTCAGTCTTTCACTTTACAATGGCTTTTGTTTCAAATTTTATAACATTTATTGTATGGAAAGAGCTGGCAATCCCCAACTGCTACACAAAACACTTTGTTTCATCTGAAATGAATACTTTCTGACTTTTCAATTAACCAAAGTAACCTGCAGACTTTAAGTAATGCAGACAGTAAATGTCAGACCAGGAGAAACCTAGCCTCCCATGTTTCTCCCACCCCCTTTTTTTTTTTTTTTCTATGCATAAATAGTAATAACTTACTTCTGTATGATTGCACTGAGATTGACAGTGCTATTCAGTGATGTTTGGACAGGTTACTGCATGAAGAAATATTGAGAACCAGGACCAATGTGTTGTGTTTAGTTGGTTGAGGTTTTTGTTGTTTCTGTTCGGTTTGGGTTGGGTTTTTTTGTTCTGTTTTGGTTTAGTTTCATCCTTTTAAAATTAGGAGTCAGTGGTGAAATGAGGTCTAAACTATCAAAATTATTTGAAATTAAGTCTATTGCAAGATGATTTGGATATAGAGAGGTACAAAGTAAAGAACACTTTATTCTGTCTTATGTAAGCATGTGTTCATAGCGTCAGATAAAACCTTAAGTTACATTCTCTCTGCATATAATACACTTTATTGTAGGCTGTGGTGCATAACTTTAGATATTTAGCCACATCCATGCAACCTGATACTGCGATGATGTTTATGCTTACAGCAAAATGGAAATACTATTTCCAAGATCAGAGGACAGATGATTGGCAAAATAAGTCAACTTGAGAGGAACTGTGAAAAAATCTTCTTGGAGTTTTCATATAATGCTTTAACTTTGATCACAGAGATCAGAGTGTTCTACTGGAAAAGCAAACTGGGAATAGTTTAAAATATCTATTTTAAATGGATCAGAGGAAAAAAAACCTCCCATAACGTGTACTTGCAAGCATATTTTGGAGGAAAATATCATAAATGCTGGTTGATGACAAACCCTTTAATTAACATGCCATATCTTCTTAGGTATGCAGCAGCAGAAAATTGGGTAGCTTTTACATATTTAAGAGGTTAAAATATTAATCAAGGAAGAGCTTATTATTACTATCAGACCAGAAAGGATGCAGACAGAATAGTTAAACAGAGATTAGCCAGAATACATTCCCCAATGTAAATCAGGCTCCAGATACATCAGTTTCACAATTAACCAGTATTTATGGTACCAGATCCTCCTTCTGTTCAACAAGGAAAATGGGACAGAAAATAACATATTTTTGATGCTATGGCAAGATTCATGTCTGTTCAATCTCTGACCCTCCCTGGAATTTTCATATATCAGAAACTTCTGCTTGAACACATCTCTTTAGCCCTCCTCAAGGACCAGAAGTACATTAAACACATTGTGGGCTCTCTTTAGCTTGTCTTTCTGGGGAATTTGGGTGTGAGTAAAGTCATTAGTCAAGGAACTCCTTAGGTTCCATTCTGGCCCTAAAGATTTGCCTGATTTTCTAGGATAGGAGCCATGGTGGGACATACAACTTCAGACAGCTTCCTTTATCCCAGAAAGAAAGTGACATAATCATTTCTTGTTCTGAAGCTGCTAGAAAAACTGCTCATAAACTAAGCCCAAGTCAAATAGTACTACTTTCTGTCTAAAGGGAAAAGCACCCTCTTCAACCTCTTGACTAGTAAGTATCATGAAAGAAAAACACTGAAAAAACAGCTGTATTCCCTCCTCTGAACAGAGGGAGAGAGAAAGCGCAAACCTCATGTAATAGATGGTGTCTGCATCCTGAGTCTAGTACTGCATAGATGTAGAACTCACCGATAAAGGACATGTTGAGGACAGACTTATTTCAGACAGCTTACAAGGTACCACAAGTGCAGCTGGCTGATATTAATAATTTCCCCAGATGCACACCTATTGCTGGGACCAACAGGAACATAGCACATCTCAGTCATGAGCTGCCTTTGGCTTTCTCAAGATGGAGACCTCTATTACACAGCAGCACATGAGAGATGGTGTGAGCACCACTCCTTCAGGCCATCAGTTAATGACTGATGCATGTTGGAGAGCATCCAGTGTAGGGGATCAGTGGAATGAGATGGGCCATGAAAACAGTCTCACCATCCCCTCCTGGGAATAATTAGCACTGAGGAAGATGGGGCCATGCATTTTGCCATAAAAAGTTAATTGCTCTGTCTGAAGGGAGAACAATGTATAATTTAAAATGTTTCTTTTCATTTGCTTTCAACAAGTTTCTTATCCATTGCTGTTTAGGGGCATAGCCCTCTTCAGATTGGTGAGGATTCTTTATTTCTTGAAAGTATTTAGTTTCTGCTAAGCAGTTAGGAAGCATCCAGCTGTTAAAAGCCTTTAATTGGTGAGTCTGCACTTCTTCAGCCCCTAGGGGCTGGTGACAAATAAATAATCTTGTCTTTTAGAAATACCAACAAGAACTGCAGATGTTATTGAAATCGAGGTGAGAACAGATAATTGTTACTTACAACCGACACAGGAACTAAGCACACCTTGTTGTGTAAAACTGCAGTGGGATACCCATAATTTTCCATGCTGCAATCCAATGATTTGCTGTTGACATTTTTTTTTTTGCACTTCTTCATTAGGCCCCAAACTATTGTGAACTACATCACCAATAATCCCAAGGATTGAACTGGAATGTTGTGCTTTATCTCCCTACATTACACTAGAGCTTGAAATACAGCTGTATCCATTAGTACATTCCTAAGTTTTCTTGGCATAGTAATTTGAGACTTCTCTGATTTTCAGTGCACTGAAACTGATACCCAACCAGCAGTGACTGAATTCTGCCTTATCTTCAGCTCATTCAAATCTTTTAACTACTTAAATTATTTCAGAAATTCAGTCTGACAAAAAAGACATCACTTCCCCACTGGGGATTTGTATTCTTTGTCTTTATATTGCTGCAAGTTGCAAATCCTGCAGCAGCTTTATTAAAACTTTTTAGTGGAAGTTTGTACTGTTGTCTGTTGTATAAACATACAACAGTATAATAATCTTACTGCTGCCTGACTTGCAATTAAGATCAATGCATGTTGTGTTGGCCTTAAGTTTGCTCTGTGCTGTGGTTGCTTTAATTTGTTACCACCTAATGGCGTTGCCAAGACTGCTTCAAGAAGGTGACTGACAGAAAGAAATGAAGTCTGGGGACATAAGAGAAGGGATAAGATACATTTTGGACTTACAGGAGTAATTAATTAGTGAGGTGGTTCTGGAGAAGGGCTGGTTAATTCCTAGAGAAATGTATCTGTAATCTCTCTTTGCCTCATGCTTCTTATTAATATAACAAGACTAGTGTTCACCTGGCAATATTGGCTGTTTTCAGCTCTTTCACACTGCCTGCCAAAGAGGGACTGACTGTTGTCTGCCAATGCAAATGGTGTCCAGGATGATCTATAGCACTGCCATTTCTTCCCTGGCTCCTGCAAGGCAAAGCACAGGAATCTCTGATTTCTGCTCTCATTCCCTGAGACATCTGAAGCCAAAGTCCCTGGGACATCAGTTTGGCCTGGCCAGAGATACACTGTCCACAGAGTAAGATTTGTCTAAATCAGATTCTAATCCAGGTCAGTTTTGTTACCTTACAGGGTATAAATGTGGTCAGTAGATCAGGTGAGAGTTAAGCACCTATTTACAACATTTACTAGATTATGAAGAGAGAAAACCAAAAAATGTTGTTAATTACTTCACTGCACTCATAGTTGAGATGTAAGGATTTCTCCCTCAGGTAACTGCTCAGTCCTTAGGCTAGATGCATATCCCAGCAAACCTTACCTCTGCTCAAGACAGAACTTTCTTGCTCTGTCCATTCCTTTAAGTCTAGCTCACTGCTGAACACTTATTTTATCAGAGCCATCAGACGATGTGAAAGGTGTCTCAGTGGGAGTATCTGTGAAGAGTTTTCACTGCCTGGTAGATTCAAAACATGTCTCAATAGCTCCCTTTCCTTGAAATATGCAGGACATCTCTAAGTAATTATCTTCATGTCATGTAGTGCTGTTTAGAGTTAGGAGACTGCTACAGGAATGCTCTTGCTTTTATATGAGAATTCATGTTAAGAAAGAATGTTACTGATGTGCTGATTCGTCTGTCCCTATGTATTTGGATATCAGCTGCGCTGTGATTGCAAATCTATATTTTTGTAAACTCTTCCACATTCTGCAGTAATTTGCCTTACATTTTTCTCCACCATGTTCCTCCTGTTTCTTAGCCAAAGCAAGGCACAACATGAACCTTATAACTCACTTCACAGTAACCTTCCATGCACCTATTACAAAAAGTGCACTAGTAAAGTAATTTATCTGATGGAACTAACAATCATTTGTAATGCCAAAACTGTGTACTTACCATGGATGCCACACAACAAGCCAAAAATTACATAAATAACCTGGCAGCTAGAGTCCCTCTATCTCCCTGTTTTGGCATATCTAATAAGTTCTTTCATATTTCCTACCTACTAAATAGTGATCCAAGCTATATAAAGGCAGTATTAGAAAACTTTTAAAATTAATTAAGAAGGACACAGGGAATTGAAAAGTGTTGTTCTTCATGATTGCTGCCTTTCTCAAAGGCTTCTGTGTTGACATTTGCTGATTTTACAAGTCACAACATAATGCCTCTACCTGCCAGAGTTGCAAACCCAAACCAGAGTAGAAAATTGAACTGCATTATTTTTCCATCATCAGAAATAGAAGTCTTGCAATCAGAGCTGAGCTGTCAGGTTTATTAATGATGTGTGAAGCAAAACTGAATCCAGCTTAGCCTTCCGTGGCTGTGCTGGCTCTGCAATGCTAAGAGTGGTAAAATCATCATTACAGTTACCATTAAAAAATTCCCAAATGCAATTCAAAGAAACATAGAGTGAGCTAATACAGTAAGTATAATGATACTGGCTTCTACACATTTTAAGTAACCGTTTGTGTTTACATTTATTTGTTGCTGTATTTGTGTAGAAATAAAATGTGATTTGACGACACTGACTTCCTTGGAGAGTGAAGCTACATTTATAACAACCTCAGAGGAAAGCAAAAAGGGTGTCTGAAATAACAATAACTAGTCAGAATCAGAGACTGAAACAAGAATTTAACATGCTGGGATACTGAAGCAGACATCCAAAGAGATGATCCTAATCTTCAAAAAACAGGGAGTCATACAGAAATTGTGAACTTAAATGTAAAAAGACAAAACTCTTTTAATAGGTATGAGAAAGTCTGCATAATACTGGTAAATGAATATGGCTCATAGGTTTGAGATTTTGCAATAGAGAATGTAAGAGAATGAGCTGAATTCCTTGAAGAATGTCAGTCACAAAATATTATACAATGCAGTAATTTTTCCTATCTCTTCTTATGATTATGGGGCTGCCTTTGGAAGGAAAACCTTATGGGATTATCCTTCTCTTACTTTCTCTCCTTGGATTTATCTGTAAAACTGAGCTTTGTAAATGTCAATGGCTATTTGTCAGTGAAGAAATAATAGCAGACCATCTGAATTCACAGCTTTGCATTACAAAGCACAGCATTTAAAGGATTAGTATATAATTTCCAGAGAATTTTTAAAAGGAGGGCTAGCAGTCTGAAAGTAATACACTAGATAGTGTTAATTTTGGTCCAGCTCTATCCCTAAATAAATGTTATACTGTGAATAAACAACTTGGATGTTGTTCAAGTATAAAAGATCACTAAGAGTAATCGTGCTATATAAGCAAATTAGAAATCCAGATATTGATTTAAAAAGGACAAAGATGTTATATACATGATCAGAAGTAAAAGTTTATGAAAGAGACTTTTTATATTTACATTATTCTGTATTGTGATTTTGCTTCAAATGGAAATGCTTCCTGTATTACTCTATCTCCTTATTAAGGAAAGGGTACTACTTTGGGGTCAAGTTACCATAGAAACTTAGTCCTCAAGCTCAGTCAACTTTCAGTTATTTACTATTAAAAACCACCTTTTTATTCTTACTATGACAAATATTTTTGGTGCATTACTTTACCCAAAATAACAGATTGTGCTTAGGGAACTTAAGATCCTATGTGTTATTATTGCTCTTTATTCATACTAGTCACTAACTATTTCTAATTAAGAGCTTTCCAGGTAAAAGTACCTCCAGTTGTTCTCCTGAGTTAGAATCAAGGGCACCAGAAAGTGTAAAAGTAAACACAACTGAATATTCACCTGCTTGTCACTCGTTCAGATTATAGCAGTGACCAGGCAGTTTCCAGATGGAGTCAAAGACCACTTTTCAGCAATGCAGTAAATGCTGGTTTAGGTCCCCTTGTGGTGTTGAATGAAACATAACAATGCCACATAGTATTCTGCTTCTGTAAATTAGCACCAGTAATTGAAATTTGTTCATTAACTTTGTACCTGTGATTATGACGCCAGATTATCAACACTCTGACATTCTAATGTTATGCTCTACCAAGTACTGCAGCTTCTTCCACAGCTGATATCAAAGCATAAAGTCAGCATAAACCTTGTATTGTGTGTTCCTGCATATAAGAGAAGTTCAGTCATATGCACACACTTATTTGGATTACATTTATACTGATAGAAAACTCCTGCAATGGCTGATCAGAGATTCAGTACTGTGAACCCAGAGCCACCATCACTGCCACAGACCATGTTTAAAGTTTGCTGTGGAATAGAAAGGAGCCAAAGTGAAACCTCAGCCATTTGCTGCAAAGTCAGGTTGAATACCAGCCAAACACAGAATATAACCAGTAAACAGGCTGTCGTCAATGAGCTGCCATCCACTAAAGTCAAACAGACACACACACACTACCCTATTCCAGTAAATGCTTTTTTGTGTATTGTACTTCAGAAATAGGGTAAAAGGTATAGATTATTTTTGATTTGGTCTAGAAGTCCAGTCCCTCCTGTCCCAGGCAGCTGGAGCCACAGTTATTCTCTTTACTTCTGAAGGAATTGTTTGCCTGCCTTGCTCCTCTAGGAACATTGTTCTTGAAGTTCACCCCTCAAGTGACAATTTTTCAAAAGTAACCTGGATGTACTCACGGGTTATTTATCCTTATTTATTTTAGTGATAACATAATTCTTTAGCTCTAAAGACACTCCTTTTTTTCTTTTGTTATCAGCACACACTACATTTAAAATGAACGATCATATCTTCTCTCACCTTCCAGTCTGATAAGTTTAAAATCCCAGCTCTCCAAGTTTCTTGGGATAGAATAAACTCTACTTTGTTCTGCTAATCCCACAAACCCCATTTATTTGAGCTCATACTGAACCTTTCTGGGCAGGTGATCAAACTTGTACTACACAGTTGCACCAGCACTTTCCTGATGGCATATTTCTTTGCTAAATATTGCCCACTCTCAGTACTTACAGAGTGTGTTTGCTCTCTGCAGCACTACATCACTTTGGTGGCTTAGAATCAGCCTTTAATGAACCAAAATACTAAGATTTTTCTTCTAATTGTTCTAATAGGCAAGACACAGCTTGTAGCAGAAGTTTTTAGTATAAGCCATTCTGCATATGGCCTTGCATGTTGCAGTGTTAACATTTCACCCCATTGATATTATCAAGGTCAAACATTACCTTTTGCAATATGTCGAACCGTATCAATATTTATAGCTTCCAATGTGATGCTGACAGCAAATTTCAGGAAAGTGGACTCACACTTTTTCTGTTAGAATCACTAATGAAAAATAATAATTAAAATAAGTGTAGTTAAGCTCCAAATAATCACATCTACCTGCTCTATAAGATTGTATTCACTCTGGTAACGTGTTATATTATTTACAAGGAATAGAAATTATTATTTCCTGGTTTATTCAGTACACAATCTCTAAGAACACACGTGGAAGTAAATTGTGTATTTCTGCATGACTGCAAGGCTCACAGGGCAGTGAAGAGGGTGGCTATTTACATAAAGATTAATAGGTGTTGGCTAAGTCCTGAACTTTTTCAGAGTGTTAAGAATGAGATAAAAGGAATTGTGTTTACAGTTTCTGCTTTCTACTTGGAGCCAACTTTTAGCTTGTCACCAAAGGCATTAACTCCTGGTTCTTCTCAGATTTTGTAGCATTAACCAGGAGACAGATTTTCATATTATATAGGGTCATCAGAACAACTAGCACTGGCGGTACAGAGTCTAGCAATTTAATCCGAAAGACAAAGGAGAGAGGATCAAAGGTTTGCAACACAAGTGGCAATCCACTCCTCTGTACCTGTTTTGGGTGATAACTCTGTAGCAGAAACTCTACTCCTCCTCTAGCGCATTGGAGAAATGGGGAAAATTGCTGTTGTTTGTCCAGCAGCATCAATAGTCTCTTGTGCGTTTGTGACACCTGAGCCCTGTCTTTTCTCATTCAAGGTGGGCACGGTAAGATTGACTGACCTGTTCGTCTCATTACCTCCACATCTAAAGCAAACAGAGCTCTGAAATAAATCAGTGTTTAGGAGGATTTCAGAGCTGGATCCTACAGAAACATCGCTGTGATTAACCTTTTTGGCCACTGAGTACCTCTGTCACTCCTTGTAAATCTAGTAGAACTAACAGAAACTTACAAACAAGCCTCCTGGAGAAAGGAAGAAAATCCAGTGACACTTCTGAGAGGCAAAAGAATGATGTGGCACTGTAGGACCAAGCTGTCTTCTCCCTTGGCAAAAGAGACAAGTCTTATGTAGGTTTTCTGCTTGGACATGAAGAAAGTAAAGGAATGCCTCCTTTAGGATGTCATTTCATTGTCCTCTACAGATCTTTACATGTGTGTAGCTGGGGGAATGAGATCTGGGAGAAAAAGTATATCTTGAGGCAGTCTGGGGAGAAAACACATAGTGTTACATATTTTGTCCCTGGGAATATGTACACTTATTAATACTGCAGAAAATTCAATCATATTGGCATTGTTGATTTTGTTTGTTTGTTTTCTCCAAATCACAGCAAAGTGAAATAGAACATTCAGACTTTGAAGATGTTGCATTTACTTGAAGACTGACATCAGTACAGCTGAAAAACTGCAGCCCTTCAGCACAGTTTGTTTCAAGACTCTTGTGCCCATTTTATGCCCCCTTGCTGCTTCATGCACTGTGATTTATTCATGATGCAACCCCATTAGGAACTGGAAAGAAAATGTTTTTGTTATCTTCCTTTGGTGAAGAATTCAGCTAAAACAATCCTATTTTTTGAACAGAAATGTGTTCAAACTGACAAAGCTGTGTTCTGACATTAAAAATATTGTTTCAGTATAGTGTTTCATGCAGTCCTAATTTGAACCCATTCATATGGATTCATTTGGATGGCAAAGAATGAGATCACAGCTTTCATGCTGCATATATAAAACATATTCCTTGGGAAAGCACTATGCCTTTTCCACAATAAAATTAGAGCATTTGCATGGTGCCAAAGACTAGGCAGAGCCAGCCGTGTTCATTCGGTGTAAGAGAACGAATATTGGTTTTGTTCCCAAAAACAGTCACAGGCACAATGTGTGCAGGGTGAGTGGCGGGCGCATTGGAGGACCATGGCTTTCTGTCCCATGGCTAAGAAACACAGCCCCCATTAATGACTCATTCAAGTAGTATTTTATGTTGGTGCTTGGTCTTCTTATACGCATAAATTGCTTCATTTCAACCTCATAAATACTCATGGCATATGACTCAAAGGGCACAGTTTTACTGATGAGCTGTACTTGAGCCTGTGCTTTAGCAGTGTTTGAGGTTTGAAGCTTGCTGCTTGGGTGGTGCCTTTAACTGTGGGTCAGCATCAAACATGGGAAAACTGGATCCATACCCAAGTCCTACTATCAAACAGCATGTGATGTCAGCTAATGAAATCTTAGGGAAGAAAGGACTGGATCATTCAGAAATAAATATGCATGAGTAATCGCTGTGAAGACAAGGGACCTGCTTGTGGGGGTAGTCCAAAAGCCTTGCAGAACTGCTACTCTCATAAGACTGTTTTACATTTGACTAGTATCAAATTGTAGGTTTAAAAATGTTATATTTGTGACACAAAACTACTTTTTTTTTTTTTTTGTAATTCTTAATAAATGGAAATTCTGGAAGGTTCATGAAGCATTTTTCAGTCACATGTAGATGGATAGCTGGATTCTCATTATATTCATGTTTCTTCTGCTTCATCTTTGAGGAAAAGCAGACCCACTCACTCTTGGCATGAATTTACATTCGAAAGACGAGAAATCTGCACAAAAAGGTGTACTGTCCTGCATTTTTCCCACTTCAATACAGCCAAAAAGACATATCTAACTGCAAAGATAAATGATAATGTCCTTTCCCAAGATTTTAAAGTCCAAAACAAATAATCTGCCATGCACAATAGTTAACACACAAACTTTCTTTTAAACCCGGAAATAGGCCACTATCTATGTCTTCTATGTTTTGTTTTCCTAAAGTTGAAGCCTCCAGAACTGAAGGTTGTCCTTCTGAAACTCTTCACCAGTGCAGAAAGGGAACCCTACGTGAAATGTTTCCTGAGCATCAGGTGTGACTACATTTTCTGAGAGAGAAAAATTACATGACTGGTAACAAAACTTTGATCTGTTTTAAGACAGTCCTTATTATCAACACCTTCCATTCTAGGAGGATAATTCCTTGTCAATCCAAGCAAGTCCCAGTATGACCCAGCGTCAGTGCTACATTTCCCCATGGAGAACATGAAATGAATGCAATTTCCAGATGCAAAAACACAGAAAAATGTGACTAGGTCCCTCCCCTAAAGGAAAAGTTTTTGCTCTCTTCCACACTTGTAGCTGAATCTATCTGATCTTTCAGAAAAAAACTGGGGATCCATCACACATTTAAACAACTTATAAATACAACAAAATTATAATCCCTAATTTGTCAATTTTGAGTGCCAGAATGCATTTTACTAATCCTTCCAAAACTAAAAGAAACTGAATGCAGTTAGTCCATACCCATCTGGAACCTCTTTCCATTAAGGCATCTGCAATATAACACAAAGAAAAAATACTCCAGCAAAATGGATCAGAATTTAATTTTTCCTTTTATATGTTCGCAAAAGGAAGGCACCAAGTATCTTGATTATCAGCTTCCAATAATAATCCTTGGACCTTGCTGGTTCAATGACATTGTCACTCAATGACAGCTGAGTGGCAGCTCTTGAGCAGTCAGCTCTTCAATAATTTATGGCAGTGTATCGTGCTCCCAAGAAGCCAGTCACTAAATTTATTCAACACCAGTTCTGCCCTCAGTCCTCACTGCCTTCAATTTTGGAAAAAAATCTGTTCTTCCAAAGAGTTTCACATGTGCTTGAAATTCTTCTGATAATTAGTGGCAAGCTATACATTAACAAAGGATTTGAAAGAGATAAAGTAGAAGTGTATCTGGCTTCAGAAAAATTATAATCTCCAAAGTGAAACTGCTCCTGGACAACAGGTGGAGATCTGAAATCATGGCACATCCCAGAATTAAAAGACCAAGTATCGTTAAGACCACTTTCTAGGCTACTGCTCTGCAGATCTACAACAGCAAAGAGCTTCCCCTGTTACAGCAACAAACATCATCACCCTCAAAATCACCCTGCAGATCACAGTGGTAAAATTATGTTTAAATTAAGAGAGAACCTGTACTGTATTTTGGAAATAACCTTAGAGAGTATATTTAGTGTGATGATTTTAATGCCAGTAGAATGCACTGTAAGCTTTGGGGAGAGGAGGAGGGTATATTTCCAAACCCAGATACTTAAGCTGGTATTGATACCAGACTGTGAAATGACTATGGAGGAAATTTGCTGGGACATAAACTTGGTATATTTTTCCTGCTTCCTGTTAAATTATCTGCCAGTTCACAAGAAGTGATCAAATCACCAAGAGTCTACTAAGAGCTTAACCTTCATATTTATCTTAGTCTTGTCCTGTACAGAAATAATAATTCTCCTCTTTTCTTTTGAGTATTTCATCTGTGAACACAGGCATTGCTATTGTCATCTTCCTGATGACCAGATGAATTTCAAATGAAAATGAGTCATTAGTGGCAGGACCTTTTCTGCTACTTTAATTATGAGGAGAAGAAAATTTAGTCTGGGCCTGGAAACTCTATAATTACTTTGTACTGGCAACTGTTTTTTCTTGCATTCAGTCTGAAGAAGCATGATGTATGCAAGTAGTCTGGTGTACTGTGATGAGCTGCACCAGAGAAACACATCAGGCTTCAGCAGGGAATTCAACAGTGAAGGGTCATTTTGGTCGTTTATAGTCTCCTACTGTGTTTAAGATAGGATGGCTTAGATTTTCAAATTCCATTTATCTGTTCATATCTTGATGCTAATTAAGCAATATCTCACAGAAACAAAATTGCTTAAAAAAAAATACCTCCTTTGGAATTAACATTGTCATTAACTTTAAGTACATGGGAGGTGCTGCTGGGACTTGTAACAGACCTTCCTTTCTTTTAAGTCACCTCAGCTTGCAGCACTGCCAATGTGCCTCATTCTGGACAGATTAGTGAGAATCTGTTCTGAAATTGCACCTGAGGAGGAGAATGGTTTGGATGTACTCATTTGCTCAACATTTGGTCTACTTTCTGTTTACCAGCAGTTCTTTGCCTAAACAATGAAACTATTGATCCTGAATAATTATGGTCACTGCCTGACAGGTTTGAAGAAAATATTTTACACGTTATTATATTCCTTTGACACATTCTGTTCCTTTGGGTGGTGAAAATTTTTCTGAATTTGTAGAAATAACACCAAGGGTTTAAAGACTTCCTTGCTGTTGAGTAAAATTTTTCACACTGCTGCATAAACAGAGTAGTTGGACATTTATCTTTTCTTCATTGTCTCCTCCCCTTGTATTTCACTGACAACAGCGAGAGGGGGAGAGCTAATGATATGCACAGAAACATCCTCATTATTTGTGAACTGATTGTGTGGAAAACATCTGTTTTCTGCCCAGCTTCACTTGTTTGTACACACTCACTGCTTCCAATGATGCAGTGCTGAGAGGAAAAAGGACAACAAAACACAGCAAATATGCCTTGGTTGTTGATTGTCCTAGTGGCTCTCAGCCCCACTGGTGAAGTAGCTCCCAGTTCATCAGCAAGAACTGATGAGCCACTGAACTAAGAGTATTAGCTAAATTCATCAGTACTATACTGTCATCTAGGGTCTCTTCATTTGTGTATGAAGGCCAGTAAGCTTTGTCTTTGCCTTATTGCCCTGTCCTATAAAATTCTGGTGTTCTTAGATAGTCCCAGTGTGCAATTTTGAGTTCTCTGCTTGCTGTTTGCCTGCTAGATTTTACCATGTGATGATGTAAATGTGAATAGTAGATGACAAACAGTCAGCACTATTGAACTGCATGCCAAGATTGGAATCGAGCTTATCAAATGGGAAAAGCATTCATTATATTTAAATAGATCTCTACATTTATCACATTTTTAACTTATCACTTCTATCAACTCCTTTGCAACTAGAGTGGTAGATGAAGTTTCCCTAAAGTTTGACATTTAACATTTGGCAAAGAAAATGAAGCTGACAGTAGCATGATTCCTAGCTTTTTCAAGTCACCTGTTTTTCTTCATTGGTGGATTTTACTTTTCCTTACCTTTCTTCTTCCAAACTGGGATGCTGATGAGTCTCATTAAGTTCAGCAAGGTCCCCATTTCTCATGAAGTGATCTGTTTTTATACTGTCCATCCTCACTATAGCCCCACTTGAACTTGAATCAGGTGTCATTGTTTTCTCTGAGTAATACTGAGTTCTGCTGACGTCTGTACATCATTTATGCAGCACAGTCTGACTCAGCATGATCATATTTTGATGTTTTCTTGCAATCATATCAGAAGGTCCCAAGCAAGACCAGGAATTTAGCTATCCTATTATATGGCAAAATAAAATACTGACTAGAGAACTAACAGTCCAAGAATAGGGCTCCTACCTCCCTGGGCCAATCACCCCACAATCTTTACACTATTCATGCCCTCTAAGAGTGCTTCATGCAGTGGCTCATGACCTCTTCCATATTGAGATGAAATTGTGTGGTTATAAGTCCATGTTATCTGTTTATTATATATACACTTCTTAGAGCAGGCTTTTCTAAAATATCTTATCTCAATGAACACAAGTACTTGTACATATTCTGTCCTTGCTAATGGACCCAACTTCTTTCTCATTTATTCCCTTAAGAAAACTTCTTTTTATTCCCATGACATCTTTCTGATAAGTGACATTGGATAAGGAGCAGCACTTAAAGTGTTCCTAAATGTCATTTTTACTCAGCTCAACACTGTTTTAATTTGCTCCCAGAAAAAGTTATTTTGCAGAAATTCTGCAGGGAAATGCTTCCATACGCTTTCAGTCTTCAGTGTAGACCCTGACCTCTGATATGGTGTTTTCCAAGTGAAATGAAACTTGTTTTACAAAGATACTATGTTGTTTTTCCCAAAGGTTAATCCTAGTCTCTTTTCTGCAGTGGTCTGTGGTTAGCAGTGAAAAAGGTATTGTCGGAGAACCTCAGCAAGTGTAACTCAGTGTAGCTCTAATCGTGTCAACGGTGCTGTAGCAACTTCAATAAGCTGAGGTCTTTGAGAGATGTTTTTAATTGACAGGTTCTGTTCCCTGGTGAATGGATGAAATAATAAATGACTCCTACTAGCAAGGTTTAATATTAACAGCTTTTTAGGAGACAAGCGTCCCAAAGCTGACACTGGTTTTGTTCAAAGAGAGTAGAATTGTGTGGACCCTGGGAAGATGACTGTGGTTGAACACAAAGCAAGAATAATCTTTCTTGAGGATATCTTCTTGCATTTTTTTCAAATAATTACCATGTCATCCCTCAGAAAGGGTTCTCTCATAGTCCTCAGTTTTTGTAGGGGAGCGATATTGAAAATAAGGGCTTCTTCTTCAAAAAAAATACAAGAGGGAAAAAAATACTTCCAAACTGGGAGTGGAGGAATTCCTTTTCCCCTCTCAACCCCAAAAATAAAGTTTGATCACCTACTCCTTCACTTCTGTCACCAATATCTTCTTCATTTATCACCTAGAAATATATCTGTGTTCAATGCCAGTTCAGTAAGTTTGTTTTTTTAAAAAAGTTATCTTCTATCTTTCCTTTAAACTATTGATTAGTTTCATCATTGTCAAAGGCAGCAGTCCAACATCCACAAATAATCTTAAAAGAGAAAGCAAGTGTGCAAAATGCAGTACTGCTGGACAACCTGCTTTTAGCATATTGTGTTCTGCTAATGTTGAGTGAAGAATAAAGGTCTGTGAGGACAATTATTTTATCCACCTGATCCCACAAACTCTGTAAACAGTATGGGAGATCCCACAGACTCTGTAAACAGTACAGGATCACTATTTTACTATTAGAAAAAAATATCAATAAACATCCTTGCAAAAAGTGATTTTGTAATTCAGGGTGTTTTCTGTAACTTTTAAATTTGTATTACATTTTGTAGGCTGAGCTGTTTACTTTACTAGCTATTCTTCTCTCAGTTCATTTTTCTCCACTCCTCAGTCCCACCTAAGTTACCAGTCTGCAACGAGCTGGCATTATTTCATGGTTCTTGCAGGACAGTACAAGTACAGTTTGCTAGCTTTTGCCTCAATGCACTTCTTTTATTGTTTCTCTTATACAATGCATGCAAACCACAGTGTCAAAGGCAATTGTATCACAGAACTAATAATAATGTTCTAGTGTTGGAGAGGGCAATGATTTTTTTCTTGGGCACAAAGTATTTGGCTTTGTCAACTTTTCTATTTAGAAGTTGGATTAGTACCCATAAAGGAGTGCCCTTGGGCCCTTCTCACTTAATTATAGCTCACAGCCTCTCAAAGTAATTCTACTTGGAGTTCTGCAATCATGACAATGAGCTCTTGCAGAGTACTTTTATTGTGGAGATCTCAAAGCGCTTTATGTGGTAAGTAACGGTCGTTCTGCAGATAGAAAATCTGAGAAACGAGGAGATGGAGTGAATTACTTATGTTCATCCAGAATTTGAGTAGAAAAAAAAAAACACAAAACAAACAAACCAAACCAACCAACCAACCAACCAACCAACCAAAAGAAATAATATTAGTCCTTAATACTCTAGTTGTTTTAACTTAGCTGCCTTGAAGGAAAATTACAATTTCAAGTCCAGGGGACAAGTAAAATGATACTAAACATAAAGGAATTAAGGCCATCCATCAGAGTGTTTTCTAAAGTTTAAAACTGTTCTTTCTTTTACCTATTCCCACAGAAAAGTAAGGTGTTCTGGTATAGAACCAGTCCCTCCTATCCCCACACTTTTTTATAGTAATTTTGTGGATCTGGACGTTGCATCTTATCAAGATTTGAAACAAAATTTCTCACTCTTTCAGCATGAGTTTATGGTTCTGGACCACACTATATTTCAGTCAATGTCAAGATGGAGTACTGAGAGAAACACAACAAAAGATGAGGAATTCTATGGAGAAAGGGAAGCAGCTTTGGCCATTGGAAGCAAGACATGTAGACTTGAATGGCTGCTCCTCAAAAAACCTGAAATTTGACAATAAGAAATAAAGTCTCCAAAGTCCATTGTGCAACACAAGTCACATGTATTTTTTCAGCACAACCTCAGTTTGGTTGAAGAATAAATTATTTCTGGCCATTAACATATAAATATGTCCAGTTTTAAAGGATTCATACAACAATGACACAGACCTTGGCAATTTCAAACTGCCAAACACTTGTAAACTTGAATGGAAGTCTCACAACTAGCTAAATATTTATCCACTGTCCGTTATACTAACCTTAGCACAACTAACATTTTCTAGATGAGTAGCCAGATTTATTACACTAAGTAGGTTTAGATCCAAAGATCCTCCAAAACATTAGAAGTAGTATAAATGAAAAACAGATAGATTAAGAGTTTCCCATCTTTGTTGTCAAGGTCAGTCAACAAAGATATTTTCTGAAAAAGTCTTCACAGTGGTCTGTGATCTTCATGGTATACTTTAGTAAGATGTTAGTAGATAGCACTTGACACATTAAGAAATCTTACTGGAAAGTTGAAAACATTAATTAGCTGACAAATGGATTTATCCTCTCATCGAAATCAGAAGACACAGGTTTATGTAACCGCTCTGTGAGACAGGATTTCACATGGAAAATTATTAAAACAGAACCGCACACATTAGATCTCCTAGTGTTCATCATCCCAACAGAAGTGTCCGTCTTGAAAGAAGGAAGCTAGGGACTCTGTCTCAGTATTTACTTTCTTCTCTTATATGCATTCTACTAATAACCCAAGTGTTTTGTCATTGACTTCTCTTGATATTGAAATCAGAGTTTAATCCAGGTAGATGACTCTCAGAATGCTTACATGATTTTGCAGCACACTTTGATTACTGGGGCAACATAAGAGGCATGATAGACTCATATTTCAAGCATGGGTCAAGATTTGGAAGGGACAGGTTCTGTATCCAAGTAATCAGAAATCATCTGGGAGTGGGGCATCTATTATACATCCTGTTGGCTTTCTTTAAAAACCGTAGCTCAAGTGTCTCCCCAGACTTGTTTCTTTTTCTTTTAAAAAGAATTGTTACCTCACTCTCTGCTTGTCTGCTTAGATTATATGTGCAGTGGGGTCAAGGATCATCTTTTGTTGTGGAGACTTTGGTACAATGCAGTTACATTCTTAAACAGGAATCTCTTATTGCAACCATACTGCAAGTCTGTCTGATATCAGCAGAAATTTTCTCCTCTGGAGGTCTGAACATAATGTTGTCTGTGACCATTTAGCCTCAATACTTAAAAAACAAGCAAACACACACAAAAAACCCCAAACCAAAACAACAAAACACCCTACCCCAGAACACTGTACACCTCCCCCCTTCCCTCCAATTGTTCCTGTTATTCAAATTACGTTCTCCTTTTTTTTTCCTGAGGAACACATATGTTGAAGCAATAATTACTTTGAGATGAATAATAACATCTTAGCTAAGAAACATTTGGTGTGCTTTTAGTTTGCAGACAAAAAGTACTTATTGACTCTAACAGGATGTTTACACACTACACAGAGATGTCAAGTACAGAGATGTCATGTGGCTTTGCCATTTAATAGTATAACAGCAAGAGGAAAAGAAAGCACTTGAGGGATTAATACAATCATTACTTTCAAGATGCTTCTGTTTGAAGGAACCTTGAAGAGGTTGCCATAATTCTGCACAGGTGAATTTCTCGTGGAGAAGAGGAACCTAAAATAAAGCCTGTAAGGGCTCACCAACCATCTGTGAAGGGCCCACATCCAGAAAAAGCCCAAGGGGCATTCACTGAGCATATTTTCATTAAAGATTTTCACACTCGACTGTCAGTACCAACTCTCATATCCTTGCCACCTTGACTGAAATTCTCTTTTTCTTCTCTCTAGCTCTTGTTTTAGCTAGAGCTCCTAGATCAAGTCTGTCACTAAATTCAGCTAGTTTTTTCACTGCAACATAACCAAAGGCACATCCCTCTTCAGTTCCCACTAAAATAATCTCTTATACATCCTTCATTACAGTTACTATTACTTCTACCTCGTCCTCCTAATCCCCACAGTAGACAAGACTTACCACAAATCCCATAAATCACTTGGTGTTTGTATCAGTTTATACCCAGCTCAGCTTCAAAAACAATGTAGAAACCTGGTAGAGGAAAACCTAAAACCACTCAAGTGTGCTCCGTAACACAGCAGGGTCCACGTGCCAGGTATAAAAGTGAAATTAAACTCTTTCAGGAGTTTTATGAGTGTAGGGCTGGGTCTATGGAGGTAATAACCTCTTACTAATGTTAGAAGGGCTTTTTCTTTGAAATCCTAGAGAGGGTGTAGAAAGGTTATGGGTACCATCACCAGCACTATCTAAAAGGCCAATGTGTCCTGCTGTTCAATGGGGTGGTGTTTTGAGAAACTGGAGTATACGGAAAGCCCTCTCTTTCTAAATACCTTCCAGTTTACCATCAAAGCAGCAGTTACTAATCTTTTGGAAATCCCTCTTAGGCTATATCACAGTGTCTTTTTACTCCCCCACTGTTTCCTTCTGATTTTAGCATCTGATTCATTTGTTTCATCTTCACTTTCAGTTCTCTGAGCATGACTTCTGCATGAATCTCTGTTCTGCTTACTCATCAAACTGATTATCTTTGCTTTTCTATCTCATTAGCCTGTCAGTTTCCCTTCCCTTCCCTTCCCTTCCCTTCCCTTCCCTTCCCTTCCCTTCCCTTCCCTTCCCTTCCCTTCCCTTCCCTTCCCTTCCCTTCCCTTCCCTTCCCTTCCCTTCCCTTCCCTTCCCTTCCCTTCCCTTCCCTTCCCTTCCCTTCCCTTCCCTTCCCTTCCCTTCCCTTCCCTTCCCTTCCCTTCCCTTCCCTTCCCTTCCCTTCCCTTCCCTTCCCTTCCCTTCCCTTCCCTTCCCTTCCCTTCCCTTCCCTTCCCTTCCCTTCCTCCATCTATATGTTAAATGATCTCTCAGTTCATCCCATTAGCAAAATCTCACCTCTATACTTGTAACATTTTGGAGGTATGCAAATGTTAATTCATAGCAGTTGGTTAGACAAGGAAAAACAAACAAGAGTCTTGCAGTACGTCATATATTGGTAGATTAGCATTTCAGTATTAATGCATCACCACTGAAGACAAATTACTTAAGAGCTTTACTGACTCTGAATTTGCACATTTTAATATGCTGGATTATTAAGGAAAGGAGACAGGCATCTACACATGAATAATCTAAGATTAGGTAAGAATTTGGGCACCAAAATGAACTCATCTGTGCCAGGGTAATATTTTATTCTTCACAGACTTAACAAATTCACAGTAATGATTCCTCTGTATAGTAAGAGGTGCATAAGTAAAACACAAATAGCAAACTGAGGACAGGACTTGAGACTTTAGATTCCAATTCTTGTTTTGTCAGTATTTTATTTAACAAAAAGTACCTGAGGGAAAATAACCAAATCCAAAAGCTCTGCTTATTTTTAGATACTCATTATTGAATATAAAGATGAAGTCACAATAACTGCAAAGGATGACGTTATAGTATATATTCTCCAGATTACTAAAACAACACTTCGTTTTAACTTCTTTCACAGAAGATAACTGACTTATTTTTATGTGTTATGCTACCAGATTTGATGGACTGCAGGGGGCAGGTGCCTGGACTTCAATGTTGGTGGGCCTACTCAAGAGCAAAATGCAGGGGTTCTTGACATGTTTGGAAGTCAGAAAACAGTTGTTTCTCTGTAATACAAATATTTGTAAGTTACAGTTATGCAGCGTTATCGAGGTGGTTCACATTTACCCTTTCTTGTCAAAAGTTGATGCATTGAAAGGGATTTTTATTTTTGTTCTACATAAGCTATCTGGAAAAAATTGATGGGTAGGTCCAGATATTATTTAGGGACCCTGTGCAACTTTAGCCATAAACTGAAGCTAATAATCCCTCAAAGAAGACAAAACACTCTCTAGTTTGAAGCTTCCTTGTTATCTAACAAGCACAGAAACTTTCCTCTGAACAGTAATAAAGATGGAAATGCCACTTACTGATCTATGTCTCTTCTTTCTTGATTGTTTTTCAGTATAGGAAGTGTACTAAATGTGCACATTTTCTAGTGACCGGGGTGTTCACTACAATGGTTTTCTGAGAATCAGTATTGAGTCTTGCAGTATAGAGAACAAGGTAGTCCCACACACAGGTAATCCTGAGTTCAGAAACACAGTTTATCCCCTTCTATTCCCAGCTCCCTGGGTTTTTCATGAGAGAATTTCTTCTGCATAATGCACAGTGTTCTCTTCCTGTCTCCTTCCTGTGGAGTCATGTCATCATTATCATTTCAATCTCCCTGAAGTTTGTTATGACCTCTGGTATCACTAAATGAAATATTTGCTCTCTTTGCATTCTTGTCATGCCTTGCAAGGAGGCACTAAGGCTAGAATTTAGCAGCCCTGTAAAGGGACTGTAATTCCCAGACAATGTTCTACAAATTGACAAATTCCCTGTGCCTTTATAATGTGTAGCCCTCAGTAGCTGTTGTCTTTCCCCCACTTTACTTGGTTTCTTGTCTCAGTGCACATAAGGTTTCCACTGTGAGTTGCCTGGGGCAGGTAAGTTTACAAGATGAGATCATCATCAAACACTTGCAGCTTCCACCAGTTTTGCCCAGCAAACATTGAGAGACTTGAACTGATTACATTTTTATGTATTTATAAGGAACAATCAGGGTCATGCCATGTTGATTGATCCCTTATTTTCTACTGAGGTAACAGTCTCCTATCTGCATTTTGGCAATTAACTATACAAGCAACAGAAGGTCATGAACAATAAGGCTTACTTAGAAAAGTAAAAAATACATTAGAAAGTTGATAGTTTTCATTAAATCTGTGTACATCATAAATATTTTTAACGCTGCAAAATCCTGCCTTCGAAAGGTCGCACTCAGTGTAAGGGATGAGTTCATTATATTTAAAATCCTAAAAATAAAATAATGGAAGGAAAAGATCCACCAAATTATCAAGACCTTTCAGCTGATCTAAAGTGCTGTAAAACAATTTGCTGACTTGAACTATAATATCTAGCTTTTTCCTGCGCAAAGACTGCAGTTTCATTCTAGAGTCATGGTAACAGCTCTCCCAATGCCTTAGTTTCTATCAACAGAAGACTAGAACAGGCTATGAAATGCTTAACATTTTTTTTATTCTGACACACTAATGAGGTATGCAGATATTGTGAAGTATTAAAATCGGTATAAAATCTATTTCCATTAAGAGATTGACAATAATATGCTCTCTGTTTTATAAACATCTTATTGCTTACAAGAGAGACAAATATCCATACATTGAAGTTCTAGGAGTCCAATGCTGTGCAAAGATATGAGTATAGTTGAATTATTTCTTCATTAATTGAAACAGATAGGTTTATGGTTATCATCTTGCCAATCCAATCCAATCCGGAGTGGCTGTTTCAAAGACCTATAACATATATAAATAATAATAATGCAAAATAAGATGTGATGAGTTCATACTGAGCTAGCAGCACCTATCTCACTGAAAAAGCTCCAACATGCTTTGCAAGACTGCTCTCAGGGATTTCCTCTGCCCATGTACAGCCCTGAGAACAGCAAAGACAGATGGGATGCTAGACAGCCTGTTGATAGAGATGAGCTCAGCAGTAATGATGATATAGTCATCCCCAATGCCAAAAGATGATGTCAGGTTTCAAAACAACCATGGAGTGGGCCCGCACATTGTAAACAAAGAGTGCTTCTGTCTGGAAATTTTAGGCATTTAATCATAATTTGGGAGACACAAAAGTGAATGCATTAACATGTCATAAAAATTTGGGGTCTGAACTAGTAAAACCAGATATTTCTCCATCTGTTTGATCTGTCTATTCTCTCCCTTTTTCTACTGCCCATTCCTCACCTTGTGCCCACTTCTCTCATGTCATGCCCTCTGTCTATCATTTTGTCTTTTGGATAAAGTATACATTTCACTCTTTCCCTGAGACAAATTTTTGTTCATAGTTCCCAACGACCTTCATGGTGTTCTAGATCATCACCACCATCAAACTTGATGAAGCCTATAGAGAAGCTAGGGAAGGTGGCCAGAGTTTTATTTTTCCCATGGACATATCCCGTGTTTGTATTACACCTGATCTAGCTGACAACTAGCCTGGAAATGTCCAGTTGTATTGCTGTATGACAGTAAAATGCAATAATTGTTTTACTGTGTGATAAAATACCTGAAAGAGATTATAAATAAGAAAAGAAAGCAAACAAACAAACAAACAAACCCGAGCTATTACATGAAAAGAGAAACGTCCTGCTGAAGAAGTGTTCTACTTGCTCAGGGAAGGGGTTATTTAAACACATACAAACTTCTGTCTCTAACAAACGACAAAGGATTTGGATCATGCTTAGTATTTCAAACAGCAGGCACTACCATAGTTTTAGATAGAAATGACAGCATTCAAGGATGAAGTATGGTGCCGGTCACCATCAAAGGAAGTAAAAACTACAACTAAACTACAGATAAGAACAAAATAAATGGATTAATTTCTTGAATTTAATACTCCCACAATCTTTTTAATGAAATGGCTGTTGATCAACCGATATTCATGGCAAGTTTTTGAAAAATACTTGTATTATTATGCAACTCACAAATATTACAGAATATTTATGAACTGGAGAGTGATAATGTTCACTAAATACAATCACTATAAATGTTATTCATTTAAATGTTATTCATTTAATGCCATTCTAGACCTTTAAGGGACTGTCTGAAACAACATTATCCTTTCTTCTCTGCATTTGTTCATATTTATTTTGCAACGGAAGTGAAAAAAAAAAATCCTTTGAGATACAGGACTAAGATTTTGGGCTATTTTCACCTTTTTCCATTTATTTTCTCTGTAATCTAAAACAGGTCACTCTCTAGCTCCTTACTTCAGAACCTTGTCTTTAGATGGTGGTAAGAAGACTTATTAATCTCTTTTTCCTATCCTGTCTATTTTAGTTGGACATATTTCAAGGCCAGCATTCTCTTTTTTCAAATATTGCTTAGCCCAGAGTTGCCTGATACTAGCTAGTGTCACTAAAATGTTTTGTAAGACAAACAATTCACAATCACACCACTTTCGCTAAAAAATTGATATAATTTATCATACTTTTTTTCCTCTTTTTTTTTTTTTTCTTTCTGATGGAATTCGAGGCAGTTCGATGGTCACAGAGTCATTTCAATGGAGAAAGTTGTGGAAGGCTCTTCAGGGAAAGACAGTGTTAATTTCTTTTCTCTTAGCTCAGTTTTCTGCATTTAGGACTCAGCATATGCAAAAGCATCTATTGAATCCTCTATAGTGGAGATCTACTAATCAATAGGCAATTGTGCTCTTGCTGAGTCCAAATGCAAAATGATGCAGCAGAAAACAAAATGTACTAGGCTAAAACTTGAAGTTTTTAGCTCTTCTCGCTTGGTCACATCTCTAAAGAAGCCAAAGGAGCTTCAGAATTTAGCTTCCTGCATTTATTTTATTGTTGAGTTTATCTGGGAGGTTATTTCACCCTCTTACCTAGCACATGTGAAAAAGGTTGGTGCCAAACTAACATTACAGATCCTAAGCAGCTGCTGCAAATTTTGAAAACATTGACAATTACATTACACTAGCAAGCTGGATAATTGGACTTTGGTAACAGATGTCAACAGGCATTAAAAAAAAAATCCTGGTTGCAGCCTCAGTATTTCTGAACCAAATAATTACCAAAAAAAAAAAGCAAAGTTGCAGAGGGATGAGACAGGTCAAAGTAGTTCTCTTCTGATCAGCCAGGGATTTAGAAGAAAGGTTCAAACATCGTTGTCCATCTTTCCACCTTCTTCCTAGAATCTGAGACTGAAAAGTTGCAAGTTCTTGCTTTTCATGAACTTCCTTTAGTTCCTCTGAGGCTTGGAAAGGCTTTTTCAAAACCAGAAAGGTTTTGAAAACCTTTTAGTTGTGGATTGAGTTAACAACATGAAGCTTTCTTTGTGTTCCTTTTCAAAGAGGCTCTATGGGGAAAGTCATTCTTCAGAGATTACAAGTTTTATCATACTATTTCTTCAGGTATTTCAGAAAACTTCAGTTCTCCTCCTTCAATTAGAGCAGTCCTGAGCTTCCTTCAGAGATTAATTAAAGGGATTTCTTTTTTTTTTTTTTTCCACCTGCATCTACCAACTACTCCCTCCAACTGTGAGACATGCAGGATTATGAAGCTTTGTTGTAACAAACAGAATATACAGGGTGAGAGGAAAGAAACATGAAGAAACAAAGCCTGAGGCACCTCTAACTCCAGTGGCAGCCATTGACCTGGATGCTTTGAGGCCATTAAAATGAGCGGGATAAAAGTATTATTTAAAGTGACTTGAAAGTGCTATCGTCTCTACAGATGTGAAATGCTCCTGCACAAGTCCTGAGACCCGTGTATCAGGCAGATAACACGTAAACTGCTTTGTTTTGTTTGCTGCTTATTCAATAAAAATATTTTTAAGAGAACAGGACTGGGTCTTTTGAGTTGGTCCATGCCAATCCTGAGGAGATTGCAAGAGCAGCAGCTCTCCAGCTCGTATCTACACTGGAGAAGGATGGTCTCCTGTATCTCCAGTGAATCTTTACAGGGCAATATGTCTTTCTGGCAACTTCACAGACCCTCCTTCAGGTACCTGTTAATGGTTCACTTCTAGAATATGTGACCTTTTAAAAGCCTGCTTTTCAAACATGGAGACGTAATTAAAACCTCTGAATTCTGCATTTTTACACTCAAAGCTGGCATCAGAGGAATTAGCAGTTACACATGCAAATCAAAAGAACAGTTGTGTGTTTTAGTACAGCACCTGTTTTTGGCAAAGGTGTCTTTGCTATGCCAAGGAGAATTATTACAGATAAGCAGAGAGTATGTTTGTGTTTTGGAACTCATCTGTCTCCTCCCATCTGCCTCTAATATAAGCATAAACATCTCCACTGGAATTTCTGAGTGTGGAAGTTTTCTGCCACTGTTTGTTGGTTAACAGTTATGATGACCCTGGCAAACACACCCAGAAACCCAGCTCTTTGGGTTGAATTTAACACATTTTTCTCAGTTTTGGATTAATTAGTGTGAAATACCTGCTTAAAGGAAAGGTTGTTAATGCTAAAAAGTTCCATGCAGCCTCCTGTCAGCCGTTACTTTCACACGTGATGAATCACTGCATCACAGAGGGTCCAAAGTACCTGAGTGCAACCAGCTTCCTTGGGCAAGATAGAGAGGACTTAACCAATCTCAACAATATCCCAAATCAAACACAATTTGCATGTCACTGACAAATGCAATCTGATTCCCATGTTTAGTGGGATGTTTAGAAGTGAAACCTCTCTGTCTCTTCTGACAACCCTCCCCAGGCAAGTATTCCTCCATTTGAAGGTTCCAAGCTTGACCTGTGTTTCCAGTCATAACACTGGATCATGCTGCAGCACCAATCTGATCCAAATCAGAACACACAGTTATGGTTCTACCAGCTTACCCAAGCACTGATAGAGAGTAGAAGATGTTATTCTGCACTTATGTCAGCTGAGTGAGGAAAGATGAGACTGGATCAGGCATAAAGTCTGTTTTATGTGGACCCAGCAACATTGTTTTTACCAAATACTATCATTTATAGGATATATATATATTAATATATATTTTCAGGGGTGTTATTTTAAATACAAATCCATTCCGTGATCTGATTTGCACACAAACATGCAAACAATTGTGCTAGTGCAACTGTGACATGCAAGCAGGGACAGCAGCGAATGCCCAGGGCTGTGATTCCTTCTATTGTTCCTACAGTATTCATTTATGACAGTCTTTGTATGATTACACCTTTCATAACCTCTGAGGAAGACACAATCTCTAAATAGTTTTTCTCCCCAGCTGAACAAGAAATTCTCTTCTGCCACACCAATCTGTCTGACTGTATTTTAGTACATGGACAAACTCTTCAACCTCTGCTGTTTGTGGGGTAATTAACACAGGTGTGTTAATTGTACAGGTGGAATTTAATATATTACAACAAATACATTTACACAGTAAATACGTTACTTATGTTTCTGTATTCCAACACAAGCATGGGTATTTAATGCCAGCTTCTGTTTCAGGGTAAAAATACATAATGGAGTCAGGGTAGACCCAACGCATAGTAATGTATAACTTTGCGCCTACAATTTTCATGAAGATTGGTAGGTAAGGGGAAAAAATCTGATATTGTTACAGTTGACATTGATAACTAACGTTAAAGCATGTCCCAAATAATTGTCTCATTAACCTTCTCCAAGTTCATAGGCTGGACAGGGATATCACTATAGCTGACAGAAAATACCCGGTAAAGTGAGGAAAAAGAGAAAGTAATTTGCAGGCTTGGCTAAAAACATTATAGCTGCTCTGACAGCCCACAGAACAGGGACTTGTCTGTGGTAAAGGAGTTTTGTGAGAACTTGGCTGCTAGTGATTTCATTACACCATAATTTAGGGATGAAGTGTCCTGTTTTTATGAGAAGCAGGAAAAAACAACAACAACAACAAGTGATAGAGGTGATTTAGCTAACAGTAAAGTGGCCTTTAGACAGAATCCAACTATTTTAAATCACATATAAATCAATAAGACACATTGTCTTTATATCAATTATGATTTATTCTCTTTTGCTCATTCCTTTCTGCTCCTCCTACTATGGTGTGAATTCCCACACATCCCTACAGATCAAAGAGGAGGCAAAACCTAATGTCAGCCACACATTGCCATCTCCAAAGGACCTGAGCAAAAGATGCCACTGGCAAGGTGATGTACTGAATGAAGGTTTGCTGACCATCGTCCAGGTCTGTCCAGAGCTCTATTGGTCTATCAGCTATTAAGTAAATGAAATCTAAAGATGTTGCCCTGTTTCTCTGAAGTATCAATACATTAGTGCAGTCTGCTTAGGCTCCAAGCCATTAAAATAATAGAGTTAGGAGTACCCACACACTCATAATTCTCAGGGAATTCAGCCTTACCCCCTGCTCTTTTCATTAAAAAGAAGACAGATCTTGTTTGGTTTTGTTTGTTGGTTTGTTTGTTTGGTTTTTTTTTTTTCCTCTTTTTCCTCCTATTTATACTTCCCCATCCTTCTTTCTGGAAATCTTCCCAGATCAACTTCCTTTCTCCTTACCTGTGTTGCTCTGGGAAGCACCTCTCTGCCAGTTGGCTTCTCAGGGGTTTGAGCCAGCCAGATTTACTGCAGCAAGGCAACCTGAACCACTCTTTTGTCTGGTCTGTGGGCGAATAAGAACTACAAACTCTTTCTCATCGCCTTCCTGGGCTACAAAGCATTTGGGACTTTCTGATCATCTAACATATCATTTAACCAGTTCAAATGTTTTGTTTGTGAAGTCCTGAAAATTAACTTGGCAGTTAAGACACCAATTAATAGAACAGTGCCTATGGTAGGTACTTATGTGTCCTCTGTGGCTGTTATATCTCAGCAACCTACACTCTTTCATTTACTTATCCTCAAATAATGCCTCCTAATGCACTGAAAAGGGACTCCAAAATTCATCTTTTTCACTTGCTTAATTCAGTGAAACGGTGGTATTAATTACTGTTAAATGATTTTTTTTTTCTGCTGTTGGAATGCAAAAGATGAATCTGTGGGAAAAATATGTATATTTTAATAATCTTACCAACTTGTCTTAATGAGGAAATCAAGGTTTGATCTTTTCCTCCTTCATTCTGTATGTTGCACATTTCCTTTCTTTGCACGACACTGCCTCTGGGGTGAAGACTAACTATTTTCCCTGTTCAGGCTTTCCCTATAGCTTGTCTTATGCTTAAATTATTAATATCTTCTGGAGATCTCCACCTGGATAGGAAAAGTTGCACTAACAGGCACAAACACCTACCTATGGGCTTGAAAATGTAGCACAACCCAGTGGGAAATGGCTTCTATTCACTTGCTATGTTAAGTTACCTGGCTTCTCCATGTCTCATTTATTCCTTGTATAAAATAAGAGATGTTTTCTTCTTTCTCTGGAACAGACGAATTCCTTCTTGATCCACTCTTGTATCTTTTGATCTTTTCCTTGACAATTTTTTCCATGCTGCTTATAAAAACAAGTGTCTGTATTCTGTAGTCATCACCCAAACCCCACTGAGAAACTACATTTCCATTGCTTCTTCACCTGCAGTCTAGCCGTTTCTTGTTTCCATTGCTGATAACCTTAAGCTCAAACTTGAACAATCTCTCTTGAGATTCCTGTTGGCACTTCCAGGCAAGTGTTTCTTCATACTACATGTAAACTAATGTCTTTGGATGGGCTGTCCTAAGCCTATTTATTTCAAGTCTAACTCAAGAATTCTCATCTTTTGGTTGTTACAGGCTTCTTTTCTTTGCTTTGGTTTTCTGATTCCCTGAGGCTGCCACAATATTTCTTAGTCTCACCAAGACTTGGGTTCTGCTTTATGAGCTGTCAGATGACTGCTCAAGCCATAAAGAAATCCCAGTTTTGGATTATGTATTGTTAGGTAGCTGAAAAATAGCCTACCCGTAGCTATGCAAAAACTGAGAAGAATCAACACTTTTAAAAGCAAAATATTTTATTATTTAAAACAAAACAAGAAAAAAAACCCCAAACAAAACAACAAACAAAAACCCCCTAAACAACAACAACAAAAAAAACAAAACAAAACCCTCATCAGTAATAATGAAAAGAGAGTCATATTATACAGTACAGTTAGCATCCAGTCCTGCTTCCCTTCAGTGTCTCCCCCAGTGTGTTTTTGATAAAATTTGTTCCTTGGTTCCTCTCACTGACCTTTTGAAATCAAGTCAGGTACCTGAAACACCGGCTATGGCAAAGACAAACAACACTCTACGAAAAAACAATATTTATTAGACTGCTGAAAATGACTTAGTAAACATAACAGAGTTGCTACTTCTAATTTTTTATTATGAATGCAGAGAACCAGAGTTTGTTATGTTATCCTGAAGAGAAAATATCTGGGTGCATCAGAACTGAAGGCTCTGATGGCAGGATATGTGTGGTTGCCAGCACATTCACAGTGAGACTATTCCTTACTGTTTCCATTGAACAGTATGGTCTTCTCATTTGATCACTACAGCTCTATTATGACTACGAAGGGTCAAATAAGTATTTTTCTTAACAAATAACCCAATTTAAATTCTGTACTCATATCAGCTTAACTACCAAGTATGCTCTGAAGGCAATGGGAAAGTTTTGGAGTGAATGAGATGGGAGTGGAAGGGGTTTTGGTTCAAGCAGTGTCACTTGTAGCTCACTTGGTAGCTACTGAAATTGGTGTTAACCATCGTGACTCTACTGATGACTGGTTGTTTATTTCCAAATACATTTTGCTAGAGGTGCTGTTGGTCCTCAGAAGTCTCCACATAGCATTTATCACATGACATTAGCTTAAATATCTTCCATTCCCTACTTCAAAAACTCCAAGAACAACCAACTACAAATTCTTGAAATTATTACTTTAAAATTCCCTTTATACAAATTCATGCAACTCATTGTTACATCACATTAGAGCCCTTTAAAGCATACTAGAACAATTTTGAGGTTTTGAGTTATTTTTTTTACAGTTGAAATGAGAATTAGGACTTTAGCCTGTTCTTTCATGTTGCCTTAATTTAGTGTTAATTTCAGAATTACTTTGAATTACAAAACAGATTAAAGATTATAAACTGAGTTCTCCTTTTAGAGTAGTTGATTTTCCTTTTGTCCAATGACAGTTTTATACTTCCTTATAGAAAAATACATTCACTCTGTAAAGCGAATTTGTCACTGGGAGGAATGGTGGCTGATTCCACTGAATAGTAAATGTGCTGTTTATCTGTAAGGTCCCATGAAACATTCTTGGCAGGCACTCTGTAAGCTTTTCATCTATGTCTAATGTACATTCATCCAGGTGGGAAGGTCAGATAACATCTTGGAGTGTGTGGGGTATTTTGTTTTTCTAAAGGTGCTGCTTCCATGCATGACTTTATCAGAACTTATCTTCTGTAGCTATTTCAGGTGCCCTCCTCACTCTCCTTATCTGGATGTTCAAGTGATTAGCTCTCTGAAAAGCATGTATTGTTAGATTGTTGCGTGGCTCTAAGAATGGACACAGCAAAACACGCCAAATGCAATAGAAAGCCCCAATTGGTTTTAGTGGGATTTGAATTAGATCAAGCTGAAACAAATGACACCTTGGAGTTTGAGGCAGGTTGGTTTTGTTTATTATTGCCTTAATCTCCCTGTGACTGGAAAAAAAAATCCTTAAAGAATAAGATAGATTCTGTTGGCAGGTTATACTCACACAAGCAAAACATGATATAATGCCAAAATATCATAGTGATGTTTTATTTGAAGTAGACACCTGCACACTAGGAGCTGGCTTGCAACCAATGATTCATCCTCAGTTCAGTTCAATTCAAAAAGATTTAATTGGCATGATAAGCCATACAAGTGTAGCCAAAGGATTAAAGAGGCAGATCTCTCAGATATGTGTTAGAGAATGAGTCTAATCTGCCCATACAGGAGCTGTATACTTGGAAGAGTTTGGTCTCTGACACACATTTAGCTACTAGAATCCATCCCTAATTTGATATGAAATTAACGTATATTTTTTCTGTACAGATTATGTAGATTTTTCCTTGTTTTGTGTATATATAAATATATATATTTACATGGACATGAGTGTGAAGTTTATTCCTAACTACCTCAGCAAAAAGATTTCTTACAGCGCCTTGTGTTTTGGACATTACAATGGAAGTCGTGTATTTGTCTTCCCACTGTCACTTTGTTTGCAAGGTCAGTAATAGCTAAGTTGATCCTGTGTCTTTCCCTAACTGTTTGTAGAAGTCATGGCCCAGATGCATAGACTCAGAAGAGAGGATCTGGAACAAGTGGCTCTGTGTCTTAAAAAGACCTTTTTTGAGACCGGTAATCATTTCCTAAAAGATAATGAATAAGTTCTTCTCAAAGGAGATTCATCTCTGAAATACGAATCTAAAAATTTACAAAATATTTTTTAGAAGTAGTTTTTCTGAAGTGAACGCTGATTGTGATGGTGGACTGGAATCTGTCTTAGCATCGTAAAAATGCAGAAGCACTTTTTGAAAGCCATAACTCACATACGGCATAATGCACGGGAAATGTCACTTTGTTTTTCTTTCAATACCAACTGTAATCTTGAAAGACTGTCCAGTAAACAAAAAATGACCTTACCGGGAAAGAGGGTTTACATATAAGTGTGCCTAATATGTTCCTTAGTTAACTAATTCCCTTCTCCTTGTCCATCTTTACTGTGTCTCCAAAGACTTCAGTGAAGCTTCTGCAAACACATACTAGGTCAAGTACTTTCGTGGTAGCACCTGAAAACAGAACAACTCTTATTACTGAGATTCAACCTTTCTATATGTTTTGAAGAAACAATCTCTGAAAAATCTGGCACTGACCTGAGAGTGAACATGGGTAGTATGAGAAAGAATCCTTTGGAAATAAGAAAAAGCCAAATATGGAAAATGCATTGAAACTCTATGCTAAAAGTGTTTCTGCAGCATTAACTCTTAGACACTGAGACCACTCATTATGACCTCTAAGAGATGTATTCATAGCAGGAGAGTTGCTGAGAGCACCTAACATTCTTGTATATCACTAGTTGTGGCCTCCTCATGTGAAGAAGTGGCTGAAGCTCAGCTGAGCTGTCAGCTTTCGAAACTCAGCCTTCAGCATGGTGTATGTGTGTAGGGAGAGGTGGCAGAAAGAGGCACACTCACTCTGTTCCCAGAAGAGTAAGCTTCAAGTACATATTTATTTTCATTCAGATGAATGTGTTCTGTAGCTTTACCTTATGAAATTTTAAAGGCAGATTTTTGGTTATTAGATCTTGTAAGGAAGACTACTGTAAGCAGTGTCCCTTATCTTCATGCTTGCATTTATATAATAGCTACACCGAATATTTGTTCCTGCAGTCTACTTTTAAGATAGTTTCCCTTTGACTGAAACATCTCCTTTCCCTCATTTAAACATTTTTTTTTGTGGTAGTGCCTGTAGGCTTCAGTCATGGATTATAGTCCCACTCTACTATGCTTTGTGTACACAAATAAGAGAAAAGGGAATTCCCTCTCCTGTGGGTATAAATTTTATAGATTTGTGGCCCTTGAAACAACTTCTGCTTTAACAACACAGCTGATAAACTGAAGGACAAGAAAAGTGTCCTTCAATCTATTCTTTCATTTCAGGTCATCTGAGTCTGACTGGTACCATCCAGAACTCTTTTTCCATCCAGAAAAGATTTTTCACCCACGAACATTTGAAAATAATTTCTTTCTCTTTCCTGGGACAATACTAAGAATACGAAGGCTGCTTGGGTCTTTGCTTTTTCAAAGGAGGAAAACAAAACCAACAACTAAACACATAAAGACACCCCACAAATGCCCTGTTTCACAACAGAGAGAAGACTGGAAGTCACATCTCGGAAACTATTTGGTGAACACACTGAACACCCTCCCCTCCCGTACCATCACTCCCCCACAGTTCAATATTCTTCTGCCAGAACCCCTGTCTCTGCACCACAGCAGCCAGAGAATACTCCTGAGACAGGGAAGACTGGGAGACACTGTGCTCCACAGTTTACTGAGCCAGAGTTTGGACCTGAACCTGGACTGACCTGCAATATGCCCCAGATCCGCAAAATATTTATGAAGAAAGTTCTTCCAGAACAGATAATTCCTTGCCCAAGAAAATGTTCTGTTTCAATAAACAAGTTGGTTTTCTATTTATTTATTTATTTTCCAGCAAAGCGAGATTAATTAAGAATACTCTATTAGTCTTATCTGTGCTTTTTATATTGCATAACTGATGCTACCTAGTGTGTTTCTTAGGCGTTCCACACAGAAAAATATCTTACATATGGAGACAGATCTCTCCATCTTCTAAGCACAAGATAGTCTGTTCAAATGAATCGAAAAATAGAAGGTTAAGTAGTGCTAGACACAGAGTGACTCATTGAAATAAATGCAAGTATATAAATGCCACATCAAACAAAACAAAACCCACAAGTGCAGTAGAGTACAGTGATGTTAATTTGGAAACATTGAGACCTGAAAGAGACATCATAGGCTTTGAAAGTTGCCTCTCAGACTGCTGGATGTGGAAGCTCTCTGCTTTATTAGCATTCTGGTAACAACTGCTGCATCTGCCTTGGTAAATACCGCAGAGAGAGGGCAACTGCAAGATCCTATTGTATGCTGCTAAAGTGAATGCTAATGAGGTTCCTGAAGCAGAGCTCCTAGTTCCAACTGGGGATATTAAGAATATGAAACCTGTACTGTAAATAAAATATTAAAAAACCAACAAACAAACAAAAACAAAGGACTAATTTGACTACCTTCTATTATGAATTGTCAAAATACTGTTTCCCAAGGGATTTACTCCATCTGATGTCTAGTTCAGCTTCCTAAGTACTGGTTCCATTGGAAAAATAAATATGTGTGGGTGATGGAAGAAAACAAACAAGACAGTTATCAACAACTATGTTGTTAACCGAATTTCCTTGCAGCAAGCTGCATTTAGTTTTCTTCAGAAGCAAACTAAGATTTAGATGCCACAGAGCCATGTTTAGAACATCATGTGCTGGTCTTGCATCATTATTTGACAAACATGGGCATAATTTTCTGATTATTTTTTTGAAAAAAGGTCCAACCCCCTCCTCCCCCAATAAACATTACAGAAACACCTGTTGACCTGCAGAGATCCAAAGCAATAGTTTCAAGGTGAGTTTCTTGATCCTGTCACCTCAAAGGCTGTTCAGCCCTAATGCTACTCCTCAGCTCCCACCACCAGCAGAGCGTTCACCATGACTGGGGAAGGACAGTGAGCTGAACCAGCCCTCCAGTCTGAACTGCTGGGGTCTCCCTTGCTGCCAATGTGCTTGCCAAAGAACAGAAAGGATAAAAATGTCTCCAGTTACCACTCACGGGGAGGTGCTGGAAAAAAATAAATTCATAAAGAGCAGAAAGACACGTAGTAGAGGTTTGAACACGCATGGATACTGAAGTGATTAAACTGCAAAGGCGTGTTCATTGTTCTGCTAGCAGGTATCTTTTCCCACTTTCTCTTGCAGCTATTGGAGCTGGGAATCATTAAAAATACCGCCATTAAAACCTTTTACTCATCTCCATTGATTTCTAGTATTATCCTCAGAAGCCTGTGGATCAGTGTATCTCTTGCTCTGATTCTAAAATCCAGTTGAAAACTTGAAGTTGTTTGACCATTTTTACCTGTCCATTACAGCCACTCACTATACCAAATCTATGCTGCCTGAATGCCAACAAGGCCCCATTTAAAAACATGTAATGTGTTTTGACCTACTCTTAAAACCAGGTTTTTAACTAGAAGACTCTTGTCCTTTGATGTTAGATGTCTGGTGTTCCAACCCAGGAAATCCCAGATCACATTCTCCTTCATTTATATTACTGTAATTGCACTAGCATTGTGGTTTACACTATTGCAGCTAAGTGAGGGAGAATAAAACTGCCAGAAATATGTATGCAATCTTTATTTACCTATAAATTACTCTGTGAATTGACAGATCTATCGGTATGGTAATGATTTCCAGTGACTCGAAATCCTTCATCACAGAGAAACTCTTCACATATGTACTGTTTTTATAATACTTCAAGAATCCTGTTTGCCTTCTGAGGGTGTTTTTTTCAGTTTAAAGGTGTAATACGATATCCAGAAAGAAATATGTGATGACTTAGACTTGGGAGATCAGGAACAACAAAGTGAATTTTTGATCACGCCCTTTAAGTCATGCTGGAAAAAGAAAGCATTTGGGGATGGACAGAGCCATGTTTTTGAAAATCTTCCAGCATCTCTGAATCTGCAGGAAGCTGTAGCTTTTGGGGGGATTTCCTGGAGATATGAGGCTCTAATGAATGGATGAATGTGATAGTGACAGCAGAGACAGGTTGCTAACTTTCAGATATTGTGCTGCAGCATACTTCTTATGCCCTTTGTCCAGAAGTTCATGGAAAGGGTTGTCAGGCATTGGAACAGCCTGCCCAGGGAAATGGTGGAGTCACTATCCCTGGAGGGATTTAAAAGACGTTTAGATTAGGTTCTTATCATCATACAGTATGTACCAAAGATATGTTAAATGGACAAAAGGGTAAATCTTGATCATTGTCCCAGTATTGCCATAACTCAGGTCTTCCCAGACATGTCATGAAGTCCAACTGGTCTGATCACTCAAACACCCTTGACAGAGCCATTCAGGGTATTGTGAATACAGTCGCAATGAAACACTGTGGGCAGAACTGTAGCAGTATCTGTCCCATGCAGGACCAGCTACACAGCCTTCACACTCAATACAGCAAAGTTTTTGATAGAGAACCGTGTCCCAAGTGGTCAGTGCATACCCCGCAAGGTCATGAAGTATGGCCCACATCAGATTACTTTCTTGCCAAACACAAGAATTTCTGCATCTTCCTGTTTAATGTCCTGGTCAAAAATTCATCAACACATGTAGGATGTGCACTTTTCTCATTTATACTATCGTGATACTTAATACTGTCTCCAGCAGGTGGTCACATTGTGGACTCTGCATCTGGGAAGAGGACCAATCCACAATGTCAAATGGATGGGATAAAAGCATAAAATCTTTCCAAAAGAGACATCTGAATGAGGAAGCTGTCTCCCAACTGTCTCCAGACAAACACTAGTGCATGACAAAAACTAATAACAAACGAAAATGAAAGAAGGCAAACAACACAATGGCCACTCCCATTTGGAAGCCATTGCTGTTCAGGATATGGAGCACTTAAGGAGATCATCAAGAGGACTGTGCTTGTGCAGCACCATGAGCATCATCACAGACAGAAGTCTGTCTTTGGAGAGGAGGAAAGTGAGATACCTCACCCACCTGTGTGGATTCTGGCCTCTTCTCACAACAGGCACAACAATAGTTATGCTATCAGCAGAGTTGAGACCAGCCTATAGCTCCATCAGAACCCCTAGACCCATCAAAACAGATATTAGTGTTCAGCATTATGGCCCAGGTAACCTAAAAATGGTTCTTTAGTACAAAGCTTCAAGGCTGACTTATCCCTAACAAGTCCTCCTTCTCCTCCTCCTCTGACCAACATCAGGAAGGACTCTGTACAAGTCTTCCATGACTATTTAGCCTCTCAGGCCATGCCAACCACTGAACTTCATTGAGAAGTTATTGAAAGGTCCTCTGGCAAAGCAGGGTGTTGACAGAACTTTCTCCTGCCCTAACATAGACTGTATAGTGCTCAGTAGACACTGGTGATCAGGAAGGAGTTCTTCACCTTGGAAAACAAATATGACAACTTCTACGATTTCCCAACTTCAGCTCAGAATAGGAAGCCTGCACTGATGACTCTAAGCATTTTTGTCTTCAACCCAGACAGTAATGATTGATTTTGTACCACTGACATCCAAACTAACCTTAGAATACACTCTCACAAATCTGCCCCAGTATTCGATCCTAATATGGCCAGATTCCAGCCACCTCCAACACGCTAGAACTATATAATCTTATGATGAGACAACCACAGTTTCAGGACTAAACAGCCTTCTGAGAATATAGCTGCTGAACAAGAACTGGAGAAGCCAAAGGGAGGGAAACTAACAGCCTGTAGGTGTGTTCATTGTCATTGTCCTGTTTACCTCTCTCAAGATCGCCAGCTGAACACATGTGTTCATGCATCCAGGCAGACTAATTTTGCATTGGTCATAGACCTCGTGCTCTAGTAAGATATTATATTAATTGTGTAAATGTTAAATAATTTAGAGGATGCTTCTTTTTACACTCATGTTCAAAACTACTGGCAATCTGCATCTACCAGGTGGCTCTGTAACAGGCCCAGCAAGTTGTTAGATTTATTGCCCACACCCACCACTTTTGTCCAGATTTATCACACCTCCCTGAGACCATTAACACCCTTGATTACCTCTTCATCTTCACTGGTTTGAAACATGAGTTTGATGTATAAGATCTCCTCAAGCAAGGACATTTTCTTTCCAACAGCAATGCTGAATGGTACACAACAACTGGAAATACCCCATCAGATTTTTCGGATGCATAAAGTTTTTGACAAGACTTTCACTCAGATCTCTGAATTTCATTATAAAAATATCTAGGTTTTTTTTTCTGGTGGTTATTCCATTCCATCAGGTAGCCATTATTGTATGTCTATTTTGTGCCATTAATGCAGGATTTGCCTCAGCAAAGACAGTTAGTGATATCTAGCTTCCAGAATGACAAAAAAAAACCAAGATTCATCAGGTTTTTGCCCTCTCCAGATGCAATAGTCTCAAATAATGAACAATAAAGGGAACAAAGGCTAAGCTAGAAGCCACAGGACCACTTTATTAATTCTTCAGACAAACATCCCCTTCCATATGATCCCCTGTGTTTTGACAGAACTACCCAGAAACATGTGCAAAGTTCCCTTACAATTGTCCATTAGCTCTCAAGTGAACAGCAAAAATCAGGCTAACTCTGGGGTACTCAGGTTACTGTTTATCCCACAAACACAGGGCTGTTGCAGGTTTCCTTGTATTTCCTTGTCTGCCTTAATTTACCTGTTGTGTCTTGCTGCAGGCTGCAAAACTGCTTGGAGCAGGGCACAGGTCTGTTCTGTGTTTAGACAACACCCAGTAAAAATTCACGCTGGGCCATAGATGTGTATCCAATGATAACAGTGACAATGAAGCTCTCTCTAAAGCATATTGCAGAACAAAAGGAATTCTTCTACTGAGCTTGGACTATACTTGGATTATATTCCTATTATAGTAGGTAGCAAACTTCACGGGAAAGACTCTGAGGGACTGAGTGCTCCTGCTTCTCTGCCTAGCATTGATGGCAAGTAAGCTGTGACTCCTTCAGGATTTGTGTTTGACTATTTCTACTCTTGAGGGACAGGATTCATTACAATTCTATCCAGGGGAAAACAACTGGAGATATATGAACATTCAGAAGTTCTTTGGCCTGGCAATACTGGGGCAGCAGATCAGCTCAGTCACCTTGCCTGAAACAATTTGTCCTTCCACCCAGCACACCAAAAGAGCCAATGACGTGTGGATGCTGAGCTAGCTATGGGCACCACTGCATGCAGGCACAACACTCATAGAAAAAAGACTATGGGGAGACCACATTTTCCACCACTTTGCATGAAATGGTATTCACCACACGAGGTGGTTCTAACACAGGCAACACCAGCCTGGTAAATCCACCTCTGGTAAGTAGCAAAACCATAGAACATATCACAGCATGACATCGGATGAACTTTATTTCCTTCACTCTGCAAACCTTAACTGCCTACTATTCTCTTTGAGATGTAGAATTTCCTCTCTCTCTCCAGCAACAGTGAGGACAACGGGTTAAAAAACTGTTGTTTGAGAGTTGTACTTCAACCAAACCTGGTGAAGAAAATGAAGACATAAAGTCACCTTATTAGGATACTTCAAAAGGCATTATAGAAAGAGCATCTCAATGAATGGAAATATGGCAGAATAGGATCCACGCTTACTGGGTGCCAGAAAGTACAATTACAAAACACAGTGCAATAGAAATTTAGTTGCAATGACGCTTGGAGTGCTTGTTTCACCACCTGCTTACAGGGAAATCCTTACACATCTTTCCTTTAAGCGCTTTACCTCCAGCATCCTGAATAATTTTATTGTCATTCTAGACATCTCTTCTGCTTTTGCTCCATTCTGTCTTTCCTAGCCTGACAATTTCTTAAGTCTGTGCCTTCTCTGTAACTATAAATAGTTACACAAAGGAGGGCTGTAATGGCCATTGCCCTGTCAGATAGAATAAAGATTACAGCTGATGGATAAGGAGAGGTTCGAACAGTAAAATTGTAGTAATGAGTCCACCCAGTAGCCTGCATTGTCTTAACTCGCTTGCCGCTTGGATCCTAACAGCCACCAGACCACCTGCTTTCTGTCACTGCAGCTCAGCTGTTGTTCACAAATTTCAGATGTTTGTGCCAGTAATTAAATTGTGCCAGCAAAGCACTATTAAATTTAGTTATTGCAGAAAGGAGCTAAAATAATTGATCAGATCTGAGTGGATCATCAATGTGTTTTTGAAATATAATGAAAATGAGAACTGGGTCAGCAGGAGGAAGAGGAGACATCAATTAAAAAATATATTCATAGTGGAGTCTCAAAAGCCATTAACATTGATTTCAATCCAGGACACAGGGCCTGGCTGGCAAAAAGCATGGAAGGATAATTAAAGATTTTTTTAAATCATTTTATTTTTTTCCTGTGGCAGTATACAATAACAGAGCTGCAAGAAGCGGAATTACATAGGATGCAATCACTCCAGAGAGCTATAAAGGGTTATGGGAAGCTATTGATGCTACTGCTTTTGTTTGGTCCCCTTTCCTATCTTCATTTGCATATTTAAGGTTGAATATTTGCTCATAATGGACATGAATGAAGGATTTGAGCTGGAATTCCTTTTGTCCCCTCAAGCTGCTCTTTCCACAGGTTTGCCATTGCCCTGAAGCATTGTGAGAGCTCCTGTTGCTGAAGACGACTGAGTCAGCCAGGTTCCTCACAGCTGGATCCTGTTCAGGTAGGGATGGTAACAGGTACTGGTTTGGATTACCTGTAGTGTGATGTTTGTAATATCTCCAGCATAGAGAATGTAACTATTCTATTCTTGAGTTAAATATTTGTCACTTACAAGTCATTCCAGTCCCATGGAGACTATAGATGACATAGAAGTACTTCTTCTATCTTCCAGCAAGTAAGCCTTAATCCTTGCTCTTTATTTTCAGGTCTACTTGGAATGACCCAGGCAGGATCCACTTATCAAGAAAAAAGCAGTTACAAAGCCGATAGGTGGTCACAAGAACTTCTTTGCAGATTTGATCCAAGAAGATTTTTGAGTCTGCTAACAGCAATCCTTCTGCCTGTGTCTGTGAAGGATTTTCAAAATTGCAGCTATACATATGCCAAGTCTAGTTTTTTCCAGTATGACTTGTGAATAAGAGTCAAGTCACATGATAAAAAATGGAACTAAGATTCAAACTCAATAAAAATGGAAAGCAATTATTTTTTCCTCCCCCCTCATGCTCTTGAATACATGGTTCTAACTCTGTTTTTGCATATTTGTTAGACCTTTTCTGATCTGATTCAACCTGTCAATCCTGCAGAACACTCTCCAGGCTCAAGGGGGTTTTTGTTTGTTTGGAAGGTTGGTGGTTTTTTTCAACTAATGAGCTGAGGTAGATCACAGAGGGGTCCAACAAATACCAGGCTCCCACAAGGCAAGCAGTGGGGAAGAGAGGCAGTACAATGCAGGGACTGGAGTAGAACCTTCTCTTTTTGGCAGCAGCATACAGTTACTTTGGTCCAGAGCTATAGGGTAACATATCCTTGAATATCCGTGACACTCTCATTTCTGACAACTTTCTTCCAAATAAATCAATTCCTTGCATAGTCGTGCTTGAATAGCTTGACTGAAAATTCTGTAAATACCTGCCAATACACTTCTGTTTTTATATTCAGTCTGCAACTTTTTTCCAAAAATGCATCTTTTACCATTTTTTATAACATTGCCTTTTTTTTTATCGAGTTTTTGGACAGTGCTTTCTGATGAGCTTGAGGTATCAGAGCAGTTTAATTATCTCTATGGGATATAGACATTCAATGGGAACACTGAGACCAATATTGTGATTCACTGAACATTATGTACATCCTCTGACTCTTTCTCCAGTGTACTGAGCTGTTCTGCTTAACAGTGGTTCCATGCATTTTCACCGCTATCATGCTCTGTCTCCTTCTCTGGAAATAGTTCTGAGAAGTCTGACTCCAGAATATTTACTTCATACTTCTAGAAATTTAGTAATCCCTAAAGAATAGCATATGCATCACTTAAGTCTTGTTTATATCCTACTTTAAGAGTCTAAGTGAACTTTAAGCCATTCATTGGCATTTGCTGGGCTGTCATTACAAGGTAACATTCACAAGGAAGGCAAGTTTTCATTAATCCTAAACTTACTGTGATCAGACTAGAAAAATCAGAGAAAGTAATTCTGTGTGTCCTCTGAATATGGCCTTGGTTGGCATGTTACTAGTCTGAACTCCACTAGTTAGTGGAAACCGGCTGTTCAAAGGCTCAGAGTATTCTATTCTCTACACAGGACAATACTTGAAAATCTTTTAGTGCTATACCAGGCACACAGGTTAGCTAGTCTACGTCTGCCGAATCAAGTTATCCATCAGAATCATAATAGCTTTCTTTTCTGAAAGCTGTGATTTACTTCATTCAGAGACAAATGTAATTTAAGACATTACTACCGCTTATGTTGGAACTAGTTATCAGAAGACTGCCACATCTTTATTAGATATGTTGTTGGTCTAAAACCTCAGACCTGGTGGTCAAACCTCTTCTGGGAATCACTTTCTTCCATTTGTTTTTCCCCATTGACTGCCACGATCAAGCCAAACATCATTTCAGAAACACTGCGAAACTCACAGCTCTTGCCAGATTGCTGCCTGTAGGTATGGGAATTGGAACTAGTTGTTGTATTTGTGTCTAGTTATTTCATATGAGCAGTGTAGTTGAAAAATCTATATATCCTGAGATTCACATTCAGGTCATTTAAAAGAAAACCAATTCAAATGCAGCAGTAGTTTTGCAAGACAAACATTCCCTGACATCTGCTTGGTGGATACATTTGCACCTTTATATTACTTAAAACATTTCCCTGTACACACATGAATCCTGCATCAGATGCCCACTCTATCAAGTTGGTTTAAAAAAATATTAGAAAAATGACCTAAGCTATTACACTGATATTCTTGCTCCTTTTTGTTAAATAAAAATTAAATGTGGTATCACTACTGTCTTTATCACGTTACAAGTCAGTCAGCTGGATGTTGTATGTAGCTGGTACACATTGTTAGGAAACAAAACTAATTGTCCATAAAATGGACAATTGCAGCATGAGTGGAGGTGGGAGAAAACTAGGGAGACAGATTTTCAAGAGAATACCACACTTCTGCTGTCACTTTGGAAATTAATTTTACCAGAATATGACTACGCATTTTAGCAAACGCACTTGACAAATAGCCCAACAATTGCTGTTTTACCATTATAGCCGAAGTCTCTTTAAAGCTAAACTCTTTGACAAAACAAAGCAGCATTTTGGTGTGGATTATGTGTACCTAATGTCATGGAGACTTCTGCACATCAATTGGAATTCAGCTCCTTTTGTTCACTGACATCTGCTTGCAGCACATTTTGGCATGATTCCTTTTCTTACATTTACGTTGGTCTTAGAAGAAGAACAGATGAGTAATCTTTGAAACCTCTGAAGAAAAACAAGTATGTTGATTGGTTTATATTATATTGTTTTGCTGTCTGAAAATTTGGGAAGTTAAAAGGAGTACTTTATTAAAAATTTCCTAAGTCTTAGTAGAATTGTTATCTTTTGATCAAAATCACAGGTTTAATTTAAAGCCTGTTGTGTTGGCTTCATAGTAATGACTTATTGGCTTAGTGAGCACCAGACTGTCTCCCAGACCAGCTATTGGAGAAGCCATTACATTTCTGTAAGTGTTTGCTTAGGTAAATAAATTCACTTTTAAACTCTTCTCAAGTGTTCCCTTGCACAGGCACAGAAATGATCTTGTGATGAATTTGGGAATAAGGCTGGAATGGAGGAAGTGGCACAGTAATATTTGTCTTTCACTACTTCTGAAAAGTAAAAATTCATGAAACCTCAGACTCAACGGTACACCATGAGATAACCTTTTGATCACAGGACTAAAATATTCTTCAGAGTTCAGATATAACCACATCGGGACAGAGCCAAGGTCAAATCAGATGCGCAAGAGTCAGTGTTAGAGAACAACAGAAAAAAAAAGGTTTAGGGGTTATGAGTAGTGAGGCCAGGCTTCATGGGCTGGAAAAAAAACCTGCACAACTCCTCACGTACCCTGATTATACACATGCACAACTAAGCATTGAACAAATCAACCTGAGGATATCAGCCATATTTGCAAGTGCAAGTCCCACGTGCACAGCTAGATTTGTTTGTTCAACATGTGTTGCTCTTAAAAGTGCAGATGCTAAAAAGGCAGTAGTTTCTATATCACAAAATGCCCAGAATATCTGTTTACTGTCTCCTAGACAGCACACTATCATAGGGAAACCACTAGGAAGGGTAGGTCAGAGACACAGTGGGCATAGCAAGGGAATTTGAAAAGCCACACCACATGGGTGGCCTTAAAGGTCTGGGAGGGTTTTATTGTTGTTTGGACCTATCCCTGTGCAAACTGCACCTGGACTCAGTAAAGAAGTTATGTTTGAAGATAGACTATATATTTTTCTGTTTCTTTCCTGTAGAATTCCAAGTTTCATTGATTTAACTACAGAGCCTCCCACAGGTTTCTCCGCTTCTTGGCAGCAAGCAAAATGCTGTCCACTGTCTTGTACTTCTCACACCTAAACACCAGTTCATATCCCCCTGTTTCCAGAGAAATCCCCAAGCCTCCCATTCATCTCAGACACTGGCTGCAAAATGTCTGCCTCGTTAGCACACTTCCAAACCTTGTGTTTGCCTCCCCTGCCTCCTCCCTCCACTCATTTGACACCAGCTTCTTCCCTATCCCTTCACATAATATCTTACCATCTGTAAGAGCTTTCCAGTATCTCTCTACCTCATCAACTCTCCATCTCTCTTCAGATCTCATCTGCAACATCTCTTCATTCCCCTGCCTGCACCTCTTAATTTCTTTCGCTCTCTTCCTCTCCATTATTTGCCTTTATCTCTCTTCAATATATTCTACAGGCAGCATCTTTCTGCCACTGTTTGTAATTTATACAATATAATATCCATGGTCTTGTATTATTCAAACATGTAAAACATTTTAGGATACAGTTCACACGAAAGTTGCTATGAAAAATAAAGTTACATTGCATTATTGATAGACTGTTAGGCTGAGCTTGTTCTGTAGCCATCTCTTTTCTTTTTCTTTTTCTTTTCTTTTTCTTTTTCTTTTTCTTTTTCTTTTTCTTTTCTTTTTCTTTTTCTTTTTCTTTTTCTTTTTCTTTTTCTTTTTCTTTTTCTTTTTCTTTTTCTTTTCTTTCTTTCCTTTTCCTTTTCCCTTTTCCTTTTCCTTTTTCTTTTCTTTTTCTTTTTTTTTTTCTTTTTCTTTTCCTTTTCCTTTTTCTTTTCTTTTCTTTTTCTTTTTCTTTTTCTTTTTCTTTTCTTTTTCTTTTTCTTTTTCTTTTTCTTTTTCTTTTTCTTTTTCTTTTTCCTTTTCCTTTTCCTTTCCCTTTCCCTTTCTCTTTCTCTTTCTTTCTCTTTCTCTTTCTCTTTCTCTTTCTCTTTCTCTTTCTCTTTCTCTTTCTCTTTCTCTTTCTCTTTCTCTTTCTCTTTCTCTTTCTCTTTCTCTTTCTCTTTCTCTCTTTCTCTTTCTCTTTCTCTTTCTCTTTCTCTTTCTCTTTCTCTTTCTCTCTCTTTCTCTTTCTCTTTCTTCCTTTTTTTTCTTTTATTTTTATTTTTTTCTCTTTCTCTATCTCTTTCCCTTTCCCTTTTTTCCTTTTCCTTTTCCTTTTCCTTACCAGAGGGTAGTGGTCAATGACTAAATGTCCAGATAGAGATCAGTGACAAGTGATGTCCCTCAGGTGTCTGTATGGGGACTGGTACTAGTTAATACCTTCAACAATTACATAGACAGTGGGATCGTGTGCACAGTCAGCAGATTTGCAGATGACACCCAGCTGAGTGATGTGGCTGACAGGCCTGAGGGACAGGATGTCATCCAGAGGGACCTGGACAAGCTTGAGAAGTGGGCCCATGTGAACCTCATGACGTTCAACAAGGCCAAGTGCAAGGTCTTGTACCTGTGTGGCATTTACCCCCAATATCAATACAGGTTGGGGAATGAAGACATTAAGAGCAGCCCTGCAGAGAAGGGCTTGGGGATACTGGTGGATGAAAGATTGGACATGAGCCGGCAATGTGCACTTGCAGCCCAGAAAGCCAATCATATCCTGGGCTGCATGAAAAGAAATATGGCTAGGAGGTCAAGGAAGGTGATTCTGCCCCTCTGCTCTGGTGAGACCCTACCTGAAGTAGTGTGTTCAGTTCTGGGATCCTCAGAACAGGAAAGATATGGGCCTGTTGGAGCAGGTCCAGAGAAGGGACACAAAAATTATCAGAGGGATGGATGGAACATCTATTCTATGAGGAAAGGCTGAGAGAGTTTGGTTTATTCAACCCGGGGAAGAAAAGGCTGTGGGGAGACCTTATTGCTGCCTTTTAGTACTTGAAGTGCCTTGTAAGAAAGATGGGGACAGAATTTTTAGCAGGGCCTGTTGCGATAGGACAAGGAGTAGTAATTTTAAACTGAAAGAGGGTAGATTTGCATTGGACATAAGTGTCACGGAGGCACCCCAAAGTTAGTTTAAGGGACAACAGGGTCCAAAACAACTTTTATTAAACCAGTGAGAAACAGGGTTTTAGCACTCCAAAACTGACTTAAATACAGGTTCGGATATCAGTTGAGGAAAATTATTAAGGGGCAGCAACTAATACAACAGGCAGTCCACAGAGTGCATTCATGTAGCTTCACCCAAAACAATGCCGGAGCCGTCTCTGAGTCCGGGAAGAGTACACACTTGCCTAAACATGGTGTGGGATTATTTTAAAGAGATACACGTACTCGTAGTGAGTACGGAAAGTGTACGCTCACGATTCTGTGAGGGTAAATTTATAATACACTCGCAATCCTGTGAGGGTTAATACACGTGCAAATGTGCACGGAAAGTTGCATGTGCTTATGTGGAAGCACGGGGGGAAAATACGTCCGTGATTATGCAAGGATTAATTTTACACGTGCTCATATTGAGCACGGAAAGTTACACATGCATATGTGCACAGAAAGTATAAATACACTCACAATCCTGCGAGGAGAAATTTTACTCACACACGTGGCAGCAAGGCAAGCAGAGTCTCCATCCCGGGGGGAGCAGCTCTCGGCGGCAGCATCTCCCTCATGCTCCGAGAGACCTGCGACAATGGGCAGAGTCTCAACGAGAGTCCTGTTTTTATATTGGCTGATCAGATCTGACTGTAGGCATTCCAGAAGCTTCTTTGCACCCCCACCCTGGCTATGTGGTGCTCCTGAAGCCTCCAAATAACCCCCACACTGGCCGCGGGTGCCCAGCGACTCACTGGCACCTCAGCACTCCCTTCTCCTAATGGCTCTGGCCAGGGTGCTCTGGGGCCAAACAAAAGAAGCTGTTAGCCTCAGACAGCAAAGAGAGAGGGAGATGTGTCTACTCCTTCCATGATGAAAGAGGGAGGGGGAGAGAGGGGTGTTTGCATCCTGCCACAATAAGGAAGGAATTTTTTACTATGAGGATAGTGAAACACTGGAACAGGTTGCCCAAAGAGGTGATAGATGCCCCATACCTGGAAACATCCAAGGCCAAGCCGGATGGGGCTTTGAGCAACCTGATCTAGTTGAAGATGTCATTGCTCATTCCAGGGGGGCTGGACTAGATGACCTTTGAAGGTGTTTTCCAAAACAAAATCTTTTATTACTGTGTGATTCTAGTCAAGAAAACTTAGTTGGTTCTTACTCCTCTAATGCTCCTCTACCTTTGGACTGCTAGAGCCCGTCACTTGCCCCGGAAATGTGTTTTATCCTAGTCCAGAGAATATACCTCCTATTATCTGAACAGTGGTGACTTCACATAGACAAATATGTGTGACTGGTAAGGTCCAAAAACGATGCTGTCCAGGCCACCTCAAAAAAAGGATGAAACTTTGGAGCAGAGGTCACCAAAATAAAATGAGAACAATAATTTAATGCAATTCTCACACTTTTATGGCCTCGGAGAATCAAAGTGCATAGTCACACTCCTGGATGTAGAGAATGAAGAAAGCAGTATGAGGCTGTGACAGTAAGATTTGTTAACTTGCAGATATACCAGCATCACAGACCTAATGTGAATGAGATAGCAGGTTGGGCTGCAAAAAAAAAAAAAAAAGCACTAAGGAAAGATGAGAAATACAAGTCTCTTCCTCATTCCTGAAGGTCATGTTTGGGAAGCACAGCAGAGGTGTTAGTGTCTCCAGACCACAACAGTCATTTGGTAGATTTCACATCCAGAGTACTGGCCAAAAACACCACAGTCACTTTGTTGCCCACAGCAGTGCCAGGTCTTTAATAAGCTGGCAAAGGGTCTTACAGAAAGGGAGAAAGTTCCAGGTGGAAATGAAACTTCGGAATGAATCTTGTCCTTCTGGTCAACTGAACAACCCAGCTGGATAATTACAAAGCAACAGCAAAGGCAGTCAGGCAGAATAATTTAAAATTATATCTTAAATTTATTCTTTTCATTTCCCATCCAATTCTTTCATCATGAATTGCATAAATATGAATATAAGTCATCAATTAGGGTAGAAGATCTTAAAAGTCTTTCATCAAATTCTCATTTTGAGTCTCCATTTTAATTTTGCCTTCCTGTTTCTCTCTCATGGGCTTTTTTTTTTTTTTTTTCCATTTTGCTTGCAATTACCTGCACAAAACTTCTTTATATGTTTAATTTACTTTATGATTACAGGTACATTCTCATACTTGCTGGTAATTACCACTGGAACAGAATGTGAATGGTATAGGTAACAATGGCATGTCTTAACAAAAGAGTCTGCATTTCTCTCCTTTCCCTGAAAAACAATGTACAGCTTTTCTCAAAGCTTCACAATGAAACAGGAGTAAGGTCACTTTAGTCTAGAGGCCAGTTGTTACTGTAGGTTGTAAGTCAGGTCCTCAGCTGAGGCAAGTCATTTTAACTTTGGGTTAGTGTGAGTTATAATGTCTGAAGTTCTGCTGCCCTATTTTTATGTACTGCCTTTCCTGTACTATTAATATTGCAGAATATTTTATGGATACTTTTATGTTCTGCAGGTAAATGAGATGTTCTGAGATGCTCAGGGAAACTAAAAAAAACAGAACAAAACAACAAACCCAAACCAAAGTTCCTCATCAAGGTAATATTTATAGATAGGAGAGTGTAGGAGTAAAGGGTAAAATGGCGAAATTGCAGCCAAAGAGAATATCTGAGCAAAATGTGGTCTGAGATTGATCGTTTCAATGTAAAGAAGATTAAGAGTTAGCTCACTATGAAAATTGTGTCTTCAGCCAAGGGATGGAGCAAACAGCCTGGTGGCTGCTAGAGAGCAGCATGAGAGGAGGCAGCAGGTAGGGAAATGGAGGGGAGAAGAAGTCTGATGTAAAGGAGTTCAGGATTTGTAGATCAAATACAAACTCATCTGAGGCAAATGAGAGACATCTCAGTATCTTGTCCAGTACTGGTTCCACATCTGGCAGAACTGCCCCATTTGCTACAGGCAGCAGGTGTCCTCACTGCAGTCAGTACTGGACTGCTGATATAGGAGGGGCCGAACTGAATTCCAGTTTAGAGGAACTGCCTTCAATAAAATCAGATGGGTTTTATTTGCCAGTTAGGTTATACATTTAACAAAGGAAAGAGCAGTAAGGGCAAATGATCTGGTATTTGCATCCAATGTTGCTTGGAATAAACCAAGAAAAGGTCCTTGCTTATACCTCCAGACAAAGCACAGCCTAATCAGTGCTACAATTTCTGAATTTGCATTTGAGGGCAACGAAGATAGATTTTTTTTAACAACCATGCATGAGAAGTTGTGATGCAACAAATAAGAAATCAGGCTACACAATGGCTTGTTACACATGAATTGCTGTGAGGACAAATTATTAGATGACATTTAACCTATCCTGACATTTTTTTTTTGCCCTTAGAACACCACATAATTAAATGTGAATTTATTCTGACAAGCCAGATGGTCCTGTGGTTACTGCACAGAAGTCATGACATACCAGATCTATCCCTGGCTCTGACACTTATCTGCTCTACGACCTTTGCAAATCACTTAACCTCTTCACATCTCCAAATTCCATTTTTAATACCAAAAGAATAATGTATTTTTCACTGTGCAATGGTTTTGTACAGTTCAGTACATTAAGATCACTATCTGTTGAACAGTTAATGAGAGGATAATGGACTTAAGTTTGTGGAACTACATAATCAACCGACATTACCTGGTCCACCTCTCCTGACTTAAATGGTCTCTGACCAATTCATACTGTCCAAGGATTTGCCTTATTTTGTTCTCTCATTTGTAGTCTGAATATTTCACTGGTTGCATTTTTTATTAAGGTCCCATTCTATTATAGTGTTGTTAATAAACTATTAACAAATGTATTAAAGTGTAATAAATTGTTATGAAGTCATAAAAATCAGTGACTTGCTCATTATCATTGCTAATGGATACCTCACATTTCAGTAATGTGATTCCAAGGTATTTTATTAAAAGTAGTTATTGCTATGTCAGTCTTTATCAGTAGCCTTCAAAATGGTTTAGAAAGTAACATACATTTTTTATACAAGTATAGGGGTTGAATTTTAATATGACTCTTTGACTAAAAAGATGGTCGTACTTCACACTTAACTTTTTTTAGTTAATACTTTGGATTAAATTTCAGATAAAGTAGATACAATGGAGGTTGGTTTTTTTTGTTGTTTGTTTGTTTGTTTGTTTGTTTTTAATCAGAGAGGAAACAAATATCTCATCTTTATAACGATTTTATTCCGAATTGCTCTCTATCTCAACCTTGAGAAAACAGTCGCAGTCTGAAAATAATCAAGAGCTGTATAAAAAAAAAAAAGACAAGCTTTAACTCTAGTAAAATACGGTTCTAGCAACTTTTCTCACCTATGTGCCTTTTTTTAATAGTAGTTAACCGAAAAATTTGAAATTAGAAGCAATTTTAATCTCTTCCCAACATTAAGGTTTTTTTATGAAATATTTCTACACCTTTGAAACCTATGGGGTTTTTTTCCCCTTCCATTTGTCAGAACTGAGAAAGCATCAAAACATACGCTTCCACGTTTCTCACGTTCTCCAAGAAATACCAAACTTACCAGAAAATTACAAAAATCTGTATTTAGTAACAAACTACTGTTACTATAGTCAACGTTTGCTGAACAACAGATGTGCAAAGTGACTGATTTTTATGGAAGGAAATCTGGACAAAAAGCAGTAACCATCACATGATACAAGTACAGCATTTGACTAAAAATTCTCTCCATTCCTTCATACTTCGCTTTCCCTGGAAACATGGACTCAGGGATATTCCTTAGGCTTATATAAATATAATCCTTTCAGTGAGACTTAATATACAAACATGTCTGAAAGAACTGAGAGACTTGTATCCTTCTTTACTCCTCCTCTCATCTTCATCTCCTACATTTGTATAATTTTTACATATTTTAGCATTCTGTTGCATATGTACAAATGACTCCTTTGATCTACAATCTTCGTCAAATGACCTAGCATCACTCCAGGAATAAATTAGTCCTTCAAGGTATTCTGTGTTAGTTTATCTGCAGCCCTTTCATTAAAGATGTTTAGACTGCAAAGCAGAGGCAACTACTGTTTTTCCCATGTTTTGCTGGTGTTGGAACTTTCATTTTTCAATTTCAAAAATAATAATTTACATATTTAATTATTTGCTTCTATAAACTTAACTTTCAATGCCATTGTGCCTACATCTGGAACTTGAGTTCTCTGAGGCATGCAATTAATTGTTAACACTTTTCTCTTAAACACTTTTTCTGTTGAGTTATTTACTTGCTATTAGATAATGGTGTTATGGATGTGTCTTTTGCATACCAAATAGCAAAACCAAAGTTGACACTTTCTGCAAATACTTCCTGCCTTCCCGGTGCTATGGATACTTCCCTCAACGTCTTTATTAACAAAGTCAGGTTTTAATATATTTTTTTAGACAAAGGAATGCAAAGTCTGAGTGAAATACATTACAGCATTGCTGATACATATAAGATACCTGCAGGAACATAGCTCAGTTTATACCATATTGGATTATAATTGGTTAGTGGAACTTAAACTTTATAGAAATTGACAGGGTCAGTATCAGATTAGATATTTCTATCAGAAATGTCTACTTCATCAAGTAGACAGATGGCTACAATTCTACAGGGGCCTCAAGATGTAAAATGGATATATTATATCCCCATGAATCCAGTTTTAACAGCCTGATATAAAACTCCTGGAAGGGAGTCTTTTCATTGGCACTACCAGGCTTTCAATCAACATGCTCACACCTCTAGAGAGTGTTCATTTACCCCGGACATACTACTAATGAGTCACTACACTAGATAACTGGCACTGAGCCCAGGCAGCAACATTTGGCTCTAGAACCAAATTTACTTCAGGCTGGCAGATGTGTAGATCTGGAGTTTTGACTCAGACTCCTACTTGAAATATTATTCCTTCTTATCTCTTAACTGCGATTTGCCTCACTGACCTTCAACAGCTATGCAATAGCACATGATTCTAGAAACTCTGAAATACTCCTCCTCACATGTGGCTTCTCCAACCCAACACCCACAGGGAGTCTCCCACCATTTCAGCAGTGTGGGCATTATTCAATGTTATGTTTTTTCACAGCATTCTCCTGGCCTCTCAAAAGTCTTTCTCAAAGGCGTGCCTTTTATGTTGTACTTTGTTAGAGTAACCATATGTTTTTGTTCCCTAACAACAGTGGCAACAACCCCACTTTCCCAGGGAAAGCGCCGACATTTGTGAAGAAGATGTGCTTTTGTGACCCTAGGTATGTTTTAGCAGGTACAAGAAGAGAGGGTCTTCCTAGGGCTCTGAATGCTGTTTGGTTATTCTACACAGTTCTGTATTGGAGCTGGTTGTAGGCTATATACACAGCATCCAGATTATTCGATCTGTTTATTAATATTAGAAGTTTCTCTGTTCAGTCATGTTTGCTTCTCTTGTCCTTCATGAATTTCACATGGATGCTTGACGCCTAGCTGTGGATCACTTGAACACCCATCCAAACATGAAAACTAGGATCTTTCTGTGAAAACGAAAGTGTTCAGTCTCCTATTTCCTATTTGTTTCACATTATTTGTCAATTGCAAAATGTTGACTAATTCAATCAGGGAGAAGAAACCTTGTCATGTGACTTAACTATTCACCCCCTGTGAGCAACGAACTATACGTAAATAGAGCCAACTTTGTATGGAGAAGCCATATGCTGAAATTTACTGCTAGGAATTACTTGATGAGAGCTGTGACTAACACGCACTTGCAGTTTGCTTCCCACACAGACCCAGGGGTAATATCAGTGGAATGAATACTTTCGACCAGCTTTTCTCATAGTATACCTAGGTTTACAATAATATTTTCTATGGAAAGTTTCTTTAGAAATCTCAAGTAGGAGGTATATAGACAGGTACAGATATGAATATAGTTGATATAGATACAGATAGGTATACACATGTTTTCTGTAACTCTGTAACAGAAAACATGTGTATCTATAACGTATTCAACCAGTTTTCTTGGTGGCTTTATTGCTGTGAAGATGTTAGTAAAATTCTATGAAAAATTTTGCAACAACATTCTGAACAAAGAAGACTAAACATGGTGATATCGCTGAAAAGGTTGTTTAAATTTTAAGTCCTCCTAGCAGAAACAACACTCTGGGATTAAAAATAAAGAGGTTGGTTTTGTTATGTTCTAAATTATATCTATGCAAAACAAAGGAATAAGAATGTGAATGAACTTCTCATGATTTGAAAATAAAACTGTTTATTTCTGTGTTTAGAAATGTACCTGAAAGTGAACCTTTGCTGCAAAACTAAAAAAATCAAGTGTCTTTTCCATGACTATGGATGAGAACCTGACCCTATATAAACCAACGACAATTTTGCACTTCACATTGACAGAGCCAGGATTTGACCCTCTGACTATAAAGTCATAAAAGTTCTTACAGGCTTGTAATATTATTGCTGTATGGCAAATTTTCTGCCTACCTGTAAAAACAAGAAAAAAAAAAGGGGGCAGAGGTAGGGAGGACGGAACCCCTCATGATTATTTTTAATTATTTTCTAGTAATTAAACTTTTTTTTTTTTTTTCCTCAGAACAGAATGCCCCCTCCCTTCACTTTAATTTCTGGGTATGTTTTGTATGTAGGCAGGAATCACCTCTCTCACAAATGACTTTCTGCATTGTGGACGCTGTTTCCCTCTCTGTATAGGAAGTAATAACATGGAAGCAAGTGCAAAAAAAAGGTTGACTTCTGTTGTCTGGTGCCAACATACAGAACTATCCTCACTTGTTATCTTTTGAAGATCTTGTAAGAATGTACTAAACTTGCAGCAGTACATCAATTTTCATTTTTATTAAATCTTCGAATATTTGTTCTTCTTTCTGATGGTTTGTGGTCACTTCAAATATATGGTGTTTTCTTTCTGCGTATTTAAAAGAGTTGAACTTTCATGAAGATGCAAAGTGAAAGAATTTTCAAAAGGGTAAATGTAAAGTCTCATTGTACAAGCCTGCATGTTAGCTATTATTTTCATGAGCCTGCATAAGATGTTTGGGTTTGGCAAAAATGTTCTCATAAATTGAAGTAACAGTGGAACAATTAAGAAGAATCTAAACCAGAATCAAATGTGTCTTAGGAAATATTTTGAACTTATATAAAATATTTTGTTTGGCAAGTATCCAGCACTTATTACAATCTTCTCAGACTGAAGGCCATGATTCTCTCTTCACTTATATCAGCACTAACTGAGAATAATTACCTTAAAATGCATTGAGCTGCCCTAGTACAAAGGCAGTGTAACTGGCATTGAAATCAAGCTCCATAGATTTATATTAATTCTTTGATAATAGAGTTGCTTGATCTTCTTTTAATTTCTAATTCTGTTTTCAGAGCTGGAAGAAAATGACCCAATGTGTTTCCTCAGACACACAGCTACAAGCTTCTTAAATTCATCTCCACTTCGGTACAAGCTTCAGAAGCTTTACCCTCATTCAGCAGAGAATTCTCAACATGGCCTTGGGAACATTCAGTATCTGCCTCAATTAAATTAGTCCTTTGGGAGATAAGTATCCAACATCTTAGAAGGGATTAAAACTTTTTTTTTTTTAAGAAAAAAATTTTATTGTCTATCGTAGTCCTTGTATAAGTTCACTTAACGGAGAGTTGCCTAGAGGCCACTTTGACACTTGACATTTTGTACAGGTGCTGATGCATTTTCTGGAATTCATGGGAAACTGCTGTGCATTTATAGAACATTTTCTTCCAGTCACAGCTGTGTATGTTCATATCATGAGTAATTATGCAGGCACAGGGGGTGTGTATAACATCTTTACTCCTTTTAAACAACAGTCCCTTTTCCAGTTCCCTCCCATTGTTTCCTCAGGAGGTGGCATGGAAGTTTCTGATAGCACATCTAATTAAGTAAAGCAGAGATTAGTTAAGACCTGTCTAGCTCCTTGAAATTAAGCACATCCCTCCTAGGGAAGAGACCACATATGTTTTTTTCTAGAGCTGGTAATGACTGCAATTTCTGATTCTTAAAAAACCTCCTGAATGCCTCTGCTCTGTGTGCAAAGGACAAGTTTGCTGGATTGATGTGAGATATATGGTGAGGATCAGTCACTCGAACAATGGCTGTTGATATTGTTTACTCAAATAATGACAAAGGAAGGCTTTTCAGAACAGATTTTAGGTGTATCATAGCTGGAGCCATCGGTTTCCAAACTGAGGCTATTATACCTGCTCTATGACCTAGAGCTGCTCTGGGGGTCTGGGCAGTAGTTTTCTTCCCTGGGAGGGTTGGCACCCACTCACCCCTACTACTGACAGTTCATCCATCAAGGGTATGTCACTGGGAGCTGCACTCCCCTAGGAGAACCTGTGGCTGGTTGAAGTATTTTCTTTTTTTTGCAGGTTGACTTCTGGACCTAGTAAATCACTGTTTATACCTCAACATTTTAAAAACACCTGCTGACACAGAAGGAGAAGGCCATAGGTTGTGAAGTTCTGTTTAGTAGTGTACTTTCAGCTTCACCACAGTGAGGGAAATTAAAGCAAAGATGATACCTCAGATAAGGAAACCATTTTCCTCTTCAGTAATCCAATACTCAGATTTTTCACTCACCTTGAGAGGCTATACCCTTTGGGTTTTAGCCAGAAGCAGAAGGGTTAGTGCTGATTAGATACAATTAGGCACTATTTTAGTCTGGACACTCTAGAATAAGTGCTCTATAGATTTTTTTTTTTTCTTTTAGCTTTTTTTTTTTTTTTTAATTTTTTTCTTGTTTTAAATCTGTGCGCTCCATGGGAGATGAGCAATAGGTAATCTAAAGCATTCCTAATCTATAGCTGTTCCAATGAGTGGGATCATTCTACTAGATAAGCATGGACTTCCACCAGGCTTTCTGACTAATAAGATCAGTAGGGATGACCTTATTGGCAGATGAAGAAGCATTGTTGTTAAGAATAGATTTTAACCTCTCTCCTTTACTCACCTAAGCTGTTACAATATCTGAAGTGTAAAGCAGTATGCTTTTAAGATGAATGAAGATAACACAAAGAAAATTTATCCAGAAATATCTGGCACACCTAGTAGCAGTTATAAACAGGGAAAGCAAGTCATTTATAAAAGTCAGAGTGTGAGTGTCCCATTACAGCTGCAACAATGCTCCAGTCATTGCGTCTTCACTCCTTCTTCCTTTCACCTTAAGGAGAAAGTTCATACTGTCTGCACTGCTTTCCCATGGGTATATTTCATTTCTTATGAATATCATAAAGGAACTTCAGACAAGGTCCAATCTCAGAAATGTCTACTGAAAAGTCAGGAGCAATTCAGAACTGGGAAAAATGTAGAAGTCCTTAAGCCATAAAATACATTTGCCATTAGAAGAAAAAAGAACCTATCCTTCCTCATACAGACAACTGAAGTTATATATGCATGTGTACAGATGCATAGAGAGATCCCACAATGATTTTATCCAAGGATCCCTCAATGCATACATTTGCCCCTCTCAAGCCATTATTAGAGAAATTTGATTTCAAATATAAACAATAGTTGAGTTGGTAAATCTCGTTTTTGATTTCCATTGAGTTGTAGTCATATTTAATCTTGAAGTGTGAAGTCTTTCTGAAAAACGAATGCAAGTGATTTTTTTTTTTATATTCAGACATATGCTGAAATAAGAATAATAAACGTGTTCTTTTTCATAAATCTATTTCACCATGGCAAAGAGCCATCTTCTGTGTGTGACATGATCACAAAGTTATTTCTCAGTTGTTATTGTCACTGATATCCAATTGAGAAATGTAAATCTGAAATAATTAAATGAAAAAAAAATATATGCTACATTAATCAACAATGCTGGTCTTTCAACTAGTTTAAGCACCATACACACCTATTTGCAGCTTCCACTGCATTTCTGTGAAGGAAGAGTCATAGTGGACAGTGCATTTTTAATTAAACAGCTGAGTCCCAAAAGGCAACCCCAGCTTTTTCAATAAAGAAGAATTTTGTATATTATGTTATTGTACATTGTCTACCATGACACATTGAGATCTGCTCCTGACACCTTAAAAAAGCCTTATTGTAGTCCTTAGTATTAAAATACCATTACTCTTTGTTATGTGTCAGACTGCATAAACTCTCTTCCACAAGATGTCTTGCCACCACAACCTTAGACACATGCTGCCAGAGGAGTCTTCTAAAACCCAAAAGCTCTACTGCTCAGATAACACCCAAATTTTTGCTTCACTCGTGCCTCAAGGTACAGAAAACTCATTTTTTGTGCCTCTGTTTTCCAGTTGCTTGTCCACAGTCCCCTGGAGATACTTTGGCTATTTCTAGGGAAGGTAGGAAGCTGAGAAAAACAAGTCTGTTCTCACTAGTCTTATGTTTGCAGATCCTTTAGGAATTTTTTTTTTTTCGGGTATTTAAAACACCAAAGTTTGAAAACTCCTGCTCTAGGATCTTACAGTCTAGACATTAGGCACTTGGCAGTGCATGGAGGGAAGAGAAATAACAAGTGGACTGAGGAAAAAAGTATGCAACTGGAAGTAAGATCCAGTAATTTATCACATTAGAAATGGACATGACAGACATCCTGTCAAAGGGGTTGTGTTTTATCTCATGAAAAAATATATGTAGTGTATTCTGTGTCTTTTTGAAAACATTGAATTCCTAATAAGGTTAGAATGTATAGTGACAAATTAGACTGTTGATTTTAGGCTAGGTTTTCCTCTTCTTTAAAAACAACTGGGTACTTGAATTAGCACCATTTACCCACTTTATTAGTATAGATTTCCCTGCCCTCTAGGATATAAGAAAAAACACATAAATTATTAGGAGTTTCAGGGTGAGGAGTGCTCCTTTCCTCATCCATAAGGGTGGACTTTTTACTGGAATTGCATATGCTGACATGGATGATGTTGTTATTGTTATTGCTGTTGTTATTGTTATTAATAACCTAAAAAGCAAACCATAATACTTAAGCAGAAAAATATCAACGGAGGGAAAATGTTTCATATGCCAGTGTATAAATAGATCTGGCAGAGAACATAACAATAGCTCTGCTGCTGCTCTCTCAGAGCTGGGCTGATCCTAATAAAAACAACGGGCAATTGTTTCTTGCTGTCTTTCACTGTAGATGAGAGGGAATCATTGTAATGACACCGCCTATTAAAAAGGATGGAACTCACCAAGGTAAACAATAATTATATGACAAAAAGAACAGACTGAGTAGGTTTGAACGTGTTCACAAATAAGTTGGCTCTGTTGGAAAGCAGTGGTGAGTTCTGTGTCTGCCCCCCAAATACTTACAAGGAAGCACAGAGTGTGCTATTACTGCAAGTGGATGCTGCCCTGTGCTGTGCTGTTAATCCCAGAATTACCAGTTTCTGTGGAGAATGTCTGTAGGAACCATATCCTTGCTTGATACACCAATACTTGAATGTTTTGATGTTGAATTGTCTTGCAGCTGCCACCTAAAGTTTGCATGGGCTGTCTAGCAATGGTAAACTTTAATAAAAGGCAGCACACCTGCACTAGCAAGAGCGGGGAAAAAATACAGTTGTTAGCACTAGTAACGATTTACCTGTTGACCATGATCCCCAGAGCAAATGTGATTCCATGCTTTACTATTTTGCTTTGCTATTTTGAGAGGATGCGTGTCCTAAAATCTTAAAATAAGGAGCAAATATCACTTACCTGGTTTCTCTGCCCTGTACAGTAGAGATGCCAATATTAGCTGTAATTACTGAACTCTGGCAGAATAAATTAACTCCTATTACCACAATTCTTTGAAACCATGCTTGAAGCTGCTTACTCTTGAGCATCTTTATCTCAGAAGCAAAAGGACCCTGGTCCTTTGTAGATCCAGAGAGGCATGAGGACCTCTAGACTCTGATGGTGCTATCAGTGACTTCTCTCAGCTAACGCAGTTAATTGAAGATGACCTCGGATCATGGAAGATGGGTGCTCAAGTAAAGGATGAACAGGTAAAAATACTACTCATCAAAGAGGTCTTCCAAACTCACTGCATTGAGGGAAGAGGTAGGATAATTCTTGTAACAGACAAAAGGGAATAAGTGTTCAGGACACAAAAAATAGGTCAGGTAAGAAAAATTCCACATCTATGTTCATCACACAGTATAAGAGAAACTGAACCTGCTCTGAGACCTCAGAAACAAAGCAGTTCAAAAGACGTCAGTTAGCTGATCACTGTAAAAATAAAGAGGGCAAACACACTTCACATTTAGCTTAAGCTAATGGGTATTCTCTTTCTCCTGGAAATTAATTGTATCAAAATAGAAACTGTTCTTGAGCTCTTTTCCTTTTTTTTTTTCTTTCTTTCTTTCTTTCTTTCTTTCTTTCTTTCTTTCTTTCTTTCTTTCTTTCTTTCTTTCTTTCTTTCTTTCTTTCTTTCTTTCTTTCTTTCTTTCTTTCTTTCTTTCTTTCTTTCTTTCTTTCTTTCTTTCTTTCTTTCTTTCTTTCTTTCTTTCTTTCTTTCTTTCTTTCTTTCTTTCTTTCTTTCTTTCTTTCTTTCTTTCTTTCTTTCTTTCTTTCTTTCTTTCTTTCTTTCTTTCTTTCTTTCTTTCTTTCTTTCTTTCTTTCTTTCTTTCTTTCTTTGTTGGGTATTAACTACCTATATCCTAAGAGTCATGAACAAAGATAAAATATTTTCATTTTGTGGTAATGACTCTGATTACACCATGCAGGGGAACATGCAACAGGCAGTATTTGTAGGATTTAGTGAAGACAAATATTTATCTTCCATAAAGGTGCTTTGGCTAAGCAGATCATATGCTCATTACACAAATCACATCTGGGTTCTGCTTCTCCATCTATCATTTTTCCTGTTGCAGAATCAAGAGTGCCAGCTTTGAGCTGTACCTTCTTACCTGTCAAAGACTGGAGTGCTAACATATCTAACTTTTTCCTCTGTCTTCTTTCTGAAAGACTGATTTCTTAGTTTCACAAATTGGTGTTTTGTCACAACTCTCAGAATGTAACACTTTTTTTCAGTGTTCTCCTCTTTACAGTGCAAAACAAAAACAAATTTTGAAACACTGGTGGACATCACCAAATGAAATTGGCATTCCCCAGCCAGCTCTAATTTCCACAGACTGTTACTTAGTCCTTTGTGAATTCATCTAAATGTGACTCCTTATGCAGCCATTACTCCATGAGCTGCCACACACTGTTAGTGTGTCCTCAAATGGCTTCAGTTCTTTTTACTGGACAAACAACAGTCAAATAATAACTATATTTTTGCTAGGTATTAAAAATGAAGTTCTATTAAGAATAAACAGGAAATAGTGAATCCAGTCACTCTCCTGCTCATGGTTACCTCTCCTGAAAAAACTCAGGTGTCCTATCCAAAGTCTGGACAACCTAAGCCCAGGAGTCTAAAGTACATCAGCAGATATCTAGAGATCAGAAGTTGTTCATGACAGTATGGGCACTATGGTTGGCCTAGTGTTGTGATTTAACCCGGGTAAGCAGCTAAGGACCACACAGTCACTTGCTCGTTCCCCCCACCAGTGGAATCGGGGAGAGAATCAGAAGGATGAAAGTGAGAAAATTTGTAGGTTGAGATAAAGACAGTTTAATATGTTAAATAAATAAATAAATGAATAAAGCTATGCAAAAAAACTAGCTGCTCTTCACCGGTCAACTGATACCCAACCAGTCCCCAAGGAACTATAGCACTGACAAACTTTCCCTCCTCTGTCAGTTTGTATTGCTGGGCATGACATCACATGGTATGGGGTATCTCTTTGGTCAGTTGGGGTCAACTGTCCCAGCTGTGTCCTCTGCCTTTTTCTTGCCCACCCCCAGCCTGCTCTGGCAGGGCACTGTGAAAGTAGAAAAGGCCTTGAAACTGTGTAAAGCACTGCTTGACGATAACAAAAACATCAGTGTGTTATCAAGACTCTTGTCATCACAAATTCAAAACATAGCAGCATACGAGCTTCTATAAGAAAATTAACTCTATCCTAGCCAAAACCAGTACAGCTAGCTACCAACAATATGGGCAGAAACTGAAGTTATCAGCAAAAAGCCCCAAATCATCTTGTCCATAAATACACACATTGGCTGAAACTTAATCTAGTGGTGTATAAATAGCCAGCAAGACTGAGCACAAAGAGTCAGTCTTCTTCTGGATTCTTGCTAGTCAATTTACACAGTTGCCTACTGACTAAACTATCCTCTATGAATCTTAGGTCTTCAACCTCTGCAGGAAGATCTAAATAGATGGCTCAGGGCTGTGAAGTCTACAAGTTAATGTGGTAAGAATCAGTTCATGTTGCAGGGCTAGACCTAGCTGCTTAGCCTTCAAAGGCCCAGAGGGTGGCTTGGGATGATGAAAAGAGAGTTTCTGTTCTCTTTCTTCTGCGTGTGTTTCCCTGTTCATTGATATGGCTTGGAAGTGCAGTGATTTTCATCTTTGTTCTCCAGCATGTTCTGTTTAGGCTCAGTTCACATAACAACTTGTAGTAAAAAATGAGACTGATACAAGAAACACTGTTCTAGGCATTGTCCTTTCCATAAAATCATGTTCAGTGTAGACCAGAAGTGGAAATCTCTGTCAGAAAGGGCCATTAGAGAATAACATGAAATCTGTAAAATGTGCTGATGTTCACAAATACATTAATATAGGAAAGACCCTGGTGGGGGGAGCTGGGGAAAAACAAAGAAAACAAACAAACAAACAAACCAAAACAAACCACCATACATCACAAATAAAAAAGTATGGTAATTCTCTGATGCCTTTTTTCTTTTATGTTAAAGAACAAGCCAAACCACATTATTTGTTGAATCAGAGACATGAGTAGTAGGAATAATATATTCAATGAAATAGATACACAGCTGGTTGTTGCTCTCTTAATAATTTGCACTTAGCACCTTTTCCACATGTACCTTTCCATGTGTGACTTGAAAGACTTTAATTAGCAATATTTCATAACACTCCTTTGAGGAAGATAATCACTGTAGTGATTTTGCAGATCAGAAAAGGAAGCAGAGATAGATTGTAGTCTATATTGTTGTTAACTGCTTGAATTTTTTAAGAAATAACTTGAAATACCGAAGTCCTGGTTCTCAGTGATAGCTCCTCTGCACAGAAGCCACACATATTAAACATTCAGCTGTTCAGCCAGAGTGGCCTTGTGTTTGCAGAACAAGTGTTGTATACATATACTTGAAGGAACTGTTTTGAAAACTGGCATTTAAGTGATTCATTAAAGAAATAATCCTGACTCCTGAATTTGTTCTTTAGTCCTTGTGGTCCAGTTGAGAACATAGCATCCCTATTCAGGAAAGCAACCAAAGATCTGTTAACCTTTAAACCAACGCTTCAGCTGAGACAAAGTTAATTTTCTTCCTAGTAGCTGGTACAATGCTGTGTTTTGAATTTAGAATGAGAACTATGTCGATAACCCACTGATGTTTCGGTTGTTGCTAAGTAGTCAAGGACTTTTCAGTTTCTCACACCAAGCCAGGTGCATAAGAAGCTGGGAGGGGGCATGGCCAGGACAGCTGACTCAAACTGGCCAAAGGGATATTCCATACGATATGATGTCATGCTCAGTATATAAATCTGGGGGAAGAAGACAGAAGGAGGGGTTGTTCAGAGTGATGGCTTTTGTCTTCCAAAGTAACAATCACACATGATGGAGCCCTGCTTTCTTGGAGATGGCTGAACATCAGCCTGCTGACGGAAAGTGGTAAGTGAGTGCCCTCTTTTGCTTTACTTGTATGTGTAGCTTTTGCTTTACCTGTTAATCTGTCTTTATTTCAACGCATAAATTTCCTCATTTTTCCAATTCTCTCCCCCATTTCACCAGGGAAAAACAAGCGAGTGGCTGTGCGAGCTGACTTAGAAGCTGGGCTTAAACCAGTTAATGAGCTGATGTTCTGATCACAACTTTGGGAATCATCATAGAACATTCCCAGGTGTTATCAATAAACAAGTTATCAACAAACACAGACCGTAGGTTTGTCTTTCATACAGAAATACGAATGAATAAAACTTCTCCCTTATGATTTACAAAAGTAGTCTTTTTACTTGGGTCAGTTGCTGTGCACAAATTCAGCTTTAATGGTAGCTATAATATTTCAAAAGCAGTCATGCAAAATTAAATAGATACAATCAATTAGAATAACACACCAGGCTAGGCAGTTCAGGTAGTCAGGTATGATTGTTCCCTGAAGAGACAAATTAGGAGCAGAATATTAACAATCTCAATATTTTATTAAGTTTACACCAGGGAGTGACTTTTTCTAATGGTTCTAAAAAACTTTGATGTGAATATTCCAAGTGGTTCATAATGGAGTGCAACTAGATTTACTTCATTGTGTTCGTCATTAATGTCAATGAATCTATCTATCTATTCTAGATGAAAAAAAAAACAAACCATACTTTCTTCTTTCTAGAGGGCTTATACAAAGTCCCACTACATTGTCTGTTGGCTCTAAAAGTGGTGCAAGAAGGAATTACCCTTAGGAAAGGCTATTCAGTTGTTGAAATGTGCATAGTACAGTGAGAAAGAGTACAAATTAGAGTAATTTGGTTATTCATGGTAGAAAATATGATGTGATGAAAAGACACTGTTTTGACTTAGCAGAAGTTCATGCTGATAACTTGGAAGGTGAAAGAACAGATGGAAAGAAGTAGTTTTTAGCTATTTCTCATTCTAAACATTCATACAGGAATCAGACAACAATGGATACAGGTATCCATTTCTGTGTAAGACTACCACACGTTGTGAGATATAGTCTTGCTGGTTCACCAAACAATATTAAAAGTATGCCTGCAGGATACATTTCTACATTTCTCCAGAGCTCATTCAGTTTGCTGGCTGAGCTTGACTATGGATGATTCATTGCCCTCAATAATAATCGCAGCAACGTAGAACTTCATCTGATACCTTTCTCTTTCTAATTTTAAACTTATTACAAAGACTGCTTATACTTGATTTAATACCAGATTGAGCTACAAAAGTATTGTCATGTCTCCTCAAGAGTCTCTTCCTCTCCACGCAAAGCAATTCAGCCAATGAGCTACTCCACAGATTTGTAAAAACACATAACTTTAGAATGTACATACTGCCAGTGGGTACATACATTCTATATTCGCTGTGTCAAACTGCATCAGGTAGTTCTATTGTTGCTTTCATTAATATTAGAATTATTAAACATATTCTGTTGTCAAGAAATTACCTAAAATAATAGAAAGAAGCAAAGAATATCTTCTTATTGTCATGTTTCATGGCCATGTATCACCCTTTCTAGATGGGAATAATGTTCAGTTTTCAAAAAAAGACAGAAGTAAATTCTCCAGGGTCCTTAGGAATATATTTAGATTTTTTTTTTTCCTGTAATGATAAGGAAAATGTGGAAAGAAAAAAAAAAAAAATGACAGGACTTTTAACTTTCATGGAATGATATTATTGACTATGGTTCAAAACAGCTCAGGAAAAAAAAAAATTAAGAGTAAAGGAATGAGCTATGGAATATGTGACAGTAACTGTTAATAATCTTATCTTGATTCTCAAATTGAAGTTTGAAAAACTGCAGCTATATAGGTGGTATGTCAGTGCAACTTCACTGCAGCTACTAGAAATAAGGAGGGGAAGACTGAGCAACTCCATTTGATGGACTTCAATTTTTTCTTTCAAAGAACAAACAGATAATAGAGGTATAATATACTAAAGACAGTAAGAGTTAAAATTTAGCACTCAACTTTTAGTAATAAAAGTGTTCACAAATTAGTTCTGACAAATGGACTTCATCAGCAGTTCGGTGCAGTAAATTGAGAAGAGGTTTGGTACTGGACTGGAAATGATAGAAAATGTGCAGAAAGATTAATACATTAGCAAGTTTGGTGGCTGGACAACAACACAGTGAATGAAGATCAGTGTTGACAAAGTGGTAGATGCTGGACAAAGCAAAAAATAAACATGCTGATATAATTTGCTGAAGTCTTTCTTTTATGAGTGATGTGTGTATAATTCCAGACAGATTAGCAAAGATATGTTCAGTGTTCAGCTAAGTAAATAAGGCAGAATGATCTTAGGCAATGAGGTTTACACTGATTTATGAATTAATATTAGGTAATCATATTCCAACATTATCACAGGCCATCTATCTAAGCAGTGTTGTTTCATCTGGAATAGTATGTATTATAAAATGGCTTTGTTTCAATAAAGGTACTGTTGAGGAGGATCAGAAAGGCAAAAAATATTGCCATGAAGCATGAAAAAACAGACACCCTTGACTGAACAGAGGGTGAAGAAAAAAATATGGAATTCTTACCAGTAAAGAGTAGGAATATAGGAAAGAATATGGAAAAAGTAAAGATCCAGTGAATAATTCCAATATGTGAACTTGCTGTTCCAAGATGGGAAATCACTGTTCTTGCTACATCAGGCAAAAAAGGAAAAAAAGTGGTGGAGGCCATTAGTTGAGGTAAGAGGCATCAAATTCAAAACTCATAAGAGAGAAAATACATTTTTCACAAACTCAATTGAGCTGTAAAACACATAATTGCACTGTAGTTCTCCAAGTCAAGGATGATGCTGAGCCTGAAGACTTCACAAGGTTCAAAGAAAAACAGGGCATTTCTAGACATACCAGCAATATCCTAAGTTATAGTAGCAAATGCTAGGATTAACAGTAGAAGAGACAAAAAAAAAAAAAAATCAAAATATTCAGGAGAATTTCTGCAGCTGTAATTCTCTGTGATAAGAAGACTTCTTGGAGGAGGCAGATTATCTCATGTCTAGGGGAGAAACTGCTTTGCTCCTTCTGTAGAAATACCTGGTTCTGGCCACTGTTGCAGAAAGACTGCTAAATTTGCCAGTCTACAGGTTGAGAATTCTTTACTTTCCTCATGCTGTGAGTCTGAGATACACAAAAACCTTCAAAAGAAATTCCAGCTGTGAAGGAGAGGAAGTGAAAAATGGAGAGACAATGAACATGGAACTCAGTTTAAAGAGCAAGGAAATAAAATGAAAGACCTATTTCTAAGGCCCTGTCTACAGAGGACAGTGGAGTGTAATGCAGAAACAGTCAGTAAGCCCTGCTCCATCAAAGAGTTAATTAGAGAATATTGTGCCCAATTGCAGAAGCACCTCTGTCTCTATTATGCTCAGGACTCCTGGCACTGTGGAGTGCAAATCTTCGGTGAGTGTGTGACTTGTGTCACTACCAGAAGGTGAAAGGAAACAATAAAAGAATGTGACATTGTTCCTGACTATAACGAGTGATGTCTGTCCCAGCACATATGATGAATGGAACTACTTTCACCCTGATTCAAATCAGCATCTCATTCAGCATAGTTAATGGAACTTTACTGTTAATTTCTGTTTTAAAATGAGTTTGTTGTTGTTCTTGTGTTGCTACTATTATGGTTTGAATTCTCATCCAGCTGTATGTATGTCCACCATGAAGTTAAACCTTTAAACAGGCAATGGTCTTCTGCAAGCATCACTGTTCTAGTAAATGGCAACAGGCAAAAAATACAACACTTTCAGGAGGAGAAAGACAGAGAAAATAAGCATCCCATGGGAAAATCCTCACTGGGAACCTAAGAGGTGTGGGTTCCAATCCTCTCTCCCCCCAAAAAACCTGCATTTATTTTCCTGTTTGTATTTTCTATTAGGATGGATCTGAACTGACTGCAAAAGAAGCTTGTTAAAAATAGTGTTCAGGAACTCCTATTTTAACAATCCTGTCTCTGGATTTATGGTTTTTGGATGGATTTCAAAAAAACATTCACTCCATATGTGTGCTTGAGTGAGTAGTATCAGTACTAGAGAGACTTTGAACAAGCCCTGTGACAGAATCAGAAGTATGAAGGGGAAGTGCCTACAGAGTTATGCTGCAGGAGAGCTTGGTTCGTGGGCTTGAAGCACTTAAAGAGCAGTCAGAGTCCTTGACTTCATGCCCAGTGAAGCAGAATTCTTGAGTCTGTTTGTAAAGTAATGTTTTTGGAAAAATATTTCCCACAGAACTGTAACCTTCTTTAAAACTCTTCACCAAACCAACACTTCAGCACTCATCTGGAGTCACTGGAGCTTTCCAAATGAAACTGCCAAGGGTCTAGCCATCCCGAGAAAAAATTGCATTTGAAATACCTCTTGGTCTTTCCCCAGTTAATCAAAATAAAAAGAAGTGCATGGCCTGCCTGACACCCACCTTCCTACGTCCACACACCATCCCTGTGTATAATGTGAATGAAGTGGACAGGTTTCCAGTGGCTGAGGCTCTTTGCAGAAAAGTTCCACTGACATGTTGCAATAACAACTATTTACATAGAGCCTGTACTGGAAGGAACTACTTGTAGTCCTGAGCTTCAGGTTACTGTGTTCTTCAGTCTATGTCGGAGCTTCTCTGCTACTTTTAAAGGACATGAGGAAATCTTCCTCATTTCTAGCCACTGACTCCAGCTTATGGGCACATGCACTGCACAGAAGCAGCCCCCTCCAGGCTGGCTGCAGGGAGTCATCTTCCAAGGAGCAAAGCACTAAAAATCCAGACATGGTCTCAAAGAACATCACACTAGATGTGCAGCTGGTTATTCCTTTGAGTTTGCCTAAACAGCTGCAAACACACATGAGAACAACTCTCATATGCGCAAAGTTGTGAGTGTGCATATGTAGGCAGACGGACACACGGACACGCCCAGCGACAGGCCGGCCGCTCTCCAGGGTGCTGCAGAAGGTGGCTGCGAGCTTCTCCGGTGGCTTCCGTGGCTCTGCTCATTGAAGGATTTTCCTATTTTCTCTCGATCAGAGAGACTTCAGACTATAAACCCTTGAGTTTCAGGTCAAGAAGGGTCTGTGCTTCTATGGTCAACATCAGGTAAAACTTTTATGTGGTAAATAACCCACTTCAGACACATGCATACAATTTAGAGAGGATTTTATTTAACTCTCTGCCTTTTAATAGCCTTGTGCCACAGCTATAAAACATAACTGGCTACAAACACAATCATACTACTGCTTGCCTCCTTGCTAGTGACTTTTAACTCCCATATCATATAAATTGATGCCATACACTTCCTTCTTGTTTTCTTTCTCCTGAAAGTCACTTTTCTGTCTGTACTCTGAAGTATGTCTGACAGCCTTGAATACATACTATACTGTCATTTTCATTAGCTGTCTTTCCACACCTGGAGGAAGGTGACACCCATTCTCAGCAAAAATATATTGTGTGGATTCTTCTGAAACTGTTTTTAGATCTGCCCACCTATATGCTTACTCACTCACCTGGGATGCTGCAACACTGGCAAAGAACAATTTTCACTATACAAAAACAACAACAACCAAACAAACAAAAAATCAGATCTGCAATGTATAGGACTTTATTGATAGGCAAACTAGTTATATATTTACATTTAAAAAGTGCCCCCCCCAGCTTTGCTGTGCCTAGCAGGATGCTCTTCCAGATACTATGTTTATCCTTAATGAAACAGTAGATTTGATTTTCCAGTTCGCCACCTAGCTGCTCTGCACGGGAGGGGATCAGTTTGGCTTTGAAAATTAGACTCTGAGCCCTGTCTAAACCTGCTGGGAATTTCCATTTTATGAGTATAGTCTGTTTCGAATAATCCTGAGTATGTCAGACTTTGAGGTTCGAAGGGGTCACAAAAACACCTTTGTCATGCCGGGGGAAAGTGAGGGAAAAGCTCAGAGATCTTCTCTTAGTTGGACAGTGCTCTATGTTTCTGGTGGATGAAAAAAACCCACCTCCTTGCTAGCTGTGCTGGTGGGCTCAGAGGTTTCAACTGAAAAGGAGAAACTGAGGTGCTCTCAGCTCCCTAGAACTAGCAAGATCCAAGTTGTGATATGTCAATGTCTCAGTGCCTTCCCCTGGCAGATCTAACTGTGCATTATAACAGTCCTGTGGATGCACTGCACTGGACAAAGTTCAGTGATTACATGCCCTTTTCTGTTAAAGGTTTGACTATCAGTTTATTTAACTCATTTAATTTCCGCTGGTAAGTGCATATTAGCAATTTATTTGCATGGAGTCTGGCTCGCCATTGCCTAGGTTTGGATTTGTTCCTTTCTTGCTGTCTGTGATCCGCACCATCAGGGTGATTTGCTGTTCCGTTATCCCATTCTCGCCAGCATTTTCCTGTCATCTGTCAAATGCCTGCCTCCCCCGTGTGCAAAATCATTAAAATCAGCTGTCCATTGCAATGCTGGAGGTAAACGAGCATGGAACCCCCAGAGAAGGCTAAATAGCAGCAGAGAAGCATGACTGGTGGTGGCTGGCACAGCCTGCAGCTGAGATGTGACAGGCGGGGACCCGGAGCAGCAGTCCCAGGGGCCTGTGCTGGTCCCTGCAGGGAGGGATGTGTCCAGCTCGGCTGGGTGAGGGCAACTGCTTTCCCATCTTACTTTGCACCTTATTTAGCAGCCCTATGCTGAATAACGGTTCTGTTCCTGCTTGGCCCATTTGCAGGAGTCTCTGCTTCCAAGGAGAGATTAGGGCTTCTCTCTGCTCTTCCTAGTCCCCGTTAGCCTAAAACCAGTAGCAAATACTCCAAGCAAAGAGGTCCCCTGAGTAACCGTGGCTCTTGGAGCTACTTCTTTCCCTTGGGAGGTGACTTGTCAGCCCATGGTAGGGACTGAGGAGTGAACCAGACCTCCAAAGGGAAATCAAGCATTTCGATTTGCAGAGCTGGCTGTCTCCTGGGATTGCTCTCTGAGTCGCCTGGGACAATGATCTGCTGGCCGGGGAAGTCAGTCACCTAAGCCATGACAAATGGGTTGGGAGGGAGCTGAGCCATTGGCATCCCCTCCACCAGGAACCTGCACGTCTAAGCATGCTCCCTCTCTTCTTCCCTCCTCCTAGGAAACAAGGCAAGTCAGAAACAACAAGCGAAGGGAGTCAGGCTGCTTTCCTTGATCATCCTTTTCCATCTGGGGATAGAAAGGAGACAGCAGAAAAGAAGCTCTCTTCTACCCTTGCTCCGGGTGGATATGAGTGCCACTGGGAAAGGGAAACTGGCAGTTTTGCCTGCACTCTTGTCCCTTCTTTATACCCCTCTTAATCTCAACCCTGTGGCAAAGGGGTGAAGCAGGCATAGAAGGGCGCTGAGGAGGCGGAAGTAGGTGCAATGGGAGCACGGGAACGACCTACCCAGCGTATTTTGTCCCCGGCTACTCCGTAGCCTACCTCGCCCTTGAAGCGACCTTGAGTCTCTGTAGATACCTCTGTGTCCCCCGGGGACGGGTGAGGGCTGAATCAGAGAGGGACTGCACCCTCCTGGGTATAACAGAAAAAGTCACCTTGGAAGTGGTACCCAGGGACACCCTTTCCCCGTTTCCACCCTTCGCCCACCCAACCTATGAAACCCTCGGGACAGGGTGCTCGTCCTGCCGGAGCACACGCCGACGGGGGAAGCAGCTGTGTGAGAGACGTGTATTTCTAAAGACAGTAAGTCTCACTAGAGATCACTCGGCACCACTGGATACGCGATTTCTTTTGGACTTCTTCTCGCTAAAAGTTGCTGTCTTTGCCTCCTCTCCCCGGGACTGTCTCTCGGTCCCTCTGCGCCAGGGGAAGATCATCATTAGCAAACACTCGCTTCCTCATGCGTTTTTTTGTTTTGTTTTGTTTTGTTTTGTTTTTCTTTCTGCGAGCGCAGGGCTGAGTGCTTTGTTCTGCGGTTTTACGGTGGATTTATCTCTACAGCTGTTTAGCACACTGTACTCCCCCGCCCTCCCTCCTCTTGCATGGGCGAGGGGGGGCGGAGGGGGGAAGGAATGCATTTTAAATGCATTTTAAATGTTTTAAGCTCAGGAGCAGCATTTTTTTTTCCCCTCAGGAGGTGTGTCTAACACGTAGGGCTCTAAAGAGAGGACCCGGCAATAACAGATGCTCTGTCAAACTTAAAAGGCTCTGCTTACCACGGAATCACCGGTGCCATCAAGATGTATCTGCTGAGATTGAGCCGGCTACGCGGGCTCAGGAAGGCAGGGCTGCGCACACGCGTTTTGGTGGGGGGAATCTCCGCTCTGCCCGAGAGGGCTGCAGACAAAGCAAGGTGAAGGTGGGGGGATCACAAGGCAGGGTTTTAAGCACCGACCTTTTATTTCCATGGGAGATCACCGAGGGCGATACATACGAAAAGGGAGATGCTCCCTTGCTTGAGTGAGGTTTGCAGGGCGGAGGATGCATCTCCAGCCGTCCGAGCTCTGCAGCTGTGAGACCACAGGGCGCCGAGCAGCGCGGCATCGGGGAGCCCTCTGCAGCTGAGCAGAGCCGCTCCGAGCTACGGCCCCAGCCCGGAGGCACCACCTGCCTTCGCTCCAGCCGTGAGAAGCAGCGAGCGGCTAGAAGCGGGGCCTGCCCTGAGACCTGTCGCCCTCTTCTGCGACAGAGGGAGGGACAGTCCCGAAGACGGCCGTGTGCTGCCAGGGTCCCCCCGCCCCGCTCCTCCCGATCCTCGCTTTGGGAAGGGCTGATTTGTGCTCGCGGTTATTGAACTCTAATTAATAATCCCTGGAGATCAACCTGCACAATTAAACACTCGCGACGTCGCTGAGAGGAAAAAAAAAAAAAAAAAAGCAAACCACAACAATAATAATAATAAGGGGAAGAAGAGGCGGGCATTGTCCTTTTTGAGGTTGCTGATGATTTTGACTAATGAATGTTGAAATACCTTAAGCATCAAGGTCTCTGAGATGGCCCGTGGGAGGTGCAGGGGGTGACCGGGCTGTCTCGTAAAGCACGAGGTGGCCACACTAGGGTGGTGGTTGTCCCTGCACCGGTGTGGCTGTGCCTGTGGCAGAGCAGCCCCTCAGGGCCACAGCTTGCTGATGGTTTGCTTCAAACCTCCCGGTGGCAAATCTCATCTGAGCTGCCTGACAGCTGTCTCCTAACTCTGCTGTGAAGTCCAGGAAAAATATTCAGTGAGACCTAAGAAACCAAGGGGCAGACATCAGGTTCCAGCTGACTTGGTGCTCCCGAAGATCTACAAATGATCCAACCCTTAAACCCTGCGAAAGTTGTTTCAGGCAGAGAAACACAGACACTGAAGCATGAGTACCTCCGCGATTCAGATATCCCCATCCCCAAATTAGCCCTGCCACCCAAGGCAGGGGAAATACTCACTCCAGGGCCAAGTAGAGTATTTCCAGAGTCCTGCTACCCTGAAAGCACATCACCTTCTTGGAAATAAATCCACCCTTGAGATCCTTCCAGGAGCAATAGCCAAATGTGTGCAAGTAGCATAGGTAGCTCCACTGCCTGGGGCAAGACCAGGCCAAAAAATACTTCCTGCAAAGTAAAGGGGTTTCGGAAGTGGAGAGGAGGGGAGTGGTTGGGCTGTGGCTTCTTTGGCCTTTCAAGAAGAAAGATAGGGCAGATGATGCAGGGCAGGAAGCAGCCAAAAGCCGGGGTCACCTCCATAAGGTGCACCTCTCTCTCCTCTTTGCTTATCACTTCCCCCTATTATTCTTCAGACAATAGATGAGATGGGCTCCCCTGTCCTGCTTCCCACCTCAGCAGCCCTGACTCCAAGGGAATAAGCATCACTTCAGACCACAAATCAATTCTGGTACAGGAGAGATGCAAACAAAGACAAAGCAAACTGAAAGATGTTTATATCTAGATTATTTCCATTTAACTGGCAAGTTCCCTTAAGCAAAGTAAATATTTCTCAGCCTAGTGACTATCAATTAAAGGGGAATGCTTGACACCCAAGAAGAATTAACTCTTGTTTGCAAAATGTATCTGTTTCCCCTAATTAATTTGTTATTGTGCTGGGGAAGCAGCTCTCCATGAATATCTCAGCACAATAATCAGTTTAAAAAACTAAACTGGATTTAGTGTAAAAACATTTTTCCACAGTGCACAGGGATTCTGATGACTGCAATAATCTAAAAGCAAGATCTCTTTCTCTCTTTCTCTTCCCTTGTGTCACTTGAGACTTACAGCTAATATAGAACTGCGAAAAAAGTACCCAGAAATAAAGAGAAGAGCGTTGCGCCGAAAGATGAGGAAGAGGTAATTGAAAAAAAAAAAAAAAATCAGTTCTGGTGTGCAGATTGTAGATAAAGACTTCTGATGAGGAAGAGGGGAGTGTCTGATGAGGAAGAGGGGAAAGTATGTTGAGATAACAAGAACCAGTAATTTCTATTCAGCAAAGCCACCAAATCAGAGACCAGTGCTGATCTTATTGGAGGAGAGCCTTCAACAGCAACTAATCCTGTCATATTGAAAGAAAATTGTAAATGTTCTCTGCAGAAATTGCCTGCCCATTGCAGCTAATCGAGCCCACTTCGCGCTCACACACACCCACACACCCCCCACCCCCCACCCCCGCAGGCGAGCAGCGAGCGGACCTGCAGCCGCAGCATCCCAGCAAGGACATTCACCCGAGATGCTCCCCTAGGCGCCCCGTTTCCCTCCCTCACCACCACCCCCACGGAGGTGGCAGGAGAAGTATGAATTATTACCAGCTCACTTAGGAGACCCAGCTTCTGCTATTTTTAATTTTTCCAGTTTTCTAGACCGTTAAGCCAGGTTTGATAGCAGTATTGCTCTACATTACTTTTTTTTTCTTTTCTTTTTTTTTTTTTTTTTTAAGCTCAACTTGGCTGAACAGAAGCAGAGGCTCCCAAGGGCCAAACCCACTGAGGGTGTGCGTGTGTATGTGTGAGCCTGTGCGTGTGGGAGGGAGAGTGTGAGCGAGGGAGAGACAAAAACTCCGTCAGCCCGGACGATGCCACCTCTTGTTTAAAGCTTCCAAACTGTTATTCTTTCCCCCCATTATCACGGTACCAAGTAATCTGTCTTTCCTCCACTCCACCCCCCCTCCCTCCTCTTGGAAGATATGGAAGAGAAAGATAAAGCGGCTGCCTCCGGGCTCTGACTGCGCGCAGCCCGCATGCTGCTGCCGCCAGAGCCGGAGCGACTCCACAGCTGCCGCTCGCCAACCAGCCGCTTGCAGCGGGATGAGATGCAACTTCTGGTGACTGGATCACAGGTAGGAAAGCCTGCGTTTTAACTGACGTTTCTTCTGTGATTTTTTTTTCCTTTCTTTTTTTTTTTTTTCTCCATTTTCTTTCTTGTCCTCCACCTACCTCTTCGCAGCACCTAGGATTTCATCCACTGCTGTCATAGGAAAGCTCCCGCCAAGAAAATAACGTCCAAGAAACGAGCTTACGTTTTACTTCCTGGCAGAAGGAGCAGAACAAAAACAGATAAACTTTTGCTGAAAGGGTTCATAGCAGTGCGGGTCACTGGGGAAAGGTAGGGAGAGGAGAGGAGGTAAAGCTATTGCCCCCAGCACAGAGCTTTCCTCTGTTGAGTTGCAGTTGTGTTATTAATCCCAGAATCGAGTATAGGATGGTATAGCGGTGAAGGAGAAACGCAGTAGACAGATTTAGAGAAATTGTCACATTTTCCAAGCGCTGTCCATGCGTTTTTTATGTAAACGCTGCATTCCGACACAGGGACATTTCCCGGACTACCCTTCCCAAATACCGCTGTGACACGTTTGTTGACAACTCCTGCAAAATGTCACCGGGACCCAGGAGCGGAGCCGTCCCCGGGGAGAGGAGCCTGCCCGCGGAGCTCTCTGGCTGGCGTGCGGGAGGGCAGACAGTGCGGGGGATATCCCTGCCTTGCCGAGGACCATGCAGAGACGCAGGGTACAAGAGGAGCAGGCTTCCGCTGTGTCAGTGCGGTCCCTTGCCCTTCAGCATCTCTCCTGAGTAGCCCGCGCTTACCCGGAGTCAGTGCCCGTCTCCGCTGCCTCAGGTCGTGCCTCGGGAAGGGGGAGAGTGGGCACGGGGCGCCGCCGGAGGCGGGGAAGGTGTGGGGTTTGCCCGGTTCATTTCCAACCCCACTTCCCTGGCTCCATGCCCCGGGGTCCCGTCCCCGGTGCGGTCAGGGAGCTGGGTGCGACGGGGGAGGATGCTCCAGGGCTGGGTCTGGCCGGCTCCGCTCCCCGGCAGGGTTGAGCCCGTCGCGGCCGTTTTAGCAGGTTCCTTTTCTTTCCTCCCGTGCCGCCGCCACGGGGTGCTTGTGGCCAGCAGGAGCCTTGAGAGGCAGTCCCGATCAGGCTGTGGGAGAAAAACTGCCTCCCAGAACAGCTCCGGAGCGCTGAGGTCCAGATGCCCCCGCCGACTCCAGCCATTTCGGAGGCTGTGGAGGGTTAAAGTGCTTATCCTCAGGCAAAAGCCGAGACCCCCATCTCTCCTGCAAGGGCCACTGTTCACTTCGCTCATTCCTACTGCTCTGGTCCCTCTCCGTGCTTGCGGCTTCCCCGCAGCTGCCCAAGTGCCCGGGTGATGCCCCGCTGGGGCTGGAACCGGCAACACCGGCCTCTCGACTCTACTCGTCTCCTCACAAGGCAGCCAGGCCGGAGGGCCTTGCCCTAGCCGGTGAGGAGCTCCCGGAGGGCGGCTTTGCCTGCCACAGCACGGCCCGCTTCCAGCTCCGAGGGGAGGCTGCCAGGGCTTCTAACTCATTTTCACGGGCCTAGGGTTGAGTCCTTACCCCTTCACTGTGGAAGGGACAAAGGACTCCTCCCTCCTCACCTGTAAGATTGTTTTTTCCTACTATTTTCACACACTAAAGTTTCTTTAGGGAAAGGAGAGGTACTTTTTTTTCAGCTGGAAGAGGACACTGAGAAGGGGGCTAATTCTTGTTGCAAATCTGGCCAGAATAACACCTCTCCCCATTTTTATGTTTCGATCAGAATGTTTGCATATATTGGCTTGTCTTTGTCCCTTAAGGAAAATCTTCCCTTTGTAGAAGGGAAAAAGGCAAGGGGAAAAAAAAAAAAAGGCCAACCTCTGGTTCTCAGTCTGCTCTTGAAGTTTTTGGGAAAAAAAAACGAAACAAAACAAAACGACTGACAATGAACAAGGTTAATATGGGAGATCAGAAGTACGTGCACTATCTGCTTTTATGGTATTGCATTGCCTACAATTGCAGCCCCTGTCTAAATACACACCAGCCTTGATCGTGTGGTTTATGACACCAGCCACTCTTGGTGACTTGCCTATAAACTGCATAAAGCAACACAAAATACGTTTCCTCTCTCCTTTAGACTCTTTTCAATTATAACTTGGGTCTAACTTCCCGTTTGCAGGACCCCTGGACTGCAAAAGCAGCTGTTCTGCTTTTGCTTCAGGAGAGCAAGAAGTGCAGTGGACTTGCTGAGTTGGCAAGCATGTGCCCCACTGAGTTGCCCTCTCTGCTCCTACCCACAGCCCCCAGTGATTTTTACACTGCAGTCTGATCAGGAAAAGGACTTGTTATATGGGGAGGGGACTCTAGGATGTCTCCCAGTTGCTTTGGAGGGAGACCAAAATAGTAAAATGAGAAGTCATGCTCTTCTCGTATCTAAAATCAAGATTTTAAGTAATATTCTGTACCCAAAAGGTTGCAACTCTGTATCTGTGCAGACGCCTGCATCACATATGGTCAGGAGTGTCCTCAGGAGGTGGAAGGGGCAGCAATGTGCTGTGCCATTGCCTGGGAGGGAGACCAAAACACAGAAAGGGGGAAACCAAGGCCACTAGTGAAAAACAGCATCTGTGAATAAAAGCATATTTTTTTTACCTGCATGTTGAGGCCAGTGCTCCACTGTCATTTTGTTATTCACCTCTGGGATGACTCCCTGTGTGTGTTCTGGGGCTCTCAGTTTCTCTAAGTTCTAGTACCTTTCAGCCCATTGCATGTCTAACTTGATAGTCTTTTGAGGACATCTGTTATGAAATCCCACATTGTTGTTGATATAGTCACAGGCTGTTACTCTGCCCCATTCCTATAACCCAGTCACCCGCTCACCCAGACTTTATCTTCTCCACTACTATCATGACCTACATGCAAACGACTTATTTTCTGGTCCCGTTTCCATAGCAATGCAGCCTGGGGAACTCAGACAAACCGGTAATAATGAGGCGGATTCCCTTTCAGTGAAATCAAGACCTCTTTGAAAGTTGAGTTCAATTCGAGGGAAAGTGGGGATCCGCGGAGAGTTTTATCTCCAGCCCGAAGCCCAGATCTCCACGCCCTCTAGTGCCAGAGGCAGGTAAGGGAGCGCGTCCCCAGGCACAAGGGATGCGAGACTTGATATCAAATTACAGGAGAGAGAGAAACAAACGATATGAGATAAGGGCATTTCTCCCAGTGTCTGTTTGCAACCAGCTCTTACCTCTTCTGAATCCCAAGGTTCAAAAAAATCCAAGACAACTGAGGTTCAGCTGATCCTGGTTCAGTCACCGAAATGCTAAATCTGCAGGTCCTATGGGGTGGGTTTAACTACTAAGGAATAGGTAGGAAGAAATTGAAGCTGACAAGCCCAGTCGGTATCTAGACATCTATTCACAGTTTTTGGATTTCTATGGCTTTGAGCTTCTCAGCTTGCAGCAACTTACAGAGATATGAAGCAACTTCTCAGAGATATGAAGGCACGGAAGAGGATTACTCACTTGTGAAAATGCTGCCTTGACCTTCTATGGGCTCTTTGGGTGGACAACAGTAATCAGGCTAAGAAAAGCTGAAGGGGCTTAGATCCAGCTCATAAGAATGACAGGGATAACTTTTTCACAAATGCTTGTAGCCTTAAATCTTCAAAAGCTTAAATTGCATGGTAGCATTTCAAGTCTTGTTAAATCTGAGCCTGGATTCCCATCTCTAAGAACTGGGCTTCACAAAGGATTGAGCACTGAGAACTACTGTAACTAAATGAGACAGTTAGCACACTCCCCAGACACTACCCTACCCTTATTTTCCAGTTCTGATATTTTGGCAAAGACAGGTCTCCATTTTGCCAGGGTCTCCATGGTATGCCCTGGGTTGGAACTGCCCAAAAGATGTAGAGTTATCTACTTGCTTGTCCTCGTCTCACCAGCTGAACACCAACCATCTCTGTGCCTAGCAGATTGCATTCCCTAGACCTCTGTACCAAGATGAGTGGGGATTACTTAGTGACTTATCTCACTGCTTTACTACATCTCCCTGATACAAGTGGGCAGAATTAAAAGATAAGACCACCTCTGAAGTTGTATTAAGAGGCTGCATCCCTTTTCTAGGGGCCCTGAACTTGTTTCTATGTAAAAATGCTTTAGGCTGTGGAGCTGACTGTCATTTTGGACCATCTGTCCTGCTTTTAAAGCTGTGTCATTACCTACATCTATCACTGTCTTTTCCCTGTGGAGAGAGATACCTATCAGCAGGTATTCCAAAGAGACATCTCTCGTATAACATGATTTTAATTCCCAAGAGGATGGGACAGCGTGAAGTGAGTTTCATCTCATTTCCATCAAGCATTTCCTAAAGAATGCTTGCCAGTGAGACTAAGATATACAATCAGATTTCAGCAGTCCACATGCTTCATGTGTTCATTTTTAAGAATATGATAAGGATAAAATGAAACAGACCATCATTTTAGGGCCAGCTGTTTTGCTGAGAGCCTTCTGCATGTTTATTTTTTTGGACAGGATGATCCTCTGATCCCTGTCTTTCCAGTATCTCTTTTGACTCCATAGGCTAGATTCTGATCTTAATTACATTCTTTCAAATCAAGGGTGACTCCACCAACCTTAATTACTTCTGGTTTATTCTAGTGCAATTGAGCTCAGAATTTGACTTTCATAGAAACATAGTAAGTGTTGTAATTAGAATATGCCAGGGTTTTGACAACTGTTCATGGAACAGCTCTGTTTCATCAGTCTCTGCTGAAAGGGATATACAATGTGATAATGGGCATTGGGAATAGCATGGGGCACCTCTGGCTGTGATGACAATAAAGATCTCTATGAGACACCACAACACAAATAGGTGAGAAATTCTGTAAACCAACATTTCCCAGGGTTTTCCTCAAGCACTTAGATAAGCTCTGAGTAAACTGTAGGCAGGTGTGGGGTTTTTTAGGCTTTTTTTTTTTTTTTGAGAAAGAAGTAGAACAGACAAAAATATCTTCATAGATCCTTCTTCTGAATCACTGGGAAAATTAGCATTGGAAATCAAGGAGACAAAATAAACCTCATCATTTAAAATAATTCTCTGCTTAGTAATTTCTCTGGGTCAGGATTTTCAGGTAGTCTGTATATGTAAAGCTGTCTTGATTTTGGTGGAGATAGGATGACCTGCAGATTCTGGGTATCAGACCTTTCATTTTTATAATCCATTCCAGCATGTGAGAAATAAAAATTAGCAAAATCTGTCCATGGGAAACAATAAATTTCTGGTACAACCTGTAACATTTTCATAGATTCGTGTGAAATATTCTCTTGGCTTTGCAATGAATTACTGATGTCTATTTTATAGTCATTTATCTCATATTTAGTCAATTGGAAAGCAGAATGGTCATATATTGAAAATGATTCACAAATTTGTTCATGAGTAATGGCAACAAGCTCATTCCACTATGATTTCTGAGGTTGTTTAGTGCAAGCTGGTGACCAATGATTTATTCATGAAAATATTCATACATCTCAAAAGTTTCATGAACATTAGCATGAATAATTAACGGAAATTGTGTTATTTGTTATCATTACTCATTATTTTCCTATTCAAAAAGGCATCAGTCATCCAGTTAAAGAACATTAGAACATAATGTTTGCAACATTGGATCAGGCAGGTCTTTTATCTTGTCCAGTATTGTGTCTCTATCACTGTCCCTTGCCACAGGCTTCAGAGGCAGGTGCAGGGAATGCTTCCCTAGAAAAAGACACTGCCATCAAGTAAAATGTTTTAATACCCACCAACTTGTGTTTGCTCACTTCCCAGAGACCATTTCCAAATGAAAACACATACCTGCCTTACTCACCAGATGGAAACCTCTAGCAATTCTAGACAAACTGCAGATATATTTACTCACTGGCCAGATAAACAGCTAGTCTGGTTTTGCCTCCCAGTAAGTTCACTACCTTAGCAGTAGCACGTAGCAGTGAGTTTAGTAGGTTAATTACATATTTTCTTGGGAAAACCACACTCCAGGCAACCTTTGATCTATTTAAATTAGTTGTCTTTTAATGTTATTGCTACCTCTATGTTATATGACGAGAAAAGCCCAACAGGAGCACCCAGTTCATTGTATAGGTCCCATTCATTTACTCAACCATGAACCCTCTCGTTCTTTTCTTCTCTCAGACAGTGCCAGGGTTCCCAGTTGCTTTGCGTGTCTTAAAAGCTACTAATTATTCTATCTCCTTTTTTTTTTGTGATGGATTGACCAATGTGGACACTGTTTTCCAGGCGAGGACTACTGGATTATACAATAAAACTGTTTTTATTTTAACACCTTTTACTCCTTCTGTGCACTAATTCAAATTTTGTTTTGTTTGTTGGGTTTGAGGTTTTTTCTGACCACTGCTGTAATTGAGCAGAATTTGCAACTGGTTTGTCCACAGTGATGCCAATAACCTTCTTGAGTAGTCACAGCATCCAGGAAGGTTTCTAAATATTTCACTCCACCTGTGATTCGTCTGCATCAGCCAACACTTATTTCTATTTATGATCCAAATTCTGGGTTCACCCAACTTAATTAGCATACTCGGAAATATTTCAATCCTAATTCACTTTTTCCAACAGTAATAATTTTGGTTAAGAAATTATACATGGTATATAATCTTGGATAACCCAACTGTTAGTCTTTTACAGTGAAAAATGATAATCTACCTGTAGTTCTCACTTTCTTTCTCTTAAACAGTTTTCAGCTTGTAATAATAAGCTAGTTATTCTATGATGACTTCAATTCTTCAGAAAAAAAAAAGTTTAAGAACTTAACGATCTATACAAATATCCCTATATAAACATAGGCGTATCATGTTATTTTTCTTGGTCTGTTAGTTTGATGCTTCAAAGAATATATAGAAGAGACAACATTTCTTTGAAAGAACCTATGATTCTTTTTTTCTCTCCTGTATGTGATGCTTGTTTTTGTTAGTTTCAATCAATTTACTTGGATGTGAAATAAGACTTCTCATTACGTAGTACCTAAGATCAATCCAGTGCCTGTCCTATAGATAGGAATGCTAGCTGCTACCCTCCAGTCCTGTAACGTATCTGACTTCAGTGATGACATACATATTTTTTTCTATTAGCACAGTCACTTCATTTTCAAATGCTTTCCAAACCCTTGCATGTATAACGAGAAGGTTCTTCTGACATGCTGCTGTTTAGTTTATCAGTTCGTTCCAGTGTTTCCTCTTTCAATGTTTCACATTCTGACAGCTCATGTCCTTTGTTATCTTGAAAAAAAAAATAGGTCTAATGTGGACATTGGCACAGCATCATTTGTGGGCAAGATTTACCCAAATGACTCATTCAGAAACCAAATTAATCATTCAGAACCTTTGCAAAGACCTTGTGCTCATTAACTATGCCCATTTTCCCCTGGATGTGCAGCAAATTCCACTGGTTGCCTCCTAAACTGGGTGAATTTAAGACCTCTCAGAAATGTCCCCCCTCTGCCCTCCCCACCAAGCTCTTGTCATTTAACGCATCCTTGGCCCTTTTCATTTACAGCTGACATTTTGTTTGTGTTTTATTGTAATTTCCCTCCCTCAGCCATGGACTTCACCAGAACTAGTGTCATTTCCTGAAAGCTGGTTGCTTGGCTCAAACAACCTCTTGGACCTTAACATTTCATGATACCTTTTTTTTTTTTCCCTATCTTGCCTTTCATTTTGCTTTCTGCATGACTTCACTGGATCAGAAACTGTCTGTTAATGTACCAGTTGTTTTGATTCTATGGATTTTACTTTCTCTTTCAGTCTTCGCTTTTGTTTTTTCCCGTTTTCTTTCTTCCTCCAGTACTTTTTAAGCTGTTCACTTATTATTACCATTTTTAACCTCACTGTCTTAATGTAATAATAAGAGTCCATTACTATTCAGTGGCCTGACTGTATCCTTTCTTTAGCTACTTAAGACTAAGTTAAGAACACATACTGTTATGTTCCCGTTATTCTAGAAATCATTTTCATACTTAAACCCTAGATGGCAACAAGGACCACACAGCTGCTCAATCAGTCCCCTGAAGTGGGATGGAGGAGAGACTTGGAAAGGGTGAAAAACCTCATGGGTTGAGATAAGAACAGCAAAGGAAGATATAATAATAATAATAACAACAACAACAATTATAGTAAGAATAGACTATACAAAACAAGTGATGCACAATCTAATTGCTCAACACCTGCAACACCAAGAGCCCACATGTTCCTGAGCAGAGGTATTTGAACCCCCATCAAATGTCAGGCATGATGTCATATGGTAAGGGATACTTATTTGGTCAGCTCAGATCAGCTGTCCTGGCTTTGCTCCCTCCCAGCTTCTTGTGCACCTGGCAGAGCATGGGAAGCTGAAAAGTCCTTGACTACCCTGCAACAGCCAAAACACTGATGTATTATCAACATTCTTCTAATACTAAATCTAAAACACAACATCATATAAGCTCTTAGAAAATGAACTTTACCGCAGACAAAACCAGGATAATCACCTAGAAATTGGGATTTTTTTGTCCATTTGTACCAGTTGGCCTACCAATGTGCAGGTAATCATCACCCATGATTACTGTTTTATTAGATTTAGATACCTCTTTGATCTTTCTCCATATAATCCATTGACTATCCCAGACATTTCCTGGACTAAGTGAGCTAATGCTTTGTGCAGGCATCAGGATTTAATTAAAGAAGGATATTTTTATGCTTAGCACACTGGACTGAGACCAAGGAGATCATGGGTAAGCTCCTGACCATGCCACCAAACTCCTGCTTGATCTTTGACTCATACCTATGGCCTGACACATAACCTCCTGAGGTCAGTGACAAACTTGTTACCTTTGGGTAGGCTTTGGCTCAGCATCCTGAGGTGGGGAGGGTAAGTCTTTGTTTTATGACAGTGTTGTGAGGATTCACTTGCTGCATTTGTCAGGTCTTGAGGTTCAGTTGTGGTGCTGTTACATTGAAATGGGAGCCGATAGACTTCATCCACAGTGGTTTTCTTTGCACTGGGGTGCTGAAAATCGAACCTTTAGGAGCTGACTATCAGGAAGAACAGATGCTAAGAGAAAATGTTCAGCATCCCTCCAAAAAAAGGTACTGAAGCTCCTAACTGCTCCAGATCTTGAAAAAACAGAAAAAAATAGCTAACGAAGTCAGTTTTATAAAGAAGAGAGTATATCTCATAATCTGGTTTTATTTGAAAAAATGAAAGAAGAGAGAAATAAACTGAAGGTAATGTTTAATGACTGGATTTAGGTCTGGGGCTTTACTCAGTTCTGTGTGTTTTCAGCTTAACCAATGTTAAGTAGGGGTAAAATTGCCAAAGTAAGATTTACAATACCGTGACCTTGCTCGGATCATGCACTATATCAGAATTTTTCACAAAAAATGATAAGGATCTACTGATCCTCCTGCTCCCCCCTACCCCAACACAGATTTCTCATGTAAAGCAGAATTAGTGAACTTTAAGAGCAGGATGCATGGATGGAACAATGTCCATATGTGGACAGAGAAGGTCCTCCATCATCACCTAGGGTCCTCATGTTATAGTTACTGTGGTAGATTAAGTGTATTGCTTCACACTTCAATTGATATCAAGGCCCTATGATATATTAAAAATGTTTGCTTCTGAGACCCACTTTCCTATGTGCCAACAGCATTCTACCATGGTGGGAAATTCAGTTTACTCCATTTTAAACACAACATTGCGTGACGATAAATTAATGTATGTCTGAAAAATGAAGGCAGATGAGGACCGGTGGTGGAAACCTTGAAGAGGGTCCTAGTATGGACCAAACATACAGACAATTTGCTCCTTACTGGACTTCAGAACTGTTGCTCAATACGTATGTTGAGAGAAGACTGGCTTTTAGGGGAAGGGGACTACCTAGGGAGATGTCCTCTCTGCTGTTGCTTTCTGTCCTTAGGCTAAGCTGCAAACTTATCCCCTGATCTGTTACTGGCATCTTTCACCCACACTAATTTGACGTTTCTAGCAGTGTATTCTCTGCTGATGAAAGCTGTCAGAACATGAGTGACAAGAAAGGAGAGGCCATCACCAAAGTGCTATATTTAACCTGGCAATGTCATGGCTTCTCTGGTTTGACCTTGAGCCCTAGCAGTGAGGATATAAATGGGGCATCTTAGTGGTGAAGTTTCTTCCTTTAGCCAAACACAGAAGGATCTTAAAGATAAGGAAAAGCAGGGAATAATAAAAGTAATACCAGTTACTCTTCTGCTTTTGACATGTGTGATAGCCAGCACACTCATCTGTCACTAGAAGGAAAGAATACATGAAGGGCTCACTGTTAAATGCTCATTAAAAATGTCCGTTTGATTTCTGCAAGTCATTTTCACAATCTTATCCACTGGGAATAAATGCAGAGATCTTTATTGAGAGGTTATGACATCAGAAGTAGTTCTCTACGAGGAATATCCTACTGTTATTAATCATTTTGCAATGTGATTCAGTAAAGGAAAAATACCCCAAAGTGTACAATTGGGAAGGAGCAAGGAAGGAAAAGGAAAGATGAAGAAAACATCTGGTCTATTTCATCTGAAGAAAGCTTGTGACTCTCTCTCTTCATTTCTTCAGCAAAGATTGAGACTGTATACCTCCTCCTTGGAAGCACAGGGGAATGCAAAATATCTGGTTTCAAAAAACCCAGATAACTCAAGTATTGTCATTCTTTCAAATGACAAATTTGACAATTAATATTCCACATTATTGCTTTTAATGCCTCTTAAAAATCAAAATGGGGTGTGGAAGTGACACATTGAAAAGATAAGGTGCAATTTTCTTGTGATTTCTTTCAGAATATAGTGACCAGGGCTGAATTCCTAGTTTCACCACAGATTGCTGAGGTGGTCTTGGACAAACTCAGTAACCTCCTGTACCTCAGCTTCTAACATGGAAATTGTATAAAACAGTATTTGCATTCTCACGTGCTTTGTCTGCCCTTCTGCTTTAGATTTTCAAATGTTTGGCAGCACTCCTGTTATAGCTACACAGAAGAAACTTACCTAAATGTGGGCATCCATAGAAAGAAATGGATGATACAGTATCTTTCAAATATTCACTTGCTTTTTATTCCATCTGAAAATTAGCTTATAGCATGGACCTGGCATTTCTCTACTTTAGAAAGTAATAGCCTTTCCATTCACCCCTGGATGTTGCTGGTACAGACAGCTATACATGAGATTACTCTCAGCAGTGTCTATTTGGAGCAGGTCTGTGATAGATCTCCGTAAGCCCTGAGAGTGGTTCTGCCCATGCTAGTGCTGCAAGGGTACAGAGGAACTGGTAAATGTACACAGGAAGGTGACAAAGGTGGTGAGAATTACCTGCCTTCCAGAAAGGATATGTTCAATAGATAAGGGTTCATCATCCTGGAAGTGATATGATTTATGAGGAACCTTGAAGAGAAGGGAAAGGTGACAGGGGGCTATTACATCGTTTTCACAACATCTGACTCAGAGGTCTCAGGTGGATATTAACAGGCATAAATTTAAAAAGTCACTGAGTGGTTGAGATGTGACACTTAGTACCCTACAATGTTTTGCTGATTCCAAAGATATAAATGATTAAAAAAATGACCAAATTAGACAGAATATTGCAAGAATAACACTACCAAAAGCTTTGTGGTGCAAATAAAGCCACATGGAAATCCCCACATCACCAACCTAAGAAATGTATGCTGGTATGGTATCACCATGTGCCCATTACCTCTGCTGCTATTTGAGGGAGGTCAATGGGCAAACTGGCTTTAGGGAGAGTTGTGCTTGCACTCAGAGCCTCATTTGGAGTCACCAGGGTAGCTGTCGTCTTTCAAGAATGCTCAAGCTGTATTACTTTTGCTGCTCACCAGAAATTTGTTGTCCTTCATGGCTAGGTGCTTATCAAAGCACAAGACACCTTGGAAAGCTATTTAATTAACTCCTGACTCTCCAGAAAGACTTCCTATAATTATATTCAAAGATTCTTTGTTTTATTTGTTCAATGTAACAATCAGAGAATTTTAATGCACATGTGATTTCCAGGCAGATCTCCATGCCAGCCACAGCGTGTGCTTTCCTGCCCCACTGCCTGTAACTCTCATATAACAGCCTGAGATAAGCTCCTTGCAGACACACTTATTTTTCAGCTTAATGCTTTTGTGTTCCCTTTATAGGTGTTCCCTTTATAAGGGAACAGTGAGTTGAAAAAAGGAAAATGTGATCACAGCTCTGCCATTAGTATCTCTTCTAATTCTGTCTTCTGCTTTCAACAAGTTAACTGGAACAAGCAGCCTATACATGCAAAAAATGAGGAAGGATGTGACAGACATTGAGAGATCTTTACATGCCTGTAAACCTGACAGGAGGAAGCCTCCCTTGGCACTTGCATGTATACAATTCTTAGCTCATTAGGGCAGACCTACCCCTCTTAAATGACAAAAGACAGATGATTCCATCTTCTTGTTTTTCACTTGAAAGCTCCAAAATCACAACCTTCTCAAAGCTCTGTATCATTTCATGTGCTGGGTCAGGATTTGGACAATAGTGTTTTAACTAGTGAGTCCTAGAAAAAAGAAATGAACTTTTACAGAATAGAAAACTAAAGCTGAACTTGTGATGAAGGAGATACTTCTTGAAGATGATCTCTGCTTTTCTGATGTCTTTTATGTCTGTAAACGGTGGTACATGTGTTGTTGGAAAGCTCTCTAGGTCAGATTTTCCTGTTATGACCATGGTCTCATGAGAAGCACATCATCATTCTTTCATCTATGCAAGGTTGCTCTGTTCTGCAGCTACACACCATTTTAAAGGCAAGAACTTAAAGCTGAGTTGAAAAGCTTTGAAATGAGCAGAAGTCAAGCTTTCTGTTTATTAAGAAACCCACACAAAAGCAGTGTTGAAATTACATTTCCAAGCTCATAATAGCTGAGGCCCCCACATTTTCTACTGAGCAACTGTGAAAATGATTTCTGGGTGCTTTGCTTGCTTAAAAATCGAGATATTAGTGTGTGTTCTTGACAACGGCTTTGGAAATCCAAGTAGGTACAATATTTTTACCTCTAAGCCAAAATCTTTAATAAGCAAAGCCAAATAAATCTTGAGGAAAATGTGGGCTTAGTTCAATTCAATCTGGAACCTAATTTCCCTGCTACCCACAAGGCTCTAAAGATCTGCAGCTCTTCTTGCACTACAATTCAAAGCTATTTTATATACATACAGATGACTGCAAAATACTGAAGGAGAACCAAGGCCATAGAAGACAAATTAGCAATGCATTTTTTTTTTTTTTTTCTGGAGACAGTGTTTGTGGGTTTCAGAAACCAGTGGTCACCTTTGCAGGTAGGTGATATAACATTATGGCAGGTCCTTTGTTTGACTTTTTCTTTTGACAAATATTTCAGTGGAATTCTGAAAAAAGGATGACGAAAAAAAGCTAAGTCTGGAGACATACATCCTTGCTTTGCCAGAGCTGACTAGAGAAGACACTGTTCCCAGCTGTTTAGCAGTTTAGCACTGCCTTTTACCTATAAGTTATCAGTTCCCATTTTCTATCATGAGATCTGATTTTTTTTACTTTTTCCAATCCGTTTCAGTCATTTGGTGATTTTCTCAACGTATTTGGTGATGCGAACGTAAGCTAAAGAATCTAAACCATTACATGTTACTCTAATAGAAATTCCCTCCCACTATGGCTTCTTTGCACAAGACAGTCTCACTTGCGTGAAGATTTATTAGTGGACTCCGTAGATGATGGCCTACATTGTCCCTAACTGTCAAAACCTGGGGAAAAAATAAACCAGGGAAAAATAAAGCAAAGAGGAGATACTGAAGGGAAAGGGAAAGCTTTCCTTTCTGCACTCAGCTGGAAAGAGAAGCAACCAGGGTCTCCAGACCTCTCCTGGACATCCCCTGCTGTGAATCAGCTGGTTCTGCCCATAATACTCTTCCCACAGTAGCTATATAGTTTCCACCAGGACATGCTCAAACCCTTAGCTGGTTGTCACTGCTTATCATTACAGCTGATTGGAGCATGCATTGATTAGGGCAAGTGGCTGCATGGCCAGTTGCTTGTGTGCACATGAACTTTATTCTGTTCCTTGCATGAATCCAAAGATATAACCAAAAGATGATGGAAGTAAAAGGCTGGTTCTCTTGCTGGTGGCAATCACTGCCCATGAGAACCCACCACATGTGCAAGGCTGTAAGAACAAGAGCATAAGAACAAAAACACAGGAGCAGTGAGGGTAAAACACTGCCCCAGGAGCTCTGAAAATATAACCCCAGCAGCCTGGATGGGAGGGTACAGACCTGTGATGGAAAGACAGGCTGCGAAGTTGCAGAGAGAAGGTCCTTAGCCACACAAACCAGTAACAGCAGTATTTTTGTGGTATGGAAGACGAAACAAGGTGATATAGTGGCACACACATAGTTGCACTGACAAGCATCCCATCTCTTCAGCCTACTGTGCTCTGCCATGAAGCCAGTTCCTGCACGGCAGCATTAAGAAGTAATTATTACCCTTTACTGTGTAATGATTAGTTATTGCACAGGCCACGTAGAAGACTTCTTCAGTCGTCATGCCAACTCTCTCCTCTATCCTGGTTTAACCCACTCTACTCTGCTGCAACAATCAGCCATGGGATGTATGTGGGGGCATTCAGGATGCATGCATCCCATTCTGATTTCACTGCATCCCAGACACTAAAAGAGTAAACAGTCTCACGTAGTGTGTACAGGCACAGGGATTTTTAAAGACTATTATTTCTTGGTCAGCCTGAGCCTCTCTGTCGTGATCTGAGGGGATTAATATGTACCCCAAGTGCCAGACCTCATGGTGCTCTATGGTGAACCCCACTGAGTGCATAAAGTGCAGCCTCAGAAGGAGCCTAATCCAGACCTTGTCAGCTGGCAGCACATCTCCTCTGATACCAGGGCTTGGCAAGCTGGGGCTTCACGGATGTTTAGGAGATATGCATGAAAGGAGGGGGAGAGGTGCTAATACAAGGCAGCATCTCACAGAGAACCCAGATCCACTTATTTGCTCCAGTAGTAGCCAAGTTGTCTTTCTAGTTGCTCTGAGTTCTGCTGCTGCTAGGATCTTACCCTGGCTGCTGGTCTTTTTGGTGAGGAGAATTGTTTAGCTAGAAAGTGAGAACATCACTGCTTTTGCTTTCAAGTGATGGGTACATCCCAGTGGGGAGAAGTGAGGAGGGCTGCCTGTTGTTTGCTCTCCCACTGTTCCTTGAATTCTGATGTGAATTGCACAGCAGGAAAAATGAGAGCTGGTCTTTGCTTAGATAAGCATTCTCCAAGCAGATTTAAAAAATAATGACATAACTTTTGTGTTCCTATAAAAAATGATGTACATGCCATCCCAGCTCTAGGTTCAGTCCTGCATGCTGAAGGGTACAGGACCAGACCCTTTGTAGCTATCTCAACTCATGAATAGCTGGGATTTGCTAAAATACACATATTTAATAGATTTTTTTTTTTGCTTCTCTTTGCAATTAGTACCTACAGCCCCCCAAGTGGAAAAGAAAAATATATATGCAAAAAACGTCCATATTCTCCACAGCAGAGCTGAACATGTCATGCAATTGCTCTTACTGTTATTTATACATAGATGATTATGCTATCTGCCACACAGTGAGGAATTAAGAGCTTAATTGGAGAAGGAACCTGAGAATCAAATAATTAGTTTCTTGGTGTTTCTGTAAAAAATAGCTTTTGCCAATGTTGTTCCACTTTTTTTTTTTTTTTTTAATAATCTGTCAGTTCTGTAATTAAACACATAACCAAAGGGAGCAATATTTCTCTGCAAACAAATAGAAGTTTATTATTTTATGGAAAGCAGCACTCTGGTAACCAGAGCTGATGTGAGACAGTGAGCAAAGGACAGGGAGAGGAGATGTGAGGAGAGAGGAAAGTTTATGGTTTTGGTCTGTATCTAGTGCATGGAAAACAGAGCAGTCTTCCATTCAGTTTCTTTCTTGCTTGTTACTCTCTCTTCCATACATCTCTCCCTTCCACCATGCACTTCTTATCATTCTTCCAAAAGAGACAGTCCTCACAGTCATCAAATGACATCATCTGCTGTTTAAGTCTTTGAGTCAATGGGTTACATGATCACCCCAAAAGCCCCAGTCACACACAGTGGTACTGATTTTCTCAATTTAGCACATCCATTGTAGGAGAACATTGCTGTTCTGGACAGTTTGCAATCTGTCTTTTCTGTGGGGTTGTCTGTTTTTTATCTCTGACCTCTCCGTCTAAGGAGGAGAAGGCAGGACACAAAAAATTGTCCAGCTATAGGTAGAGAATAGATGTGGGACAAAACCACATAATTATCTTCTATTCCAGCCAGCTGCCCTTCCCACTCAGATTTGCTCATGTGGTTGTTACAAGCTTGTACCATTCTCCAGGGTAATGGTGAAGACATTTGTTTGCAAGCAAGTCATCTGATCAGGCTGACGTGCTGCAGAACAATGCCAATACAAATGGTTATTATGGGGACATAATTAATAGGTTTCTATAAAGGAAAATGGCTGTAAATGGTTGATTGCCATGGACCTGAAAGATGTGAGAAAGTTTTTTAGCTTTCCAATAGCCTGAAAGACAGTTGTGTGAAGATGGACTTTTCTGAGAACAGACATTCCCTCAGTCCCAAGTGACTGGACACTGGTCTCATCAAACAGCTGATGCTCTCTTTTGCTTTCAAATCACTGAAAATACAATGACCTATGCTTAACAATCTGCTAATTGGCATTAATTTGTCCATTGGATATTTCCCCCCTATATTTTGAATTGTCCATCTGCAAGTGTGCTGGCTAAGCTTAGCAGTCTGATTAATAGTTCCAATAATTATGTCAAGGCCAAGAGATTCTTCTAAGTTTTTCATGTTCAGCACTGAGAATTCGGTATTTTTTTCCTTGTGATTGTTTGCTTAATTCATGTGACATTGCTTCATACCTCTGATTTAATGACCTGATATTTATAAGCAGAAGCTGAAGGTGCTCCAGATAGTGGGACTGACAAATAAAGTGGCCAACAGCCGTTCCTTTTTGCTCTAAGGAGGGCTCAAGAGCAGCATAGCTGAGGGAACAGATACAAAACTTGAAACATCTTGGAGAAAAGACAAAACCAGATAGGCGGGCTGTTCAGCACACTGTATTTATCATTCCTCTTCCCACATTGGACAATTATTGTGAATCTCTGGTGGCTGACTCCATACCTCAGCTTCTTCTCAATGGTGGATCTTTTGGTTCAATATCTCTGAACATAATGCTGATATGTTACAGTTTAAGGCTAGTGGAGGCATTATTTTGCATCATTCACTTGCCTTTTTGAAGGGAAAGGTGTCTTTAAAGGGGCAATACTAGAAACTACCTTAGGGGACATTTTCATTTCATTTCACTAGGACTGCTCTCACACAGGATAGAAACTGTGCTGCATCTCCTCCACCCTGCCAGTAGCACAAGGTTCAGGCCACTCCAAAAGTAAAAATGTGGCTGTCTGTGTGCATCCCAAGGGAAAGTGTGTGATCCCAAGACAGCTCTGGCTTCCCTGGGAAGTTAATTTGTGTATTGTAGTTTCCTTCACTTCAGCATCTGGTTGCTCTATCACCTCATTTTTTGACTGCCTTGGACCTGCAAAGCAAGCAAAGGGACTCCAGTCTTATGACATTTCTGCTGCTTTAGCACTGCCTTTTTTGTATACCACCTGCTGACTCTTCTGCTCACTCTAGGACAGATGCTACTGCTCTTTTATTCACTTTGAGTAGTACGTACGTACGCTACGTACTGTGAGTGATGATCCTCAGGTCTGGCACAAAATACCAAGAGAGTGAAATGGTATCCAGTCTGAGCAAAGACTGCAAAATCTTTCATAATCTTTCTCACCCACATTTTTTAGCATCTCTTCTCCCACACATACAAACTGTTCATAGATGCTGAAAATACAGGGCAGTACATTTGAAAATGTTTGCAAGGGATATTTTGTTACGTGATTTTCACACTGCTAGGTGGCAGACTATGGGCAATTACTGAAATAAGCAATGTAATATTTTTTAAGAAGCATTGGTCAGTCACATGGCAATAAACATCAGGTCCGGGTTTAGTGGTTGTTATGCCTTCTACGATTAAAATTATTGGTGGTATCAGTTCTTATGTGTCTGGTTTTACATTGATTACCAAGTCAATGTTCAAAGAGGTATCCTTCCACTTTAGAAAATATGGCTGATTGATGAGCAAAGTGTGAGATTTTCTCTTGAAGCATGAAAAATAAATAATTATAATAATAATAATAATTATTATATGTCAGCATGTATAATTACTCTACACTTGGGCAGGGACATCAGTGATGTCTGCCTACATGGAGAATCTTATGCTTCAAAAATGTCTCAGATTGATCAAAAAGAGCATGGGATATGCACAGGGCATCAGGGACCTGTAAACAGTTAGAGAAGTGTCTCAGCATGGTTAGAGAAAATCTATCTGAGATGTTACTTCTAAAAAGTCTGTTCCTCATTTAGTGCTCTTTGTTAGAGAAGCAGAGCTTATAAAAATCCATTTCTCTACATCAGAGTAAATGAAGGCAAAGTGAAGAATGTATGGCATCTGTCTAGTCTCATGTTGATGCCAAGGAGACCTGAACCCTCGTTCCCTGACTCTGAATTCAGCACCGTGCTCTTATTATTGGATCATCATTTCACATGGAGCTTTATTTTCCTTTTCCTTTTCCTTTTCCTTTTCCTTTTCCTTTTCCTTTTCCTTTTCCTTTTCCTTTTCCTTTTCCTTTTCCTTTTCCTTTTCCTTTTCCTTTTCCTTTTCCTTTTCCTTTTCCTTTTCCTTTTCCTTTTCCTTTTCCTTTTCCTTTTCCTTTTCCTTTTCCTTTTCCTTTTCCTTTTCCTTTTCTTTTTCTCCCTTTTCCTTCTTCCTTTTTCCTTTTTTCTTTTTTCTTTTTCCTTTTTTCTTTTTCCTTTTTCTTTTCTTTTTTAATTTTTTTTTTTAGGGGGGTGGGAGGTGGGGATGGGCTAGGTGGTGTTTGTTCACATCAGACAAGACTGAAGGAAAAATATTATGTATAACTACGGGGTGACACAGGCTAAAACAGCACCCATCAGCATTGTTTAATCTCTGATATTACTCTCACTCACCCTCGTGTCAATGCTACCTCTCCCTCCACCTTGAATACTGAACTCCTTCCTCTGGCAGGATGTACCATAGACAGAGCAATATAAATCAAAGCCTAGAATCAGGAAAATTGGAATAGATTGGAAATGTCAGTTTCTCAAGTAGGAAAAGAGAGAAACAAGACCACAAGAGATCAGAAGAGTGATTGCAGCTTCATTATGAGGGCCGTCGTACCATCAAAACAGGTTATTGCTTGTCACAAGTTGTTTTTATTTTCCAGCTCCTGACTGATGCAGAGCTTGATCTGAAATAAGTGCCATCTATCCACTTACTTTATAAATCTCTTTGCTGTACTCACATTTAATGTTTACGAGTCTCAACATTTTCAAGTAAAATACAATTTTATGCTTGTGGTGCCTTTATTGTAAAGCAGCAGAAGAGAGGTTGAGGGCTGCATAAGTGTTCTTACTGGTTCATGTTGAGGTGAAACTGTGAGGGAACGAACTCAGACATGTCAAAATGCAAGATAAACTGTGGTGGGACTTCCATGCAGTGCACTCTCAATGTAAACCTCTTCCTTAATCTGTGTCAGGTTCAGACATTAGCAAAAAGTCCTATGAGAGGTCAAAATACCCCTGTACTCCTCAATTTTTAAAGATGTTTTTCATGAATTCACTTAGCAATTAAAAAAAACGCCAAACTTCTTCCTAGCAATTCTGTAATATCAAGTTTTTGATAACAAAAGGGTTTAAACAACATGTCTGGAGATTTTGGGAACAACATTAAAAAATATGTAGAACAAAAAGTGGTAAAAATGGTTGCTGCCTGAATACCAGCCCTTTCTCTGTTAAGAACTTTAATCGAGAGCAGATCTTGATATTGACTTTTGCTCTGAGGAAAAAAACAGAAACAGAAACAAAAACAAAAATTCTTTAGGATAAAGTTTTTTGTTTTTTTTTCTTTTTAAATTTAAAACAAATGTGTAAACCAATAGCTGAGCTTTATATTAGCAATGGCTATAATTGTTAGCTCTGCTACTTACATAGCCAGCACAGTATACCTGGGCATGTTATTTAGAAGTCAGTGGTAACTGTAGCAACATTTGCAACATAGCTCATGAATCGGTGGGAAGGCTTGTTCCCCTTATGCTCTGTAGATAGCAAAGTGCTTCAGGTTATGCTTTTGAGTAGTTGCAGTCTTTAAAGCAGCCTCAGTGTCCTTAGCCTGAGGTAGAGTGGGTGTTTTTCTCCCGTTGACAGAGTGTTGAAAGTGTCACTCTCACAAGTGGTCCCTTGGATGTGGGTAGGAGATTAGTATGAGTAATGGTGGGTTGTTTAAGAGAGGACTGCAGAATAGTATTCCTCAACCAGGAACGAGGAGCTCTCTTTGCATGAACAGCCACTGTCTCCAAACAGTGAGGGAGCAATCCAGCTCTGATTTCCCTCCTGTGTGTTGTAACTCTGCGGAGGAAGGCTGCTAATGACACGGCACAGGAATTATTATTTTTAGAAAACACAGAATATAAATGTACATGTACAAGCATGAGAAAATCTGCTAATATTCAGTATCAGCTCACAGTAAATCTGGTAATGAACAAACTGGATAGGAGAGTTATGCATCGATGTTACCGCACTTTGCCATTGCTGAAGTTTTGTCCTCTGGTCCCTTTAATCATAAAGTTTTTAGTACATAGCTAGTTTTGGAGGACAAAATGTTCAGTCTGTGTTTTACAATAAGTTGTTTGAGACCAAAATTATCTTATTTTAATACATTAAGGAAGTGTCACAGTGTTGCTTTAGGCTAACATGTCTTTGACTGGGTAATTGTCCTGAATGGACAGGTCTGAGTTGAAAGCTCATGGCGACAGCGGGAGTCAAAAAGAATCATCAGGTTTGTTTCGTGTACCTGTTTCTCTCTTGAGATGTGTTTTCACTCTCCACATGAAATTGAAGAGTAAGCTTTCAGCTATTCTTACCTCTATTGAATGTCCAAATCTAGAACCAAGAATTACCTTTTCAGTTAATTTTTTGTCCCTTTCTCTTTATAATCCTTAATTAATTTTTAAGACTCTGAGCTAACACCGCAGTTGCAAGGAGCTTCCCATTTAAGACTCAGTCTTTTTTGAAGGTCTGCCTCTTTCATTTTCCATCATTATAAGGTGCCTTTTTGCATTAAAATTCCTTATTATATATGTATTATAGAATTACTGCTCCCTCTAATGAAAGAAGGTATATTAGAGCAGAGGGGCTTTATTTCTTTTTAGATACAGTAATTTCTTATGTATAAGCACTAGAAGACACCTAACAGGAGAGGAAGATAAAAAACGTATAGTTCAAACTGCCAATAACCGTCCTGTATTTGTATTAAAAACAATTAATGAAAAAATACAGAAAATCAAGGAAGTTATTATTTTAATACATTTATTAAAAAATTCTCCTTAGTAAAATATTTGATTATCTATTAGCTAAAAATTCTAGTAGAAAATATCTGCCCGGATTAAAAAAAAAAAAAAGAAAAAAAAAACAACAACAAAAAAAGGAGACTAATTTCTTTGCTAGAAATTCGAAACAGTACATTTTCTCAGTTTTTGGCCAGCTCATTGAACTCACTGCTATTAATTCCTTTAATTTTTAAACAAAATTTTAAAAACCCTTCTGAACTTTTTTGCTTAACATTGTTTTGAGATGACAGTGTCAGCTCAGCAGTGTGAAAGGTATATGTGGAAAAAAAACAAATTAAATGCCAGATCAAATTACTGGAGGCAAAGAAGAAGAGAATAAGGACATCTATGACATAAGAGACAATGGTAATTTTATAAAAATATGTTTGTTACTACTGTGATAAAGCCCATTAAATTACAAGGTTGTGACCCAAAATCTTGGTATTTTTCTTGAGTAAAATAGAGTACATATTTTATTTGACTGAGTCCATTTATATTTGGAATGCCTTGCAATTTCATATATAGTAGGTAATTTTATCTATTTTTCTCATGAATAGGCTACTATGAGAATTTCTTATAACAAACTGCATCAATTTGCTACAAATACACTTTCTGAACCTGAGAACACTTTTGTATGTCTAACTTTGAACAGAAATACTTCTTTTGTGCATTCTATGGGACAGTCCACATGTTTGGGCAAAGTGGGTATGTATGAGTTTGTAAGTAACCCTTCTTCCATCTTTTCCTGCTGAAAGTCCTGCAAGGTAACCACCTTTCTATCAATATCCCTATAAAACATAAGTAGGATGAGGTCTTGTCAGAGTTGTTTGTGATTACCTAACTGTGTCAGGGCTTTGATTACCAGGCAATTGGATTGTAGGTTCATTTTCTTCAAATTTTTATCTGGTTCAGTTTCTTTCACCAGATGGAAACTTGGAGGAGGGAGCAGTGTTTTGGCACTGTTATTTTCTTCTAATATATTTTCCCTTGCCACACAAGCACTACCTGTTTGTATCCTACTGAATTTAAACAGCATGCCCAACCGACATTCTGCAATGAGGTTTTCGTGAGTGATGCATTTTGGACAGAGGGATTAGTGAATACAGAAGAAAGCAGAGCAGTCTGATAACCCATCATCTGCACCAAATCTGGTAGAAGCACATGAGTGGGCAAGCATTTGGCATACTGTAGGACCTGCCTGCCTTGGTGTAGGCAGGAAGGTACAAGGTGCACTCAAGGTGTGGTCTGACAGTGCTGGAAGGTGGGATTTTGACCAATAGTCAGGGAGAAAAGGGACAAAGTAGAAGGAATAGCAGGCTTACACCGATACCAGCAGAATCACATGCCGTTGCAAAAGACAGAGAGGACAGAACATAGAGCTAGTAAGAATGATGCTAAGACAACATTTTTTTGACTAAACAAAAGCCAAAGCCATTCCCATGGCGTTTGGAGGATGAAATTCTATTAATGACATTGCCATTTTACAGTTTTTACTGTTGCATTGGCTCTGGAATAGCAGGTGGGAGCAAGGTGGAAGGAAGATGGCCTGAAACAATTGGCTCTGTTTCTTCAGGAAATAACTCAGTCTCAAAATACATTTTCTGTTTGCTGTGAAAGAAAATTACTGAAAGATGAGGATGAGATCACCCATACACATAGATAAAAAATCATACCTCTGCAAAAGTTATCTAGCTTACATTATTTTTAAACATTACTCCAAATCAATTAATTATGCTTCTCCATTCTTAGATAAAATGAGTAACTGACACCTTTCTTATTTTTTTTTGTACGCAAAATTGTATGAGAAAATAAGTGAAAACATCTAAACGTTTCCTGATATCTGGCCATAGAAACAGTAATTTAAAAACAAAGGAAGGAGTTAAGAAGACACAGTTTGAGATAACCACTTTATTCCTTCAATATAGCACAGGTGAACCAGTTGAGTGGGAATTGAATGATGTTAGCATTTTTCAGGAACTTTTTTTTTTCACTCACACGCAGAGTATTTTCCACCTTTTCTCTTCTCTTCTCTCTGCTTTCTCTTCTCCACTTTCCTACCTTGTATCTTATTCCCTATAGATGTACATTCATCTGCAGTGATTTTGCAGAGTGAATGAGATGGCACAAGTCTGTATTCTGATCATTTGCAAGATGTGAGTGTCACAGAGGGAATACTAAAACCAAGTGAAGTAGCTAGGACTTGGTTCATAAATCTGGGAGTTGGTTTTTATTTTACTTTCAATATATATTCTTGAAAGTACAATATGAACTTCATCTTAATTTTCTGGCTCTCCTTTTTTCTATCAGCATCGAAGGTTTCAGTATTCCAGCTCCTGTCACACAGTGTGATTGAAACAGATCTGTCTCAGGATTATTTATATCTTAGTTTCCAGCAAAGCTGCACCAGCTTTGTATGTTGTACCATACCCTTCCATCATAATCACAGGTAGATACTGGCAAAGAGAGTCCAGCCTTAAAGTCATTGACCTTCTTGACCTCCGCAGTGCTTGGAGCAGGCTCACCCTGCCATTTGTACAGCAGAAGTCGTGCTGCTGTGGCAGTTGCTATCAGAGCACTTCCGTTTGTATTTCTTTTAGAAATATCTGGACAGAAGAAGAGGGTAAAAGCAATCTGTGTTCATCACACTGTCATCTACCAGTAACAGCAATTGTTTCTGGGCCATCAGGTGCCAGATGAACAACCTTTTCCTGCCCGCTCACACCACCCTTACACGTACACCTACCAGCAGTGGCCACAATTGCAATAATACAATAAACACTACATTAGACAGATTGGTAATTACAGGTCAGAGGGAGTTCAAGGTTTTCTATATTAAGCATTTGATAATGAGCACTGAAGAGCACCAGTGCCTGGAACAGGAGTGTGAGCACACGTGTGTCTGCTGCATGCACGCCATATCACCTGAGCAGAACTTTTGAGCCCAGGATGTTTCCAGGTTTACTGGGCTGCCTGTGTGTACCATACCCACCTGACGCTGCCTCTGTGAGGGTCTCTGTGTTAGCCTGCTTAGATCAATAACCTGACTGCTCTGAATGTGCCACAGCAGAGCTGGCAGAGGGTGATTTCTCCCTGGTCACGGTCCCCTGGAGTGAACAGAAGCACCTTTCAGCTGTAGAGATGGGAGAGAAATTCTTCACAAAGATTATGCTGCTCTGGAAATAAAAGAGAACACAGATCTATTTTTTATGCTTTTATCTATGGTAATCTTTGTGTTCTCTACAGCAAAAGATTTTTTTTTTTCTGTGTATTTATAAGCAAATTTAAAAACAAAACACAAAAAGAAACCCTAGTTCCTTATAATTTCTTTCTACTTTTCTCATTTTTATTCTGCACATGTGTATGGATTTTCTTCAAGCTTTACTGAAGAAACTCCTGGAAGGCTTAGGATAAGTAAAAAGATTAATCTTAAAGCCCTGCTCACTGTTCACTTAGTAGTGTTCTTCAGAAGGAGAATTTTCCTTGTTAATGTTTAAGTAAAAGTATTTTTGTCATCCATGCCTGCTTGCAGTTAGCATCCTTATATCTAAGAAGAGTGGGAACAAGCCTTCCAATTTACCCTGAAACCATTTAGGAAGTAGTTTGGTCTTTTGATTGGAGGTGGAAAACAGTTTACAAGACAACTGGAGTCTGTGGGTGATATAAACACCTACATGGATTTACAGACTCGTGCACTGAGGAGAATAGCTTTGTGGCGTGTTGGGAAATTACCTGACAGCTGGTATATGGTCCTTCTGTGTGACATGTTATCCTGCTGTTTATTAAAGCAAAAAATCCAGAAAATAATTTAAACCTTGGGATAGCAAAAAGCACCACAAGAGCAAGGGTAATCAAAATATCTTTAAAGAGTCTGTTGTTTCAGGATATTACCATGATGTTGCTCGCTGTCCATTATCTGTTTTCTGACAAGATGCAAAATATTTCATGGTACTGATTAACTATCCCTGTGCAATGCAATTCTTTTAGGAATTAACATGACAGTGGCAGAAGCAATGAACATCTGCTCTGGTTTTTATGTTGGTGAACACTGAGCTGAGTTGTATTCTGAATTTCTCATTGATATCTTGCACTCTACCAAGCTGTTCTACCCAGTTATCTCTGATATGCACAGCAGCCTGTTCCAAAAATACCATGTTTCTTGGGAGCTTCAGCTGTCAGAAAGGAAATCAGTTTTCCATCCATCTAACTGAGAAAAATCAGTTCTTCTAAAACAATGTTTCAAGCCATAGAAAGAAAATCATCATTTTCTGAAAGCAAAAAGTAACAAACAGCTCATCTTCCAGGGTTTTGTTCTGTTGTTGTTTTTTTTTCTCTTTTTGTCCTGCAACACATCACGGCCCTTTAATGTAATTCTGTTTTCTCCGTTTTAATCTGTTTATCCTCTAACTATGAGATTTCTCTGCCTGCCTGTCTTTTCCTTTTAGCTTTTAGACAAAATTATAAACAAGGAAAACCAAAAGAAAAACATGTCAAACCCAAGCTGGATTTCCAGTTGTGTCTTCAAAAAAGACCATGTTTAAAAGAGAACATCCTGCTGGAGATATTTCTGTTTTGAAAGAACAACTTTCCGTTTAGATAAATGTCTAATTCTCTGTTTAGTTTGGTCAGTATCACTAATCAGAAAAAAAGATCATTGTACTCTACATATCCATTTTTAATTAAATGTACAAAGATAGTGATCTGCATATGATTTTTACTGGGTAGGACTGCTGCCCCTTGGATTGTTCTTTCTGCTTTAGTAAGTGTTCTTCCTCTGTCACCTATCATGACTGATGTGTAGCAGACTTACAGAAATCAGGATCTTTCAGACACTGGCAAAGCAGCACGCCTCCCTGAAAATTAACCTAATTTCCTGAGCTTGGCATTACAGCAGAATGACAAGGCTGTGACACAATAGAGTGAGATGTGCTCTCTTAACTTTCTCTCATTCTCACCAGTTTTTTTCAGGAATTATGACTGTTTGCCCAGTTCAACAAAATGAACAAAGAAAAAAACCAACCTCAAAAGTAGCATAAGAAACAAAACTCCAAAGATGTTAATCAAAATCCACCTGCTTTTCAGGCAAGATCGTGTCTTTCCATAAAAGGTAGTGTTGAATTCTTAACAGATAAGGACCATGATGAAAGCCTTGGTTGTTTTGGGACCACTGTTATGTTCCTGTGAAAAATTATCTTCTACATATGAGGACAGATGTCCTACCTAAAACACAGTTATGAAACACAATATTTGTATAACAGCATTATGAAAAAGGCCTGCTTCATACAGGCAAAAGTCTTTGATAGTGTAATGGAAAGAGACAGAGTGCAGCTTGTTAAAATACCATGTGGCTATCTCAAATCTGAAGTTCAGACTTTCAATGCCCAAGATGGCTTGTGCTGTGCTTGAGATATTTCTTTACATAGATGGCTCATTCTCTGGCACTAAGCAAATGACTAGCACATTGAGGAGTGAGTTGGCAAGGAGTTAAAAATTTTAATGTGAAAGATAATCTCTCTTGAAAATGCCAGGGACACTAGGGTGTTCCTTGTTCCACTTGATCAAGATTAAACATCCCATGTTTCTCACAGCAGAAGCTAAACTCATCAAAAAAAGCAAGTTTCTACAGCCGACCCCCAGCAGGCTATTGGTTTTTAATATACAATGACACAGCTGGTAGGAGCTTTTTTCAAAGAGTTGGCTGATTTAAGTCCCTAAAGGAAATGACCACCCATGGGCTGGGATAGGACTGTCTCTTGGGTGCAAATGATTCGTCTCTTATTTTGCAAACAAATTCCTCTAGAGACTGAAGCCTTTGATTTTCCTGTGGGTAACTATCAGACCAATAATATTTCAGAATACTGCCCTATGTAAAACTCCTGAGGACCCAAATTATCTTCTCTTATTTTATGGATACCTCTGAGGAGCAATTGTGTCACAACTATGATGTCTTTAATTACACATCCCAGTGTGGGTGAAATTGTTTCAGACCTCTCTTTTCTCTTCATTTCTGCCATAATGTTGTCAGATAGCTGCTTGGTTTTATAAGACAATTAAAGCAATTATAGTAAACCATTCATAATTTCAGAATTGGTTACGACTGTTTGATGGAAGAGGGCATGTGGCAGTATTTGGGGCCAGGCAGTTTGCATGGTCAGTTGCTAAGATATTGGATAATATCAAAATCAAATCTGCAATGATGGATTGTGCTGTCCCTTAAGAAGATTTTAGCTACATGTTGGTCTTTATTTGTCTTCAGAAAAATGCTGGCCCTTAGAAGAATCATTTCATTTTTGACATACTGCAAAAACTATATGACTCAGCAGAGTGAAATGGCCTCTAGATACAATATCCATCAGCAACTGTTCATTATTTCAATAGTACACAGTATAGAGTTCACATAAAATAAATTCTGCCTGTTTTGCCCATTAGGTAGAAATCTCAGGACACAAGCAGCTGTCATGGGTGAAATTTCATTTCCATAGAGGTCAAAGTAGATCTGTGTTTGCTTCTGGTCATCACAAAGTTTCATCTTATGCCTCTGTGGACAGGTAGTATTACACAACATCTTACTCCAAGTCAAAATGAACCAGCAGAGACACACCCACAGAGCTCCTAAGAGGTAAGGGATTTTTTTTTTTAATCTTGTGAGAGGGCTGTCTCTTTATAAAAGTCTTGATTGAGTTCTCCACAGAAATCAGTAGATTTTTTTTACTTGAGTTCACTCAGCCGAGATTCCACCCCAGTAAAAATTTTAAACAAATACTAATCAATTTATCTGACATGTCCCTTTGACTAGTAACTTCACATAGACAGGAAAAGCCTTAACTTGACAGGACTTTCATCTTATATGCATAACTTCCACCCACTGACTTTCACTTCTGCGATGATTATAAAAATTACTATCTAACTGGACCTTTCATCTTTTCTGTGCTACATTCCCTCATGTTACTGGCAATAATTACAGGAAAGTATTCAGCAGTATATTAGGGAAGACTATGAGGCTGATTTTCTGAGATTTTGGGAGTCTCTTGCTTTCATAACCTTCAGCTGGAGCTGTTAATGCTCAGCACTTCGAAAAATCATGCTAGATTCTCCACGATGTTTAGTTGGATGCTACTGCAAATAGTTTACATTTTCAAGTTATCTATCACCTTAAGGGACTAACAAAATATATTACAAATTGATTGGAATTCAGCACACTGAAAACCCCCTACTGCATTTTATTCAGTACACTTCTGGGCTGAAACATGCTAGCTGGTTCAGAGTATTTAGTAGAATTACATGTTATCAAAGGACAGGAAATAGACTATGGTATCCCATTGCAGTGCCATGTAAAATTTTAAATATTGGAATTTAATTACCTAAGTGTTGCAGTTCTCTATCTCCTTTAATCCAGCTCATTATCATTTGAGAGAAGAGACTTTGGAGTCAAGCACAATTGCTGGTAATTAACTGCTGGTGATACCAGTGGTCTCTAGAGGCAGTTTTATCCAGGCCTTGTAATGTTAAAAGAGAAAGACCCAAAACCAGAACTGTTTAAAGGTACAAGTGAGGAATAAAAGAAAATCTACTTTGAGGAAAGTCTTTCACATACCTTCAGATCAATCACTGAAAGACTTTGCAATAACATACAGCTGAGGCCTTGTATTTTGCAGACAATAATATTTTGCAGTATTATAACAGTAAATCTGAACTCTATGCCAAACTAAAAAGCACTAACAGAATTCATGGGTTTGGGAAGGAATAGATTATCTTAAAACTCCTCTTTGCCTTCTCAGGAGAGAGAAAATCACAGAGACTGTGTTATCTTTTGAGATCTGCAAAAAGCTTTGTCCCCTTCTCCATAGCGGCAAATTCTGCTTAATATTGGAAATGGACAGTGATCAGTCAGCCAGTAGTTACTATATATAATTAGTCATGTTAATGGAACAGGTCCTCAGCTAGGATGTTTGACACAAGCAGAAACAAAATCTAAATATTTTCTGGATCCCATTCCCAAGAAAGAATATTTCAAGCATTTTATTGGCACATTCATCAACCTGCTCTGTTGTTGACAGTCAGGAAGTTCTTAAAAAACTTTCTCTGGTGGTACATTGGAATTTACTGTTATAGTGATAATATCATAAGGGAGACTAGCTGAATGCAACGTCAATTACCTTTCCACAGTACTATGGTATCTTGCTGTCAGTCATCACTGCATATTTGAAATATAGGTTTACAGTCCTACAAGAACAGCAAAGGAGGCAGGAGAGGTAAGTGAAATGAAACAAGCATTGGAAGGTGGTCTACAAATTTAACCTTAATATGTCTTTCACCTTCCCTAGTACCTTATGGCAGCTCCCTATCCCTGTTCTTTAAAGATTTTCTCATGCCAATTTTTTTAGTAAAACTTCGTTCAGATTCATGCTTGTTGAAAATGAAACAGAACAATAAATCTACAGTGCCATTGCACAGTAAAGTGATCAAAGGGCTGCTGATGCCTTTTAGGAAACTTTCAGAAACATAGTCTTGTACTTTAATTGGTCTATCTGATATAATGTATTTTGTTATTTTTTCCTTGCCAGTAGATTCTGCCATATCTTTTCATCCTGAGGAGAGCTATTCTTCTCATTAGACTCACATTTTTTTGTGGGTTTACTCAGCAGCAGTCCATATATTCCAGTTGGGTTACTTGAAGAATAAAGTCTTAGTAAGCAGGAATCCAATACATTTCCATACAGGAACTCAGGATGTAATGTACTATTCACTGAGTATATGTCATCAACATAATTTGAATCACTGTGCATATGTTTGCTTGAAATTACTGTTGGCAAGTGTATGAAAGCAAGGACTAAGAGTTCATTTGTTCTTTCTGCTTATATTCATTATTTGCCCCTGCTGTGACATCATATGCATCTCTGCTGCAACTAAAGTTAATGGCACAAACAGCCTTGGAATTTCAAGTGAAAAGTAAGCAGCAAGAACAGATACATATCCCTAAAACCTCTCAGCTTTAGCTCATGTGTTTTGTCTCTGGGCAAATATTCATTGCAATACATTGCAGAAGAAAATATACACCAAACACATCCGTTGTAGAAACCAGAGATTTCTTCAAATTGAATACATTAAAGGCATCCATGTAAGGTATCTTTCTATGGATGTACTGCAAGATGCAGCAAGAATTTATTTGCCATAAATAGTACTTTATTGATACAGTGTAGCTTTCAAAACTGAATTGTCACTGGAATCTCTTTAGATATTTTTAGAAATATGCATCACATATATCAATATATATGTCAATACTAAATGTTTGATCCTTCTTGTAATGATAACGTAACATCCTTTTCTACAGTTCTAGAAAAAGAGAGGATTGGAGATTAACTTCTACTATACTGTTGAACAGGAGCCTAAGTGGGTGCAAGGTTTCCTCTTAAACTTTTCCTGCGTTATCCAGGCTTTTATAGAGTGAACTGGCTGGATGTGCTTCTTCCCTGTGACAGGCTGATGGGACATGCATGAGGAGTCTTATCTCTACATCTTCTCTACCTGCCAGGAAATGTTGTCATGTGTTGTTACTATTAGTGTATATCAGTAGTGAACAATTACTGCCTCCTCCCCACCCTCCATCTCACTCCCTCCTTGCCCCTTCTCAAAAAAAGAGATTATTTGGGTTACATGAAAATGAATGGCCAACCTACCTGCTAACTTACAGGCATCAGGGTGTTCTAGTGTCGTCTTTTCTAGGTGTAGTTGCCTTGTTTGTGTACAGCTGCACAATTTATCCTAAGTCTACCTTTCAAGGTTTGCCTCTTCACTCCTGTGTCCATAATCTCAGAAGATATCAGTGAACCATGATGTTTCCAGCAATTATCCCTTGGGGTTATTTTTTTTCCTTTTCTTTTGCATTATCTTTCACAAAACAAAGCGCAACACACACACACAAAAAACACACAAAAACAAACAAACAAAAGACAAGCACAGCTTAAACATATTGCCTTTGCACAAGCACTGAAAAATTAAGAAACTCAGGCTGCTAATCAGTAGGGGTCATGAGTTCCAAAATAGATGCCTATTTGTGCAAAACAGCCTGCTATCACTCCCCAGTGGAGCAAGCTAAAGACTCTTGCCAAGAGTGTATCACCAGACAATTTAATCAACACATTGGTCAGCTGTTTGCATAAAATAGTAATGTAGCATTTAGTCTTTCTGTGGACCTCAGCATATGTATCTGCAAAATGCATAACTTGTTCTAAAATTGAAACTTTGCAGGGGTTTTGTAAAGCTAAGCTAATTAATGTCAAGCAGTCAGCTGAAATTTGCTCTTTAAGGGAAATTAATTTATCTAAACCTTCACAGGAAGATTTCTTAATACTTTTTCATAAAACTCCTATAGCCATCATGCTGGCCATTTATTACTTATACATCAAAACAAAACTGTAGGAGAGAAACGGGCAAACCAGAAAGCTTGAAAATAATAGCCATAGGTTGTAAGAGAGGCCTCGTTAGGGACACAAAACTGAAGTACAGAGTCAGTGGAACCAAAGAACAGTTTATGATATTGTACTTGCATATTGTCAATGGGAGAAAATTATATTAGAAGATCATCATCACTCTGCCATAGTGTCTAACCTTCCTTGGATACAAGCATGTGATTTGGGTTTGGAAATATTCTTGTTTAGCGTGTAGAAAGACAATCCAGAACATGACCATCTTTGAAACACACTGAAAACCTCACTCTTTTATAAAATTTTCTTGACCAACCAAGAATACCTTGCATAACCATTTCTCAATTGCTTCACCATCCCTGCAAAACAGAGAAATCATACAACAAACTTATTCAGAGACAGTCAGATGTGAAAGGAATCTGAGATTTTGTAATTGTTGCTGGGGGTCTCTACTTTGATACAGAAGCTACTGAGTATGGAAGGTGCAGAGTGACTGCCACTTATCAAATACTGAAATGAAAAGTGTGCATGACCTCTTGTCCATGTGTATTAAACTGTACAAAGGTGGAAATGTGGTAGTAAAAGAGACAGAGACTTTGTCACTGAAGAAATGGTAAAGTATTCAGAAATTCCAGGACTATTCAATGCACTGAAGAGGAAGAGGAACTCCCTCACCCACTGGAGGCAATGCTGTCTTCATAAGTTCATGGTTCGACACCATGGATCTCCAGGTGGGTCAAGATTATAGAGATACACCAACCTGGAGGACTCCATGCTGTTGAGCTGTTCACAAGCAGCGGAAGCCAGTGAGCTCTTCTCAGCTACCAGGTTATTTTCACTGTCTGCCTCTGGAGCTCTCCTGACTGCATTTCTTGTGCTCACTCCACAACTAAGGAGAAGGAGTAAACCACCTCTCTGCTGAAGACTAAAGCACAATCAATGCTGATACACAACTAAGGAGATTTCCAGGTTGTTACCAAGTATGTGCATGCATGTGTGTGTACTTGCTTCTGCAGTGGATTTTCTTATACTTTTCTGTGAATGTTTCAAATTTCCCTTCACTGTCAAAGGGAGAGGCTCCATGAAAAAATGATGTTCTTTCTGAACCAGCTAAAATACTAAGTGGATAGTTACCTAAAGCAAAGAAATCAGGCATGTTCTGAAAGGGTATGACTACACTATCGAAAATTTATGGCTCATTCTCAAACCCATACCTGCCTTCCATCCACAGTGATTACCTGTAGGAGTGTTAGCAGCTCTAGATTTATGTTAATCTATGATTTTTCTGTGAGAGATCTATGATTTTTCACTAAGAGGAGAGCCTGAGCCCATTCCCAGCCGGTGCATGAAGCCAAATTCTTGTTTAAATGATATAAATGGATCAGGCTGTGGTGAGGCAGAGCATGTTACGCTCCGACAGCATCAGCACATGTGTGGAATACAGCTTTTTCCATGTGTATTGCGGTCATTTGAGGTATAAATACCAGTGTGGATGGCAAGGTCTGAGGCCGTGGGGAATGGCATCCTTACATCCACTTTTGAGCTCTTTTCAGCCCTCTTGTCTGGAAGTGTAGACATACCTATAGAGAATCATGTCTTGTGCATGATAGTAAGTATTTATATGCATTGGTATGCATCAGTACTTATTTGTCTGTTGTTCACTTGGGCAAAGTCAAGTCTTGTCATACTGGAAGCAGGGAATTAGAGCAGAAGGTGCTCAGGTTAAAAATCTTGGTGCTGCTGGGTCACTCGTGATGTCTGAGAGCAGTAAGGCACTTCAAGGAGGCTGACAATGAACCATTGCAAATCAGTCTTGCTCTCAGGAATTGTCAGTGGTAAAGCCTAAGCCACTGTTTACTGGACTTATTTATATTTTGTATTAACTACACAGGATTTCTATTCGAGGGTTGAGTAAGAGGTTGGAAGAGAATAAACCTGAGCAAGACCTCTATAAAAGCAGGATGCATCTTTATGCATGTTGCACTGAACTGTAATTTAAATGTATCTGGGCTGCCACTGATGAGCAATTTAAAAGTGATAGAATTTTCACAGAGCTCTTTTGCTTTCTAAAAAGGCTTTTCTCTTTTCTTTAAGAAAAAAAAAAAAGTAAAAAGAGAGAAAGAATTCTTTGGGGGATAAAATTACTTTAGAGACAAACAATGCACCTGTATTATACAGTATTGATTGTGATGTGGCTGTGAGTTACATAGAATTACAAGCTCCCTTGCTCTCTATTTCACTAGGGCTGTTCCATGTGTTACGAATTGATATGGGACCCACAACTGAGTGGCCATTTGTTTTATTCTTTATGCAGGGTCTTAAAGCTGTTGCTAACGATTGCGAAAAGGGTGGATCTGATAACCAGGGAGGGTGGAGGCAGTGTATTACTCACTTTCAAGTGCCCTATCAGCATACAGCTGAGTTGACACCGGGGTAATAGCCCTCTCCAAAGCAATATGCAGTAGTGCCACTTGCCAGCGGCAGACGGAGAGCAAGGAAGCACACAGGGTATCATTTTTTTTACCTGCAACGTAATGTCATAGAAGAAACTTTTTGGATTCCAAAGTGGCTGGGAGTCACCAGATCATTGTTATCAAGCAAAACCTTTTTAATTGGGAAGATAAGACTGCTCATCCTTATTCAAAAGGGCTTTGTGGTGTAATGTGTTAAGTTCTGACTGTGTGAATGGATTGTGCTCAAGCAGATCGCTGATGGTTTTGAAAACAATGTTCTCCCAATAATGTATCTTTAATTGTCCTCATCTCCCGGAGCAGAGCAGGACCTTGCTGAGGCAGAGGGGCTCAGATCTGTCTGCATCCATCTGTCTAGACACGCCCAGAGAGAGTAGGGTGTAATCATCGTTCCTGTTTTCCCCTTGCCTTCAAAAGAAGGAAATATATTCTTACGCCCTCAGGTTCCTTTAAGAAACTCTGCACTAACTTCTATGGATTTAGGCATTTTTTCCCCCCTTATTTATGTTTCTTATTTTTAGACTATGATTGGTGCTGAATTACAATACACCATGGCAGCTGCTTATTCATGTGTTATAGCTGTATCTTTAACTCCAGTTGCTGTTTCATTGCAACAGTCTCTTAAAAATACAAACATACTTAAAAAGTAGATTACATTTTGAACCAAAGGGAAAAAATTGGCCATTTTCATTGTTTATAAAATTTCATGGCATATGGATATTTGTTAGTAGGCTAAGTAGTTCCAACTGGTGTGTTTAGTTTGTGAAGCGTAAGGCTTACTGCAAACTGGCTAATCAAGTTGCCCTTTTCAACCTGCTGATTTTATAAAGTTTATAAATCTGTACTTTACATTCTGGTATGGTTGGATAAACAATGTAGCAACTGTTTGATGCATATAAAACTGGGTAGAACAAACTGCAAAACTGATCCAACAGACTAATCCAGTTTAATATGGCAAGGGAGATGCTTCTAAATCTATTCAGCATAGTGCACCTTAATATGGGTTAGAATTAGCTTTTTCCCTTTCCTTCTTTTGTCATACACACATTAAAAGAAAAATAAGTAGAAAAAAGTGAAGAAAATCGCATCTTCTAGCACATAAGCTGACAGAGTATAGGTTTTAAAGTTATGCCACCATCACCACAGTGAGGGTTGTTGTCTTTCCTCACCAGGAGCACAAGCTACTTCATATATAGGACACTAAACAACAACACAGAAACCTTCACACAGAGTTAAGGTTTCAACTAGCATTAGATGGCTCCTTTGTGATTCCTTTCTACGAATAGCAGATATGGACTCAGCTTCACCCCAGCCCCGAGAATTGCCACAGATCAGTCTTGCTGAAGATAGTAGTTCACCAAGTATCTTTTAAAATAAAAGATTTTGGTTGTTCTCAGTCCACTACAGATGTTGGAATGTTTTGATAGAGCACAATGAGGACTGAAAACTTACTTTCTTTCAAAATATTAGGTGCTATCATTACCTGACTCACAGAACTGGGATTTTAAGGGAGAAAAAAACCAAACCAAACCAAAAACCAAAAAGTACAAACATATGACTCATGTCAAAATTACAGGATCTGGCAGTACTAGATTTTGCATCTGATTTATAGATTTTTTTTTTCCCCCCTACTGGATTATTATTCTGATTTTCAGGGGAAAAAAAAAAAAAAAAAGAAAAAAAGCAACCATGAATAAAGATGAGTTCTCAGTAATGGCTTCTTCCTCCAGCTGTAGCTTCCAAGAAGATTAAAATTCTGTTTGTTGTTCAGTATTACTTTATTGGATAAGAAAACTAACCCTCTTTTGAAGCACCTCAGTAAGATGAATGCCAGTTTTAAACAGGAACAGAACCTATTCACAAGTTGGATTATTGCTCTCCCTTTCTTTCTACAGTTGCATGAAGGATGTAGCCATCTCATTGCTGTGTTTTCTACTCAGAGAGTAGATACTGTGACCATCATGCATGTTCCTTCCTGCTCTTTATTACAGCATCTATGATGCAGATTACTTCTTTGAGGGCTAGGTGACAGGAGAGATCCTGCACTAAATTCCCAGCCTGAGCTAATATCAGGCCATTCATGCTTATACTGCTTGCTGCCTTCTTGAAGATGTACAGGAGGAGCTTTCTTGCTCCTCTGCATCAAAGATCTCTATGATAGGCACTCCTCAGCAGGTGCTTTTTATGGGCTGTGGTGGAGAATTACCATTATCAATGTCATGAAGGAATAGCAGAACACAAGTCTACACAGATAATGTAGTGTCAGTCTAAAGGGTGAAGAAGGGACTTCTTGATCCACATTATGTATGTGTCCTTGAAGTTTTCTGCTTCATTTACTGACCAAACCAAGATTTTCTATTGTTAGCACTACAGAGCTATTACAATCTGAAAGAATGAGCTGTGTTCTGTTCTGATGTATGCGCCATCAGCAGAATTGTCAGCTATGTCTTAGTCACTGCATTTTTATTATAGGAGATTTTAGACATGCGGCTGAGTTTGCAGAGTTTGTAGACACTCAGATTCTTTTTACTTGTGCACTGAGCAAATCTGGCATAGAAATCTACATTAGCCAGCAAACATTGACTAGAACCCTACTTGATACTTTTACAGTGTGGCTTTTGTGGTTATGACTGATCTTTAGACTGAGGGTAAGAAAATCCCATTATTACTCTGTATTGTTTCCAGACTCTCTTCCATCTTATTTCCGCCACCAGCTGTGAGTTCTGTCTCACACGCATAATGGAGAGAAGAAAATAACACCTTTAGCTTGAAAGCTTTCTAATCAAAGGCGAGAGGATTGACATTTTACCTAACAATAGCCCAAGAAATCTATGTGCCTTAAGAGCCCTTGCTAATGTCAAAGAAAATTAATAACAGCTTTACTATTTACTAAGCACCAAAACTTTTCTTAACACAGTTGTGATGGTGTCTCCAGTTTCTAGTGGGACACTCCACAAGGGGAATCTCAGTCCAATGAGGTACTCCAGTTTAGTACTAGAAGCGGGATTTTTTCAATGTCTACTTACAAGTTGGACTTATAGTCTACAAGGTCTGGCTAGGGTTTCTCTGTAGTAAAGAAATATTTCCTAGAGGCAATTAGTTCCATCCTGTGGTGGGACTAAGGAAGAGGGAACGAATTCCCATCTAGAGGCATCTCTTTATTATCCTTTACTGTACCCTAGATAAGTAGCTTTGATAAGGCATATAACTTTCAGAATACTAAAATCAGGCAAACAGAATCCCACTGAAGGAGAAGGAAAATAACTTCTGAAGTCTGCTTTGCATATTGCCTTCTCTTTCCTGACCCAAACCTCAATGAATATTTGTTTCAACTGGAAAGAGGTACCTTCCCACAGCCCTTGATGTAAGGCTTATGATGAAGTATGAAGAGCAAGGAATGATGGGCAGAACATCCTGGTGACAGAGACCTACTGGTTGTTGTAGCCCAACAGACAATGGGTAATAATGGTGGATCAGCTGCCAACAGACCAGAATGTCCATCATGGTATTTTGCACAGCAGTTTGTAAGGTGAGACAAGAGACTGGAGCTCTGAACTGTAATCCGTGTGCTCCCATTTGTCCTGTACAAACTCAAAATGCCTTGAATTGGGTCAGGGTGCCAATGATAGCACGACTGACTGGAGCTACCTAGACTGAGAACAGGGTTATGCTTCCCTGCAACTTGATTAGGCTGTTGTTTCTAATAGACTCTCTCTGTTGGCGTCTGAAGGTCTCCCTGCTTCAGAAAGTACTGGATTTTGATAGGAGTGGAGAAGATAACTAGGCTACCTCCATCAAATTGTCTTAAATTCTCTGTGCTTGCCTACTCAAGGGACATGCAAACTGTTTTGTTAGGACTGAAATATGGATTATAAGGATGCTCTTCCCAAGCAGCTGTGAAGAGTTTTATCTGGATATTAACAAGAAGGGGTATCCTTGGTGAGTATGGTGCCTAAGGAAGACTTGTCCTGCCTAATTGCTGAGATGCTGAGCAGGAACTGGCTTCTAGGCAGAGAAGGAGGATGGTCAGATGAAGCTACTTTATCTTCAGGTAGGTTTGAGTGCTCCCATAGAATATGGTCAAGGAGACAGAGATGTTCTGGTGGTGTGCAGGATGTGCATCTTTCTCTTGATACCTGAAAGAAGAGATTGTTCTTCTCCCTCGCTGCCTTGTTTATTAAGACTTTAGATTGTTCTGTGGAAGTTTTTGGGAGCTTATTCATTGACTCCAGCAGGAGTTTTATCAACAGGGCAAGTTGCGTTTGTGAAGAATTTGTTATGCATTTGCACTGTGGCAAGCATTTTAATAGCCTCTGCATTTGCAAAAAAAAAAAAAAAAAGTCTCTGATCTAGGACTCTGTGTCTGGAACATATCCTAACTGCAAGCACAATATTTGCTAATATACTGTCTTAGTTGAAAGATACAGAGCAAGCCACTTCTGTGTATTATTTTTTTATGCCCAAAATGGTTCCTAATTCCTAATTGTTCCTAATTCCTATTTAATTAACGGTGCAACTAGAGGAAGATTCAAAGTTTCCAAGCAAATTTCCCTTGTACTAGAGGCTGAACCAGGAGTCAGTTCCAGCTCAGCTCCAAACAGCTTAATTCCCTGGTCATTAAAGCTCCACAAATAAATTATTTTCAGAAATAATCAATGTCCCACTGAGATACTGCTGTCAATGAATTGGACCAGTAGTTTGTGTAGTTCCATTTTTATCTGTCCCTTTTCTTGAGCTACTTAAATCTTGCCTCAGTGTAAGATTTCAGACTGCCTACTCTCCTTGTCATTTTAGGCTATAGTAAAATGAAATAACTGTAATATAAAATATTGAAGAATTATTAAAGCCTACAAAATGTCTTCCATATTACAAAGCCACACAATTTTAAATTTATAATATGCCTAAGTTCTGTTCACTACCGTAATGTTTGTATACTGATAATTTCTGTAGCTTATGGTTTTTCTCCTGCTGTGAAGGATTGTTTTGAACTCCTAAATCTCCTGATAGCCTTTCCAAAATGGACATACATTTGAATGTAATGCTCAGCTGAATATGTTTTTTGATATACAGTCCGCAAATAACCAAATATTAAAAAAAAGTAAAAGTACTAGGTGGTTTTGCTTTACTCTGAGGTCACTCATTTTTGTTGCCATGTGGCATTTTAGCAGTATTGGAATTGGCGTTTAGTTTCAGATTCCAAATATTTATGCAGGAAGTTTTACATTATTTCCTTTTATTCTTTGTCCCATTTCATTCTTTATTTGATCTTGGCAAAAGTATTAAGGGAACCCAGTAAAAGTACAAAATTACTTGATTTAGAAAACATAAATAGATAGATGTTTGTATTTTTATATTATATGTAAAGATAAATGACTGTAAGTAGAAATCACATTAAGTCAAAAGACATTATATCTTTAGCCTGTCCTAATGGCAGAGTCTTGGCAACTGCTACGTGACATAGCTCCATTACAGTCAATAAAAGACAATTTGCTGTAGCCAAGAAACTGTCTCATCATATTTCTAGCAGCTCAGAAACTACAGGGAGCCCTGTGCAGAAAATTCCTCTTCCAATGACTGCAAGTCCTTTAAGTTATGTTTCAGAAGACCAAAATGATGTAACAAGTAACTTCCTCACACTCTGTCAATATGAATAACAAACTCAGTCATACTAGAAATATTATTTTGTTCTGTTCTCACTTTTACAACCACCACAACCACCATATATCTGTAGGTCTTCTACCAGTGATTGCTCCAATTTATCCTTCCTAAGCCTACTCCAGGAATTTCTAGGAAGAGAGGTGCATGCAGGGGGTGTTACATAGCTACTTTGAAATTGTGAACAAGAACTCTTTGTTTTTTCCTGTATGTTCACCTGGTGTATGAGAGACATTCCTTCTTCTTATGCAAGAATTACTATTTTTTATATAATTTAGCCCACTCTGGTATAGAATAGTATTGTTGTTCTGAGTACTAATAGACATTCACTGTATGAAAATTGTGTGTGGATTTGCTAGTTACCCTTAAGAATGCCAAACAAGCTCAAAAAACTAGTTTTGAAAATGACAATGAAGAAAAATGTAAAAGAGCTATTAAACCACGCATAGAGGTATGCCTTTTCTAGTTCAGGGTTTTCCTGCAAGCATTTTAATGGTGTCATGATCAGACCTGGAAGAAATTGTACCAGTAGAGGCTAGAAGAGGACTCGTTATGTTTTTACTCATCCCTGAATGGAGTATCAAGGATATCTTGATTATCCTTGATAGATGTTCGTATAACATGATCTTAAAGACCTCCGTGGACAAAAATGCTACAAAACTCTTTTGGTACACTGATGGTGTTTAACTCTCCTTTTAGTTAGAAACTTTTCCTAATTAGGAACCCAAATCTCTTTTGCTGCAGGTCAAAGTAATTATTCCTTGTGTTATTACTTATAAGTATAGGGAACAGTTTCTCACCCTTTGAAACAGCCTTCTGAAATTCAAGCTTTTCTGGAATAAAAAAACCCCAGTTTTACCAACTTTCCACCTGTTTCATGGTTTCTCTACTTCTGATCAGTTTAATTCTACTGTCCTGGACCCCTGATAATACATTTTGCATTTCTGAAAGGGATATCATAAATAAGATGTAGTATTTCAGATGAATACTCATTATTGGAAGGTACTGGAATAATTATTTTCCTCAATTTTTAGATTTACACATGCCAAAATTAAATTTATCTTTTCATAGCAACATTGTATATTGGCTTTTACTAAACCCAGATCTTCTCTTCCACAAGCGCTTTTTTCTCCATTCTGTGTTTGTCCATCCAATTTTCACTTCCCTTAGGTATCACTTCATTCTTGTCTTCATTAAATTTTATTTTATTGATTAAATATTATTTTTTTCCAGTGTAGTGGATCATTCTAAATTCTGATATTTATGCTAGATGCTTATTGGCTAACATTGGTCAAGTTTGTGAGTGTTCAGGGTTTTTGGGGGGAGAGAAGGTTATTTTTGGGGAGCCCTCTGCAGTTTGTCTCCACCTTGCCCACTAAAAGAAATATACTAGTTCATGTTGTGGTTTCATCACAGTGGTGTGGGAGAGGTACTGCTGCTTTCTGTTTAATAAGTGACCTTTCTAAGGGAAGTGCTAAATCACACTGTTCCTTGGTATGTATATTGCAGTGCGATATACTGTCTCATTAATGTTCCCTATTGCTCAGGCCTCTCAATATATTATTTTTCTAATTTTCATTGCATATTTGTATTCTGACTTTTTTTTTCTTCAAACTTGACAATTGATATAGCTTTTCTCCTGCTCTGGTTCCAGATCTCCTGAGAACCCAACTCACTAAAAAAACCCCTTGAAGAAAGTATTTAAAAATATGTTCAATGGTAATCCAGAGATTTAAGTCAAAATTATGACATCAGATTCACAGTTGAGGGGAAAATGCCTCCTTCTCTCCCCACATCTCTGTGTTAAAGCGCAGTCACGAGGACATATGACAAAAAGGGTTGTCATCGTGCAATGTCTTCCATCAACATCTTGGCCACCACCAGCTCTAGAGATAGATTCCTAAAATTTGACATGTAATTTTAAGCATTTTCCTGAATAAATGACTGCTTAAGTGTTTTTCCAAATCAGAGCTCAAGCCAATTAGTATTATTTCCCCATCTGCTCTATTATTTCCTAAAATATATTCACATTGTTTCATTTCTAAGCTGTTTATATTGTTGTATTAATGAATATGTTAAATAAAATTAAATCAAACAGCTCTCCCAGTAGCCGCATTAGAGAATATCTCTTCCCAGATCAGACATATCAGAGAGCTGTTATCTTTATTTGCAGTCTTTTGTTTTTACTTAGTTCATGGACAGTAGTGTTTCTATTTAAGTCAGATGGGGTTTCTGGGGAGAGCAACATTTCATGGAAATCTACAGTAGATATTTTAATATGCCTTCACTTTGGAAAATGATTTGATATTCTGTCTCCTAGAGCGTTATGTGAAAAATTAATATGCAGAAAGGGCATATGATATGAATGCAAATTCAAAATCTATCCATTACTCTTTTATGTTTTAGTATCTATAGATAGTGAACTGGGGGTTCACAGTATCACAGTATCACAGTATCACAGTATGTTTGGGATTGGAAGGGACCTCAAAAGATCATCTAGTCCAATCCCCCTGCTGGAGCAGGAACACCTAGGTGAGGTCGCACAGGAACATGTCCAGGTGGGTTTTGAATGTCTCCAGAGAAGGAGACTCCACAGCTTCCCTGGGCAGCCTGTTCCAGTGCTCTGTCACCCTTACTGAGAAGAAGTTTCTTCTCAAATTTAAGTGGAACCTCTTGTGTTCCAGCTTGATCCCATTACCCCTTGTCCTATCATTGTTTGCCACTGAGAAGAGCCTGGCTCCATCCTCATGGCACTCACCCTTTATATATTTATAAACATTAATAAGGTCCCCCCTTGGTCTCCTCTTCTCCAAACTAAAGAGACCCAGCTCCCTCAGCCTTTCTTCATAAGGGAGATGCTCCACTCCCTTAATCATCTTCGTTGCCCTACGCTGGACTCTCTCCAGCAGTTCCCTGTCCTTCTTGAACTGAGGGGCCCAGAACTGGACACAATATTCCAGGTGTGGTCTCACCAGGGCGGAGTAGAGGGGAAGGAGGACCACTCTCAATCTACTAACCACCCCTCTTCTAATACACCCCAGGATGCCATTGGCCTTCCTGGCCACAAGGGCACAGTGCTGGCTCATGGTCATCCTGTTGTCCACCAGGACCCCCAGGTCCCTTTCCCCTACACTGCTCTCTAATATGTAATCTCCCAACCTATACTGGAACCTGGGGTTGTTCCTGCCCAGGTGCAGGACTCTACACTTGCCCTTGTTAAATTTCATCAGGTTATTCCCCGCCCAACTCTCCAGCCTGTCCAGGTCCCGCTGGGTTCTGGTACTCTGTTAAACACCCTGTGATCTTTCAGTGAAACTATGTGATGCCGATTAATGTAATTCAGAGCTGGGTAATAGCTTCTCAATTAAGACCAAAACTTGCTATTTCTAGTATAGGGGCCAGAACCAGGTAGAGAAAAAAAGACATAACTAGCAGAGGGAGCCAGAGGGTGAGAACCCTGGGGAAGTGGGCAGAAGCTATTTCTTCCGTCAGGCACTGTCACTGTAGCAGTACCTGCTTTTAGGTTCCTTCTGTTCCCTCCCATGGCAGCAGCAATCTAGGATTTCCAGAGCTGAGGCACTGGCAATGCAGGCAGCAGGACTTCAATCTGTGTTACTGCTCTGGTTACCACACACTGCATGCAGCTGGCAGTTCTGCCCATCACAAGACCTGTTCCTAAGAGTACTGTGACAAAACACTTGTTAGATCCTTACTGAGCTGTTTAAAACAATACAACTCTCTAGCATAGACAGGATCCAGCCCAGATTTCAGGCCATGAAACATCCAACTTCTCATAGTGCTGGCAGAACACAAGGCCCTGGTGGCACTGATTTGATGTGCTCTAACATGTTGGGAATACGTAGTTAATCTCATCTCATTGCAAACACCAGATGCTACCCCTCAGCTCAGGCCATGGAGGTGATAAGGCAGCATACCAGGTCTATTTATAATTGTAACCTTTAGAGAGTTTATTTTCAGGACTAAACGCAATAACACGATAATATTATGGGGCTGCATCTCAGTGTGGTGGTAGTATAAGTGTCACAGTGGTACGGTATAATGCAGTGTTCTCATGTCATATATTGGCTCCTATCACTTACAAATAGAAAGCACAATACCTCTAAGTGCTCTGGGGGCAGGATGCTGTCTCCTCTTAGAACTACTGCCTGATATGAAAATGGTATGACACTCATTTGTACTTAAAAGCATTAGGATGAGCAGGAGTGTCCTGAAGCACAGTGAGAAAGCAAGTTTTTGATGGTATTTCCTTCTTTTATCAGTATTGTCTACTAAAGTCTACGGTATACCTTTCCTAAGGTAGAATTTATGATCTGATGAAAGTAGAGATAGGTGACAGAGCTCTGTTATTTAATGATGTGTCTGCAACAGCAATTTTTGTCTTTAATTTTTGTTAGCTTGTAAAAAAGGCAAAGGAAAAAAAAATTATTAGTCTACCTCTATCAACAGGCTCAAGCCTTTTTTCCTATACATGAAAAGAACAAGGATATTCACTAATCTTAGTCTGCTTCCAGCTATTTTATGGTCACAAACCAAGCTTTAAACACAGGGTAATTCATCAACTACAACCACTGGAAAAACCCTCCAGGGAAAACCTGTGCTGTGTCTGTAAAAGCTTCAGAACCTCTAGTTTTCTTTTCTTTTTTTTTCCCCTGATTTTCATTTTTTTCTCATCCTATTTTTATGCCCTTCATGTTCCCCTTTTTCCCTCCCTTTTCCCTTGGTCTTCCTTCCTCTCTTCCTCTTTTCAGTCCTCTGTTGTCATACATCTTCCATTGCCTTCACTTTGATGTGAAGGTTTCAGTCCTGTGGTAGGAATAGTGCAAAGGCTCTCACAGAAGGTACTCCAAACAGCTTAAAGACATCCAGCATGCTGTAAGGGAAAATCTCTCAGATGTCAGTATTCAGCCAGGACTGGGGAGCTACTCAATGCAATTCAGTTCCTGAGACCCCAGAGACATCAATGACTTCAGTGTCTGTTTCCCTGTTGGGGACCCAACAAGGTACAACCAGTGACTTCAGGAGATTGCTGTGAGGTTTTGTTAGTCAATACACACAGAAATTTCCAGAGACATAGTTGCAGAATAATGTTCCATTTATTGCAGGAAAATTTGTGTTCAAACCTGCCAGTGGCTGCAGAAGGCTTTGAACAGGGATGTTTTTACATTGCAAGCAGATTTGTATTCATCAGGTAGCCTCTATGACCACTGGTCCACTCTAATAAGTGTTTTGATAAAAGAGGTCATGTCCCCAAAGGATGTCTGATTGGGACATGTCATTTCTCCTGTAAAAGATGATTACAATAGGCAGACACTGATTGTCTTCTAACACTCCTAAGGTGACCATTGTTAAAAAAAAAAAAAAAAAAAAAAAGAAGAAGAAGAAGACAACACTTCTCTTTCAAAGTTGTTCAGTGCTGATGAAAGTTATTAGGCTGATGACTCTGAGAAACAAAGTTCTTCTCCTCATAGCATAGGTACTGTCAGTGGAACAAGATTTTGCATCTTTTGCATCACTGCATCACCAGCAGCAAGCGTTCAAACCCTCATCCATGGACAATCCTCAAAGTCAAGGATTTTCTTCAAAGGAACTTCAGTTCTTCCATTCCAGCTAATGCAAGGAAACAGTACCATGGTGCTGCATATACTTTCAGTTCGTGATCTCCATATAGCCTTTCAGCTGATCATCACATTGTCCCTTTTTCTGTCTTTCTCTTTTGAATCTCTTTGCTGGAAAGGATACAAATGTGTTCATTAGGTATGCTGAATGTACCCATCAATAACCAGACAACCTGTCTTTGAGCACAGCCTGAAGGGTGGCCTTTCTTAGGAGTTTTAATCACAGAAACATTTTTGAACAAAAAATAATTTTAATTGACTTGCCTATCTCGATGAGAAACATCAATTTTGAGAGAGTAACACTGATAAGTTGGTGCAAGAGTCGCACAGCTAATTCAGAGTCATACACTTGATATGCTCACTGGGTCTCAGGTTAGACAAATGAAAAGAGAGTCCCTTTAAAGACATCATCCTGATGCTGTCAATGGGAAAGGAGAGGTGAAGATGGAAGAGAACACTGTATGCAGGAGATAGGTAGTAAATAGTTTTGGAGGTTTTTTAGACAAAAACATAATAGCAATTTTTTGTAAGATGCTAAAACAAAATAATTTGGGGGAAATTGGTTCAGAAACTGTTTCTCAGTAGTTCAAACACTGCACAAAGGAAACCTCACCTTAGGCAGGACATGACAACTACAGTAAATAACCCAGCCTGTAATTTAGTTATAAGAGATTTCAGAGTTGCGTGTGCAGTGAGGTGTGAGATAGCTAAAATATTTTTGGAAGCCTCCTCTTTGCTACACTCTCTCCCCATATCAACTAGCTATAAGTGGACTCTCTTGCCTTCTGCCTGGACGTTGTTTGTGTCATGCAACCAAGATATCATGGGATCAAGCATCAGCCTCGCACATGAGGAGACTCCCAGTCCTGTAGGTCTGAGAAGGAAAGGCCACAGCATCCAGTCTTTGCATGATTTTGTTAGAGGCAGTGACACATCTGGATTGCCTTCAGAAGATGAAAGGTTTTTCAGCCATGCCCTCAGAAATGATGAGATCAAATGTGGAACCTGAGATTTATGAGGTGGCAGAGAGTTGGGAAAAAAAAATCTACAAAGCAAAGGAGAAAATTTCTTCATTAATTCTTCCATGGAAGACCAAAATCAGCAGAACACAGCACAATAGAAAATGTCAAGTGTAAATAAATGGAAATTTGCCCCAAATAGTTCCTCCTTATCCAACTGTTTATTCGGGACATACACTATAATTCAACACTTAACTATATAAAGCCAAAACAGACAGTGAATAGTTCACTGTGGTCTCTTTTCTAGCTTTTTCGTTTCCACCATCCAGTTAAGTTTTCATCATTCAATTTTCAGGAGTGTGGTAGGATGAACTAACATCTTACGGTGAGGTTGTGAAGTGTTCAGATAACAGTGACACACAGAGTGCCAGAATCCTAAATTCTCATTTACCCTTACTGGTCAGTCTCTGGATTTTAGTATCTCAGTACTCCTTTCCAAATCTACATGGTTTTTGCTACACTATACTACTACTGAAACAACAACAATAACAACAGATGATAAATTAGAGTCTGATAGCCTAGAGAATCCTTTTGTTTTCATTCTTCTCCTGTGTTGCTTTCATTTCTTTCCTAATAGTGTATAATTTTGAAACTTGCATCTGGACACTACCGTGTAAGATGAATGGTGACAAAGCTGTTTAAACAATCAAACCTTTAAACTAAATGACAAGGAAAAAAAGAAAAAAGGAGAAAAGTCACCTTTTTAGACCAACAAAATTGTTTAAATAAAATAGCTGGAGGAAAATAGCTATACTCTAGCATGAGTAACATTTCCAAATGAGCCCTATTCCATATATGTTGGAGAAATGTAAGAACTCAAGTGTCTTTTAGAACTAAATGAGAATTGCAGATACCCTGCTGCTCTTTTAAACTTGCAGCCTCCTGAAACAGCTGGGCATGCTTCAGATTTTTCTCTTTTCCTGTTGATAATATGATTTAGCTACATGTCAACTGGAGGTGAATAGATTATCGCCACTCCAGGTACTCTATTACTGGGAATCACCAGACTGGCGCGAGATGCCGTGACATTTAGTGAAACTAGGAGTCCTGCTGCCAGAGCTTTTAAAGTACATTTGCACAGAACAAGTCCAAATTTCCCTACAACAAAACTTGGTTCCACATTTGCGAACACAGCTAAAATACAATGTTTATTCCCATCCATCTCCTCTCAGACAACTTTATGGAAAAAAAGGATAGGAGAAGGAGAACCTGGAACATATTTTGCTCCTCAGACATACAGTTCCACAACATATTCTTAATTGTATTTTAATATTGAAAAAATTCATGCAGCTAAATGAGACCTTTGCTTGGTGGTGGAGCAGAAACAATTACTGGCATTTCATCTTAAATTAACCCTGAATTTTTTAATTTGAGATGTGTGGAACTTCTGGAAGGACTTCTTTCTCAGACATGCCACATTTCTGTTCTTAAAAGTAATTCCTAGTACTATGAACAATAGTTAACATTTCTCTCTCGTTTCCTTCAGATAAGTTTTTTTGTCCTGTGCAATTTCATTAAATTAAAAGGACTAACCCTTTTTTCTCCTGACTTTCAAATACTCATTTATCCATTCCTAGGTTTAAATAGACAAAAGATATTAAAAATCCCATCTAAGGTAGCTGCATTACTTCTATACTGCAGTTTGATAACTCCCCTCATCTTGGGCACACCTCAGAAGTTGCAATTACATCTGTTTATGATTGTGGATTATGAGCCAAGCTTCTGCTCATATAACCAATGGATTTCTCCAGTTGCATAGTGAAGTTTTGCCAACAGGAGATTTGGCAGAGAGTCAGGTGGAGAAATCATAATGGAATTTAACAGATTTTTCTTGTATTTTTTGTTAGAGAAAAGGGGAGGCGAAAAAAATCCAACTACAAGATCTGATTTTATTTCGCTCACAATCCCTCAGATAGAAACTTTTCCTTTTCCTTTTCCTTTTCCTTTTCCTTTTCCTTTTCCTTTTCCTTTTCCTTTTCCTTTTCCTTTTCCTTTTTTTGTTGTCATTTTGTTTTGTTTTGTTTTGTTTTGTTTAAGAGATTCAGTTTACCAGAAAAGGTCCATGCAAACTTCACAATTTACTCTTCCTAGTGACCTTTTCCCTTGAATTTCGTGTAGCCTTGACATATTGGTATTGGTGGTGTAGAGTTTGCAACCTGCTCTTTATTGCTAAGACATTTTGTCCTCTCTGCTTCCATAGTAGGACCTTAGCCTCACCTGCCTCCTTCTTAACCCAGAGCCAGCAATCAGGTTGTCAATCACATCGCATTCACCTGCCTCCGGCAAGAAGAGAGAAGCTCTGACTTAGAAAAAATTCTGCAGCAGTGTTGCAACATATAAACTAGCCAGGACAGGCATCTTTCATTTGCTTAAACAAATTAGACTTCTAATGTCAGGTCAGGGCATATAGACTAAGTATAGGGAAAAACCATGTAATTAGATCTTTAATCACACAGCTTTCCTGAGAAAAGGTTGTGTGACCAGAAACACTAAGCTCAGTGATGATGCAGTACCACACAGTCTCTTAGGTCACAGTTAAGAGCTACCACTTCCAGGCATCTCTGCCCATTGAAAAGAAAATTCTTCTCTCTCCTTAGAGCTGGTATCGGTTACACTCGTTTTCTTTCTGGGGACACATAAAAAGACAAAGGAATCAACCATTTGCTTATAACAAAGCCTTATCTTTATAAAGCCATTTCCTTAACTTGATATAAAGTATGATTCCTGTTGTACAAATAATGTTGTCTTATCTGAGACCTAGAGTTCAGGGCTTTGCACAGAGATGGCCTTCAGCCTCATGTATGCAGGTGGGAAGGTTTCCAGCTCTGGCTGTAGCCCCTCTGCATGATTCAGCTGGAATGAAAAAGCCAAAATTATGCTAGAAATTGCAAGCAGAAACCTACTTTGAAGTATGCCAACCCTGTCACCCACCGTGACTTTAGGGACAAACTGGTAACCGAGGGGATTGCACAGAAGTGAAGTATGTGGGACCAACCCTCCGTGACTAGAAGTATATTAAATGGGATTCAGATGTGTCTCAATCTGTATATTGTATAGGCAAGGGATCCTTGACTGTTAAACTTCCCCACATTCATTCATCCTTTATCACCCTCTATAGCAAAAGACAGAAAGAACAAATCATTCCCAAGTGCTCCCTTGCTTTCAAGTATGTAGCTTCTCCATGATCAACTACCACATATGTATTTAAGACATGATAGTTGAAAATTATTTCTATTGGAAAAACAGCCTCCACAGGGAAGATTGTTTTCCAAAGAGAACATGACATTTTCTCACAGTGCTCTGTCACTCTGTCAGGGTATTTCAAATACTCAGGTCTAACATGATAAACAAACACCATAATTTACATTATCAAAATCTTATATTCTGAACATTGGTTAAGACTTTTGAAGTAACAGAAACAAAGGGGTTTTCAATGTATGTCAAATTTGGGGGAAGGGATTTTCCTTCAAAGTTTTGCTTTTTTTTTTTTTCAAATATCTGTCAAAACAAAAATGCATTTTTTCCTTTTTTAAATTAACACTTTATTTACACTATAAACCTGTAAGATGTTATATATACCTAAATCACTAAAATAAACCCTTCAATAATTCCTAACTGAAAATTACTTCAAAATACTTTCTGAATTTTTAAGATAATTCTGTCATAGCAATAACCAAGGTCTTTGTCTCTTCCTACATTATTGTGTTCCTTGGTTCCTCATGTCCAATTAATATCTTGAAGGCAGCTATTTACGGCAAGATCACAGTTCTTCTAATATAAAGATCATTTATACAGAAATGTGAATAATATTTTTTTTTTTGTAAGAGAAGGTAACCCTTAAAATACATCTTAACTAGTTACAGACAATTAATTCCAAATGCTCAAACCTTTGTGAAGCAGAACTGAATTTGACAATTGCTGCAAACAGTGGAATTAACAAGGATGCCTCTGTGAAATGGGCTGCGTGAAACGTCTCTTGCTCTAATACTGTCAAAAATCCACATAATATATTTGCCCTTTTTGACCAGATGCAGTGTCTGGCATTGTACTGATTTTTATACCTCAAGGAACTTTTGCCAGTACTGATCATATTTTCTCTGACAAATATGAAACCAACTATAAATAGTGACGTCAAATTGACTTCAAGAAATCAAATAGTCTGGAAGAGTAGCTCAGTCTTTTGCATCTTTAATGATCAGTGTAATAGTATAGAGACACTTTTGACTTACTAAACATTTTTTAGTTAGGTTACACAGGATCTCTTACATGTAAAGATATGCCTTAGGGTTCTTTAAAATGCAAACTTCAGGTAGAAGATGATGTTTTGTTTTTCTTAAACTCTATTAGCTTCATAGTTTCATTAATACTATGTGGCAATTTAAAATAATATTTTAGTATGGCATATATGATGCAGAGAGTCTGATCTTCCATTCTTTCTCCCTGATTATGCTATAGTTTCTCTATTTTTAAAGAGTAGATAGATGTTTATGCAGGGAGAGTTTGCTATCGACAATCCACACAGATGATTAACCTTGGCATTGTCCTATGTCTCTCAGTGTAAAATTTTCACCGAGTCAATTTCAGGTAAATCATCCAGGCCACTTCACTTAATAACACCTCTTTAACAAGCCTTGCAATTATATCACTTGTGCTGTTTAGTTTGGCCATTTTTCTTCTTCGTTATTCATTTCTCCCCAAGGAATGGCAGTTTAACAGATATTTCCAGTCATGGGAGTATTTAAAGGAGGCCATGAGTTATCTCCTTGACCACAGCATTTCTTTCTCATGACAACTACTTCAGTCTGGTGTGGTGGTTTCTTCAGGAAAAATTCATCTTCCAGACTAGGCCATCTGGGAAGACTGGTGGAGCTGATCCCTTACCTGCAAATATGAAGCAGAATGTTGGACAGAGAGGCTCATGGTTTGTGCCCCACTCTGTGATTCCCCTCCTGTTCCCATCCATCCTCCAGAAAGACGAGCAGCAGCCCAGCAGCTGAATAGAAGGCACCAGGGGGGTGTTCTGGCTTACACAGACCATCAGTCATCCACAGTTGCCCCACTGGGCTCTGGTTTTGCAGTTTCCAAATCCCTAACAACAGGTTGCAGAAAATGCCACGATTCCAAACCTCAATTTTTATATAAGGTACCTGCACATATTGATGAATGTACTCTTTCCCTTTCCTGTAATGGGAACTGTCACCATGAGGTAGAACACAAAACTATACTTACTTACCCCACCCCATTTAAGCCAGATCCAGTTCCTGGCAACTGTGGATCACTGATAGAGCCATTGTTACTTTTACCCTTGTGCTCAGCTGGTCTCACTTTTTCTGTAGGGAAGACGCTTTCCTTCCCATTCTCCTCTTCTCCTCCTCCTTTTCCTTTGCTGTTTTAAATGGTGTGGTCATTTTAAAAGTAGGTTTCTTATTACACCATGAGTATTCATGCAGCTGCGACACTCTCAAACCACTGCAATAAGCAGGTAAAAAATCTTTTGAAATCTGCTGATACACAAGATGACCTACTGTTTATAGGAAGAAGAGAAACTATCTTCTTGGACAAAAAGGAGTGCTGACAGGGTGTTGTTACCATCATTTCCTATGCAAACTGTGGTGATGGGTTCTGGTAGGATGGTGAAATAAGGTTCTTATACTTGTCCACTTTCAAAAAGGAGTAGTATCTTGTGGTTCACTATGCGTTTTATCTATGAATCCATACAGTCACATAGTAGCCCCATAATGTCAGCAGCTAGGAGGATAAAGGGAAAATAGTTAATATACTTAGCAGGATTCCTGAATCAAAAGCATCCTGGGCTGATAATAACTATTTTTGCACAGTTTCACTTCTGTAGGAAGGTTTGAAGAGTCCTACTTCTGTTTCAATGCAGAATAAAAACCAGTATTAAGACCATAAAAACTGCACCCAAACAGAATGGTTTCCTTCTGACAAGTGGGAAATAACATGCCAGACGCAGACCCTGTGTACCACAAATGGATATAAGTGAACTGGAATTCAGTAAGTGTCATTTCCTTCAGTGTGGCTTTCTATATATTTAAGCACATGATGCAATGGCAGAATACAGTACATATGGAAATGGAATAGTCAAAATGTAACTTGGTTTTAGTGAGGTATTTCAGAGACCTATAAAGAATGCATTTATCAGTGCATAAATTGACCCTGGATAACAGGGTCAATGACTGGAAGTAGAGGGGAAAAGAAGTCAAGAGGAAATTTAAAAGAGATTACATAGAGAAGAGACAAAGTCTTTTAAACAGAAGACATACAAAAACTCTAAAAGATTAATAGGAAGTGTACATAGTGGAGATTAAAATCTATGCCCCTGCTATCTAAACAGAAGGGAAATTGCATTGGAGAATATCAGGACACAAATACAGTAGAAGCTAAGAAATCTTTAAATATGTCATAGAATTATTCTTGTAACATCTGTTTTCTGTACTTGATTGACAAAATGTCATCATGCACTTTTTAAATTTTGTACAAAAATATTTTGGAGAATGACAAGGTACTCCCATAACTGGGAATAAAGATATAAAAAAATAAAATTAGCAAGAAGGGCAATTTCATTAACAGGAGAGTTAGAAACATCCCCCAAAATGTGTTCCAAACCATACTCTGTCATTGGCTTCCTATGTTTTTCTTTGGAAAAAAAAAAGGTACAGAGCAAAGTTTTCTTATTTTTATTTTAATTCACACTACCTTTGAAAAAGATTGGTGTCCTTGCTGCTTATACCCAAAGGGAAATTCCTCAGTGCAAATTAACTGCAACAAGAGTTTGCACCTGTCACCTTCCTTCTCAGCTTCAAGGAGGAAGCACAGGCAATGACTCTCTTTTATATCAGCCTTCCAGCCAAAGAGAGTCCTTTTAGGGGACAGTAAGTGTAAGAGCTATTCTAAGATACTACTTGTCTGTGACTGACCATGTAAATTAGTGTGTTGCAACCCTGTCACTGATGTCTTCCCCAATTTTGTTGCAGAGATTTCTTGGTGAGAGGAAAATGTTGCTCTCTCTGAATTTATCCCTTTGCTACTTGCCTATAACAAGTAAGTTTTATTACAGAAAGTAATATTTCCTTTGTTCCATCCTATCATTCCAGTTGATAAACTCATTGAGAGGGAAGAGTTTCTTTCTTCAAATATTCAAGAACAAGATGCTCAGGTACTGGTAAAACTGAATTAAAGCCACAAAGGAGTTATACCGATTTACCTGAGCTGGTGATTTTGCCTTGAAAATTTTAAAGGAACACATAGATATAAGAAGTACTGCTATAAGTGCAGACAAGCAGCCTGTTGAAAACTCCACACTCTTCAGGCCTTTGATGTGTTTAATATTGTCTTCTGCAGTCACCCTGCACCTTCTCACCTTGTTGCTTTCCATTATATTCTGAAAAGTTAATAACAGTGTCAAGACAATCATGCAGTTACTAGACAGTGTCAGTTCCTATGCCTTTCCCCTACCCTGTTTTACTTTCAGAGCAAGTGCACTGTCTTTATACATTGGAGACTCAGATTAATCTATTAGAGTCATTGTTTGGCCATGAACTGTGTTACCTGAGAGTAATTGAAACTTGGAGAAAGTTGTGGTTGTGAATACAGGAGAACATTAATGAACTGCAGCTCCTTCTCAATGCTGAAGGTCCCAGAAAAGATATTCTCATTGAGGGAAAAGCTCACACTCAGAGTAGGTTTTGGTTGCAGCTAAGATTGGTGTTTGATTAGTGTAAACAAATGGTTTCGTTAAAATGAGAAATAATTCTAATATTAACCTAAAGCTCAAACTACATCAATTTTCAATTACAAAAATATTTAGTTCATGTGTGCATTTATCCTTTTTTTTTTTTTATTTATACATATATGAAAATACCAACAGAGCAAAAGAGAGACAGTTCTTACCAATTTAATTCAAAGAAGAAGAAATAAGAACTCTCATAAATATCAAGGAAAGAAGTGATCTAAATTTCAAGTAATGAGGCCACTAACATTTCAAGTTCTGGTAAACAAACAGAGAGCTATTCAGTAAATGAATTTCTATTGTATTTTAATTTACTGTGACAAAATAAGTGATCTTCATGAGATTTTCAGTGAAATTTTTTTACCAAGGTTCAAAGAAAGTCAATTTGTCTTGAGACAGAATTCTGAACTCTTGGATGCTTATCTAAATTCAGTTAAGCACTCAGAGGGTCACCTACCACAAGTTCAACCCAAAAACTTAAAAAAAAAAAAAAAAGTTGATTAAATATTCGAACAGGTACAGGTCACCTGCTCTACGTGACCCTACTTATCCTACTTGAGTGGGAAGGTAGACAAGATGACTTCTAACCTCAACCATTCTGTGATTCTATGAGAATTTTTTTGATGTTAGTACCTTAAGCTCACCCTGGTCTTTTAAAAAAGTACAATACTTTATCTTTTTTATTCAGATACCAGTATCAGAAATGAAAAATACTGCAATCCAGCTACCTGGCACCTTCACTGATGCATTAATGTGTCTCATGATTTTGGAGGTTAAGCTGGTATGTGCTTTTGTGTGTTTCTCATTTCATGTGAAAAACCTGAAATTTTCATTGTCAAAACATTTATGGAGCATCAAGGTACCTACTCAACGTTGAGGGTGCAGAACTGCAAGACTGTAGAACAGCCTCAGAGTTACTGAAGGTGCTTGTTGCATCTCTTCTTTAAATGAAACTCCTTGAAGGACAGTAGCAGCTCTAGTGCCATCCTTCTCCCAACAGCCTTTCCAGATGGTGTAGCTATGCATGGAGTGTGTGGGCTTGCACCCTGGCCTCTGGTAGTGTTTGGCACTCATTGGTAAAAACCCACCTGGATGCATTTCTGTGTGATCTTCTGTAGGTGAACCTGCTTTAGCAGGTATGTTGGATTAGACCATCTCCAGAGATCCCTTTGAACTCCAATCATTCCGTGATTCTGTGATTCAGAAGGACTTCAGATACCAAAGCTTCAGTGACAGGGGAATATGGGTCTAAACAAATAGCAAACCAAACTTCTATCTCCATTTTTTTTAGCATGTTTCAATCATTTCAGGCTGCAGCCCTTCGTTTTCTATGTCCAGAAGTCTCTCATCCTGACTACACATCAAAATTGTCTTTCAAGCATGGGCAAAACCCAATTACTCATTTAGGCTCCCTGTGCATTCACAGAGTTTGAGTCCAGCTGTATTTACCAGTAGAACTGAGGAAATGTCCAAGGCACAGCAATGATGAATGCCTGAAGACTTGAACTCATATTATTCTTCATTGTAGGCCTAAATACGCCCTACCTGCATAATGAGTGGGGAGATACAGCCACAGATTAATCTCTTCAACTGATTCTTAACATATCTTAGAGGGGCCTAAGCAGGCATGAAACAGGGTGCAGTGGGTGTTATTGACAAATGCAATATAAAAATCTTCATTGTTGTGTTGTGATATAGGCAAAGCAAGCACAGAATGGGGTTATTAAGTGCTCTTCTGCACCAGCATCAACTAGAAAGTTGTGTGCTACCCCACTCTCATGTCTGCTCCTACTGACAGCATAGAGATAGACCCTGCAAGCATTGATAGGTGTACTCATTTGTCTCATTTCCACGCAAAACTGTCTGAATTGCCTTGTATGATAACACCAGGTGCAACTGTGCACCTTTTCACTGTTAGAGAGCTGTCAAAATTAGTTAACTGAAACAAAGACAAATAAACAGAAAGATTTCAGCGGTGAAAACATTAGCAACAAATATGCAAGGACCCATCATTGCAATGCATTCTCAGAGAAACAGTGACTTCCATAGGATAATTTAGATGACACCTACCTGAACCATGCTGTTAAATGTTTTCTGGAGTTTTTGTCTATGAATTTTATTATAACTGACAGATTCTACTGTTCCTACTAAGTTCTTGTTTTACAAGTTCCTTGAAACTGTAATATATGAACACAATGACATTCATTCTGAGCCAGAGGAAAAGGGAGGGAAAGGATTATGGGCCCAACTCAAAAAAGCAGACACATGGAAGAATCACAAATATTTGTATTTTGTGATGAGACTGTCCTAACTTTAACTTCAATATATTTTTTTCCTGATAAGGTGTTGAAACTGTAAAAGCATATAAATATTTATGCACAGAGTCAAATATACAAACATGCACACTATACACATGTATGGAGGCATATGTGTGTACAGGCAGACATACTTGAAGGGCAGGTAAGAGTGAATTGAATTATGAGGTATGAAGCCTGGCTCACCACTGCTTTATTTCAGTGTTGTGCTACTGTAATATAACTTATTTTCACGTAGGCATACCAATATAAAATTGGATTAATACAGAAAGTGTCTGTATGCTGCATGTTGCAGATATAGGGGAAGGCCACAGTGGTAGTAGTACTGTTCACCTCTGAGTCTGAATATATTAATCCTATGTTTTCCCTAGGAATTCAGCACTATGATTCCCATGAAAGCACTTGTGGCACTGAGGAGTACTGACAGGTAGCAGAGCAGCAGTTACTGCTAGGAGGTAGGAGTCACTGCACCTTATAGTGTGATCCTGTGATCATAGGCTGTAAACCATGAGAGCAGCAATTTCCAGTATGGTCTCTGACAAAAGACAGTTCAGGTGTTCAAGTGTGTTGATCAGAAAAAGGGATCTGCATTGCTTTCTCTATCAGCACGTTGAGGCGAGAAGCATTGCTTTAGCAGCTACAGGAGCTTCCACTTCTCTCAGCATCCCCAACCTTACACGTCTGAAAACTCCAGAGCTTAACTGCAAAGAATTTTAATCAAACTGCTTAATCCAAATAACCATTGAAGAGAAACTGCAGTAAAAGAGATTGAGAATGGCATTTCTACCAGGAAAATGAAAACAAATTTTAGAAAGAGAAACACTAGGAGTAGATAAAAAGCTTTGGACAGAACTATGTTGTGTTGACCAGCCCTCCCTTGAGGCATTTTAGCAATTCAATTAGAAGTCTTTACAAGTTTAGCAGCTCATTGTTGAAAATACACCTTCATCCTACAATGCCTGCTGTTGACACATAATATCTGGTTCTGTAAAATCAGGATTTCTCTGTGGCTCAGAGGGCAAGAGAGCCTGAGGCTCTCACATCTGCTAAAAAGCTCTCGAGGTTTTAAAAGTGGAGCAAGGATAATCCATGGAGAGAAATGCTGAACACCAGCATCTAGTCCTGGTATGGGAGAAGAGAAGGAAAACAAGCATGCATAGGAATTAAAACTAAAGAGACTTGTCCCCAAAGGAGAAGCTGTTTCTTCAGGGCATACGGTTGAGTTTCTAGTGTAAAGAAGTTTCAGTGCTGCTTCTTTAGCCTTTGAAATGTTTTACATGGAACTGCAAGGAGGTGCGTGAGAAGGAGGCAATAGAGGAGGCTGGGGTTTGGGAAATAAGCAGTTGTCTAATCCAACAGATAGTCAATTTATAATGTTTTTACTCAAACAAATTCCCAGAGGAGAATTCAGCTTGAGTTTTGAACTATAATATAAAGTGTTATGAATTCAACTCTGATTTGGGTGGGGAAAGGGGCATTACTGGTCTCTTAAGTATCTGGAGCTTTTATCTATGCTGATAAAACTGACCGTTCTCAAGTGGCAAAGCATTCAGAGATATGTTTTTCACATAGAGACAGCAAAAAGTGAGGCATCAGGACTTGAACTGTGAGAGTGGCAGACCTCTCTATTTCTACTTACTGTTACTTGAATTTTGAATGTAACAGTTAAATGTCTCAGAAAATGAAACTTTGTATTTCACCCACTTTTCAGTGGCAAGTCTGATTGAAACAGGCTCCGTATTTGCAAAAATGGGATATAAGAGATGATTAATAAGAATCAGGCTTTGAATATGTCATGAAACTTAAAGTCAGAGGTATGTTGTGTGGGTAGACCTTTACAGAGAACTGCTTACACTGCTGTTGTTAAAATTCCTCTAACCCACCCTGGGTTGCTATAACCTTCAGAAGTTCCCTTAACTTGACTGCAAATGTACAAGTGTAAACACATTTTCCTCATGCAGTTACAGAAGAGCTTTCAGAATTCATAATTGTGAAAAGCCTTTGTATACAAGTGATTTTCTAAACAGTAATATTAAATGATACTCTGCACAGTTGACAGTAAGAGCAACTAAAACCAAACCACAAAAGCTCAGTTGTATTGACTGTTTCCAATTACACAAACAACGAAGGCAAATAGAAGGAAGGCAGACAAATACTTCTATTATGAAGTTGCATAACCCAAGAGGATGGAAAGGTGAATGAAAGGCCAATGCTAATTTAAAAAATGAAATGACTTCTTGATGTTATTCCACTGTGCAGTTTGTTAATGTCTGAAAATACTGTAGCAACAGCCTGCATCTGGAAGAAACCAAAAACAAAATCCTAATTACAGTTTACTCTGTGGCCAAATCCTTCAGTCACATCTGATCTGGTTTCCTCAATCTGGCATCCTCATATTTCATCACTAAAAGGCAAAAAGTCCCTTTCCACTGCCTCAGGTGCCTCTGCTGGAGGGAAGTACTGTGGGATATCCTTGTGCCTCACCTGGTGCCATTCATTCCCACTATTAACCACCAGCATAAACCTGCCACTTCCTAGATGAGTGGGAAGTTTCCTGCCAGCATGAAAGACTTCAGAATTTTGTACAGGCCAGATTTAGGGAGAATAAAAAATTGGGGGGAAGTGAAGAATGCTTAATTAAAATATTAAATTTCTGTCATATGCAAAAGGCCAGTGTGATTAAACGAAAACCTGTGAATACATACATATGTAGCCTCTGCTGGCATCAGACACCTTATAAGGGAAATATCTATTGTTTGTTGGCACAGAAGACATGGATGGCAATTTCTTTCAAAACCCAACTTTCCATTTCATGTAGACACGATACCCAAAAGAAGCATTTGTGCCTGAATTCGATGGCTACTCTTTCTAAAGACTTCAGTCATCAGTGCAGAGAGGTAAGCTTCTCCAGAGAGAGTCAGTCTGAGGAAGTACCTAATTTATGTGCTCAAAGCCACCTTGCAGAGGCTCCTCTTTCCTTTGGCTCCAGAGAAGACCATGGGAAAAAGCCAGCTAATTAATGTGACTTAAAGAAGGAGCAATGAATAGCCCCTCCTCTCCATTCATGTCCCTCTGCTCATATATTACTGTGGTTTCTCAGGAAACATCACCAGTGCAGGGTCAACTCAGGTTACCAAAGATGGAGAAATGCAATTAAAAGCAATAAAATCTCTGTGTCTTATTGAGTTACAGCTCATCAGCTGATTAGAGGTAACTTGTTAAGCCTCAGTAACTCAATTGCTTCCAGTCATGTGCATGTACCCTCAGAGGCAGCTTGATTCCTCTGGATCTGGCTTCCCTTGGGCAAACATGGTCACGCTGCAAACGCTGAAGCTGTGGGGAGAGACTGGCTAGTGACAGGCTCTATACGGGGATTAGCAGAGAGTGGCTGAATTCTCCCTTGCTGGTTTGAAAGTAAGCATTACTCAACCTTTAGCCTGGGTCTGTGACAAACCAGCTAACTCAGCTCTGTTGTAGTATGGCAGACTGCGCGCCAGCTGTTAACAAGCCTCCACGCCTAGATAAGCAAGACACCAGGCACTTCAGCTGATCCACCAACACAGATGCAAAACAGAGCAAAGGTGTCTAAATCGTTGCTTAATTCAAGTTAGAGACTACTCCATGTGTACAGGAGTTCAGCCAGGAGCAATGCTGGAGTTATACCTTGTGCTAACACTTCACTGAGAATGAGCCTTTCACAGAGATAGATTAAACTGCTGTGACATACAGCCTTTTAACACTCAAAAGAGAACACCTACAGGATTTTTAATGCACTTTAATTCACTCCATTAACTGATTTAGTTTGCCTTTGCTGGACATCTCCACGTAGCCAAGCCTGCTGTGAGGGTTAGAGCACCACAAGCTACCTGCCTATGGCAGAAAAGATGAGATGAAGCCCCCTTGAAATCTGAAAGGTGACATGTATTTTGCCACAAAACTCTCTCATCCAAACAAGACAAGGTAATTGGAACATTTAATTTCATCACTTTTGTCTTTTTGTTATTACTGTTGTTAAAACAGATGTTCCAGTTCCACAGGTGTTTACCCAGACTCAAATCCAAAATTTTTGGTTCCTATGACCAGGATGTTAGGCTCCATTTCCACATCAAAACAAGATTTTGTCCTCTGTTATTTCCCTCTGTACTAAATTAACAACAACAGCAAATAAAGATAACACTATCATAATCTATCAAAAGTATTTTAATGAAAATGAAAACTAGACACAGTTAAGATAATGTGGTTAAGCAGGCTGTAAGCAATAATACTTGATCCAAGATTATTAAATGAAATGAAGTTAATTTCTGAGTTTATGCAGAAAAACATGATGTCTTTCTAAAAGGCACATCTCTTCAAAATGCCCCTTCCCTGGCACACTGTAGGAGGAGTGCTTGCATGGATGTTCCCTATACCTTCAGTGAACCATGTGACAATACTCTCTAAGATGGTCCTTTAATTTTTTTTCTGATAGAAAATAAATAGAGAATAGGTGAGAAGAGAGAAATCTAAAATTTTTTGACTGGATCTTTTCCTTAAAAATTTGAAGTATCAAGGAAACAAAAATAATTTCAGAAAATCCCACAAAATAAACAAAACCAAATAAACAAATACCAACAAGAACTAAACAGACATTTTCCTATGACAACAGTTATAGGATGTTTCAATTAGAACATTTCAAACATTATTTTTTAATCTAAAAAAAACCCCAACACTGGTATTTTAGTTGTCAGAAGTACAGTAGATATTTTTGAATATCAAATACATCAGACTTTCAAGATTAATAATCTTCTCTTTGATGAAGAAAGTAGACATTTTTCAGTCCAGTATTCCCAAACGGAGATTGTTTTCCACTTTCTTTTATGTGAAAATAGTTAAGATGTCAAAATTTCGTCAGTGTGGGTTGAAAACAAATGACTAATATTTCCTACAGGAAGACAATTTAATTTTCCACATTTCTCTAAGAAGCTACTCAGACCAATGTGTAGTTTTATAGCATGCAAGCTTTGAAGTACCTGAATACCCTCATGTCCTATTAAGACTTGGTTGATGCCCTGTGTAAGCAAAGACTCTTCACCTCCATCCTTCAGCTCTCCTCAGAGTCCACACTTTCATAGAAAAAGCTTTCTCAAAGAGATAATAAGCCAACAGACATAACATAAAACCTCAGTATAAGGTTCGACGGATAAATGGGCTACTGTCTGAATTGGTTCCTCTTAATTACTTAAATGTATTAACAACTTAAAGAAGTCAATAGGCTAAAGGGAAATGTTGAGTTGGCAAAATTAACTGAGGGCAACAATTAGGTTAGCTGAGATAACACAGTTTCACAAGGTCTCAATCCCCAAATTATTGAAACACAGCAGAGAAAATCCCTGTGACTTTCGTAAGCTTGGATTCAGCTCCAGAAATAAATTTATGATAAAGCTGTTTTCTTTGATCAGAAAGTCAGTTTTCTGTGTTCCTTATGAATCCCACGTGCCATTCATTTGCATCTCTAGATACTTCTACTTTATAAATATAGTTTGGTAAAGGTAGAGAGAAAAACCTGGAGAACACATACTAACTAGTCTGGAGAACATCTACCCACAGAAAGTTTTGCAGCGAGTTAACCCCGTTTATAAGTATTTAGAAGTATTTAGTGGTACTGTGTAGTATTAAATTTGCATAAAGCAAAGAGTTAATGAAACATGAGGCTTGTCCTAACCTCTTTTCCATAACACCTACTGTTTTCTAGGAATTATTTTCTTTTCCAAGCCTGGTCTGAAGCAAGGAAGTGCTCTCATGAAAGTCTGTGGTCTTCTGCCACTCTTCATTCATATACTTGTTTCTGTCTTGTTTCCCTTGCTTCTTAGCTTCTAGAAGCCCAGTCTTCAGACCCAATTGAAATTTTTAATTGTAAACAAATTCAAACTTGAATAAATTCCCCAAATTAAAGTGGTGAAGGAATAATGCTTTTATCTCCTGTGATATACCTCTGACAAAGTATAATTAAAATATTTTCATGCTGGCTTGCCTGGTCTGTCTGCCTTTCATGAATGATGAAGTCTATCAAGGTATTATTTGCCTCCACATTGTGTGAGGAAGGATTAAGCCGCTGAAGTGTTCAATATCAGTAAATGATCTGGAAATCCATAAAAATATCAATTATTATGCAGTTAAAGATGTCTTAGTGTTCTCAGGAAGCCGGCGTTTTGTCTTTGTTCCTCTGGTAATGGAGTGTGGGGATGACTGTCTCCAGAGACAGAAAGAGCACGTACAACTAAATTGTAAGCTATGAGGCTGTGCAGAAGAGAGTGGATTTTCTCAATTACTTATTCAGATATACTGGAATAAAAATGGAAACTAAGTTAGTGCAGAAAAAGGTGCCCTACCGAGATCTCTGAAAAAAGGAAGTCCTCTGCCTGAGCTGGGGCTGGCCTGACATAACATCATGGGGCCATGTGCTGGGACCACATAATCGTTGAGATTTTTTGATGGAGTAACCAAAAAGAATTGTAATCAATTTGAAGGTAGCAGTGCCTGGCTGAGTGGTAGGCAGCCTTGAAACCTACTGACTGAGGAATGGAACCCTACTCAAATCTCAAATCCATACCTTTTTTTTTTTTTTTTAAGCTTGTAGGACTACTAGCTTCAATGCAGCTCTGCATATTTACAGTCAAAGAGGATCTGAAACACTGAACAGGCAGATATATCACTAACTTCTCCTTACAGCTTCTGATGTCTCAGCATCATGGCTCTGAGACCTGGTGACACAGGAACAACACTTCATATACAGCTAAGGAGGTACCACAGGCTTTAAATTTAAGATTCTGTGTCATTTCCAAAATCTTTTCCCTAAGTAGAAAACCAGTTTGAACTAAAACATATAAAATATTTGTATTTGGTGGGAATTGCATATAAGCCTCAACGTAATCATAACATCTAAAAAAATAATGCTGGTGACCTTATATTGCACAACAAAATAACAGAGGACATCTTAAAATTAATTCTAACTAATCAAAAACATTACTCAGGTAATGAATGATTCATATTGCTCAAGTTGCCAAACATTACTTCAAGTTATAGCTTGGGCACATCCTTTTGCTACTATTAATAATTGCAATCATGTCAGTGTAAGAAGTTTCAGTTACAAAAGTGAATATGTTATCCTCTCCAAGCCTTCCAGCCTCAGAGTAGGACTAAGCTAAGGTCCCTGGACCATACAAGGGTGCAGAGAGGAAGTACATTTTTTTCAAGAAATCAATATCTTTGGGAAATCTAATAGTCTAACAAAGGCTGAAAGATGAGCATATTCGGAGGTGATCTCAACATGCCTTGTGCTAGCCAAACAGTGTTAGATTGTAAGTACATAGGACTTGTCCAGTGAGTTTTTAATCCTCCCTATGTTATTGTCCAATAGCTCTTCAGATACTCTTATCAGAGAAATTAGAAGCTCGAGACAAATATCAGGATGAATAGCTGTTACTAGGAGGAAAAAAAAAAAAAAAAAGAGGAAAAAATAAAAAAAAAAAAATCTGTGTCAGACTGCTTAGAAATTGTCCTAAACTGAAATTCAGACACAGATGAGTTAAAAGACCATGTTATCTCACCCTTCACCTTGCAACCTTATATTATGAACATTTTACATATATTTGTTGTGAACACACATATTAAGTCCTTTTTAAATGTTGGTGATAAACCTGTTTCATGGTAGTGAGCTCTTCAGCTGTATGTGCAGTACATGAAAATCTATCTTCTTGCACCAGATCCATATCTGTGGAGTTTCAAATTTTTCCAGAGTCCCCCTGTTTGAGAGGGATGGGGCAAAAAAGCCCCATTTGACACTGAATGTCTTTCATGTGATCACAGAATCCCCTTCTTTTTTTCTCTAAGGTAGATAGCGGCAGTCTCTGATCTCTCAGTAGGTAAACTACAAAAATCTTGTTAGAGGCAGAAGAGGTGAAAGAAACTTTGATCTGAAATGTTCAGAGAAGAATCTTCACTCAGTGTAGCCATTATACAGCTTGGAAACAGATGCTTAGAATACTTTGTGGTAAAAGCCAGAATGAAGATTTCTTTCCCTTGTAGTTAAATTGCTGATTTATTTATTTACTCACTTACTTGTTGGACAACAGGGAGCAGTTAAGCTAACTTTTGAGGTAATGAAAACTGTAATTGAACCAGGGTATGAAAAGAGAAATGTAAGCTGTGCTTGGATCTTTGCTAGCAAGAAATGTTTTAATGACTCAACAGTAAAAGAATGAGCAAGAAAGCTTCTTCTATAGTAAAAAGCAAAATTCTCTGCTGTAGTGCCAGGCTTACAAGATGCAAATATTGTGGAGTTGTAGAAGTGTCTTCTTTAGGATTTGAAATTAGCTAGATGGTTTGATTTGGGATTCAAAAATATATTAACCAGAAAGGTTTATTATCCTTTCTACAGCTGGTCATGGTTTAGTATCATTAAGTGCTAAAAATCAAGCCACTCTTTCTTCATGTCAAAAGACTGAAGAGGGCAAAGTCACTTGCTGCTGATTGAAATAGGTACCAACTGAACTGCCATCACAGCTGTCATCATTGCATTCACTGGTGTTTTACTTCAGTTTGACTCGGGGTGAGAAACTGAGCAACTGCTTTCATAGAAACTTCTGCTATTATTTTCTCTAGCAATGTACTTGGGTATTTCTCATTTCTTTGTTCCCCCTCTCCTTGCAAAACACACAAATATACCCTTTTGCCCCCCAGGTGAATGTTACCACACTGGCAGAGTACCTGCAAATTTACACTGCTCACTTTAGTACTGGGTAAATGCCATTTTCCTGTTCCTACCCTCAACTATGTTACCCCTGCACACTGCTTAGACTATACCATAGCTTTTATTCCCCACTCTTAATCCCTCTGTTATTTCTCTGGCATCTCAAATAAACTGTGCATGTCTGCCTGACATGCCAAGGCAACACATCTGAGGAATGTCCAATTGCAGTCATCTACTCCATCCATAGCAACAAAACAAAAAGTCAGGATCTAAATTATGGGGGAATTCTTGAAGTTTTATGACACAGTTTACTTGCCATGAGCTGGCCACTGCTGCGTCTCTCCACCCTCGGGAAAGCTTGAGTGCATGCAGATCTGACTTGTAACCCAGCACAAGATGAATGGGCAGCACCAGGGAAATGACACTTGCAGCTGAACATAATAAAAAGCATCTCATGAGGGAGGCTGAATGGTCAGTTTTATTGGCACGCTGTTTACTCTGCTCCTTTCAAGGTACTTATATTTGGTTGACTGTCATTTTTTCTCCAAATGAGGTTGCAAAATAAGTCATGGAGGGGAGATGAGATGAAGATGGGAGACTGAAATGTTCCCTAGGATTAAACTGAATAACAGAGACTAAGGGGCACAGTTCATTCTTTGGTGTGGTGAGGTTTCATGCTCTACATCCCCAGGCACCCAGATGAGGTGCTTGGTTTGGGATCCTAAGAGAGATAAGAGAGAAAGATTTCAGGAACCTAATTCAGAGCTCTGAAGAGCAAAATCACAGTGAAAGAACCCCTCTGTCTTCATTCATTGCATAGTTGAAGATAAGGCTGCTAACTTAGGTACAACAATTAAACATAACTGCTGTAGGTATGAAAACTCCTCCATCCTTCTTTGTTCTGCAGTAGTTAACCAGTAAACCAGTAACCATCACTAGCAAGCAGGTATTGAACTGCACACTGGCACAGCAAAGTCCTTACACCTTTGTCATGATACCATTCTGTCTGCATGGCTTTTATTTCTATCCATGGTCAAGGTCTTTTTCCTAATTTATTCCCTCTTTGACTTTCATATTTTCTCACTCTTTGTTTCTTTACTTCCTACAACTTAGTTGCATATTCGTGGAGTGGAGAATCCTGAGTAGGCTCATGAAATCTCAGAAAAGGGAACTGCTTATTTCTCACACTTCACAAGGCTGAAAATGTCAGTAGAGGTTGTTATAACCACTGTTACAGTCAATGCAGAAGTGACTTTAAGGCATGAAGGCATCAGGCTCAGTCCTGCTTGCCAGCAGAGGTGAAATCTCTGAGCTGACATACATTACACATCCCACTTGCAAAGTCCTGCCTTGTATGTTCCTCTATCTCCAGATAAATCTGAAAGTATTTTAAAATGCAATTTGTAAAGCTTTGTATATAATTCTGACAAACAAGAAAAACAAGTCAACAGAACTACATGAGCTGACCAGATCAGGCCAGAGTTCAGAAATTTTTGATGCTTGTCAGCTGCTTTTCAACGGTCAACCCCCTACTAGACATTATTCCATTATCAATCTGTTTCCAGTTTTATCTTGGAAATTTCTCATAAGCCAATGCATACCACTGACAGTAATAGTGAACATGAGTTACTACTACTTGGATTTTTCTGAAGACAAGCATTAACACATTGCTGAAAAATATTACTCCTGTTTGTAGGCACACAAACACATCACATTGCAATTTCCTGGGACAATCCAGAATGGATCCTTTCCTGTTGACCCTGAAGTCCACCACAATGAAAAAATTTGGACTGGAATGACTGAAAATCTCTATTGTGGTGGCTTATGTCCCATGGAAATGCATGGCACTCTGCTCATTCTTGTGTATAGTATATTGTCATCGGTGTTGCCATGAAAACAGAAACTGTTTTCACTGGGGACTCAGTTTTGCATCTTTTCCCTTTTCCTCACTGCGTTTCTGGTGCAACTGTTCCTTATGAAGTTGCTGTTACACTGGGTCCCAATACCCAAAACAGGACAATCTGTGTAACAGCAACACGAGGCTGCTAAAAAGTACCTGGACTAAGGCAGTTAAGCTGCTTCTTTTCAGGGGAACCTATTTCACATTCTTGGATCTCTGTGGTCAAGAAGGAATATGAATACTAAATAATAGCTATTCAGCACACAGTTTTGGCCACTCAAACACAATAGGTTTCACAAAGCCAGAGAAGTGTTTATTGCGAGGTGAAAGAATGAGTGCTACTATCAATTGGAATATTCTTTGCAGAAAGTTGCTCAAGTTCCTATTGAATATAATCAGATATGCCAGGAAATAATAATAAAATATATATACTACTCTGGGCACCCAAACTTTGACTTCTTTAAAAGATTCAAATTGGTTACCATAACGTGCAACTTCTTGCAAGGAATGTGATAACTGTAACTCTATTTAAAACTATGTCTCCATTTAAAATATAATTTAAAGTGGTATTTCAAGTATTTATAATGTTGTTAATGAATGAAATAATCAAAGTGTCATAAAGGAGATTTTAGACCATGAGTTTAATAAGTTTTCTAGGTAACAATCAGATATTTCTAGAATACATAAGAAGAAGTGAGGATAATCTGGAGCAATACTTGAGACCTTGAAAATATGTCAAATAAGTGAATAAGCATAAGAAGAATAGGATCTGTGGTAGCCATAGACTCTTCAGAGTAAAGAGTGAGGTAACCTGCTTCAAATTCTTCTGACACATCAAGTATTGGAGAATGTGAATGCTAGGCAAAATTGTAGAGGAATCTGCTGGTAGACTCCCAGCAGAGTCTGGCAGACTGCTGAGTAACAGCAGAAGAACAAGGGATGGTAAAACCCCTGCTCACACAATACCTTAAAGGCCAGAAGAGGTCAAAGAAGGAAATAAGCAAGTAGTTTTCTTCTAGACATCTGTAAATTGATGTGACAAAGATGCAAGGGAGCGGGTCAGTGATCAGAGGAATCTGCGGAGTGATGCTGCCATGTGCTTGCAGATAACTGAGGGTTTACAGGTAACAGAATCCCCAAGATACTTGATGCCTCAGTTTACTTGTTTCAGTAACAGGTCATGTTTGAATAGCGCTGGCATCATCTGAGAGCTCTACAAATTGGGGGCACAAGTATCATTTTGAAAATAGCTACCTTAGCTCACTGTGACACTGCTAATGGTGGACAACTGGAGCTGGAAACACAGCACAGAGCAGTTACAAATGACAGATTGTAGCACTTGATTGTAGTGTCTTCTCCTGGACTTGGAGAGTTCTTCAGAAAGCTTGTGCAAATGTTTGCAGAAGGAGCAGCCAAATGTAGGGGAATTAATCTTAAACCAAATAACACTATTAGACAAGGCATTTCTTCAACATCATCTGAGCACCACAACCCTTCAGGTCTCAGAACTGACATTTTAGTTTCCTGAATGTCTACAAAACTGAAGGTAAAGATTAACAGGAAAACAAATAAGAAGCGGAATGTGTTTCAGAAGTTTGTTCCAGAAGGAAATATATTTTCTCTAAGTATAAAAATATGATAATGAATAAAAATGCCACTTTGGGAGCAGCCCTGCAAAGTCATCAAAACCCAGAAAACTTATCTTTGCTAGTCTCCAGGGAGGATGGCAAATGACAGAACACAGAGATCCAGTGTGCAGCTTAGTAGGTACAAACAATGGAACACACTGTGGTGTGTATCAGTCTTTAGAGAAGCAAATCTGTTTGGAGTATTTCAGCAGTTTTATTCCAAATGGCGTCAGAGGACCAGTTATGGAAATTGATGAATTAATGAGTCAGAATGTATAGACATTATTTTTTTCCTTTTTTTTTTTTTTTTTTTTTTTTCCGTAACGGGATTCACTGATTGATCTTTTAAATCAAAAGAGAGCTAGTTATGATGACATAGTCTACCTGGTAACCATGCTAGAAACTACTAAACCAATACTGTCAAAATCTATTATAATTGACCAAGAAAAGTATAAATTTATTGATATATTTCTGATCTTCTCCTTCTGTGTTGTGCATTATGCTTTCCAATATCTTTTCTAAAGGACATCAAATGTGAAAGAGTAATGATGAAAATTTAGGATTTGCAAGCATCATACTAAGTATAGAGTTTGAGTTTTGTTGCATGAATACTAGATGCTCTGCCAGCACCATTTCCTACACACTTAAGTTTTGATCTCCTAGGGTTACTCTGGTCCTCAGAATAAACACATAGGAACTCTGCACAAAACAACATCCCTTTGTTTGTCTACATATGACCTGACTAAAAGATGTCAGGCCATATGCAGGTAATACAAATTTGATAATAATAACAGAAGGCAAGGTTTGACATTTTAAAAATTGTTTTTTGAAGGAAGGGAGTTAAGAATTTGTTCACCTGTGCAAGTATCATCTACCACCCTTGCCATAATCAGAAATAAAGATGTACTCTACCTGCCATACAAACTAGTTATAAACCAATACCACTATTTAAAAAACCTGGTTTGTAGCTGTGCTTCACTCTGAATTTTCTCTCCTACTTCCTTTTCTTTGTTTATCACAATGTCCTCTTCTATCTTTCAGATCTGGTTTATTGTACCTTTCCTTGGCCTCCTGTTTTTTTCTTGTTTCTTTGTCTTCTAGATTCCTACTTTTGTTCTTCTACTGTCTAGCATATCCCTTATAATTTCTTTCATCTTCATCCTAAGATTACTGCTCTTTACCTCTTTACCATACCTGTGCTTCCCTTCTGTTAACAGTTCAAGCTCCTTGATGCAGTTTCACATCTAGCAATGATTCATCCCAATTTTTCCCTGACCTATGGAGGTACAATCATTCCTCACATTCCTTCCATCATAGAATCATTTTGATTGGAAAAGACCTTTAAGGTCATTGAGTCCAACTGTTAACATAGCACTGCCAAGTTCACCTCTAAACCATGTATCTAAGCACTACATCTACACATCTTTTAAATACTTCCAGGAATGGTGACTCAACCACTTCCCTAGGCAGCCTGTTCCTCTTGTCATATTGCTTGTTACCTGGGAGAAGAGATCAGCCTTGCTGGTCTGTAGAGGGTAGCTGTAGAGGGCGATTATTCCCTCAGCCTCCTTTTCTTCAGGCTAGACAAATCCAGATCCTTCAGCTGTGCTTCATAAGACTTGTACTCTAGATCCTTCACCAGTTTCATACTGCTTCTCCATCTTTCACTCCACCCTTTGATCACCAACTGCTGTTTGACATACGCACTATCAAGAGTAGCAGAAGGCTTAATTTTATCAGGAAGGCAATACAGGAATACTTCACCAAAATATGGGTTAGAAATAGATTCCAATATACACCAGACCACAGGAAAATAAGATTTATGAGCAAATAATTCAGTGACAAAAATACATGGACAAAACAGGAAGATGAACACCTGATGCTGTAGGAAAGAATTACATATGCAAATTGTAAAGAGTCACTTTTCCCACAGTGGCTGCCCTGTGAGACAGATCATTTTCTCAAGATGAATGAGATCTAGCAAACACGAGAGCCTGGAGTAAATAGTAACAGTGATTTTTAGAAGTGCTAAGCCTGTGAGTCGTCTCTGGCATGGGCGACTGTATGACACGGTTCACTGACATTGTTGCTGATAAGAAAGACCACCTTTCAAGGTTGCTTTTCAAATTTGGAAGGATGTAGCTTTTCTGGAAACAATTATCTTTACCTTTCTTTAGGACTAGAATGGTGACAAGTTGCAAGGTCTTAACCGTATCATTCAGATTACACAGAATCAGAGAATCACAGAATGACAGAATGGTTGGGGTTGGAAGGGACCTCTGGAGAACATCTAGTCCAACCCACCTGCTAAAGCAGGTTCACAGGAATGTATCCAGGCAGGTTTTGAATGTCTCCAGAGAAGGCAACATTTGTACAATTTCACCCCTCCCAGTTGTCTCAGTACTTTTCTTTTTTCCTCTTCATATGAATACCTTGGGCAATTTCAAAACTCCTTAGTGATATATAAGATTAAGCTGAAAGCATGTTAGCAATTTTGGCAAGGGCTGAAAGTGTAATGAAAAGGCTTTAAGAAGAAACTGTGTTTTAAAACACCATATACCATGCAGAATTAACTGTTAATATGCAATAACAGAAAAAAAAAAAAAAATCCTTGTTTTCATTAGAGCTATCTTATGGAGCTCTCATGAAAATTGTACTGGAAAGGCCGGCATAAAGAAATGAGGTAGAGTGTCTTCTGGATGAGTCATGAGCTGACCTCCTAAAACAGTTCTCGAGATGTGCTGTCACGAGGGAGAAAAATCTTCCCTGGGTTTGCAAGCCTTTGTCATTATAATAATATTCAAATGGCTCCGCAAAATGAAACCTTGATAATTAGCTAGTCTGCTTCTGCAAATACACAGAAGTAATCTTTTTGCAGTATTCAGAAAAAAAGCTGAATGCTAATATTGGACTCTAGATCCCCAGTTTAAAGATGAAGTAAAACACTAAAAAGAAACTTAAACTAACACAGTTATGTGGTAAAAGTCCTCACTTGCAATCTTCTTCTTGCTTTCCCCCATAAATTCTTCCTTCTGATACTCCCCAATACTTTTTGACTGGATGAATATGTCCCTGACTACTTCCACCTTGTGCTTTTACAGATACTGTACTTTATACAGATCCTGTGAGGCAGTCTGAGATAAAGCTCTGCTCACAAGCAGTCCTGGGGTTGACAGCACTGGGGTTATTTTCAGGCTTAAGATCAGGCATTTTTTAATTAATTCATATACATAAAGATGTACATTGTAATTTAATAGGGCTTACAAAAAAGCCTAAGTAAGCTAGACACCTAACACATAGGAAAGCTAAGATATATTAGAATCTGGCTCTGGGACATGATGGAAGTTCACCTTTAAAACTAGGGCTTGCTAGGCCTCCATCTTTCAATAAATTGATCTAACATTTTGTGACACTGGCCTAATTTTACTCTGACAAGAGAGGGAGGAGACACTACCCCAAAATGTCTCACTCTGCAGGAAGCTGAATTCTTCTTGCAGTGATTCACCACAAGCTATTTCAGCTGCAGAAGTTGCAAAGCTGCATATTGGCTGAGGATATGGGGATGCTGAAGAAGCTATAGTGAATATCAGCAGCTTTACAGTCTATTTATCAAAGTGCCAGTGGCTTCCATTTCAAGGTAGGTGAGGCAATACTATACAAGGATTGAAGAGATTATCTGTTTCCAGAGTAGTTTAATATATGAAGAATGTGGTGGCAGTTTGGGGTTGTAGGGTTCTTGGTTTTTCTTGCTGTTTTCAGAGAAAACAGTGTTAGCTTGTCAGGCTCTTATTAATTCTTGTTATTAGAGATGGAGCTCAACACTTTTTTATTTACTGTTTCACTAAACATAGCAATATGGAATGAGGACTTGTTTAACTTCAGCACATGAAGATGAAAGAAAAGGGCAATAATAAACACAAATCACTTGGTATTTAGCAGTCTTACTCAGGCCGGTTCTATCAGGCTCACACCAACTTCAGGGTATCTTTTTCAAAGTTTGACCCAGGTTTTAGCACAGCTCCACTGCATTAAATAAATACTCTTATCTTCCTTTACTCCTTTCTCAGACTCTGCTTTCTACTTTATCTTTGAACGTTGTTCTAGACCTCCCTTAGCAAAAGCTCTACATGGAAACAAAAGCACGTCCAAGGAAATGCCTCAGTGATGTGCCCAAAAATCCCACCAGTTCCCAGTAAGCACAAGCTCAGTGTAACAACAAGGAAGCAAAGAGCTAAAAATAAATACAATCTTTGTCCATTTTACTGGATGTCCTGCCTGAAAACAAACAAGCTAGTGAAAAGGTGAACAAACCTTCAGCTCCCTCCCGTACCTTGAACTGTGGCATTCTGTGTAGTTATACACTAGCTCTGGTGTTTCAAAGACTTATTGTGCCTGGCTTTGCACACATGTGAGTGAGAGATCACCCATGCCATGTGGATCTTTCAGATCTGAGTTGCAAGATAAACTTGGAGTAGGAGAAAGAGATAAAATGCACAGACAGAAGACTGAAGTAGAGAAACGGATTGTCATAACCAACAGGATTTGGGTGGCTGGTGTGCCTTTGATGTCAGGGATGATATGCTGTGCCCACATTTTTCAGGGACAGACACTGATTCCAGGCAAGTTCAATCTAAGTCATTGCTTTTACTGCAAAACCCTTATTCTTTTAAAGCTATATGTCACTGTGTGCAAAATCATCATTGTTTCTAGTGTACTGGTTCTGCCCTGACACATCCTCCCATTTCTTTCATATTCAAGCATTGTGTAAAGCATATTTCTGATACTATTAGGACAGTAAAAAACCAAGAATGCTCATCTTGCTGGGTTGTTATGAGACCTGGGCTAATTACAGAGGTAACTATTAACCAAACACTAGTATCATTTTTGGACTGTTCTTCAAATTGAGTGAATCTGTATACTCTCATCTTCTTCAGGGATGGATGAAAATCAAGACCACCATGTTAATAAATGAAATGATAATACAATGAGCCTGGCTACTTTCCTGCAAGCCTTTGCAGTTGAACTGTATGTGGTTAATCTTGATGCTTCTGTACTGAACCTTTACACTGGAAAATGAATCTAAGCTGAATCGCCATTGCATATTGAATATATGTCAAGACTATTATACTCAGCTGGTCCTTCAGAGTCTGCATGCTTGGGACCAGAGATGGACAGCTGTCATTGTTGCTGGTAAAAGCAATTTGGAGGGGAGGAAAATTATACACGTCATGTAATAGAGATGGAAAGGCTTAGCTCTGTGTGATCCTGTTCACTAGTATTTTGTGGATCTACTAGGGCCTGCTAAAATTGCCATTTCTCTAGTTTATACATAAGCTAGCACTTGTTTGAAAGACAGTACAGAGCTTGGGATCTTCTCATTTGCTTCATTATGACATGTATGTGCTTCTTTTAGGGCAAGGAAAGAAATAAGGTTTAAGGGCAAACATGGGGCCTGATTCGCCTATGCTTAAAGGTCTTTTACTTTGATGTGAGCTGAGGTATGTACACGAGGAGTCACTCCTGTGGTTGAGTTCTACCAGCACACAGCTTTGCTCCCACCATAGTTGTCCTGCTCACATTGTGTCTTGCACCAGGAAAACACTGGAAGTGGAGCAGAACTGTAAGAATCTGATCTGTATTCCTTAAACCTCTCTCCATGGGCTCTTCCTCCATCCTTGAGGTCCTTTTCTTTCAGACTAGTTGCAGAAGGTAACTGGTGGTCATTAACAGGTCAGAGCTGTGGAAATCAGGGGACGTGGGATATTCTTCTGATTCTCTGGGGCAATCTTTTGGCTTCAGCTCCTGGGAAGCAGCAGACATCTCACACTGTAGACTACAGGCTGGTGACTCCCCCTGGGCAAATCCTGAGGCAGTTAATTCTAGTGCAGATCAGATGCGGCAGGAGTCTTGACTTGTATGTGTCATGTCTGAGTAAGAAGCCAAGGATCTGCATAATGCTGATTCCTTTCTCTCTCCAGTATGTTTTTGCCAGACTCCCAAACTCCATTCTGCACAATGATGTGGGTTGCTTTCATAATATCTGACTTCATATTAAACAAAGGGATGTGTGTTCCTGCTTCTCTGGTCCATAATACCTGAAAATTTCATGGCATGTTCTAGAATCACATAACCACAGAAGTACAGTATAGTTCAGGTGGTAGGAGCCTCAGGAGGTCTCTATTTCAACTTCCTGTTAAAAGCCAGGTCAGTGTTGAGCTCACATCAGGTTGCTCAGGGTTCTATTTGTTGTGTCTTGAAAAACTCCAAGGATGAAGCCTGTACAAGATCTCTGAGCATTGCTTTCCTGTAGTCATAGTGAAAAAATTTTCTTTAAATTCCATCAAACCCTTATGTGTGTTTTCTCTCATCTTCCCACTGCATACCACTATAAATAACTGGCCCCATCTACTCAGTAACTTCTCCGAAAGTATGGGCAGGGTGCTATCAGGTAACCCCAAAGCCATCTTTTCTTCAGGCTAAACAAGCCCATTTCCCTCAGCCTTCCCTCACAGGCCACATACTTCAGGTTATCAAATAATATATCCTCTATTGATAGTCTTACACCTATGGTTTGCTCTCAAACTACTTTCCAAGATGCCACCAGACAAAAGCATTTTTTTAATTAGAAATCACAGCCCTACCTAGACATACCTTCTGTCTTGTGGCTGATGTGAAATGAGGAGGTATTCGAAGTCACTACCCACTGGATGACAGCCACTACCACCATGGTAGTAGAGAATCAGGGCAGAAAGCAACATGAGTTGAAGAAGGAAACACCGCATTTCTCCCAGTGGTGGTTCTTACCTCCAATCTTGCAGGCAGAGCCCAGTTGTCCCTGAGAACACTGCATCACTTCTGCCACTCTGTATGAGTTCAGTAACTGAACAGAAGGAACCAATCTTTCATCCAGCAGTTCTCTTAGAAAATTCCTGTAGACTCCATTGATTTTTTTTTTAGAGAAGGAAACATACATATATATATAGCATTGCATTTTGCCTCTCCTTTTAAACAGAGAGGACTTTAATTAGTGCTCTTTGTGTTAAACTATTAGATGTGGCCACCTGAGGTATCTTGAAGTTATTCACATTTTTAAGTGTTTTTAAATGTTGAGTCTAAGCTACCCAGAGATTTTCCAGCAGGGAGAAAATATTCAGTTTTCTGGCAGCTTTTGCATTACCTTACACCACAGGAGTGCCATGAAGAAGCTAAAGAAAAGTCTAATGTTTAAACTACAGAAACAATAACATTGACTTTCTTTTTTGGGGGGTGGGAGGGCAAATGTGGGACATTTCAATTTGTTTTCATGATATTTATTTATTATTTTCTCCTATTGACTAAATAACAAGAGCTGAGTAAAAACAGTAATGATTTAGATCTATATTGTTTTATTCAGACAAACACTTGCCCATGGCAGTCATGTAATTTCTTTCCCCACCTTTTGGTTTGCAGTATGATGTCCCCATCTTTTCCAGGACCTCTCCCATCCCATCCCATCCCATCCCATCCCATCCCATCCCATCCCATCCCATCCCATCCCATCCCATCCATCTACCTGCAGCTATTTCTTAAGTTTTAATTTCCAGTTTATAAATGAATGCCGGTTATCCACATGTCCTCCATAGAATAGGTAAATGACAAAGATGAGATTTTATTCCTTAACTGTTCTGCTGCTTATTGTGTCTGTTCATAACACTATCACTATGCTCTTTGTTACAATTCTTTCTCTAGCCTCTGTCATTTACGAAGTGCTTTTTGTTAGTTAAGTATCCCATGTAACTTTATGAGCTTAAAATGATTATATACATAGAGATCCATTTGGCCATAAACAGAATGTCTTGGGTGAACTGCAGCAGGTGCTTGAAAGTGGGGAAGCACTGTCCAGTAAACACACCTGGAGAAAAGTCTGCAAAGCAGGCTGCATCTACAGCTCTGAGATACTCTGAAGCCTATCAGGTCCCAACCCTCAACCCAATGTTACACTTTGCAGGTTTGTCTTGCAATCAGTTATGTGTACCAAGTGTCTGGTAAGAGTCACAGCCTTTGGGTAGCTTTGCATGACCCTGTGCTAAGGGGAGGAAAGGGAAGTGTTGCCCTTTAGGAGGAAAAGCTTGGATGGACACTGAGTATTACAAAGAGACACTGGAGATAGACTTCTCCTAAGTGATGAATAGCAATCCCAGGGCAGTTTACAGCAGGGAACAGAACAATATAATCCCAGATCCAATAAAACTATGAACTTGGACTAGTCCTCAGACACAAATCCTGTTTTTTTTCCTTTTTTGCAGAAAAGTCCTGAACATATCAAAAGCAACAGAAGGGCATTTGAACTACTGATTTTTTCAGAGCATTTTACCATGGGATTTCTGAGTCTGGAAGTGGAGTTTGGATGAGTAATGTAGACTATACAGGAGACCCCTGCTCTCAGTGCTCTCCAGGTCAGGCTTCCACTGCCAATGCTGATCTATGAAAATTCATTACTCACTTCATGAAATTTCTGTAATATCCTCCCAGTGGTTGCTGTTTTCATGAGCAGTCTGATATTTAATTCATTCTTGAAACAAGACTGCACAAAAGTAGCATGTTTGCAGAGAAGATGAAGGCAATCTAACCCAATATTATCTGTGCATTTTTTTCATTAACAGATAGCTCTGTTAGTTACAGAGGGAGCTCAGATTAATTCTGTGAATCTCAAACCAAACAATACAGAGGAAGAGACACTGGAGACACTGCACATTCAACAAGTGTGCACTTTCTGACAGAAATACCAGTTATTGTTGATTATCCTGCATAATTTGGATTATATTGGATTTACTGTCTTTTGTCTAATATTCACAGTTATGTCCATAATCCTTGTGTACACCATGACAAGAAGACAAACAGGAAAAAAATTCAATATACATCAACTATCAAGAAATATATCAGTGAAGAATAAAAATGGTAGGAAATCACAAAACAACAGTAGAATACAAATATGTATTCCATACATATACACATGGAGAGAGATTATACTTTGCAGGCATTATGAGATTTGAATTCTTTATCTGTTGCAAACAGGTTCCTTTTAAGGAAGCAGGAAAAATAGTTGCTTGAATAGTGATTAACCCTAACCACATTTTGTGTTTTCTGGAATAGCTGCTGTCACTGTTAGTGATATAACAGATCCTTGAATAAAAATATGAGGACAAAAGGAGATAACAAAGACAACACAATAGGAGAAAAGCATCAGGGTCCAGGAGGAAGGAAGGAAGGAAGGAAGGAAGGAAGGAAGGAAGGAAGGAAGGAAGGAAGGAAGGAAGGAAGGAAGGAAGGAAGGAAGGAAGGAAGGAAGGAAGGAAGGAAGGAAGGAAGGAAGGAAGGAAGGAAGGAAGGAAGGAAGGAAGGAAGGAAGGAAGGAAGGAAGGAAGGAAGGAAGGAAGGAAGGAAGGAAGGAAGGAAGGAAGGAAGGAAGGAAGGAAGGAAGGAAGGAAGGAAGATTCAGCCACCTTCTTTAGAAGGAACAAAGCACTCAGTCTGGAATTAGAAGAGTGTCAGCTGAGCTGAGTAGGACCAGATATGCAGTGCACAAGAGAACCTGCCTGCTGGGTGAAAGAGCAGATGCCAGAGATGTCTGATGCTGGAGTGTATTTGTTTTTTGTTCACAGACTTCTTATGTGTGTCCTGCAAGAGAAAAAGGCACACAAGTATCTTATGAATATACTTAAAGTAGCAGGAGATGGGCTATGTTGTTTAGCTAGCTGTGCTGGTTGAATTATACTGAAAGTTTCTCACAGGTACCTGTTTAAAATTCCCTCATCTGTCCAGTCCATATGTTTGCCACAGTGAAAATAGGAAGTGAGGGAAATCTTGGAGAGTAATTGTTGCTCAATAGTAGTAATAATCTAAGTGAAACTACAAATAACTAAGTCTAATCTGCCAAAAATACTCAGTAGACAAGTCATGGATGCTTTTAAGAACTGTAATTAAACTTTGAGAGAAGCACGTTTTCAGCACTTGGAGACCAGAAGATCTCTCCATATACCTTTATTATGAGTTTATGATTTGCGTGTTATAAACACAATTATTCCCTAATTGATACCTTGGCTATGGCATAAGGCTTCAGACAGGATAAGGACCTCGCTGTGCAGGGCACTGCCCAACTCCTCCCAGAACAATCCCAGCTGAAACTCTCTCATAAATTCAGTGAAACTGTACAGTGGCATGCCATACCATGCTTGATTCAAATTAAGTTATCAGGAGCTAGCAGGTACTAAAGAAAGTCATTGGCTAGCAGATGCCCATTGTCCCCAAATATAACAACAAACCATGTTAATACCATCAGCGATGAGACACAATGTTTTAAGCTCAATGAATGGGGCACAGCAACCTATTTGGTTAGTGAGGTCCTTCCCCAAAAGTCCCAGTTGCAGAGTACACAGTGGGAAAACACATGATGTGAGGCATTTGCCTAGCTGCAGTCTTAAGGGCTGAACTAGTGATGAGAGGCTGTGCCTAGTCTGGAGGCAGGAAGAGACGGATGTCACTTCAATGTGTTTTTCATGGAAATTGAGGAGAGAGGTTCTGGGGCACAGAGGCCCCTGCAGGGTCCCTGCCAGGGACACACTTCATTAGTGCTCCTGTCAGCCCTGACGAGGAAAACAGAAAGGACTCCTGTAAATAAAGAAATTTCCCCACCAAACAGTTGCCTCGTGTCACCAGTTTCTCACTCTGAAGAAAACAGTCCCATCAGAGTCGGAACACTGTTAACAGCTTAGGCTGGCGAGGTAAAATCGTGTAGGCTGACTTTTTCCTAGCTGACAAAAGCATTTAGAAAAATACTCACAAGAATTCAAAAAGTTTCTTAAACCTCAACACTGGTTTTAACCTGCCTGGGTAAGAAGAGACAAAGATACGTTATTCATGTTAAGCTCTTATTCGAGCTGTTATTTTAAGGCTGGAGACAGCTTTCACTTAGCTGTTCTCCCAGGACACTTTCCACTGTCACTTTTCTTGGCTTCAAGGAGATGAAAGAGAGGAAGCCCCAACCAGTGTGTCTTGGCTGGTTGGGACCAAGAAATGCCACATTTTTATGTATGGTCTTGAGTTCATAGGCTTAAGAAAGTCATATATGAGCATACTATCAACTGTTTATCTAAAGTGAAGCACTAAGCTTCCTGGCCTTTCCCATCGTTAATGCTACTATTTTGGTCAGTTTGCCTGTAAGTCTGAAAACAACTCTATGAGCTTCCTTTCAGAAAGAGAAAAATATCAGACACTTTTGTCATTTCCTATATAGAGCCTTGCAAAACTAAAACTTTTGGCTCGCCCATCCAAATTCACTACATAAGCTTTATTTTTATACTGTACAGACTGTAATAAACACAGGTAGATTGGACCACTTTCTGACCACAGAAGCACAATGTGCATCATAAGATTGCAAAAAAAAAATAAAAACCCTATGAGCTTTACCTCTTCTTACTATTAGACATTGTCTTTATTCTCAGCCAAATACCAGTACAGTCTTTGGATCAGGATACACTGAATTGTTATTTACTCTTTCTCAAACATCACCCTGTTTCCCAATATTGAAAGAAAAAAAGGTGTCTCAAGCTGAGTGCAGCAAGTTCATGACAAATTTGATAGAATACATGAAACTCAAATTTCTATTTGTATTTTAAGTCCATGTGTATTTACATGGGAGTTCAGAGCATACTGGCTCTGCTTAGTTCAAGGTAAATTGCATCAGTTCTTCACGATCTGGATCACTAAACCAGTCCATTATGTAAAGCAACAAAGCTCCTTCAGTTGTGAAGACTACAAGGCAGCAAGAAGAGATTCTCCCAGGAAAGTGTAAGAGTTCAGTTGTCTTAATCTCTGCCAAATCTATAGTTGAAAATAGTTATGAACTGTTACTATGGTTATAAACAGATTGTGCAGAATTATAGGGCATGAATTAAATAAGTCACAAGACATGGCAGGAATAGCTAGGAAAGACATTTGTCTTATTACTAGATATAATTGTGTTATTTAGGAATGCCGTCTTTTGTGTGCTTGATCTCCTTTGCACAGGTGATGAAATTCAAATGTACTTTGATCTAAAAGGATTACACTTTCGCAATACTTAGCTTGGAGACAATAAAATGAAGTACTAATACACTTCTATGTAAGATTTAAGAAATTGTCCCATATTTTTCCACATCCTTTTTTCTTTTTTTTTTCTTTTTTTCCCCACTTGCCTATTTCCAGCCTGTGTGGACAGCTAAGAAATCCTGAGGAAAACTGACACATAAGCATAAGACATAAGCATAAGCAGGATTATTGATGCAAATAAAGCAGCAATGGTATCACTCTTCACTTTCTGTCACAGAAGAGAGTTCCCAGGCCCTCATGGGGCATCTTATTGCTGTTTGCAGGAGTATGAGAAGTGGACAGATATCCAGGTATTTTTGACCTAATTGTGCTGGCATTCTCCACTGACCACCTAGATGATGCTAGTGGTCATCCTGGATCACCTTAGCTGATAACATGAGGCAGGGTGTTAGATGCCATTGGATGCTCTCTAGAGAAATACTTCCTTGCCATCTATGACAGGGCCCATCCTTGTCATATAGGTAAACAAATACTATTTTCAACTTTGTGTTGCATTTGACAGTCACAATGGCAACTGTTTTCAAAAACAGGAGACCCTCGCAATATCCCCTATGAAAAGAAAATTAAAAATTATTACCTGCTCTTCCAAACATTTGAGAAATTTATATGGAAGCATAGATACTGTACTGACATAGTTTGTATCTTATGTAGAATCCATACTAACTTACTTACTGTGATTTATTTTCTATTTGTCAAAACATTAATAATTTAAAACTTTTTGTGGAATAAGTTTTTCCTCAGCACAATGCCACTCATCCCCAATTAGTTACTGATATTTTACTACCTGGGTTACTAAAAGGCTTTTCATTTAGTTGCAAACCCATAATCTATTAAGATTTGAAATGCTTCTAATATATAATGAGAAAGCACACTATCCCTTGAATTATGTGATCCAAAATGTCTACAACTCAGACAGTTAAGTAGAGAATAAATGACGCTGTCAGTGGTGTGGTGGGTTGGGTGGTATTTGCTTAGGATGACCAGCATCATTATAAGTGGATACAAATTATTATAGATCTCTATAAAGAGAAATGACTGACATCTTTAAATGGTCATTTGCAGAGTGGTAAACGTAAAGAAGCATATAATTAAATTTAAAGGGCATTTTCCAACCATAACATTAGAAAGATTAAGAGGTTAAACATTAACCTGTCTGTAAATCCCTCCATTATGTCTTTGTACAAACAAGAGTGTCTGCATTTTAACTATTCAGTGTTGTTCAGTGCCTCAAACATTCAATGTGATTGCATTGCATATCACAAACTAAAACAAAAATATTCAAATTAACTCATTAATAATGTAAAAACGTATCTAATCCTACTTCACATATAGTTTTATACACCTCCTACTCCCAAAAAATACACTTCAGACACTTCATGAAAGCCTTTCAGGACTTGATGTATGTGGAGGACATTGATGTTATGGATAGAATGTTTAAAGCCTTGGAATGGACTCAGTTTAGAACTGAACCTCATTTACACTCAGAAACAAGATAAAACGACATCTTAGTGATGTTCCCTACAGCCTGAAAGGGCACCACCCACCCTCAGAGATTTTTCATATTTATTTGATGACTGGACATGCAGCAGGGAGCAGTATATGTTTTTGCATATGCTACTACTGAACATCCTGACATGAAGAAGTCTGAGAGACACTATCTTGGACATCATTCCAGCTTGACCCAAGGAGCCTGCTTAGAGATGGAAACTCCCTCACGTGCTCTTTGCAAGCCCACTCTAAGATGACAACATCTGGATTGGGCTCACACAGCTGTTTTTTTCCTCAATGTCAATTACTTTTAGTGGTCTGTGTAAAGTAAGAAGGAAAAAATAACCCACTGAGAAGCAGTTATACCAAAGTGTGTTAAGCCTGTTATGTCATGAGCAGAAAAAAAAAGCAGACAATTTTTCTCTCTCTCTTTTTTTTTTTTTTCCCTTTTTTCCTCCAAACATTTCCTTTTAGATGTCCCTTTGAAGTCACAGGCTTATAGCATGAGTGACTGAGAGCAAGGAGCTGTGAAATGTGCCTTTGAGCCATAGACTTCTCAAAGAATATCACAAGGCATATGTGACTGGAGTACTCGACATCTGCAAATCAGCGTGGCATTACTGAGGCTTTGTTCAAATTCAAATTCTGGGAGCTGCAGAGAACCAAAAACCTCATTTCTCCCATCCCAATTCTACCTTCCTGCTTGGGGGGGTCTTGCTGCTACTGTGTGCAGTGGCAGCTTTGGTGTAATTTACTGATGAAGAAATAGTTGAACTTACACAGACATTCTACATATAATGTAATTATTTATTATATGTGTATAAATTAGGTATAGTTACCATTTTCTGCTCCACTCAGCCCTGTTACTGTTCTGCTGTTACTGGATATTTTTGCATTGTTAAAAATATAATGCCACTTCTCTGCTGTTGTAAGGTTATCATTTCAAACTACCCTCACAATACGCCACTCTTTATACTTACTAAAAACAATTCCTACTCAGATGGATCTAATTCACTTAATAATCAAACACACAGATCAGTAGAACACCTCAGTCCTGACTTGTTATGTCTCTTGATTCTCCACTCACAGGTCTCCTACATTTCTCATCCAAAACAATTTCCATGACCTCTCTTACGTAAAGGATATTATGTAAAGGATACTGCACCCCACTAATAATACTCAAATAGGGAGCAAAACTGATGATTTTGGAATAGTCAGTACTGATGTATTAGTTTTTAACAAACTTCAGAGAAAAGCTGATAAAGGTTAGGAACTTTTCTGTAAGTTCTCTGGTAGAGTCATTGATCAGCCTCATCCAATATTCATCTCAGGTGGGAGGGCAGCATCATAGTGTGTCATTACAGCAACTCTTCCTCCTAGGTCTCCTAGGTTTACCTGGGGCCGCATGAACCTGTTTGTCTTTCTGCATTTTGAAGTGCTCAGAGAAATGAGAAGTGAGCACTGCCAGCAAAGGGATACCTGTTAGACCAGAAGATGAGAAAAACAACATGGTATAACCTAAGGAGAAGTGATGGCTAGAAAATCAATCTGAACAGCAGAGAGGCATCCAGGTGCTGTAGCAGACAGCAAGGAAAAAATAAAAAGGGAAAGAACAAAAAGAGTGATGTGGGTCTGTCCCAGAGCCCCACATTACAGATCAGATCCTGCTTCTCCTTAAAGCTGAGCCACTGCAAAGATCTGAGGGAGGAGCATTGCCATTAAGGAGAGGAGATGCAGAGGCAGCATTTAGTAATGCAACCAGGAGCATGGAAAAAAATATAGCAAGACAACCCAGATCCCCAGGACGTGACTTCAGTGAGAGTCATGGCTTTTCACAGTGCTGACCTGTGCCTCTGCCAGTTTAGCTGAGACAGTGGGACATGATGTGCTGGACACCAGGCTCCAGCGGTCTCTGGAGTTTGGTCACAGTTTCCCCTTCGTTGTTTACTTCATATAATTTCTTTCCATTGTATTTTTACATGACTAGCATTCCCAAGGGATTGCAGGCAGAAATACAGAAACCCTATGAGAAATGCCAATTTTACCTGGAGATAAGCATCTGAATCCTGCTTGATTATTTGAATCTCTACCTTTTGGAGGCAGACCCATCATGGAATTGATTGCTAATGGTCCCAGACCCAAGGTTTTGCAATTGCTCCAGAACTGGCAAGAAAAGAATGACAGAACAAGAGGAAAATAAATTCATGTTCACAACATAAATAATAGCACAGGACACAACAAATCAATCTACAGGGGGAAAAATTGTCTCTATAGGAAAATCAAATACACTGGAATTCCTAATTAGGGAAAGAAGGGTGACTTTAAAAAAACCCAAACATTTCTGTTCTCTTCTCCAAAGAGATTATGGATGCCAAGTCTCAGTGAAATGCAGCAGGATTTAGGAAATTAAATGTTTAAATGACTATTGGAGGTGAGATTTCAGATCTTCAGGTCACTTCAGTGCTCTGACAATACTGCTTAACGCACAGGACATGAATGAATGCTAACCGATCTCTCTCTGGGCTGGCATGGGATAATGCAGACAGGCACTGAAACTTGGCTCAGTGAGTAATTTCTACTGAAAAGAGGTAACAAGGGAAAGCGATTCAAAATAAGGATTTTTTGAGCTTCGTGTTAGTGCTTGTAAATGATTTTCCTTTTATTTTAAATGTTTTACTGTTTCAAAGAAGCTTTTCAAAACAAAATGAAAATTGTGCTGGCTCAATAGATACAGTTTAAGGGATTTTATTTAGGAGGTTTTACTCACACTTTTTTTATTTTGGTCCTTTTCTGCTGGGGAGAAGGAAGGTGAAGAGTGAAAAAGGGCACCAGTATTCAAATAAATATTTCAAATATTGATTTTGTTGTTGTTCAATTCTAAGAGAAAAGATAAAAATTATTTCATTGAAAGGTAGGAAGTTTCAGGAGAATTGCAAATCATGTAACTTATATTTTCATCCATAGGCTGTAGAAATTCATTCATATTTTTGAGAGTCCAGGTGAATGCTCTTGCAGAACACTTCTGTTTCTCTTGCAGTCATTCTTTATTGGTTTCTCCTCATTAACTTCCTTTCTTTGTCATTCACACCTCAGTCTCAGCCCCATTTCCTTCATCTTGCTTTCAGCCCATTTATTTTCTCTTTCCTCTTTCACCCCACATTTCCTGATATGTCTTTGTGCATGTACTGGTGCTGTGGGCAGGCACGTTCTAATGCAGCAATCTCTGCTGAGTGATTTTTCTGCTGTTGCATGGCACAGTGGGAGGGATTTAATCTTAGACATGACACCCCAGGGACTCAGCAGTTTGATGGAGGAGATTGTTTCCTAAGTATATTACTAGATAATATTCCTCTCTAGATAGTATTTCACTTCCCATAAGTTTGCTTTACCATCAAGTCCCTATTTCAAGAATTGTTAAGAAAAGATGGAATTAGATTGAGAGAACTGGACCATGTGGGTGACACTGCAGAAGATGAGGGAAAACTAAACACTCAGGAAAGAAAATATATTAGTTAGTGGTCTTTTCCTCCTCAGATATGTTAGCTGTGGAAGGGTCGTCAGAGATGAGGAAGCAGAAATGGCAAACTTGCAGACAGTAACAGACAAGCCTGTGAAAGCAAGGGAGAGAGTAATCTATGACATAATTATGGAATTTCAGGATATTAATAAAACAGTTTGAGATCCTTGATATCAGAAATAGGAGAGCAACTGACTTCATGCAAGTCAAGTCATTCTAGAAACAGACTTGGTGAAGTAGATGTGGGCCTTCTGCCATGGCATGAAAGAGGTTCCCATGCAGCAGAATACGATGGCGTAGTCTCTAGAAACCTGAATTTCAAAATCAACCTACCTATTTATCTCAAAAGTCCTTCCTTTCCCTTTCCCTTTCCTTTTCCCTTTCCCTTTCCCTTCGCCTTCCCCTTTCCCTTTCCCTACCCCTTCCCTTTCCCCTCCCCCTGCCCCTGCCCCTTCTCCTTTCTTTCCCTTTCCTTCCCTTTCCCTTTCCTCTCCTTCTCCTTCTCCTTCTCCTTCTCCTTCTCCTTCTCCTCTCCTTCTCCTTCTCCTTCTCCTTCTCCTTCTCCTTCTCCTTCTCCTTCTCCTTCCCCTTCCCCTTCCCCTTCCCCTTCCCCTTCCCCTTCTCCTTCTCCTTCTCCTTCTCTTCTCTTTTAACTCATCTTTGAATTAGTATTAAATGTGGAAGCTCTATATCTTCATTGCTAAAGCGACAAGACCGTTTTGCAAAATCCCATGTGGGATAACAGTATTTTCTCTACACACTTTTGTCCAAGCAGTTCCTGTGACAGACATACGGTTTGGATAAGGTTTTGTGTTTAGTAATCATAGTAAACTGTCTCCCATGAGGCAGAAACTGAGCTGAAGCCTTTGCACCTAGGGACAATATTCTGTGCAACCTTTTCATGCCTCACAGTGTAGATTTAGGCATACAATAACAGTCTTCTTTCCCCTGTCCTGTGTTAATGGCCCTCAGGCTCTTAATACTTTTGGTTTCAAATAATCCCATTTAGCACTTCTGAAACCTTGCATTTCAGATGTTCCTATTATTTTCTTTTTGCAAACATGCAAGAGAGGTCAAAGTTTGGTGTGAACAACCTTTGCAATGTCTCTTTAAAATTCAAAATAAACAGAGAGCTTGAGAATATTTGCTTATGTGTTTTAGTCTTCCTGGTCCAGTGATGCTGAATATATTTTTAACAAAAGGTACGTGGTCAGAGATAAGTCCCCCAGTTTTCTCATATTAAGTTAACCTTGTTAAACATTACATTATTGTTGAACATAGGATAGGGGCTTCTCTTAATGCCATGGTGAATTACTCATATGCAAAGCTAAGCTATTTTACCTTGTTAAGCGTAACTGCAGCATGTAGACTCCAACATCTGAAGCCCTGCATCAGAGCCAGAATTAGACACAGATTTCTTAAACCTATAGCAGAGTAAAAATGCAATTAGTCTGCAACTACAGTTTATGTAATTAAAGTAGGTAGCAGTCATTTAGTGAACCATAACGCAGTTGGAGACTTATAGAGCCTATAATAATGTAGTAACTGTGAATATAAATGCTGCAGAAAAACTGCTAAATGAGTATTTCCTTCCTTTGGCAAGGAATATGTAATCTTTGAAGTTCTCTGTCCACAAAAGGGGAGATGATCATGCAGGCTCACAGTAAACATTCATAGCTGTGATCAGCATGTTTATAATTAGTTATAGCAAATACTTCGTTTGAGATATTCAAACATTTTACAAACATTTTGTTAAGTAACCTTTCCGCCTTCCACAAACAGGCTTCTCTCAGACTGCAGAATGGGCTTGGCAAGAGGGATTCTGATTTGGGAATTGAAGTACCACTCCTTTCTGATGAGGTAAAGAGCTAATTAGATTCTTTCACTATTTTACTATCACTGCCTTAAAGGTGGTCTGCAGAAATACAACCATAAAAAAAAAGATTTAGCTGGCCTCTCAGAAACAAGTTTGAACTTTAATTCAATACATGCTTAAATTCTTGTGAAGAATTTGAGCCAAATCCTTTTATGTCTGAGTAAGCTTCTTCTCTGTGCTTCTAATCTACATCTTCGGTAAACTGTTAAGTAAGATGGCAGATGTGTAAAAATCCTCAAGATTAATGGATGAAGAAGCAGAACAGACTACAATTTCAAGCTCTTGAGAACTTCATGTAAGAGTGACCATGGTAGACTTACAAGAATTTTAAAAGCATTTGCTGAGTAAAGAAACTGGGTACTTTCCAAAGCACATTCAAGGATCATCTAGACATATCACAAGTGAGTCTGCTAGATTATAAGAGACTGAATGAGGAAATCACTTATAAAAGCAATATACTAATACCATTTCCAATGAAGGGAAAATGAAAGATTTCTTTACCTTCAGTAAGAGTCCCTTTGGGCCTTTGGTATGTTAATATTCCTGTCAGATACACAACTGAAGGCTGCAAAATCTCTAAGGAACAGTGAAAGTCTCTATGAGTTTAGTCAGGGTCCCCAAAGTACCTCCATGACTTAGAGGGATTTGCAGAGATTAACAGAAATATAACAGTATCTTTGCTACACTCATTGCCAGATTGAGGCAGCTAATTAGAGAGACTGCCCCTGTGCTGTATTATACTTGTCTTTTATTTTTTCATCACCGATACTCCTTTAGGCTTTGCTAGAAAAAACAAACAAACAAACAGGAAAACCCAGAAAGAGTGTGGGGTTTGGATTTTTGTTTTTGTTATTGTTGTTGTTGTTGCTGGGGTTTTTTGGTTTGTTTGTTTGTTTGTTTGTTTTAGGTCTACCTGTAAATGTTTTAAATAAGAAACGCAGAGATGCATTTCTGTTATTCATTGGCTTCAGGTATTCAGAACATACTGTAAACTGGTTTCAGTCAGCCTTCTGAACCCACTACTCTTTCCATAGCTTTACCACTTGTCACCCAGGGACTTTGAGTAGCTGCCAGAAGGTTTTTCTGTTTAATAGCACAGGCGTGATATCTGTTACAAGGATAATGAAGTACTGTGACTCCAATTTGTGCTGGGCTGCAGGGGGAGTACTTACCTATCACGGCCCTGTTCCTTCAGGGATTATATCCTTGAATCTAATGATCTTTGATTCCATCTTAACAGAAGCTTAAATAACTCTTCTGCTGAGGGAACCTTTTTCAGGGCTGAAGATAAGTATAATTTTAGTCTGAGTTCTGGTATGAGTATTTTATCTAAAGTGCTTGAAGAAGGTAGTTAGATAAAACTTGCCTTGTTGGGATTGACTCATATGAGGAGCTTCAGTCAACTTCCAGCAACAGTGGTGCAGTGCAAGGAGGGAAAACTGAAATCTGTCACTTAGATTTCTCTTTTCTCGGTAGCCTAGTGGGAATCAGCATAGGTCCACTGATGAAATGTGTTTGTGGCATGGGCTTGATCCTAGTTTTGCCTCTTTTTGATGACACCAGCCACTCTTCTGACCCATTTTCAACATACTCTGAAACAACACATTAAGTTGGATCATGCCCAAAGTGACAACTGAAGAATACTGGTGGCAGTAGGCATGCTCAGGACTGTCTGTGCAGTGGCTAACCTGGTCTAATTGTACCTCAGTTTTCAGGTCGTTTGCTAGAAGAAAATCTAACTCTAATGATTTCAGAACTTCATTAAATTAAAACTCTGACCCTTCATCACAGTAAAATGTAAATTGTAATAAAATGTAGGCCTCCTTCACCTGAGAGATAAGTTAGCATCTAAATTTCAACATACATTGAAGTCAAACTGCTGCTGGAAATGACTGTTTTTTGTGGTAGCTGCCTTTCTGTGCCTCTAGATGGAGATCCTATCCATTTAACTCAGCCCTCCAGAGAGAACTGTGGGATGTTCCAATAAGAGCTCCATTTTGCCTTTCATACTCCATAGACCAAAAATTACTTTATTCTCTGATTTCTGGGTTATAAAATCCTTTTCATTGTTGTAACTAGATTTCCAGACACCCCACTTCACAGCTTATCCAAAAGAAAAAGGGAAAAAAAAATGCTATTCTGTTCTAGTTTTCCTCAGCAAAAGTGTCCTGGACTATTAACTTTGCCTATAATTTAGTAGTGAAACCCCCTGTCTTTCAATTGCCATTCTGCAAATTCCCTCCAGTGTGTAAGCACCTCTGACAAGCTAAGGTGTGCAGTATTGCAGGTATGACTCAGAAGGAATTATATGGACCATTGTATTCAGTCACATTTACCATATGGGCACTCATATGGTTCCATCAGAGTGCAGAGAAAAGCCTTGCCGTAACTTCACCAAGAGACTTGGTTATTTGCTCACTGTTTTGGGACTGAGGATTATTTACATGAAATCAAAGCAAGAATAGGGAGGCATATGAATGAAGTTATTTTGTCTAGTCCAGGAGGTAAAAATCCCTTTTTGTGAATCAAAACCAGTTACATAAAACCATGCCTATTAAGCATATTTTTCAGGTTTGCGCAATGCATTGAGATGTAGAATTTAACTCAGAATGATGTCAGCTGCCCAAAGACCATATTCAAATTCTCTTTTGATTAAACAGATGCTGTAAAACAAAGAGAAGTCTTCAGCCAAACTATACTTACAGAAAGATAACATTAAGTGACCTAGTACCAGCAGGTGACTATCAGCATAAACATAGTAATAGTAAAACAATAGTACCAATACAGTAGAAACACATAATATCCAGACCTTTGAGGAAAAACTGCTTCTTTTTAGTTATTTCCTGAAACTAGACAGATTGTGCTTTTTTCGTCTATACCGTCTATACTTTTCCTTACATAAGTTTGTATCAGAAATGGTGTGGTCAGCAGGACTAGGGAAGTGATCGTCCCCCTGTACTTGGTGCTGGTGAGGCCCCACCTCGAATCCTGTGTTCAGTTTTGGGCCCCTCACTACAAGAAAGACACTGAGGTGCTGGGCCGAGTTCAGAGGAGGGTGATGAAGCTGCTGGGGCATCTGAAGCACAAGTCTGATGAGGAGCAGTTGAGGGAGCTGGGGCTATTCAGCCTGGAGAAAAGGAGGCTGAGGGGAGACCTTATCGCTGTCTACAGCTACCTGAAAGGAGGTTGTAGCATATCACAGAATCACAGAATCGACTGGGTTGGAAAAGACCTCAGAGATCATCGAGTCCAACCCTTGGTCCAACTCTAGTCCGTTTATTAGATCATGGCACTAAGTGCCATGTCCAATCTCAGTTTAAAAACCTCCAGGGACGGCGAGTCCACCACCTCCCTGGGAAGGCCATTCCAATGCCTGACCACTCTCTCTGTAAAGAATTTCTTTCTAATATCCAGCCTAAATTTCCCCTGGCAGAGTTTAAGCCCATGCCCCCTTGTCCTATTGCTAACTGCCTGGGAGAAGAGACCAATCCCCACCTGGCTATAACTTCCCTTCAGGTAGTTATAGAGAGTGATGAGGTCACCTCTAAGCCTCCTCTTCTCTAGACTAAACAACCCCAGCTCCCTCAGCCTCTCCCCATAGGTCTTATGCTCAAGTCCCTTCACCAGTCTTGTTGCTCTTCTCTGGACTCGCTCCAGCACTTCAATGTCTTTCCTGAACTGAGGGGCCCAGAACTGAACACAATACTCCAGGTGTGGCCTCACCAATGCAGAGTACAGGGGAAGGATCACTTCCCTTGTCCTGCTGACCACGCTATTTTTGATACAGGACAGGATACCATTGGCCTTCTTGGCCACCCGGGCACACTAATGGCTCATGTTGAGCTTCCTGTCAATTAGTACCCCCAGGTCCCTTTCTGTCTGACTGCTCTCCAGCCACTCTGCACCCAGCCTGTAGCGCTGCAGGGGGTTGTTGTGACCAAAGTGCAGCACCCGGCACTTGGCCTTATTGAACTTCATGCCATTGGAATCAGCCCATTTTTCCAGTCTGTCCAGATCCCTCTGCAGAGCCCTCCTGCCTTCCAGCAGGTCGACACTCCCTCCTAACTTGGTGTCATCAGCAAATTTGCTGATGATGGTCTCAATCCCTTCATCTAAATCGTCAATAAAGATGTTAAATAGGACTGGACCCAACACCGACCCCTGGGGAACACCACTAGTGACTGGCCGCCAGCTAGATGCAGCCCCATTCACCAGCACTCTCTGGGCCCGGCCCTCCAGCCAGTTCTTAACCCAGCGTAGAGTACACTTGTCCAAGCCATGGGCTACCAGCTTTTGCAGGAGTATATTATGGGAGACAGTGTCAAAGGCCTTGCTGAAGTCCAGATAGACCACATCCACAGCTTTCCCCTCATCCACCAGGTGAGTTACCTGATCATAAAAGGAGATCAGGTTGGTCAGACAGGACCTGCCTCTCCTAAACCCATGCTGGCTGGGTCTGATCCCTTGTCCATCCTGAAGGTGCTGTGTGGTTCCATTCAGGATGATCTGCTCCATAACCCTGCCAGACACTGAGGTCAGGCTGACAGGCCTGTAGTTGCCAGGGTCAGCTTTGCAGCCCTTTTTGTGGACTGTGGTAACATTGGCCAATTTCCAATCATATGGGACCTCCCCAGTGAGCCAGGACTGTTGGAAGATGATGGAGAGAGGCTTGGCAAGTTCTTCTGCTAGCTCCCTCATCACCCTAGGATGGATCCCATCTGGTCCCATTGACTTGTGAGGATCCAGATGGCTCAGTAAATCACCAACTATTTCCTCCTGGAATACAAGGGGCCTATTTGGGTTCCTATCTCTGTCAACCACCTCCAGACATGAGTTGTCCTGAGGGCCACTTGTCTTACTGGTAAAAACTGAGGCAAAGTAGGTATTAAGTACCTCAGCTTTCTCCTCATCTTTGGACTAGGTGGAGCATGGAGGGTGTTGGTCTCTTCTCCCAAGTAACAAGTGATAGGACAAGAGGAAGTGGTCTCAAGTTGCACCAAGGCAGGATTAGATCGGATATTAGGAAAAATCCCTTCTCTGAAAGGGTTGTCAGGCATTGGAACAGACTGCCCAGGGAAGTGGTGAAGTCACCATCACTGGAGGTGTTTAAAAGATGTGTAGATGTGGCACTTAGGGACATGGCTTAGTGGTAGACTTGGCAGTGTTAGGTTTATGTTTGGACTTGATAATTTTTTCCAACCTGGATAACTATATGATTCTATGATTTTGAATACAATAGGTCTCATGGCCTATATTTACCAGTTTCAGCCTGTTAGAACAGCAGTGACCAATATGTAGTTAATAATTGTACAAATCCTCAGACCCTAACACTAGGACTGAAGCAACAGTGTTGGTGCCATACACTGTCACCTACACATGTACAGTTCCCTGCTGCTCTTGGCTATTTTTATTTTTGTTTTATTTCAGTCATTGTTAGTGGAACAGCGTTAGTCTGCTTTAGTTAATGTTCTACAACTCTGATCTACTTGTTGTTTCAAGATATGTGCAGAAATTGTTTATTTTGCCCTTAGATACCCTTCGTAATGAGATGGGGAAAAGTAGATTGAGGCAGGCTCACAGAGTATCTTTTTTTGTAAGACATGTATTGACTGAGAAAAACAAAAGTGCATGCAAATGAGAAGAATGTACCACACTGAGGCAGTAACACTTTGTAAAGATTTCTTTAGTTTTTAATGGATTGCAGAAGATGACCCGTGTGTTGAAGATTTTAGTCTTCTGTTATTTGGGAATTTTCTGAAATCAAAAGTCCAGACTAGATCTATAGTGTCTCTTGAAATCTGTAATAAATTCTGACTAACATGCCCAGTATATTTGTCATGGACTTAGAGGTTTTTTTCTCTCTTTTTTTTTCTCTCTCTCTCTTTTTTTTTTTTTTTTTTTTACAGTGTGGTTTTAAATGGTGCTAGGAAGGAATTTAGAATCAAAACCAGTGCAGTTCAGGATCAAAATATTTTCAGAAAAAAAAATCTATTATTGCTACAGCAAAAATAAAATCTACTTTACATAGTTTTGGACTGGAGAGGAACTGAATCAAAGAGAAGTTAAAAAATATATATTTTTCTTTTGTTTGAGAGCTGAATGCCGAAAAATGCTCAAAGTAGCGTTGCCCATAGGTTCCTGGGTAATCCCATTTAAATCACAAATATAACTTTCAGGTACGGATTGCTTGTTTCTTCTTTCATGTTCTTTATATGGCTTCAGAGGATTCAAAGAAGCCATGTGATATTTAACTTGGCAATATGCACAATACAGAGGAAGGGTTTCTCTAACAAAGTTTGACAGGCATGACGTATCAGCCATTTTTTTTTCAATATGCACAGTATTTCCGTAGTCTGTTTTGTGACAGATGTTGGAGATATATTCTAAATTTAAAATTCCAGTGATTGCTACAAGATTCATCTGCACCAAAGGGATGGACTCCTGTCAGGAAAAGTGAAAAGCACAGTCAGCAGTACCCTACATACCTCCCGTTTGAGCTTCATGATCCTAAGGGTGACACGCAGTCTTTGTCCCTTCTCCTTGCCCTTCTGTTTCTGCAAGCCTCCTCCTCATGGTCTGCAATGGAACTGGATGAATACCCTGAATGGCATAATTTTCTTTCCTCACACTCCCCATGGTTCCCTTTTACAGTCAACTAACTTGCAGACTTCATCCATCCAACCTCTGTTTCACTGCTACGAGCACCTGTCAGGGAAGTAAATGAAGGAAAGAAAAACAGACCGCTGCTGCCAGCATGCTCTGTGAAGGTTTGTTCCAGCCTGTGCCAGCCTGGGCAACATTTCCCCTTGAAGTGGTAATGGGAGTCCAGGTAAACTGATCCACACCCTTTGCCTGACTATGACTCACTGCAAAAACCCCTGGCATCACACCAGGCCAAAACTGCATGTACCATGTTGCCCAGCAAATCCCCTACTTCTGTCCCAAACTCTTGTCTAGTCAAGCGTAGGGAAGGGAATGATTTTCAGCACTATGAATTCTTTAGAGGGGAGAAACTACTGTACTAGAAATTTTTCTTAACTACATATAAAAAAATCAAACAATGAATTATTTTCATGTGGTTTTCTTGGCTCTGGATATTTTCCATGTAGTGATTATGGTGTTTGCATTCCACAAAGTCATATATATTTTAAAATATATTTCAGAAAATGATCTTGGTTGGTTTTCAAGTCACAAGAGAAATTTCTTGCCTTCTCTGGGTATTCTCTGTTTAGCAAGAATGCACTTAGTATACACGGATAAATTATGGTAGCCCATGGGAATCAGTGCCATATTGTGCAACTCATACAAACACACGTGGGCTTGAAGAGGAAAGCTCTGTTTGTTCAAGAACAAGATCTGGTACTTCTCAAACAGGAGGTCATATTACCTTGCAATGCCTCTGGCCTGTAGATTGCCTAATAAATAACATCTGTTGCCATAACAACTGCATCTTCAGTGAGAGGGATGGGCTTCATGGCATGACAGAAACAAAAGTAGTCCACAGGCAGTCCTGTACCAAAGGACCAAGCAGCCACCATAAGAAACCTCACTTAGGGCCTGATTCAAACCCTACTGGAGCCAGTAGGAAAGAGTCCAGCAGATCTCAGGGGGTCTTGGGTTCGGAAGCATGGACACCCCTCTCTCTGCTCATGTAGTGGTAGTAATATTAACAGTGATAATATATGTCATTTGAAACCAAATGTTTTCCAGCCCTGTACCTTCTCAGCAGCACACAGAACAAGACATCGTTCACTTTACAATCATACTGATGCAAGCAAAGGAAGATTTTACTGGAGTAAGTGGTAGCAGGCAAGTTTCTCCATAACTAATAAAGCTGTAACTGTCAATGTAATTTGCAGTCCAGAACTACCAGCCTTCTCATGGCAGGAAAGTTATGTGCAAAGAGAGATCACTGGGAGAGGGACTCCTCTGGTTTGCTTCCATTCAAAAGTCGGCAGTGAAATCTTATTCCTAACAAGTAAATTTAGCTTTTAGCTCTCATACAGCTCCTTGCACTGGAAGTAATAAAATCAAGGGAATATTTACTGAATTACCAATATATCCACAGGAACTGGACAAAAAAATCAGCTGGAGAGACTTAGGAATAAATTTAGGTGGGAGATGATTATTTGGTTTGACAAGTTTTAAGGTTTTAAAATTAATTCTAATTCTTCAGTGGTATGAAAGCAAAACCTCTGAACCTTTTGTCAAAATGAATTTGTAGAGAAACACCTGTTTTCTTATCATAAAGTATGATTTTTTTCAGCTCTGATCCTCATTCTTTTCCCTTCTTACTACCCCTCTCACTCTCTGTCACCAGAGGTAGCTGCAGAGCCCTGGATCACAAACTCTTTCAGCTGAAATTTTTCTTGAAATCGATACAAGTCTGTGAGTTATTTTGTCTTTTCATCAAATATGCATTCTGTCAAGAATGTTCATAAACAATTTTGCTTGGGAGAAGTTCTTAGCTTGTCCCAAAAAACTGATATCTTACACATCTAGCTGTGTAGCCAGCTGCTCAGCTGTGGGGCTTTGGGTAAAAAAACACACAGCGAATTGCTGAAATGACAGCTCTATATATTAAAGATGTCTGGGCTATTCTCCTGTCTATTTTTTGCACTGAGCATAAATTCTGTTCTGTTCTTTTCAGCCTACTCTTGCTGTACAAAGTACATATTTAATTAAAACATTCTTCCTCACAGTTTTGTTCTCTTGAACCTGATCCCAAGGATTTTAGGGATGTACCTGTGAATAGACAGTAGGAAAAAAATGTCTGTCTAGCCTTATGTTCCTCTACTTATCCATGTGTTCACTTCAACATGAAATTGGCAAACAAATTCTAGCTGGTTTTGAAAGCAAAGTCAAATGCATGAGCCCCACCTTCTGACAGTTGTATTTCTTCAAGTATATATTTGTAAGATTACAAAGTTTCTTCAGTCAGAAAACCTTTACCCTGGTATAGCACTTTTACTTTTCCACAGAGACAGGCTTGCCTATTTTTCTTAGAGGTCAGAAGGGTTTTTGCTGTTGTGCTGACATTCTGAATCGTCATCTTCCTTTTGCATCTGAAAGAAAAAATGCAGTGATGAAATGACAGTGAAAATGCATTGCTCTGTTGAAGTGACATGGATTGTATATATCTGTGCATCAGCAGGTCAGTGACAGAAGATAAGGAAAGATTCCTTAGTCCCTGATGTATGGAAGAGCCAAGCATAACTGAATTTTTTGTCTTCCTTTGATTGCACCCCAATTTTAGAAGCTTTGTCTTGAATAAGTGATGCCTTATGGGTGGGGAAAAAAAAGGAGAATATTCCAATTAGAAACAGTCTAACTTCTCTGTCACATCTGGCCTTCATGCCTCAATAATCCCTTGAGCATAGTTTATAAATAATGAGTGCTCAGAGACTGACTACAATTTCAGTGCATTCTGGTGACTTCCAGGGGATGCACAAAAGGATTGTATATATCCTTAAGGCAAAAGCATGTTCTCTTTTTCTTAGTCTTCTATCAAATATATATTGCTAGTAGTTTAATTATTATTTATTGAGTACTACCACTAGGCTATATGGAGCACAAAAATAATTGCTGTGTATAAGCAGAACAGATTTTTATTTGTTTTGTTATCGTGCTATCCATTTCATACCTTTTGTCATAGCTTTATATGATACAGGTTAAAAATAGTGTGATTTGAAAAAAAATGTCGGAAATACAAGCAAGTAAGCATCAAGAGATAATCTCATCATGTTAAAAAAAACCCCACCAAACAATTACCCTTTTTCCAGGTACAATTAGTCAGGAAAATATAAAAACACCAATTTAATCTCACTGAAAAATTGCACACATCTAACTTTAATAGCCAGGTGCTCAACTGAGGTAAGTTTTCTAATTCTATTGACTTCAACAGTCCTACTCTTTTTTTGTTTATTGGCACACTAATAACTTTAGATTGATGTAGTGCCAAAATCTTTGCAAGTGTTGACAAAAAGAGTAACTGCAGTGCTAGAAAATTAGAGGGAGACTTGACACAAACTTGTTCCATAACCCTCACAGAAGCGTACACAGGTGGACCATGAAGGAAATATGGAAACATAAGTCACCTTTGTGGGATTTGACTCCTGGTAAATCACATCTTCACCTTGGATTGTAAGAATGGCATACACTTAGGACTGGATTTTTTCATTGAGAATAGGGTTTGAAATGAGCAATGTGAACTATTTTGTTGGTAAGAAATAAATTAATATGCGGGCCCAGTTCCAAAATTTTCAAGGCATTATTGTTTTTATAATAGGACAAAGAGAAAAATGCATCTGAGCATTTAGAAATCTAGATCTGGGTTCAAATGTTGTGTCTTTGTCACATATTTAGAGGTATCCTATTGTTATATTATACCGAAGTGGATATTATATGTTGCAAGGTGTTTGAATTAGCCAAAGCTGAACTGGTTCTTCTATACACACCTTCTATATTTAAACTCTTTTGAAAAAGGTTTTTCTGTGATCCATTTCCTAAAGACAAAGGGACTAATTTAATGATGGTATCTGTTTTGTTTTCTTTCCTCCGCAGGCTTAAGTGATAACTGAGTAACCTGTTAGCTGTACGGAAATGAATAACTCAACATACATAAACTCTTCCAATGAAAATGTGATGGCTCTGGAGAGCCCCTATAAAACTGTGGAGGTGGTCTTCATTGTCCTGGTAGCAGGGTCTCTCAGTCTTGTCACCATAATTGGGAACATCCTGGTCATGGTGTCAATCAAAGTCAACAGGCATCTACAGACTGTCAACAATTATTTCCTGTTCAGCTTGGCCTGCGCTGACTTGATCATTGGCATCTTTTCTATGAACCTCTATACCCTCTACACTGTGATAGGCTACTGGCCCTTAGGGCCTGTGGTGTGCGACCTCTGGCTGGCTCTTGACTATGTGGTCAGCAATGCCTCTGTAATGAACCTCCTCATTATCAGCTTTGACAGATACTTTTGTGTCACCAAGCCTCTAACATATCCTGTCAAGCGGACCACGAAGATGGCAGGCATGATGATCGCAGCTGCATGGGTGCTCTCCTTCATCCTGTGGGCCCCTGCAATTCTCTTCTGGCAGTTCATTGTGGGAGGGAGGACTGTCCCAGATGGGGATTGCTACATCCAGTTTTTTTCCAATGCTGCCGTCACTTTTGGAACTGCCATTGCAGCCTTCTATTTGCCTGTTATCATCATGACTGTCCTTTACTGGCAAATCTCTCGAGCCAGTAAGAGTCGGATAAAGAAAGGGAAAAAGGAAGCTGCCCAAAACCAAGATACAGTTTCCCCAAGCCTTGTCCAAGGCAAAATAGTGAAACCAAACAATAACAACATCCCGACCAGTGGGGATGGGTTGGAGCACAGCAAAATTCAGAATGGAAAAACCACTGGAGACACTGCGATGGAAAACTGTGTTCAAGGGGAGGAGAAGGAGAGCTCCAATGACTCCACCTCTGTCAGCGTGGTCGCTTCCAACATGAAAGAGGATGAAGCTGCCAAAGATGCTAGCCAGGCTTCTGCCTCCCAAGACCATCTCAAAGTGGAGAACTCCAAGCTGACATGCATCAGGATAGTCACCAAGTCCCAAAAGGGAGACTGCTGTGCCCCCATCAACACTGCTGTGGAGATCGTAGGTGCCAATGGGGACGAGAAGCAGAATAGTGTAGCCCGGAAAATTGTCAAGATGACAAAACAGCCAGCCAAAAAGAAACCACCTCCTTCTAGAGAGAAAAAAGTGACAAGGACTATTTTAGCCATTCTCCTGGCCTTTATCATCACCTGGACCCCATACAACGTGATGGTGCTCATCAACAGCTTCTGCGCATCCTGCATCCCTGGCACTGTATGGACCATAGGTTACTGGCTCTGTTATATCAACAGCACCATCAACCCCGCTTGTTATGCGCTCTGCAATGCTACTTTTAAGAAGACCTTTAAGCACCTTCTTATGTGTCATTACAAGAATATAGGAGCTACAAGGTAAAAATAAGAATAATAAAAATAATAGCCAAAAGGTTGAAGAAGTTCAAAATTAAATCAAAAAAGTACAACATGCCATAGCACTTTATGATCTTCTATGGAATGTGCAATCCAGGATGTTAGTGCAAATACTGACATGGGGCATCACCTCCACCCCCGAGAACTACCGTTAAAAACACTTTTTTAAATTATTGAAAATAAGTCTTGAGGACACGAGGATATTTGAAAAATTATTCAAGTGTGTGGACTGGAGGCACAATTCCTTATTTTCTGAGAGTATTCTGCAGAAGGGCTTTAGAGTCTACAATTTTTTGTCATTTTATGTGAAATACTTGTTCCTTTTTTTTTTTTTTCTGTGTCTGTTTAATATGTCTTCATCTAGGGAAAAATAGTGGAATTTTAACAATAACTGTGTGGAAGAGGCATAGGAGTTTGGAAGATCTGTACATAATCCAGATGAATCATGGTATAAATTTTCTAAGTCTCGAAGTTGTCTAAAGTTTTATTGTCACTGTCATGTGAGAAGCTTAATGTTAGGTAAATCCTGATAAAACTTACGTTGCGTATGACACTACCATTTCCAGTTCTGAAATTTTACTTACGGTCAACATGTAACCATTGTCTAAGATGCATATCATTTGAAGTCTGCCACTTGTCCCCTTCTATGGGATTTTGTTCTGTGATTCCTTCATCACGTCAAGATAAAAGTAAAAAAGACAGTCTCTTCCAGATTGCTACATACCAAGACTATTTCAGCATCTATGTAAACCAAAGCTTTTAAGACAATTTTATTCTCTTTGCTTGTCATATAACATCCACCCATGGATTTGTCTTTTACCTCCATCAGCCTTTTCTTCCTTTTTGTACCTTACTTGTCCAGGGCATGAAGACTGAATACTGAAAGAAGTTGTAAATTCAAAAGTCTCATCCAGTCAGTCACCAAGATGGCCAAACAAAGAGCCTCAGTTGAACAACAGAAACAAGGTTATTACTAGGAAAATTGAGGTTACATCCTTTTAAAGTTGGATGTATGGATGAAAAGGTATGCTGAGGCTCAACAGAATGGTTAGTATTAGATGACTATAATCTTGACCAGTCAAAAGATGATTCACACTCATCTATTGAGGAAAAGAATTAGACGGATTGATGTGCCCACACAGATCAAGATCTGCCTAAGCTCTTAGTGTGAAACCGGGGTCCCTCATAGGTATATCCTGGACAAGATGTTTACTTTGTGGAAAAGATTTGGCTGCATTGCTTTTTGTACCAGCTGGGAGCAATATTTTCACTGTAAACCAAGGGATAATGCTAATAAAAAGGCAGAGGGAAAAACAGTGATTACACAAAACCAGATACTGAATTAATCTTGATAGGGGGCTGGCAGGGGGAAATTTCACATATTATCTGCTACTCCACATCAGCTCAAATTCAGATTCCTTCTGCCTGGCAAAGAATTTTCTACTTCAATATTTGGTATTTATTGTAGCACAATTGAGCACTGTGTGGATAGGACAAAGTATATCAGATTACTGAAAACAGTAATTGTCTGTGAGTTATGCGTATTCTAGTTACCTCCTTCCTAGTAACTCTAATTTCCAGGCCCTAGTGAAGGTACACCTACAGATTTTGTTACCCAAAAAAAGTAGTTTACTGCATAGAAAGTGTCCCAAGAGACTGCCTTCTGGAGTGAAAGCCACTTGCCAAATAGGACACAAAATCATTCTGTTATTTCATGCTACCACATTAGAGTCTTCCAAAATGCATTTCAAAATAGCTACCTTCAAGATTACAGTGAAATTAATCTTACAGACTTAAGTTTTACATTTGACAAGCTTATTGGAACACAGTGTCAAAGCACTTTGGCAATATGACAATTTTCACATTTCAAAGTACAAGTTCCTAGCAGAAAGTGAAAATGAGGAGGATTAAACTGCAGTAAATTAAAGCCACATTAAACTCAGGATTAACGTGTCTTAGTATGAATTCATTGATTTTACACTCATAGTGATTTTGCCCTAATATATCTAAGTGTCTCCATGCAGCCAAGGATCCAATTTTGCAACCCTTACTCACTTTGAGTCTTATTTACTATCACTATTTTCATCTTCCTGCTTGTAAGAAAGAATGCCTAATGATAAGGCTTGCAAAACTGAGAGCTGCTTGTCTTTCAAAACCACATTCACTGGGCTTATCTTGACAGGACAAAAGAAAGATTTACATGATCATTTCTAGACCACTTCTTCTCTACAGTGTTAAAAAATCCAGATGAAAATCAAAGATAAAATGAACTGTGGTCATTTAAAAATCTTACTTCTTTAGAAAAGTTTCATAAAAAACACACCTGCTTCTTTCTTTCAGCAAGTGCTGGGGGTATCAATAGTACAGATGTTCAAATTGGGAAATAGCGGTTTGTATATTCTTATTTAAACTTTAACTCCAGTTTTCCATGAGGTGTGCAAATTTTTTATTCTGACCTTTGAAGCTGTCATTTATTCATAAATTATGAATTCCTCTAACTAAGGACACTTCTACAGGTTAAGAAGTGCAAGATATAGATTACAATTATACTTTTTCATCACGTGATGACACTCAAAATACCATGCAGGAAAAAAATATTTTGGGGGCAGCATTCATGAAACATAAAAGAAAAACAAAACAAAATAAATCTTCAGTTTGAAGCTTTCTGGCACTTTTTCCTAGCACCACCACTGTATTTGATGACATGAGGTTATGATGCTTATGTTTGTTTTATAGTATATTTAAAAGGTTTGCAGGACACACAATGCCATGTGTTTCTGTCTTGTACCAGTTCGATAAAAAAATACTTCCATGATACATCCATATTTGCAGCCAATTAAACAATGTAAAAATAGACTACATAATGCACCTCCTCATTTACACGCAGTCTTACAAACACACCCCAACATGGTTTATATGCACAGCAAATAATATATAACATCCAAGATATTGCATGGGAACCTGTCCATGTTGTGCTCACTGGCAGCTGGTGGCAGGTGCAGAGCCCTAACTTAAACACTGTTTAACCACTGTTTAACATGACACTGTTTAACCTCTCCCAGAGGCAGAGAGGGCCCAGAGCCTTGTCCTGAGACACTGTAAACCTCTTGAGTCTTCAGCTGGTTGTGGCTCAGTAAAACAAAAAGAGGGATAATATTTCAGAGCCACAAAATAATCTGTTGTTTTGAACATCTTTTGAGCTCTTTTGTCTTTCCTTTGTGTCCCAAACAATGTTCAGCAGGTTTCACTTCCCTTCTGAGTGATAGTCCTGCAAGATGTAGATGTCGGTCGTGAAGAGCAGTGCTACCTGGGTACCTCCTCCAGCTTCCCCGACTGTCACCTGTGCCCCGTCGCCCCTGAGGCCCCTGGTGGCCCTGCTGCTGGTGCTGCCACGTCTTCACCTTGGGCTTGGCCAGAGGATCCCAGTGGCACATCCACACCATGTGCTGTGCTTGCCACTTTTGTTTCACATAGAAAATGAGCAAGCTGTGCAGGTGACTTACAAGAAAAACAAAACAAAACGAAACAAACCCTGCAGCTAGCACTTTTTTCTTTTTTTTTCTTTTTCTTTTTCTTTTTCTTTTTCTTTTTCTTTTTCTTTTTCTTTTTCTTTTTCTTTTTCTTTTTCTTTTTCTTTTTCTTTTTCTTTTTCTTTTTCTTTTTCTTTTTCTTTTTCTTTTTCTTTTTCATCATTTCCAGAAACAGGCTAAAGCTGAAAAGCCCAACCACCCCTTAACAATAGCCCTGCTGCAACAGGATCTGTCAGCTTGGCAGATCCAGGGGAGTGACTTGTTCTGTCACAGGCCAGCCCTACCTTCACTCTCCAGGGAGAGAACGACAGCCTGAAGATATGTCAATCCAACTGGCACCTTTTCTGAGCATTAAAGTTAAAAAAGGGAAAGAGAAAGAAAGAGAAAGAAGGAAAGAAGAAAGGAAGCAAGCAAGCAAGAAGCTGAGGTTGAGGAATCTATTTTCCAGTGAGGACAAAACCTGAGAAAAGTGTCTGTCAACCTTCTGTTTGGGATTTCAATTTGATTTGCTAGGAATCATGTGGATCCATTCAGAGATAGCAAAGTGTTTGAACATCGCCTCATGGAGAACAGTCCAAAGCCAACAAACACTTCACTATAGGTCAGATTTTCTTTCTTTTTTTTTTTTTTTCCTCACAAATGATCATGGGGAAAAGAGTGTTCAAATGGACCCCAGGGATCAGTTGCTTCAAAACATGAAGGGAACAAAAGCAAATGCTACATCTAAAGGCTCTCTGGTTTGTATTTTCCTGGTGGAGGAAAACATAACAACAAGAGGAAGTGTCTCTACTGAACATGGCTGTAGTGAGAACAGCCCACACACTGGTGAGGAAGCCCTCAGGGTGTCTCAGCTGCTCCTGGCCATTCTAGCTGGGACAGGGGCGGGAGAAGATGATAATTTTTTTGTTGTTGTTTCATCTCCTGTTGGATTCAAACATATCCATGTGTCTGCTTTGCAGTGAAGCTTGCTAGTAAAAACTCACTGTCCGCTTCCATGTTTTTGATTGATTTTGATAGCTGTCCTTCATTCCTATGGATGTGACAGCTGGCCCAGTGCTGCCTGCAGATACAGCTCCTGGTTTCTCCTGTGGTGCTGAGGTAGCAGACTTTGAATTTTTCTCCTCAACTGGAAGCACCTCTCCTTGCCACTTCTGTTACCCAAACCTGATCCTAGTACCAGACTTGAAAGACGAAATACGTAAAGCATCCTCACAGCCGTCACATGAGGGTGGGAGTACCAGTAGAGAGTGCTGCTGATACTGTTTTCCCTTCCTCACATTACAATCATTCCTAAAAATCTCTAGTTTTTACAAAGCCGTGTTCTTCTTGTGAGAAGCTAAATCTTAGGTAAGAAACAGCACGAAAACACTCTGGTCCTGGGACTGAGTGGTGTTTGCTAAGAGGTAGTGGGTTTGGAGCCCAATAGCCTTTGATATTTTAAAGATCTCCTCCTAGATGGCTCTGTACTCTCAGCTGACAGTAGTGCAAGTGGCAGAAACTAAGACTGAAAGAAGTAAGCTTTTTTTCACCCCTGGGTCTACATATATTTTATTTAACATGTCTAGAGACCCTTGCTACGGATGTGATTTCTATACAGTATCGCTTTTGTTGTTCTTGTATATCATGAAAAGCTCTAGACTTTTAAGAAACTTTTTTTGTTTGTTTGTTTTAATTTACAGAAAATCTTTCCCTGAAGGAAGCTGATAGATGGTCCTTAATTTGCTGTGGCTTCTTTTCTCATTTCTCTGCCTGTCTTTCCTCTTTTGTCACAGTCTTAACAAAAAGCTTTCCTCCCTCACTTTAACAAGGATTTTGCCTGTGTTTCAACTACAGGTGTGCAGTTCCTCTTGCCTTTCAGGCACTGTGAATGCTGGCATTCAAATTCTTTAACCCATCCGAAATGCTGCCTTGCCTAGCATGCAAATCCCCATCCACTGAAGCCCAAACTACTATGCGGAGTGACAAGCTCCATAAATCTTTTCTGCATGGCTTTTAAATTGGAAGTGAAAAAAAAACCTCTCATATGAAATAAAGACAAATCAATTCTCTTCTTCCCCAGTTTTATCATCTCCATATTAGAAATAACACTGGACAATGGCAAAGAGTTAACTTGTAGTGGAATATCATGCAACAACATGCACAGATTAATTTCATGCCCTGTGCAATGTTAAGGCAGCCCTCCTTTCCCTTGAATCCTCTTTCATTCCTGTGCTTACTAGCAGAGTATTCAGTGAGAAACTAAGTCTAAGAATGTAATTATAGCAAGGCTGTGTTGGACATGAATCATTTACCACAACCAATGCAATCATTCCTCCTATACTTTTACTGCCCTCCTTTTGCTATGGCCTCTTTCTGCATTGTGGAACTACTGGGTTACATGAGCGTATCAGTCCTCCCAGGCCTCATATTTCAGGATACTGGGTGGATTTGTTATATACACTTCTTTCCGGTATTAACCAAATAAAGAGAAAAAAATTCTGGTGCGTTTTTGCCTTCCAAAGCTCTGCATAACCTGAAAAGTGCCATTAGGTAACAACTCTTCTTCAATTCTTCAGTTTCTTTTTTCTTTCCTTTTTAAAAATTTCAGTTTGGTTTGGTTTTTTTCAACTGTACTTGCTAAGAAGCACACAGAAACTTTTATTTGAGATGTCCCAAAGTTCTCTGACTCTCTGTGAGAAGTGGCTGTGGCTGATCCATGAGTCAGTGTGATCACAGTCCATACTACAGTGGCCTTTGGAAGGAAGGATTTTCCTGGATGTTAAATGTTTGGACTGTCTTACCTGACAGCACTGAAGAAAGCACAGGGAGACAAGCTTGGCGTACCCTGACTTGTGAAGGGACAGACATGGTCATGGTCAGATTACTTGTCTGCTCCACCCAGCTCATGTAGGTTTGGGCACGGGATGGTTTTCTGCCCCTGCTGAAACTCTGTACACCTCTATCCCAAAGACAGCCCTTCTCTAAAGCACATCATTGTAGCAGTGGTAGTAATAATAATAAAAACACTGGCAAGAGTGCCACGGTTGCCAGTAAACAGACTTCCTTATATCTTATCCCTTAACTCTGGTGTCACTTTGCAGAGGTGGTTGGTAAGTTAGAGACTCACAGTTTGTAAATACCTTTAGATAGTGTGTTTTAATATGACCAACACCATATCTTGACTGTGTAAAAAATAATGCATTATGTGTAATACTATCCAGATAAGGTTATAATGTAAATATATCTACAATGAATGTCCAATTACTCTTCAAGCTCTATGTATGAGGAAGAACCTCATCTCTTCTTGAGACTTTTTTTAACTTATGGGTATGGAAAACCTGTTATTTATTTATACAAAAAAAACCCAACCACATTCTTTTTTTTCAAAAGAAAATACTACTGCAAGAAAGAAGGCAATGCATTATGTGTATGTGATATTCAAAATCATATGGTAAAATCGAGAACTGAGGACCTTACAAGTCGGGGACTCGTCAAATTCTTGATGCCGTACATTTGATCTCATATAAATAAGATAAGCACAAGTTTATGGTTAGCTGTGTAAAGCTGACCCACTTGATTGTATATACATTATAGATATATATTTATATATACTGTATAGATATATACATATTATACACAAAATTCATACAGTGAAAGCAAAGTTTGCTAAAGTCATATTAGCTGGGAATTTGGATGTAATGTTGTGCTCCATTTGGAAGAAAAACATCTGTGTTATTCAACAACATTAAAATATGTCACGCAGGATGAAGGAAGAAGGTGCTTCACCAAAACAACTCATGAAGGTCTGAGACGATGAGGGTTTGAAATATTTTGAGGACACAACTAAAATTACATGCAATATATGTGTATGTACTTCTGCTGAGTTGTATTTCTAGTTAAAGCATTGCATTAAACAGTGAATTATAACAATAATAAAAATGGGTTTGTATGTGGTATCTTTTTTTTTTTTTTTTTTACACTGAGTGAAATAGCCTGTGAAATATGAAACTGAAATAGTAAGTGGAGAAAAGTAGTTTCCCTACAGTAGCCACAGGGCTGTGGGACTGTCTGTAGTAATTAAAAGAAAAATTTTAACTTTCTTTTCCCTGGCCTTCTTGGCAAGTCTGAAGTTCAAGAGAGGTCTTGAGTACCACTTTACTTGTCCTTGTCTTGTCCACAGCTCTATTCCTCCCTCAGTTCACCTTCTCTGGTGACTCCGCATCTTTCAAAACATTTCACCTTTAACTGCAAATTCCCTTCAGCAATCTGCCGAGGCCTTCCAAGAAGACATCCCTCCATATATTTCTGCCATCCATGTGTTAAAATGGAATAGGTAAGAGACTTTTGTAGCCACCCTCATATCAAAGCAAAACAAATTTTTAGTTAATTATGAAGGGAGATGGCACCACTAACAACCAAATGTATTTTGAGCAACATTTGCCTTACAAATGCAACTCTAGCTGCATGGCATACCTAGAAAGCTTCCAGGAATAGGAATAAAAGACATAGGTTGCATATCTTCAGCTCCTCGGGGTCTCAAGATTCAGTGTCACCCACACTTCAGGAGCAGATGGGGCTCAGATACAGCAGAGGAAGCCGGTGGTAGTGACTGAGGACTGTCCATGCCCAGGTAAATCTGGCTTTTGGTGCACAGTCAGTCTAGCAATTTGACAAATGATTTAAGAGTGGGACTCTTGGGCATAGTGGGTGCATCAGCTCTATCAGGATCAGGAAACTTCAGCTCAGCCACTCCAGAATGGAAAGACGTAATTTCAGTAAGGTGGCCTACACTGACTTACTTTGTTGTAATTTTTTCCTTTGTTATTATTTGAGGATTTTCACTGTTTCCACCTTTTCATGTTTTTATACCTATGTCTTTTCTAAGACTTCCCACCACTGCCATTTGCTCTGGTGTTTCTTCAGTCCAAGTTTACCTCCAGCCATTTCACTGACTTCCTGTCCATATGCTTTCCACAATGAAAGCCAAAAGAGTCACTTTTTCACCTGCCTTTTTCTCAGAACTATCAGATAAATTTGTGTGTTCGAATATATCCTTTGCTTGCCCTGTATTTAGGTCCTTTGCACTCTGCAACACATATACTCTACTGATAGGCTGTAAGGTGGGAAAATACTATTACGTCTCTATTATAGATGATGGTCTAAAGCCACTTGTCAAGGTCACAACAGAGGCAAAAATAGGTAACTGAAGTCTATTTTTCCAAGACACAGTATACTTATTTCTGATTAATCTCTTCCCTTCAAAGAGGAGATTACCAGTTTCAGACCCTGCTATGCTAACCATCACATTACAGACCACATGCATAACTCAAATTGTCAATATGCAGTCCAAATAATTGTCTCTCGCACACACTGTAACATCCTATAATTGCCAACATATGGCATCAGGAGGGCTTCAAGATGCCAGTGATGAGAGTTTTAACAGATGGAAGAGGTTTCTGCAAATACTAGGGTTAGCTTCCAGATGGGTGGAGTTGCCAATCCCATTTGCAACACAGCATAGCAGGCCAAGACTTAATCCCCTGCTCTATATATTTTGGAAAACAGAGTCTGAAAAAAGCCCTTTGTACAGCATGCACAGTTTTTGATTTGTGTGTGTATTTAAGTTCACTTAACATTAAGAAAGCCTACAACTAAGGGTACCTGTAAATTCAGAGCACTGAAGCTAAACTTTTGTCTTCCCAGACAAGGTTTAGGTACATTTCACTGACCACACACGTTTTGAAAACTTTGTTGCCAGAGTTGATTGCACACAGGGGAAAAGGGACATGGCTGGTGCCAAACTACTCATGTCCCTGCCTAAGCCATACACTCAGACTCATAGCTTTGCTGCTGGGCTGTCAACAAAGTTACCTTTTTTCTTTAAAAGAATAGAATTACACTCAAGCACAATGAAAATTGCCACCTCAACTGCCACATACAGACAGTCATATTAGCAGTCAATGCAATATCTAATAATATTAATCCTCTCCCCTCTGGAGAGGCACCTTTAGACAATATGCCCCAGACCAGAAGTATATTTATTAAGTGATTCCCTCTGAGAGCTTTTATTAGCAGAAAAAATTGTAAAGTGTAACTACCTGATTCTCCCTGAGTTCTGGCAACACCCTGAGAAAATCAATACAGAGAAATGCTGCTATTCTCTAAATCCATTGACTTTGTTTCTGGCCTTTTGACAACCATTATGTGCACCATCTAGACCCGGGAACCTACTTGGCAGCACTAAGAAATTGACTTTGCTTCCTTCTTCTCAATGGAGCTTGCCAACTTCATTTCTACTGACACACAGAACCAGGGAGAATAATGAAACCAATAAGAATGATTTCAAAGAAATGGAGAGACAAGTATACCTCTTTCCTTATGCCCTCAATCAGTGCTCCAACTTTCCTCCTTCTTTCTCCCATCCCTTGCTCCTTCCTTCCTCCCCCATTCTTGTCTTCCTCTCTTGTCTCTGAATTGTTTCAGCTCTCCAGGTTTTACTCCCTCATTAACAGTTTGCTAAAGGTGCTGAATAAATCACTATGAGAGCAAAGCCTTTGGCTTAAAAATGTGAAGCAGTGTAGCAGGGAAGGAGGCAAGGAGGAATGCCTCAAAAAGCTCTTGAGTTAATTCATTTAAGTTTAGACCCTAAAGGCTTTCCTAGGCTCCCATCATAATCACTACTATGCTTTTGCCTGCAGTTGAAAAAAACATCAAGAGAAGGGCTGAGCAGGGGTGATTGGATCCATATGGCACAGGAGCAATATTCCCAAATGGAAGCATTACTGGTGGCAGCTGCACCAAATCATTTTCTGGGAGTGTGGGCACAAAAGGTCTGTAGCATTGTAAAATTCTTCCTGCTAAACTCCAGAATAAAAAAGAATAGGGAGCAAGGTGAAAGCAGTTACATCCCTCCAGCACAGAAGATATAGCTCAGCTCCTCTTACAGATGGGAAGACTAAGAAGTGCCAGTAGCCAAAAGGAGCAAAATCTCTCTGTAGAAGTCACATTCCTTGGCCTAAATTAAGATACTCCTGGGTTGTCTTGCCAGGCTGTCATTCTGGGTAACAAGGGCTAAGCTACTGCCAAAGATTTCATGTGTTACAACAGGAGAGTTAGACTTCAACTTTCCTGCCAGGAGCCAACAGATAAGGATGAGAGCAGAAGTCAGTGTACATAGGCTTAGTTATTAAAATAGTGGATGTTCTATAGAAAGTATAAACTAAACATTTCAAATACAGACAGATTTTGTTAATCTGTATTCCTAAAATGGAAAATAAAGAACCCAAAAGTTTCCAATTATTTTAATTAGTATATTTTTCATTATAGGTATGGAAAATTAAAACTCTAATTTTAAATAAGGAACGGGGAATGTCTTCTGTTTGGTGGATTTCACATCGTGCTGAGAAGACGTGAGCTAGACAATTACAATATAATGGAGTTGGTTGAGAACTTTCCAGTGAAACTTTTTCCACTATAAAATACTTATTTGTTAACTTCTGTTTGTTCTTTTGTTTGTTGTTTGGTTTCATTTTTAATAGGATGCAGCCAATTTCAATGGATTGCCTGCTTTTGAAATGTTCTAGAGAAAAAAATCAAACTTGTCTTAAAATACTATCATAACTTTTTTTTTTTTAAAGCCCATTTTTGGTTCAAATACCTTACATTCAGGAAGCATAGATACAAAAAAAAAATCAATACGAAAAATGAAAAGGTTTTTACAAAATGTATATTGGTTACCAAGTCTTACTTGGGTGGAAGGAAGGAGCTCATAAAACTCTTCAGATATTGACTGTCCAGCAAATATTTTTAGAGAGGAAAAGGAAGCATCCTCTCACTCACCTGCTCATTATCAGTTTCATTTGTGCAATGGGCACAAGAACCCTAATCTGTGATCACTGGGCATACAACAGTGTCTGTACAGGTCAGGGAGCCATTTATTAGAGAAAATACCTCTTAGGCATGTGCTTGCAACATTGGCCTAAAATCCTGTGCAAACCTTGTTCTCCTCCATTGCTAGCTCGCCTCAGGAATGTTTTGGGTGGTCAAGCACAGGGTGTCAGGGCAGAGCATTGGAATCAGTCCTGCTTGGGCAGCACCTGAAGAAATTGTCTATAACAGAGCTAAAAATAGATGTTGGTGACAAAGCCAGCCAAGTGCTGCTACTCAAACACCTCATTGTAAATTCACACAGGGCCAGGGAGAGGCTGTATGACTTATGTACAGCCTTGAGCAGAGGACAGCAAAGAGACACGCTATACTAAACCAAGCATAAGCCAATATCCATAGCACTTCACAGAGGACAAAAATGCCCATGTTTCTTGTTTTGGGCATGTTTGTGTCATACTCCAGATAACCAGTGTGATTATGTTTTTATGAACACTTACAGAAATGCTACTCTATTACTTCGAATCCTACAAATGGGAACTATTTAAAAAAGGGAGAAATATATATTTTAAAATATAAATTGTAAAATATGTGCCAACCCCTGTGCAGACACAGTTCAGAGTGGAAAGGGTTGAAAACTGAAAATCAAAGGTGTTTGCAAAGCAATATGAAGCCACAGCAATAAATGAAGATGAGGCACATCATGCTTCATCTGTCAAAAGTAGGGCATCCTCCTAGGGACATCGCAGAAACATAATTTTCTCTATAACAGGTTCCTTATTTAAATGGGTTGAAGGCCTCTTTGGATACACTTGTTTCTGCCTATTCTGATAAAAGCAAGAGCCAGGGGGACTATCTCAGAAGACCTTTTGAACAGTTACAGTAAAATGAGATTCTTCCCAGCCCAGGTGTGCACAGCCCTGGGGCTTCAGTCTTTGTTAGATTTTATAGATGCAGCTGTAATAATAATTATAGTAACAGGTATTATACTGGGGAAAAAAAAAAATACTACTTAATGATTAATTAGTTGTTTGTAGTTACAGAGTCACAATCTCAGATGTACTTCTCCTGACATGTATTGCGCAGTGGACAAGATAAAAAATAAAGATGGGAGGAAAGGAGTGAAATCCCTTATGCAAAGTTGCAAACTGCATGAAGCGAGAAAAATTTAATTGGTTCTTATGCCTTTGCTCTGCATCCAGAAGTATCTTAACATCCCTCTGGGAGAACACTTGGTTCTTATAACAGCTACTGCTGATGCTGTGATGTCCAGTTTTGCATGTCCTTGAACACAGCAGAGCCACCTTTGAGATGTTTCCCAGGGGCATAAGAGAACAGTCTTATTTCCTTGCTCTGATTGCAGTGGTCACGGCTGGCATGGAGCTGCCCTCCTCATCCTCCACAAAGGCTCTTCAAGTGAAGTGAACAAAGAAATAGTGACAAAGAACTCCGGCTTGGTGCAGTGCAAGCTGAAAAGAGCAGAGCAGCACTGCTCTGCTAACACTGTCTGACATCCCCATCATGTTAGCTCCTCTCCATCACTCCTGATTAGCATGCATCTTACTGAAGGTGCTGGGAAAGTCACTTTGCAATAACATTACTGCATATGAATACTAACCTGAAATGAGAGGAGCCTTACAAAGGAATCTGCTAATCTGATTGCAAAGGCCTGATGTGACAAAGCCCCAAAGGACGAGGAAAAGACAGGCAGCAGTTTACATGCACTTTTTCCATTTCCATCCTCTCCTCTCTCTCCTTCTCTACATTTTGTGCAGAAGGGACAAAAAATAACAGACTTGGATTAAATTCTATACAATCCACTGCACTTCCTGTTATGCTGGACACTTAGGTTGTGACTGCAATGGATAAGCAATAGATATACTAAATAATAAAAAAAAAAATCAATCCTTGGTTGTTCGTTGCCAGGAGAAGTCCTGAGACTCTAGTTTAAAGTAATTTCAGTTGCATAGCCTATCTACTGCTGTATTACCTTTTCCCTGCTCTTCAAAGTTATCTCCTCCAAGGGGCTTATTTTCCATTAGGTTATGGGCCTAATCATGAAATGGTAATTCCTCAGGAGCCCAGATAATGCTGATTATCTTCTAATGAGATAAAGTGCCTCTCATCTCTAGGTCACTGCCTTGAAAACATCTCCAGCTCCTCAGTGGCTAAAAGTGATCACAGTCTGTTGATGACAAAATATGTTAATGGTGGTGGTTACTGCTTCCACAAATCAAAACACTTAAAGGAAGAAGCTAGATGAAAATATATAACTTAGGAAGGGAGGGCTATGATTTTTATCCTTAATTTCTGCTGTTTTTCAGCAGGTCAGCAGCTCATCTGAAATAAATTCAAAACTAACCTTCAACCCAGGGCAAATATAAGCCCAGTAACAATTTTTGAACACATCTCACCTGTATATTTGTTAAGAAATTATATTAGGGTGAAACTTGTTTTTTTTTCCACAGTATCATACCTGTACTGAATTAAGCATCAGTAAAGAAATTCAAAATGGAAACAAACAAACAAACAAAAACTCAGTAAAAACGAAAAATTCATTTAACACAATTCCATCACTTATTCATTGGGTTTTGTATGTATTTCTATATGGTGTTCTGACAAATCAGTGGAAGTCATGCAACACATAACATAAAATTAAAAAAAAAAAAATCAGGATATCTCATTTCATAATAAGATGTAGAAACAAGTTTTTGTTCCAAGCTTAAACAAAATGAAATAAAAATTTCCTAGTTTTCCATGAATTGAAAACTATATTTCAATGTCTCTAATATTTGCATGCCTTCTTCATATGCATATACACAGATATATGTACAACTAAAAATATTTTTGAGTCTCATTGAAAAAGTTGAAGACCAGGGTGTTGACGTGCTGGATATTATACAAAAGCAGGCACAGAAGCTGAAGTATAAACTATGTAACTACCATCTCCTTACTATAATCATTTCTTTCAAGATTCATATTTAAATTTATATTCGATGTAATTGTGCAGTGAGCATGGTTTCATCAGATGGAAAAAAGAAATCTACAATTTTAAACCTCAGGAAAATGCTGAAAAGCTGTACTATTTCCCTGTATGGAGCACAGATTTGCAGTCCAATTTTATTCTGTTCCTCATCTGGGAGGAGGTCGCTCAGCACCAACACCCAGGCTGTCTTTCATGCCTGCTGCAAATGTGCCTCTCCAGATACCTGGGAACAACGGACCCTTGTAAGGGTTTATGCCAGGTGAGCAAGGGCAAGAAAGACCCTTGTAAGGCAAGAGGGGAGCCCTCCACTCTGCACAGCCCAAGTGCCAATTTCCCTGCACTGCCCTGTTTCAGGAGCACAGCTCTATATATTGATCAGCACAATAGAGCTGTCCACCCACGTGGTTATTAATGGATAATAAACAGCTCAAGCACCCACAAACAGCATTTTTCTTAGTAAACACCAGCCTGGAATCAATTAAATAACAAGAAGGGCTCTAAGAAGTACCATCAATTGCAAAAGTTATTACACTCTCAGGATGTTTCGCTGAAAACTCCCACACACAGGAATCGGATGTCAAATGCTGCTGTGTCTCAATCAGGAGCTTTGAGCAGGGTCAGTGCTCCTTGTGGGCACTACGCGGTACTGAGTTGCAGCCCTGTGCAGAGCGATCAGCTCCCCAGGTTCCTCCCTGTTTAGCAACCTGGACTGACTACTGTGTGATCTTCAAGAGCGAGAGAGAAAACTAGAACAGCCTGAAGGGAGAACAGAGAACAAGGCACAAAAAAAAATTATCAACAACTGGCTTCCAGTAAGGAGCAAACCCTGTTTGCTGGCCAAAAGTCCCCCAAATATTGCATATCTTCCAAGGGAGGTATGAGCAAACATGCACTGTCCTATTTTCACTGCTTCATTTAATAGGTTACTGTTGGTATATGTAAAAAAGGCAAGGATACCAAAATAGCGAGAAAACTCAACTGATTTTAAGACCTATGCAACAAAGAACTACATAGATATAACATCCATGTTCAGGAAAAAGCAAGACAAATTTTATTTTCCTGGTTGTTTTACTTAGCAATAAACAAGCTATTTTAAGTAGCCCCACCTGTGTTCTGTAATGTAAGGCAACTTCCATCCTGGCTTCATCACATTTCTCATACTGAGATTGTAATGGGCACATCAGAATGGAAAGGTGATTGACTTCAGGTCACGAGTCTACAGCAAGAGGAAAATGTCAGCAAACCTCTTCAGCAGAAGTGAGCAATACCAAGCAGGTCTCATTTCCCTTGTGTCCATACTTCTGACATAAGAAACAAATAGTCCAGAAGTTTCAGAAAGAGTTATAATACAGGGAGAAAACAAAACACACCCAGCTTACCTATACTTTCGGCCAAAAGGACAGAGGAGCAACCATACAAAATAATAGAAAAAAATATTCTACTTAAATTAATAAGAACTTGCATGGTAGCTGAGCAAGGACTTTAAGTATGCATGTATGACTGTGAGTATGTAAGTATTGGCTGCAGGTTCCCTGTGTAGTAGGACCACAGGTGAAGGATTAGGTAGAGGACTGAAGAAACATCCCTAGTGTCTAAATATCTGCAGCTGCATTGCCAGAGCTGTCTCTGCCTTCTGAGTGCTGACCAGAGAGGCTCCCTGTTCATTCCTGAGCTCTGCTGAGACCCATAAACTCATAAAACAGTATTCCACTGCCTGTCTGGCCTGAGGCAATACATGTTCTTGAAGCAAACCTCCCAGCTGGGCTCTGCTGAGTGATCCACTGTTAGTAGTCCTCCCCCATGACCATGGCACTTGAGCAGAGCATGTCAGTCTGGGCTCCCATGCCCCTGGAGTGATGAATGCAGGACAGTGCCTCCCAGCCATGCTCCACACTGGCAGTGAGATCCAGCCATCAGCAGTGTCTCCTCATATCTCCTAGCTGAACTTTTCCTCCTTTCCAAGAACTAATTAAATCAGTCTGGAGTAAAAGAATGACTTCTTACCCACTGGATACCTGAAATTAGGATACTCGGCTGGGGCAGCAAATACCTGTGGATGCCTAGATTTTAATTGGGCCACCCACCAGCACTGACTTTTCCCCTTTCTTTCAGTGCTTCAACCACAAATGTAGGTGGTTGCTCTGTTTAGCCCAATAAGCAGAAGAGCTTTAGATGAATGAGTTGGTCTTACAGGTTCAAATGGAAATTGGATGCTTGAATCTTCTTGGACATGACAGATGGGGATGCAAACCAAGGTTTTATGGAGCTAGGCAAGCATTTCTGGACCACTGAAGTATTGCTTCAAATCTGAGAAATGGGCAGCAAACTGGGACAAAGTTGCAGCAAACTGGGACAAAGTTGCAGTAAACTGGAGCAAAGTCACGGCAAACTGGAGCAAAGTCACGGCAAACTGGGGCAAAGTCGCATCAAGGAATACAAAGTAGAAGAAAGTGTTCAATTTTATTAAGCACTCTTATTTACCTCACTATCTCCAGTCAACCAAAAAAAGCAGCTCCTTCCCAGCAAATCAGCTTTCAGGTCTTCTTCTCCCAGGAACTCAGCTCCTGAAAAAGGGAGCTTTTCAGGATTTCAGGATTCCCTTTTTTTGAAGGGAAGCGTGCCAAAAGGTCTGGCACTGCAGTGCCTAACTTCTTATGTGGCTCTGAGTTTATTAATGAGGTAGATGGATGTTTTGAAGGTCTGCATCTGAACATGTCCCAGGAGGTCCATTCCTATCCATGACAAATATTGGGAGCAATTCAAACCCAACAGTATAACCACAGCAGTAGCCTAGAAAAAAGTTAAGCTTTCTTTCAGTGCTCCAAGAAAGCAGTATATTCCTCATGACACATTCATCATTACAAATGTGTCTGCAGCTGAAAATGATCGTTGCCTGCTGTTTAATCAGAGAAAAATGCATTGCAACAATAAATCATTCCCTTGGAGGAGTTTCACAGGCAGCTCTCTCAGCTGGGGACCCCAGGCTGCCACCCAGGATGCTTCGCCACCTGTCCAATGCTTCAGGCTCTTGAAATCAGGATCCAATGGGGTTTTTTCTCTTCAGCCTTAGAAGAGGGATGTTTTGTATGCAGCTCTGCAACCCGCTTTGCTAGCCAATCACAAACACAAGGTAGGCTAATAAGAACTACAAACAGAAACAGGCCTGATAGTGGAGATTATGAATCAAGTCAGGTTTCATTGCTCAGCACTTTTTTTTTTCTTAAATTAAAATGAAGCTCTTGATCTCACCCAACTCTTCCCAGCCCTTCCACCCTCTTTCCTCTTCTACCTCGGGGAAAGATCTACTGGCAACCCTTTGCCTTGTGCTGAGGGGCACAGGCTTCTGGAGTCACAGAGATGCCAGCGGTGGTGCTCTCACTGTGCAAGAGAATGCATTTGAACAGGAACTTGCTTCCCTGTAGGCAGTTATCTTCCTCAAAAAACCAGTTTCAGAGGTTATGAGGCCCCTATTCATCTTTAGGAGTATCTGAAACGGGATGCCAAAACAAACGGAGGTGGATTCTGAAACCTTTCCTCTTCTGAAGTCACAGCATGCAAATTTTAGAAAATAGTGCGTTTAGGTGATTACTAGAGTCTTCCAGCTGAGATGTTTTTTGGATGGCACTAATTATTTTAGAAATAAAACAACAGTTCAGGCAGAGACTCAGATAATCCAAAGCATGTACTGAACCTTCTTTGAAACTTAATCCATTTGCAAGCTACTCGTTTTACATTAGATGAAGGAATGTTCAAAAGAAATGTATTTTTAATACTGAGTTAGATTCACTGCACAGTAAGAAAGCATGAGGAGTGTCATTCCAGAATGTCGTCTCTGTGGTTTTAGGTTCACCACCTCTCCATATTCCTAGGAGCTTTCCTCATCTTTTTCATGGTTAGTAGAAAACAAAGAGGAGGATGCTTTGAAAACAACTCAGCATGCAATTATAGTTAAAATCTTCTTATAATCTTTTTCTTTCATCTCTGGGGAAAGTTGCATGGATGCATCTCTGCGTAACCTTTGGAACTGTCCTATAAAATCTCAGTGAAAAAAGAGTGAAATTGGGCAAAATAATCTGTTTCCTGTGCAGAAATCATCACTGATACTGGTGAGATTCAGAATTAGTGTTCTCTTGTAACCAGCTATAACCTTATTCAGCAGTGACTTGGTCTGATACTAGTTTGCCTCCATCATTTGTCTTTATCATGGCAATTTGCTGCTCTTTATTAAGCATAACTAATGAACATTCACATAAACAAGAATCTACAATATGTTTTTTTCTATCATGTCTCTAGAACTAAGACTACTGCTTAGCAAATCTTCAAAGAAGAAAGCTGGCATGTGAACCCAGGGCCTGTGTGCCCTTCAGTATAGGGAAAAGTACCAGAAAGTGAATTAGGATTCTTCCCTCAAAATCCTGTCATTTGAGCTCAGATGACAAAGTACAGACTCTTTCAGTGCTGGAATGAAAAATACATATTTGAGTCAAGCAAAGCTATTTGTCTAAAGTTGCTCAGAAACTATACCTGGGAAATAAGAAAGCCAAAGTTTTAGAATGAATAATAGAAATATTTTCATGAAAATGTCAAAAAAAAACCCAAATTTTGAAAAAATCACCTAGATTTTATTATAGTAAATGGAAAATGTAATGGGAGGAATGAACAAACAAACTTTTTTCATTTAAATAGATTTTGACAGGTTGTCTAGTGATACATCATTTTGTTTAACCTAATATTTTTATTTTTATAATTCACAGTAATTTATGAGTTAGAAAAAGTTACTGCAGAATTTTATCTAGAAAAGACTAATATGATCACTTAATCTGACCTTCTGCATAAGACAGACAATGGGATACCATCAAGTGATTCCTACGGCAAGTTCAGAAATTCCACTTGAATTAAAATATATTTGATAGAAAAACTTTCTGCTGAATCTTGAGACAGCTTAAAAAATCCTGGTTTAATGACAGCAGTTGCTAGCAGATATAATCCACTTCTCTAAAAGTCTCTTCACTGATTGATTATCCTTATCTTAAACATTTGCCATTGATTTCTGTTCTGAATCTGAATAGCTTCATCTCCCAAACGTGAGAGCCTTTTTGCAGTTATTTATGCCTTCAGAAGGTTAAAATATTGTCTCTTGGTAAATCTGTTCCTCTTATAGGCACTTATCTACTGTGAACAGGCACCATTTACCTTTAAAGATAAACTAAAAAGTCTGAATGTCATGAGTTTTTGTACTAAAGAAGATTTTCCAGGACTCCAATATTTCTTGTAGCTCTTTTCTAAACATTTCAGTTTGCCAATGTGCTTTCTTAAATATGAAATAGAGCTGATTGCAAATACTGTTTTATTTGAAACACCTTTTCTCAATGAAAGCCAAAGCTTTCCATGGAAACTTATTGATTTACAGGAGATTTCTTAAGTGCCTCAGAATTAGGCCAACGATGAAAATACTTTCCAGGCATGTGGCTTACACATGTACAAGTCATACCAGTTCAAAGCAAAGATCTTGAATCTTTAGTTCCTGTAATATGAGGGATTGACCTAATCACTAAAACAGCAGTGTTCTACATTGCAGTTGGAGTTATTGCAGTTTTTGTAACTCAGTGAAGCTTAGACCCAAAATAAGAAAAATAGTAGTTCATAATGTGTCACGAAATACCCCTCCTGCCACCACTCTTGATGTGAAAATCTTGTATTCAAATCCCTGATCCAAACCCAGCAAAGCAGGTGTTCTTCTGAGGGACTGTCCCAAAAGACAAACATGCTTAGGCTCTGCTGCAGCACTTCCATGGGATGGGAGTTTCGCGGTGGCAGGGAAAAGAGGCAGCTGTGGCTTAGGAACATCAAGGAGGCTCAAATGCGCCAGGTGCCAAGATGTACCCAGGCTTCAAGACACCCTATGGGGCACTCAATCCAGCCACTTGAATTTAAGTCCATGATGGCCCAGGGGAGCAGTACCACTACTTGTCACAGGTTAGTTTGACTTCCTTTGTGTTCTCTAGCTTTCACACAACAAAACTCAAACAATTTCAGTTTGCAGGACTAAAAACAATGACTATGCCTTGAAACACCCTGCAAAAACAGATTTCCTGCTTTTCAGATAATCTTGGTTTCAGATACAAAAGCTGTAGAGAGTTTTGCTACATATGGTGATAACCACCTCTGCTTCTGTTTGATCTTTATTTACACAATGACTGCATAGATTCTTTTCTTGCTACTACATCATCCTTAGAGCTCATGTTGCAATGATTATCCACTCTGATACTTCTGTCCTATATCTCATCATGCTTTTTAAAATACAGCCTTCTTCTTATATAAATATCACCTATAATTTTCATTCCTAGATGAATAACCTTGCATTTCGCTGGATTAAAAAAATATGTTTGTTGTTCAGCTGAGCCCCCTATGCTGTCATCAACCTACAGCTTTGGAAAGTTTCCGCACATCTCGTCCTCCCAGCTGGAGACAAGATTTCCACAGCAGATGTGACTGAGGAAACAGAGCAAAGGGAAAGGGAGAAGGACAAAGAGGATGAAAACAGAAAAACTAGGGAGATATGCCCTTCCTTACATATAGAAAGGTAATTCTGAAAACTGCAGTGAAAAGATTTCTAGTTCTTAGTCATCTATCAGCTATCTTTCCCATTCAGGAAAACCAGACCCTGAGAAATGTGGAGCATCCCACACCTTCTAGAGTCCCATCTCACTCTGTAAATTGGCATTAATACCATTCATCCCTTCTGCTGCTTCAGTCCCTCATACAGGCAATCAATTTTGAAAGGTAGTCATGTCCTTCTCCCTCTCTCTGTGACAACAAATAAAAAGCAGTCCATCAGGGAGATTTTATATGTCTGTGTGTGGGGTTGTCTATGTTTTCCCAAAATACAGATATAATAACTGGGCCTCAGGCAAAGAGAAAGTGAGACAGAGAAAGAATATGTGCCTAAAGGCACTTAGCTTCACAACTTATCTAGGTCCTGCACAACTCTTCCAGGTAAAGGTATGGTTCAGCTGAATTGTTCTATGCCCAAGAACACACGGTAGTCAGGCTCTTATTTTTCTGAAGCACAGGGGGGCATTTCATGGTTGGTTTTTTTTTGTTGTTGTTTTGGTTGGTTGGTTGGTTGTTTTGGTTTGGTTGTTTTGGTTTGGTTTGTTTGTTTGGAGGTTTTGTTTGTTTCACTTTTTGTTTGTTTGTTTTCTTTTGCCTTTTAACTACTATCCAATTTGTGTTGTGTATTTTAGTACTTGGTCCAACCTCCTAATATAGACCAACTTTCCTGGAAGAATGATAGGAACTAGTGAAGTGACTGTCTCGTCCTAGGCAACATGGATGTACAAAGGAGCCTTTTCTGTTAGGCCTGTACTTTATGAAACTCTATTCCTAACTCCCCTTAAAGTGCAGCTTTTCAAAGATGTGCATAAGCAACGTTGCAGGATTACACCTTATATGTACCAATTTGCCTGTGGAGTTTGTCTTTTCAATATACTCACATATAGTGTATTATCTGCAGTTCATCAGCTTGAATGGACCTCTCCCATCGGTGTCTGTTTTTCCTATTTATCTCTGGATGAACCCAAGGGATTTATTCTCCGAAGCTTTTTTTCCCAAGAAAACTTACAGCTTCTAACCAGCAGAGAGTGATCCCTTAAGCACTTATTGTGCTGTTTAGGCTCTCAAATTACCCTCCCATTGCAGAAGATAGTAACTTTCTGTCTTTTTTTTATCTGAAGACCCCAAAAAGTTTTTCATGGAATGCAGTTTCCTACAAAGCTCATTTTTGCCAACTAGTAACAAGTTTGGTTTTTTTTTTCTCTACCTTTAATTCATCTGCCCAAAGACAAGGGACTTCCAGGGCCCAGAGAGCACAGCCCAAAGGAGCAGGCTATAACCCTCAAGGAAAAAGCATAATGTGAGTAAACAAGAAAATGTGTTCAATATGTACAAATGGTGTGACTACAGGTTGATCCACACTCTCCCAGTCTCTACTGGTAAAATGGTTTTACTTCTCATGGAAATACTTTTGTGGTCATACAGTCCGAATTTCAAAGTGATTATATTTGGGAAAACTTTTAAAATCCCAGAGTTAAAAAAATTCTCTCCAAAACTGCCAACACTCTCACCCTTTAACTGTAAAGAAAGCCCAATCTGTTGGTTTTTAAAGTTTCTAAATACAAGCCAATAAAATTCCCAGGGAAAACAGACAACTTTTATGAAAGCTATATTAAAGGGAGAGAGCTAACATACCCATAAAATTATATTTCAACAGGAAGATTCTCATTAACTCTAATTGCATGTTTTAAAAAGTGCAATATTTTCTTGGTCTCACAAACCACTGCATGTGCAAAAAGAAAATACAGAGAGCTCTGCCTTCCCTGAGGCAGTGGTCAAAGGGAGAGCCTTTAATACAATGCCTGTAAAAGACACCGAGACAGCTCATGTCAGATGAGAGTAGCTCTCTATCATCCGTTTCCCAAACCCTGATCCTCCAGTCCCAGCAGTGAGGTGGCATGGGCTGTGGATGCTGTCACACAGCTACACAGGCACAACATCATTTCACACTAGGAAAACAATCAGTGTCACAGCAGATTAACATAAACCCCTTTTCTTTTCCAAAGTGGGGAATTTCTTGATTACCATAAGCTCCAACCTCATTAAAATATCACAAGGAAAAGAATATTTCTGACATTTCCAGTGCTTTCAGTTTTTTAATTCACTCATCCTCACCAGGAGCAGTTATCAAGAGTGTGGGAGGACAACTCCTGTTAACCACAAGCAGCCTTCAAGGGCGAACAGCTCTGATCCAGGCTCTTGAGAAGGGGGAGAGACAATCCCCTAATAAAGTTAATCTTCAAAGGGTAGCATGGAGACTATTCTGAGCAAAAGCAAAGTGTGTGTCCCCCTCAAGTTTAATATGCCTCTATTCCTTGATTTTCAGCTTCTGAATCAGGTAAGAATATAAACTGAGAAGTTTTTGGTTTTGTTTTCTTTTTTTTTTTTTTTCTGTGTTACTGCTTTTGGACTCTATTGAGCAACATATCACAAAAAAAAAACGCTCAGAAAAATGAACAGTGTATGCGTTAGTGTGCATACAAAGTACGGATAAAATACTAGCAACCCTGTGAAAGGTGGGATGGCAGAAGGACAGTGGAAAAAGTCGCATGGAGCTACTAGTTTACCAGTTTGCAGTTGTTATGATGTATATGGGGAATGTTACTAGAAGAACATTTGATTTGTCTCCAGCTGAGGTGAACCAAAGAAATTCTGTTTAATTCAGAGAGATTGTTTCAAGCTTTCACAAAAGCAAACAAACAGACCAAAACAAAACAAACAAAACCCCCAAACCAAACAAAAACAAAACCCCAAAAAAACAATCAAACAAACAAAAAACCCCACAACAAACCAAACCAAACCAAACCAAAACAAACTAAACCAAACCAAAACAAAACAAAACAAACTAAACCAAACCAAAACAAAACAAAACCAACCCAGACAGGCAGTGGCTTAGGGAGAACTGTGATGGATTTTTGGTAGGAATATGATAATATGCATCCCTCCATTTAAAGCAACTCGGCTGCTATTTTTAAGCATTATATGTATTATTGGGCTGACTGAGCTACAGAGGGAGGTGGAATCCAGTCCAGTAGTATAGTTCATTGCCTCCAACAATGCTCTCCTGATCACTAGAATATGTGGGACTACATTAATATCAAACAGAAATTGCATTTTGAGCAAATACCTGAAGCTTTACCGCTTATTTTCCCTCTGGATTAAAGGCCAGAACTCTTTGAGATATTTGGTAAAAACAGACAGATTGTGCTTGAAGATCAGTGCAGGGCGGAGTGTCCAAGTTCAGGTCCCTGCTGCTCTGGAATTTGCTTCATCCTTAGCACAAGCCCCCCACAGCAAGCTATAATATCAGTTTCCAGGGGGTTATCCATTTGGCACTGTTGCACATTCCTTGCACATGCAACAAATAAGTTTTGAGCAAATGAGACCATGAACCAGACAGGTTCTGTTGCTCTCACATGTTGACATTAGCTGAGAATCAAGAGAGTTCAAGCAACCCACCCCAAGCAACAGTAGGGATAAAAAGAATTTTTTGTTTGAAACTGAAATGCAATGACTAAATAAGTAAATAGTATTTCACACATATCCTATCACACAGAGATATAGAAAGGGTATTCAGCCAACAACTACATTTATTAAGGAAAATGAAAAGTGCATATGATATGAAGTACTATATAAACAAAATGTAAAGATTGTTTCAAAAGAAATTAACTTAGCGAGCCAGGAAATCTTACCCAAGTTACCTAAATTAATTAGCTAAATTCACATAGGTATTTCTAAAATATCAATAGATGTGAACCTCTACAGGAGCACAGGCTTAATAGAAGGAGAGCACCTTCTCCATTATGGTCTTTCTTTAATCCTAATTATTGACATTAAAGTATCTCATTATATACCTTATATAATGAGGTCAAATATTACAATATAATACAATAAAATAATTTTATCAGCTGTTTTGTAAACAGACCAAGCTCTTCTCACTTGTGTCTCTAAAGTTACCCAGTTATCTAACTTCCTAATATACTAACTTAAGTTAAACTTGCATGAGCTGCCTCTATTTTTACTAATTTATGCAAAATTACTATCCGTATTTTTATCTTGTTCTGTCCCTAATGGTTTCAATATACAATTTCCTGTACTGTCATATGCAAAATCTTACACTCAGACCTACCAAAAGATTTAGGATTGAATGATAGCTCTACTAATTCACATGTGCACTTTGGCCAGAAGTACCTTCGGTCTGATGTGCCATCTTGGCAAATCTGCTCTATTTAGGAAAAAAAAAAAATCTCTGTTATGGAAGGAATTCCCAGGAATACATATTATTCAAGATATTTGCAAATTATTAAAATAATATTTTAACAAAATAACAGAACATCTGTTCTGCTCTGATGAGGCTTTGAATTTTTAAGTAATAGAAAACCACAAAAAGAAATAGCACAAACTTGTTAAAACAAGTTACTTACTTAATGAATGCCTAATGAATGCCTCTCATTAAGCAGCTAGGTCATTTCACTTTGAGTCAGTTAGCACAAAGGATCCAAGACATGTCCCCTCTAGGATCCTTCATATCTTTTGTTGTTCTAAATACACAATCAAAGAACAAAACCAAGTGCATCCAAGTCATCTAAAAATCATTTCAGAGACAACCTGTAATTTTGCTCGTCATGCATACTGAACTGCTGTATTACTTGTGAATGGAAATTTATGCATATTCAAATCCCAAATAGCCAACAGGCTTTGGCTGGTTTTTCTTTGGTCCTTTCCATTAAGCAATCATGGAAAATTTAGAAGTTCAGTTTTGCATAAGAAGTCAGATCTTTATTGATTAATGAACCGATAGTGAATTGCCAAGGTACATATGTTATCCCTCTGAAGAGAACATGCCTTTACATCATCATGGGCTAGATACCCACTTAATTCAGTGTAAGGGGCAGAGAAGGGTCCAACTTCTAACCTCCTCCAACACACAGAATAAGGACTCATTTCCCTGAAAAAATTAGTTGCTCACCTGTTTTACACTCAATTTTCACTTGTCTATATTAGGTAGATGTAATTACAGCCATACCTAAACAGGCTCCCTTTTGCAGCCTTTTTAAACTGCTTTAAACAAATGATGCTTCAGGACAAAAAAATTAAACCCAAAGAAACAAAATTTACTGGCATGGGAGCACGGGACTATTAATCCCAGGGTTGTGGGTCATACCCCACTTTAGGCACTATAAAGAACAATTGTGTATTAACCCCAGTTGGCAGCTCAGCCTCACACAGCTGTTCATTTGCTCCCCCAGTGGGATGGAGGAGAAAATCAGAAGGATTGAGATAAAGACAGTTTTATAGGTAAAGCAAAAGCTGCATATGCAAAATAAGGAATTAATTCACTACTTCCTATTGGCAAGCAGATGTTTAGTCATTTCCAGGAAAGCAGGATTCCATCATGCATAACAGTTATTTGGGAAGACAAGAACTAGAATTCCAAATGTCCCTCTTCCTTTTTCTTCTCCCAGCTTTTATTGCTGAGCACAACACCATATGGTGTGGAATATCCCTTTGGTCCATTGGGATCACCTCTCCCAGCTGTGTTCCCAAATTCTTGTGCACTCCCACTCTGCTCACTGGCAGGGCAGCATGAGAAGCAGAAAAAACCCTGATGCTGTCCTGATGATGTTCTCAACACTCTTTTCATCACAAATGCAAAACTTAGCATGGCACAAGCCATTATAGTATGGAGAAAATTAACTATCTCCATATCTTTTCAAGCCTACTAACTTAATTGGAACATAGAGGAATAGAAACTTGGATTCAAAGTTACAATTTCATGTTCTGAATCCCAGGCACGGTGCCTGCTTCTGCCTCACCTTGCATTTTCTCTGCACATCTGTGAGAGGGAAATTGAGAAACTGAGATTACAAACGTGAGCTATTTTTTGTTGGAAATGCACACATGTCATGGGAAAGCATTGTGAGCAGATGGCTTTCTGAAGTGAAGCCCCATGCAGATGTGAGCTGCTCAAACTACCCTCCACAATTCCTTCACCTCAGCCCTCTCCATTTTCAGCTGCCCCAGTACAAGCCAGAGACCACCAGAGGGGCTGGGCTGGCTGCTTATGCTTCAACTCATCTACTCGGTCAACACTGGGGCTGAGATAATTTATAATTTCTTTACAGGTTTTAATGAGGAAACCGCCACCTCCTCCCTATTTTTATTTTTTATTTTCCTTCACCTCCCCTTCAGGGACAAATTAAATATTGTTTTTTACATGCAGAGAATTGCTAATTAAATGAAGTCACCTCCCTCTCTGTATGCCCACAGTCTTCTAACACTTTCACAAGGTGTCACACAAAACAAGTACTAGTCCTAGACAACGGAAGAGAGCAAAATAAAGTTGAGCCAAATAAATGCACTTACACTCATGGGTCTCAAACAATTGATTATAGCTTATTACAGGATCCAGTGACATCTAATGAACCTTCAAGGGGATTTTAGAAAACAATCACCATGCTGTTATTCTGTGGATAGTCTCAAAAGCATGTGACTAATAGAGAAGGCACTTGAAAATAGAAGACCTCTTTTAAATTGAGTGCACTACATGTCACAAAGCTAGTAGGAGCCTTTTATCCCCACCAAATGCAAGAAAGCTGGGAAAATTTTTACCTGATAAACAACCCCCAAGCAAGTGAGATAATTACAGCTACACTTGTCTTGGGGATTACATGTGCCACAGAGCATAAGAAAGACATCCAAATGCCCCATCTCATTCTTCATTCCTACCTCTCTACTACATTTCTGAAGATTATAAATTACAGGAAACTGCAGGGAAAGGGTTTGCTAAGTCCTTCCTCCCTTCCCTCTTTAGGGAATTGCCAGGTCCATATTATGTAATAACTCCCTTTTTAATCCTCTGTCAAGGTTAATAATTTGCCCCTAATACTGAGATGATAAATGTATGAGGCTAACGCTTGCATAATTGTTCTTCCCTATCTGGATATTAAGTTCTGAAGGTGAGAAAGTAATAAGATTTTGTACATATATGGTTACAGTAGAACAGAAAAATCTTTGCTTCATCTTACATCCACTTTGGGGTATGTGCATGTGTGACAATTTACATTGTGTGTATGCATATATGTGGACACAGGCTGGTTCCTGTGTAGGTGTGTGAGTATGCATCTTTTTATGGCCTACTTTTCCAACAGAATATCTGCTGGCATCTGATAATTTATGTATGTTTATTTGTTGTGCACTAAAACTTCCAGTCACACATGGTCCTTCAAAGGCTCCCATAGCCCTGTCTGGGTTTTTTGGTTTTGTTTGTTTTTTGTTTTTTTCAGAAAAACAGTTGCGGCCCACAGGAATGCCTTAAGGGAAAGGGAGAGCTTGTTTCCAGTGTCAGTTTATATGCAATAAAACCGCTTTCTCTGCCTCACCAGAGAAATAAATCTGGAACTTGTAGCTACTCTACAGGTTGTTCTGAAATAGGTCAGTGACATGTTGACAAATGAACTGTATTCAGTCTTGCTTAATGCTAGAGCTGCAGGGAACTTCAACTTCCTTGAGAGATGCAGGATAACAAGGTGGAATTATTTGAATACTATCACATACCATATGCCCAAAATTCATCTTCACCTTCATGATCTCCTTGTATCACCTCTGACTTACGCCAATTCCCCATCAATTTAGAGAAGAATTTTCTCCATGTGGAAACTAGAGATCAACAGGTACGACTCCATCAGGATACAATGAGTACATTTAAGAAGCATCGTTGACTTGTTACAGTCTTTCAAGATCTATTGTTGCAGTACAGCTGTTTCAGGAAGTAGATTTCCGAAGACAGAGACAGACAGATGTCTTTTAAAATGTTGTGACACATCCCTCAGTCACTCTGTTAAGTGCACTTCCAGTGATATGCCACAATGCCTTGTAGAAGATCGCAATTGGTGAGTACAACAATTGTGCCAAGACTAATTAAGAGAATTATGAAAGCAGAAACTTGAAGTCAATGCAGAGAATAATTTAAACCTCAAGAGTTCTAAAAAAAGCTAGACTGGTACAGATGATGGGTAGCTAGTTTTTGCTCTTTTTCTCAAAGTTTCTTGCACTTCATTTCTCCATTTGTGCCTTAGTTAAAGTCTAGTTCAAATCACTGAAAAAAATACTTTTGTTCAACAGAACCCTCAAAATATTATCCTAAATTTCCTGACAATTCTAATTCTTCCCTTTTTGGGGTGGAGGAAAACATTGTAGGTGGATGAGGAAAAAGAATTTATATATGTGGCTACTGATTTACTGATGCATCATATCAGAGATGGTAATATTCACAATGAATTTTTGTTTTTCTCTACAATATTGAAAATTTCAAAAAATAAACAAAACACAAACCCAGCAATAACTTTTAGCAAAAGCAAATTTTCCAGCTTCCTGAGTCCACCTGGGGAGGTAAAATAATGTAATGTGAATTTGTGTCCTGCTTTCTTTTAACTAAAGGAAACATTACCTAAACCAGTATTATCATTGGTTTAGTCATAGCATTTTTCACTTGGAGATTTCAGAACATTGCCAGTATTTATTTTTCCACTGGGCTCATCCTCAAGCTCTTTCTGAATACACATAAATAAATTCCTGCCATATATACTCACTTTCATCAACAACAGTTAAATTGCTCTGGTCATAAGAGCCTATAAATTAACATTAACAAAGACATTATGCTTTCATTGCGATCATTCCTCAAGCAAAAATACTCCAAACACTCAAGAGAACTGGCCCAGGGAAAACTTTGGGGTATAGGGAAGAACAGAAGGATTTCACAGATCCATCTGAGTTCTAAAACATGAAAAGCCAAAATTTAGACCATCCTGGATGCATGTTGTAGTAATTTAAAAGCAAGAAACTTCTCTGCAGTCCACAGAAGCATTCACATATCAGCAAAAGGGTTGTGTGCCGCTTTGCTCAGAGCCACAGGAAAAGCTGGTCACAGGGTAATGGCACAAACTGCTACACATGAAGAAGCAAGACCAACACTATGGATTTTGCACCATTTCAGTCTATTGCTGGTGTCAGGAAGAGAGTTTGAAGCTACTTAACACTGCACTTTCCTTCCTTAGCCCTTGGTCTGCTGGCAGCCTAGCCCTTGCTTCCCTCAACTGTTGCTTTATCTGGAGAACAGATGAATGAAGCACTTCCCCAAAGCTGAAACAGCAGAAAAAGTATTCCCTCATCCTTGCAATAAGATGTGTGTGCTGCTGTTGTCTGTGTCTGCACTTTGCTCAAATGGGAGCTACCAAGGTTTCCAGCACAGTGAGCACAAAGAGGCCTCCATCACCCAATACACCTGACACTCTGGGATAGCCCTTGCCTACAGCTTTCTGGCTCTCCCATCCACTCTTCTGGCTTGCAGCTAAACAGCTGCACAAGAAAATAAAGACAAATGTTTTACCCTTTTTTTCCGGCAAAATGGTAATTCTAATTTCTTTTTAGTGCACAGTTATTGAGAAAAAAAATAAAAATAAAGCCAGCAATCAGTGAAAAATTCTTGAACAAAAATAAGTGACTGATTATCCAGTAAGCAGTGCCTCACAGACATAGCCATAAATAATGCCAGGATACCACTGTGACAGTCTAGTCTGGCCGGCAGCATAACACAGGTCATTTGACTTTAAGGAGTGAATTATTTCTGTGTGGACAAGTGTGTCCTCTATGGAAGAATGATCACTTTTAATGTCTCAGTTTGCAAGAATGGAGAATCCACCAAAACTCAATAGAAATTCTTCCAGGCTTATCTACATCATGGTTTAAAATGTGCCTCACATTTTAAGGAATTTTCTCTCAGGAATGTCATTTGAAATGTTCAGATTGCTAGATGGCTTCAAGTTCAGAAAAAATGCAAATAAGCTTTCTGCAGAACAGAATGCATTGCTTGCCTAGAATACCTTTCATTATTTTGTTGGTGGTAGGTTTTTTGTTTGTTTGTTTGTTTTGGTTTTGTTTTTGTTTTTTTAATGTTTGAAAAATATAACTCTCAAACTGACACATCTGCCTGACTTTCAGTCTGTGTATTTGAGGTGTGTTGTAGAAGCATATAGGGCCTTTGCTTTTCCTTTAGTCTTTGTACCACTTGGAACTGGTAACAACGTATGTGTGCTGGCTAACACTCCCCTGACGAACCTGGAGTGATCGGAATGTTTACCTCACTGGACAAGCTTCCTGTAAAATCTTATTCCTCTTACAATAAAGCATCTACCCTTGTTTGACCCCGCATTTGATGTCAAGATAATATGTTGCTAAGGATGTCACAAGCTCAGCATAATTTTCCTTCACTAGCAGCTTAAATGCAGTCAAAGGAGGAGATGGGTTCAGAGAACACAAGATCCAATTTAATTGCAAATATCTATAAAATTAGTGAGAGATAACTTAGTTTATGACTTATGAATAAAAAAGAGTTAGGATTTCAATTTCTAGTGTGGCCCTTGAACCTACTGTCTGGCATAGACATATACTTCTGCACTCTTTATGTACATGATAAGTTAGTGTAACAACACAACACCAGCCCTATCCATTTATTTTAGAAGGAACTAGCATATTTACATATCTTATATTCACATATTATGTAACAAGAATAATAAATTCAATCAATGGCAATACTTCTGTTCAATTTTCTATTTACTGAAAAATGTGAATCAACAACTACTACACTTTTTGTGTATTTCAGATAAAATAATAAAAAAAGACAATGCTTATTTTCATATGTTGCTTTGCAAACTAAAGAGAAAACCCCACATTTTTTCCAATGCAAGTGGGTTTTCTTCCAGTTTAAGGCTTCTGTCTTCAAAAGTCCCTTTAATGGGAAGTTTTGGCATCTGTCTTCATTAACTACAAAAAATCTTTTTCCTTTGGAACACAAAAAAAAATGTGGAAAATAAAGTTTTGTAAATATTTAAAATATGAAAGAAACCCCTTCAGCTGTGACAATGCTAAATAGCTTTAGGTTTTGCAATACAATTGCACTAAATAGATTCATCCTTCCTAACATCTTCTAATACTAAAAAATTGACCTATGCCAGTGAACACGGTATTGACACCATGTATCTTCAAAGAAATAAGAGAATTGACTGAGCTCTGGTTCAGCAGAGGATCCTGCGAGAAGCGTCTCCAACTCAAGTGTAACAGAGTGCTGAGATTTTTGCCTGGGAAGCATAGGAGGTCAGTGTCATGCAGGATCCAGAGTCTTTTATTTCCTTTGAACTAAATGACAACTGATGCTTCTCTAAAATTTTGCCCCCATCAGCAAAAGGCCCGCAGGCAAGATGCAGTCACTGTGATCTTCTTTACAGAAGAGGAAAAATGGTGATCTCCAATTCGAAGTACTAACAATTCTTTGGAAAACCTTCACACAGGAGATAGGCATTTTTTGCAAGTAGATCAAATTCAGGGTCAATCAAACTGATGCCTCTCCTCTGCCACCTCCCACTGTCATTGACAGTTGTTATTAACAACAATGCAATCAAACATCACAGATACTGTATTGCTTTAAACACTCAGAGCTAAAATGCTACACCATGTACTTACATTTTTATGTCACTGTCATCTTTTACATCACTCTTACTGGCGCAGCACAAGTCATTTCTCCACATGCCCACAAATCAGACAGAAAGTTCACAGGTGTATTTGTCCACTGTCATCCTTTATGTAAAGTAAGTGTAACATGTTAGCAAATGGTAGAGTGATGAGTACAAAAGACTACAAATAGCTTTAGATAAGAGCGAAACTTATGTGCTAGAAGGCTTCACCAAAGATCACGTTAAATGCATTATTCTAAGACAAAATATAGTATACTCATTAGATAGTTTCCAAAGGGAACAAATTAACATCTTAAGATGCTAACTGTACTCATTTTCTGAACTGTCCTCTTATACTCTTCCATAGCCTTTAGGTAAACTGTCAAAGCTCCTTATACAGTTGAACGTAACCAGATTCTCCAAAGGGTAAAATAGCCACAGTAGGACTCAAGACTGGATTAAAGTTTTATTTCACCTCCTAAGAGACTGCTTGTTTCATTGATTTTTCTCAGTAAATATAATTGGTTCCTTTTCTTCCCTAAATGAGATACTTCCTTTGCATCATATCTCTTCCTACTGTCAAAGTCAGTCTCTGTCCTTCTTTCCTGCCCTCATTTATTTCTTCAAATCACAGGCCACGTTCAGTGTCGATGAAGTCTAAAGTATTTTAGGACAATACAGAACAAAGATGTGACTTTGAAGGTATGAAAGGTTTATCACTATAATCTGTGTGCCATAAGATGCTATTATAAAAGGCACAAATGCCTATGACTGTGACAGTTTGCATGGCACACGAGACAATTCATAATAAATTATAACCTCTTTCTAAGGATGAAGTCATTTAGGTCAACTGGCTGTGAGTTTAAAAATAATTATAAAAAAAAATAAATTGACATACCATATAACCAAATCAGAAATGGAGTAGGGAACACAATAGGACCACTTTGCCTGCAATTCATGCAACTTTCTGAATTGCCTTGAGCTTACTTTTTTCCAATGGACACCAATTCACCTTTTTTTTTTTTTTTCCCTTTTAGAAGTGAAATGAGTTCTCTTTGAGCAAAGTTTCTTGTCTTTCCTCCTTATCTCTAGTCTTGCAACAGCATGAAAATTAATCACTACTTAGATAGCCATGCAAAAACTGTGCTGAAGAGTGTGTGCTAAGAGGCAGACTTGGTATTTCCCTGTACCAGGAGTGAGGTGATGATGGAGCTAGGTATGTAGGAGGAGTCAGCACTGATGACTCATGAGGAAGATGAGCAGAGTTGGAACACACAGCCAGCCTTTTTGGCAGCATGAGAATGTGGCTCGAAGATCTCTGACTCTCTGGCAAAAAAAAAAAAAAAAAAAAAAAGTGGACAAGCCTATGGTTCTGCACCAGCTCTGGCTCCAGCTCTCTTTTTCCCATGTGTCGAGGGTTTAGATTGCAGGGTGACAATAAAACCCTGGCAGATGCATTGTTAACCTCCTCTCCCCTCAACTTCCCCCTTTTACCACTCCCTCTCCCCCCTTCCCACCAAGGAGAGGCGATCGTGAGGAAAAGAAGGACAGAGAGAAGAGAGTTGGAAAAATTAAAAATGTTTTACTAATGCTACTAATAAGAATAGAGAAAATAATACAAAATATACAAAACCAATCTTGAAAGTCTCAGCAACTGCAGAGCCAGCACCCAAAGTCCTGGATTGGACTCTGCAGCCAACTGGAGCTGGATTCAGTCTGTCACTAGGCCTCAGTTCTCAGGGACGACCAGCAAGGTTCTCTCCTAATGTCGACCATAAGCAAAAGGGAAAAAGAAGGCAAAAAAGGACGAGATCCTCGTGATCTCCCACTTTTATATGAATTATTCACGTGAATGGGATGTTATACACAGTTGGTCAGTTTCCTGGTCACGTGTTTCTCGTTGCCCCTCTCGTGAGATGTGAATCTGTCCTTATCAACAAGTTAGCATTCCATTGCTATGTTTACCAAAACATGTATCTAGTTCCCCAGGAAAATGCAGCTAATATGAAGGCTTTAGCTGACAGGCAAATTCACTAAAAGAGAAACATGTTTTTTTAACAAAACCAGGACACCATGTCATATTCTTTTTCATTGCAAATGATTTAACTCCCTTACAAAACAGACAATCAAACCACAAAAGAGAGAAATTTTAAAGAAAGCGAACCCTACTCTGTTCCCTAAAAGCAAGACCCAGTAAAAAGAACAGAACTTACAAAACCAAACCAAGCCACTGCACAAAATTCTGTAATGTTGTATTGATAAAAAATATTTGTATTGATCTAGCCAAAGTCTACATTAGTAGCTATAAATTGTCAAAATCATCTTCATACATTTTCAGATGACCTGGATTTGGCAAGCTTGCCAATCAGTTCAGATGCATTTTCTCTTTGGACATATAAGCATAAGACATCTGTTATTCATAGGTGAAAGTGTCAGGCACCTGTGCTGCACTGATGCTCTAATCAACCCATGCAAGCCAGGCAGAAGAGCATCCAGTTATTATTTGACCAGCGTTGGAAAGAAAAAAGAATATTCTGGTAGGCCAGAGGGTTTTTCAGGGTCACCATACCTCTAGGAATGAAATGCCCAGTGACAAATCAAATTACTTGGAGTCCTTTTTATCACTTGAATGACAGGATATTTCTCTTAAAACATGGTTGTAATAAAATGGAAAAGTTTACAAATAAAAAAAGCAACAAAGCAATTGATTGTAATACTACTTTGCAATATATATGCTTCTTCAGCATCTCAGCTTTCACCTCAGTTTCTCCTGTTCTTCTGTGCTAAATTAGAATATCTCCATCTGTTAAAATGCTGTCTCTCTTGTTTTTGTGGTCTTTGCTACCTCCTTCTCTCTTGCCCTCAGAAGAAGAGGACAGCACAGATCTCCATCTTCATTAATACCAAGTTCACAGTATTCCTGCTAGAGTCATTCCTCCATTTCTTTCTGTAACTACCACCTAAAGGCTATAATCAAAAAGGTAAAATTGGGAAAGAGGACTCAAATCCACCTCTATACCATTAATTTCTGAGTGGTTACTCTCCCAGGCAAGATAATTTCCTAACATGCAGTCCTTATATTTTTTCCTAAGCTTAAATTAATTGGAATTCCTTATTCTAGTGCACATGTAAAAATAGATACTGATATCTTTACTGCATAAGTAACTCCATCACTGACACTGGCTCCTCTCAGAGTAAGTCACCTGTTAGTGTAAGAGTACCACAGGTGTAATTTGTTGCTGGTAGAAATGGTAAAATTTAGATCTTTGGAAAAAATTTCGAATGAAGGTGGAGCAACAGAGAGACCACACTGGAAAGAGGGGAGAAAGCATTTTCTCCAAATAGCAGAGAGATACAAGGAGGGTGAGCCCACAGATTTCCCCTCTGGAGGAGTATCTCCTTCCCAACTGTTGTCTTTAGAGATGGAGCTTCTTATGAAAATGTTGATCTGGAAAATTTGCTTGAACCTTCCAATCTGACCCTGTAAAGTCATGTTCAAGTGGGGATTAATTTCATGCTCTACCGGATAAGACATCACAGTCCTCAGACCAGCAATTCAGATTTCAGAGATTTCAGGTCACCAAGAAGAAGAGCATATAACAAACCTCATTAAAACCTCAGTGTCTCCCTCTGCAATGTTAATATCTGAGAGATCCAGGACCTCACCAGGATATGGTCTCCTTATTTCAAAACAATGAGATTTCCAGTTTGGAAAACCCCTATTTGTCCACAGAGTACCTCGGTGGATCACTGCATGGATCTATTCTGCCCCAGTGGTGACACAAGTCTTTCCACATTTGCCAAGCCTCTACTGTCAGTGATGGCTTCCATTAGCTATGTTGCCATAACTAATCACACTAATAAAAGCAACTTCAGGCCTCAGTTGCTTAATGGACTCACAAGACACACACAGCTAGTGATTTCCTTCATTCACTGTCAAAGCTGAGGTCAAAAATAATCTCAAGAGACCTCAAACTTGACCTTTTCAAAATTTTATGCTTGTCAAATTTTACTGTAGAAGATGAATTATCAATGCAAGCACTAGGAGAGCAACAGTTCAATGTGTGCAATACTGATTCAGATATACAGAAGTTTGTGTGTCAGCAGAATCAGAAACAGAATGATCCATCAGTGATGCTCACAATAGACGTGTCTAGCTCCCATCCAAAATGGACCCATTACTATTAGCATATCCTTGAATTCATTCTGCACTTTCTATGTGCAAGAGCAATCAGGCAAACAGTAATGTAATGCCATCCGTATTGCCTCCCACTCCTCTACAATTAACTTTCCTTTTAAAAGCCTGCTACAGGCTATATCCACTGTGAGAAAGAATTGCAAATCGTGCAGGAAACATATTTCCCCTCAGGGAAGGAGTGGGATGTAATTTTATTCCTTAACATTATAAATTATGCTTTTCTTTGCTTTAAAGGTTAGAAAATGCAGTGAAGATTAATAACATCACTGTTATTAATTATGACCCACCAAAATACAAGTTTCCACAATGAGGAGGGAGTATTCTCAGTGGGAGACTATTCTGCTGGTGAGGAGAAATGACTTAGGAAATAGCTATGCTTTAGTCAACTGACAGAAAGCAATTAGAGCTTCTCTCCAGCACTTAGAAAATAGGCAATAGTATAATTGACTCCTTGTACTTTTTGAAATAAACCAGTCAGGCAAGGCATGGGAAACAAAAACATGATACCTTGTGTCAAACCAGAGTCACAAAACCTGCAGAACAAAATGGTGGAAAAGAAATATAGCAAGACTGAGGGCAGTAAGAAGACCCTGGCATCAGTAGTGGATTAGATACCCAGACTGGCAGCCCACTTGTAAATAATAATGCAACTGTACTTAACATAGCACATGAAAATATTTCACTTTAGGAACCTACCCTCAAGTGTTATGTATTCTTTATATTTTGTGCATGTACATGCATGAGGGGACAAAGACAATTTATAAACAGGCTGAACACAGTCCGTGTGATACAAGCGACACACCTGCAGTAGACACAGAATATCATTTCGAAAAAGAGTTAGATGTTGGATCTAAAAGGCTTAGGTCCTAGACCACTGAGCATTGAGTATCATAGATACCTACAGGGAGAGGCTGTTGGGTTCTGAGGATCTTTGTACAGTTTGTAGACAGTCTGGAACCCACGAGGCATATTTTGAGTGTATATTCATAGAATTAGACAAATGGGGAATGCAAATTAAGGAATTAAGGTGTTATGCCATCAGTTTTTGTTGGCAGGCCAGTGAAAATCAGAAGATTCGTAAAGGTTTTAATCTGGAAAACATGGTGGTCAAACTACAATCCCTTTCCTTACTACAACCACTTTTTGCTCATGCTCAACTAGAAAGAAAAACACACACACACAAAAAAAAACAAAACCAAAAACAAGAACAAGAACAAACAAACAAAAAAACCCCAAACCAAACCAACAGCAAAAAAAAGTGTATGACTCAGTTTACAGCCACTGCAGAATCATCTCAGTAAATGCTTTGTGGCTTGTGGCATTTAGTTATATTTCTAGGGTTTTGGTGGTCATTTTTTCAACAATAATACAATAAAATTATATTTTACAGTTCTAGTGGCTGGTCTGTTCTTCTTGTATTTTAGGTTTCCTGTAAAGTTTTTGGGTTAAAATACAAATGCATTTTTTATTACTAGTTCAAATTCAAGTGACATTAAATACTATCTGGAACTAGAAAGCAGTGATTTTCAATTAACATTAAATAGGAAACTGTTTAATATAAATTGTTATTAAATGGGCACATTAGCATTAAATTAATGCTAAATAGCATAGACAAACATTTCCATTAGTCAAGCCAATATTAAGTGTATTCAATCTTTTACAGTATGCACTAATCAGCCTCAGGTTTCCTCAGCTGAAAGATGCTTCTTGATAAATGGACATTTATCCCATTTATGCCTTTTTAGCTACCAATTCCATCTGATCTCCATTATAAATACTCACTAGAAAAGACGTTCTTGTAAATTTTGCTGTGCATTAATTCTATGACTCCTGCCAAATAATCGTCCTTTTCTTTGAACCTTTTCTTTGAGCTTTATCTCACACGTACCATTAACCAGTCTTTGCTGTTCCACAGGATGATTAATACTTCTCCAATTTAAATGAGGGCTAACTGCTGACATAAATAAAACAATATTGCATAGGGAAGAAACAAATTCAGAAAAAGGCTAGATATTTTTAGAAAGACAACCAGTCCCATAACATACTCCTCACTTTTAGGAACTGACAGCTTCCAAGATTCAGGAATCATTTTTAAAAATGAGCACTGTGTGAAACAAAAAATGGTCATATCAAGATATTCGTTCACTGGAAAACCTTGCTACTGGCTGAATGAAAAAAAGATGTTGAGTTGCATGGGGGAAAGGGTACATCCCATGTGCTTTACTGAGACAAAAATCCTAAGAGGACTATGTGTGTTGAACCATATCTGAAACCTCCATGTTTGGCTAGTCTTGAGGAGAAAATACCAGACTCCTTTGTATGTCTGAGATTCAGAAGCTTCTCTGAAACTTTGTTTGTCGAGTATGATAAGATACATCTTGAAATCTGAATTATTTGTAATCAAAGTCTTGTGTTTTTTAGATGCCAGATGGGCCTTAAGCCATAGAGTGGACAAGACCTCTTGGATCTCTGAGTCCCATCTCCTGCTCTCACAGAGATCATGTTCTTAATCTCCTCAAATAAATTTATCAAATTAAGTTAAAAGTTATCATGGGAGTCCCTCAAAAGAGGCAACTACGTCTGGCATCTTGAGTTTGGAACTGAAATATCTTCCCCGGAAGGAATCAAAGACATAGGCAGTGTATTAATGAAATCATGGTATAAACATACTTATATTTTTAAAGGAACATTTTCATTTTTCTCATGTAATGATGGGGGGTTCAATAGCTTAAAATGTATTTTTCAGAGAGTTTGAAAAAGCCTCAGCCTTCATGTTCTCATACAGATGAGCTGTTTTAGTCAGAAAAAGCAGCAATTCTTGCAGTCTGCAAACATATAGTCTTAATGAATTCCCTTCAGAGAGAAAATAAAATAGCATTATACAGGAATTTTGTGCAAAACAGCTTGTCCTGTATTTGTGAAGTGGCAGCACGTTACAAAACTGGTGCGACAGTTTGATGAGTTTCCATGGAAACAGCTAGACTTGAATGCATGGGTGCACAAGCAAGCTTGCCAGGTGCCCGTTATTGGTTTGGAGGAAGAAAAAATTACATTTCCATGACAGCTATAGATTAGCTGAGCAAGTCGCTTTCCAAAGTGATGTACTTGCAAAAATAGATAAGCGCCAACCAGACTAAAATTTGTTTGCACTCCCTACAGCAAGCTGCGTAATTTGATCTCCCCTTGAAAATGTCCAGATTGCAGTTTCTGTCCATTGACTGTTTCACGCAGGATACTATGGTCTTCTGCTGCAAGTAATTTTCTGGAAAAAACTCATAACACAGCAGGTAGGATGAAGAAACTAAAATTGAAATGGAAGAGTTATTCCCTCAAAGAGAACCACACAAGCATTTTGGACACCCGCGAGATATGTAATAGGATGAACCACAAATAGGGCTTATTTGAGAATCCTTTACATTCACTACCCTTGTCCGTTGAGCTACTTTTAAAAATCCGAACATAACCAGGCCTTCAGCTAGTGTAAATCACCACTGCATTGATGAAATCAGTGTAATACTGAAAGATTCTTTAAACTGCAGATTTGACACAGTATTCTTCAATGGGCAGATATATTACTAGATTAGGAGCAAAGGACCGACTGAATTGTACCTGTTGCCTCACGTGTGCTTTCTAAGTGTTAGTCTGTTTTCTTGGCTACCTCCTTGCATACAACTTACATTTGAATAAGCAATGCAAATGTCAGAATGTCATGGTCACACCAAGTGAGAAAGGGATTAAATGGTTCAGGAGGTAAAGACAACGAGTTTTAAACCTCTGAAAAACTGCATAGAAATATGACTAGGGTAACTGTCCCTGATTGCAGATTGATTTACTTTGGGATCCAACAAATAAGTCTTCTCAGATGCCACTGTAAAAGTGCCAGGGGTATGTGAACCAAACCTCACAGAAGTCAATTCACCAGTTCCAGCTGACAGGGAATTTGGTTTTATACACTGGGGAGTAGTCAGGGAGGAGAAAAATGGACTGTACAGAAGACGTGCATAAGAGGAATTATAGAGATCTTGAAGCACCTGGCCTAAATCCAAAGAACACAGTGCGCGGGTAGAAACTCAGATGTTTCATTGTTTTGTCTAGGTCCATGACTCTCTTGCACAGTTGGGAGTGAAAAATTTGTCAGTATGTAAGAATCTTCTAATACTCAGTTTGTGGGAAAACCAACTTTTAAACAGACTGCCTACAGGGCTTGTGCTCTGGGAAACAACAACCAACTGGTGAACCATGCAGGACATAATTGTATCCCAGGAGCTTGCTTTTCTGGAGGGTCTGCAGTCAGGGCATTTACAAGAGATGGAAAAGAAGAGAGCACTGCATTTTACCCAAACCAAAGAAACCTTAAAAGTACTTAGGCTTATTCCTATACGAGCCAGAACAGCCTAGTAAGTCACCTAATATAGAGGTCCATTAAGGAGTCACTGAACAAAAGCTGAGGACTTTCATGAATGGACCCTCTGAGCTCTGTCATTGGCCAGAGGGATCACTCTTGCACAACTGTTAGCCCAGATGGTGGTCTCAGATTTTGGATCACTATACTATTAATTAAAGTCTTGCTTATTACAAGTCAGACAATTCAGGAACAATTTTTTACAGATTTTTAGGCATATATTTAAAATGGCTTTGTAACCTCCCCTCAAATTCAGTAAAGACTATTCACGTAGATTATTCATTCCATTCAAATTCAAATTCAAAAATTTGGAGGACTACCTGTTTTTTTCGGATTCCTAATATAGGTGTCTACAATCTGGAGATGAATCTCATCCTTACTTCTGGCCTCTCTTTCTAAACCATGGTTACTTGCTTATGGGTTTTTATGCTTAGCCACACAGCAAATGGTATCTCTAGCATCAGGTATTGATGCCAATAGTAAGTGATTGTTTAAAAAAAACTATATTTCACACAGCAGTCTCCTAATTATATATATATATATATATATATACCACTGTTGCAGATGTTATTTCTTTTCACACTACTTCTGTTGCAGATGAGCCACTTGTGTTATAACAGTAAAGGAGGCGGGAACGAGTGCTAACACTACACAGAGGGCAGCTGGCAGAGATACAAAACAGTCTCTGAGCCCCATACATTGTCCAGTGGGCTGAGAACAGGACAATGTAACAGCGTCGGAAAAAGCACAGATGAGTGTTTTGTACACACATCCATTATAGCATATGGTACTTTTCTGTTCTTCGACTAAATCACAGCTTCAGGATATAAAGCGATGGGACAAAAAGAACCTTGTACAAATGTATTTAGTATAGTGGCTGAATGAGCTGACTCTGGAGAATCTTGCATGTTCCAGCAATTTTTCCTTTCTGTATTTTTTTTTTTTTGACACTAATTCTATCTCTGGCTTCCTATAATATATAATTGATATGGAAATTAAAGCATGAGTGAAGATCAAACAAAAAGTCACAGTACTTGAACTGTGTTATTCTTCCTTTCCTGGATGAAGTAATTTGTATTACAGTAATGCAAACTCAGTTACACCAAGCAAATATCCATGTCTGAAACCAGACACAATACTGGACAGCAAGATGACGGCTGAAGGATTTTCAGAAGATTTTTGGGTTAATAAAAATTATACCTTTACATATTTCTGAAGCCAGAGCTCAAACCAGGAAGCCTTTTAACCTCAAAGTGCTATATTTTTGGAAGGAAACAAAAGACAAGACCTGTTAGCAGGACCCTGTAACTTCCCTTCATGTAGCATGCATGCAATGTTTATTGTACTTCTTATCTCTCTAATGATGAGGCCTTTATGAAATGGGAGATTCACTAACTTACTTACCTGTTCTTAGCTGCAAAAGACACCTGGCAACCTTTTCAAGCCTATAAGATAAAGAAAGCATTGGTCACATAATGGGTCTTGAATGTAGCAAAGGGTTGTTCTACACTAGATATAACTACTATCTCCATGGCATAAGAGTATCAGAAAAGTACACAAAAAAAAGAATTATAGAAACAAGAAAAGAAACACAAAACAATTCTGAAAAACTGCATTAAATTTCCCAGTGGACATCCAGAGTTTTAATAGGTTTAAACTTAGCCATACACTCTTACAGATATACATATCATCCAAATGCTGCAGTCAAATGAGAATGTCTCAACATACAATGCCCTACTCCCCAACTCTGTAGAGGATTACACAAAAAAAGGCCTTAGATTTCCACAGGCCTGAAACACACTTTGAATTCAGGCTTTACAGTTTTCACTCATGCAGACATGAGATGTTGTGAAAAATATTTTTGGCTGTGTGAGAGCAAATTAATTAGTATATGAATAATGAGTCGACCAGAGTGATAACATTCTTGTCTTTAGTGTGACAATGCAAGAATATGATGAAGCACTAAGGCATGCCATGGACTTTTTGCAAGTTCTACTTTACCTTTAAAAATGCTTCTCCGCTGTTTTGGGTGGACTTTGCAAGAGACAGCAAACATTCTTGCTGAAATAGTTATTGTTTCTGCAGATGCTGAGGGGGTTTCCTTCAGGGAAGGACTGCACTCATGAGGACCTGTGAGTAGCTTGTGTTCTCATGGAAGTTTCACTTGGAAGACAGATATGCTGTTTTGTGAACCAGTAACCTGAATATGGGACACAGATGTGCACAATGTAAAATGTACATTCAGTTTCTCTGACTTCATTCTTCAGAGTTAGCCACAGCGGAGATACCTCAGGAATAGAACAACTACCGGGAGCCAGCTAAGGACTCGCAAATTCTTTGATTCATCAAAGAATTATGCACATAGTTTTGGACTTTAACCAAACAATAGATAGATAGAAAGGCTTAAAACAAAGTCCATACTTAAATGTTGGCATGTACTACAAGTCGTCTAGAACTGAGGCACAAGCCAGTAAGAAAAGTTGCCCTATGTTAATCTCATCTGGGAGTTATGTACTCTGTTGCAGCTTTATAACACGTGAAGCACGATTTGGGAGAATAGTTTCCCTATTGTACACAAAGATGCAGTTCACTTCTCAGTAACACTTCATAACTATAGGCTGTTCAATTAAAGTTTGAGTGCGACAGGATTCTTTCAGATTGGCTTACTGTATCCCTCAAATTCATACAATCATTTGAGTGCTGGCTGTAAGGGACATCCAGATGCCTGTGGTCCCACCTCCCATAAGAAACAAGGCTGTTACTAGATCAGATCAGCTGTTGCTTTGTCTAGCTGAGTCCTGAGAACCTTCAAGGACAGAGAGTCCCTGACCACTTTGGGTAACCTGTTCCAGTGATGCACCGCCCTCCTAGTGAAGAAGTTTTTCCTAATGTCTAACCTGAACCTCCAATGTTGCAACATGTGACTGTTGCTCCTTGTTATACAATCTCCCACTGTTGAGAAGAGTTTGTCTCCGGCATTTCTGTAGACCAAGTAGTTGTATCATGCTGTTAATCTGACCTATAGTCTCTTCACCAGGCTAGGCTAGCCAGCTCTCCAATTCCTCCTTGTTGGTCTGTGCTCCAGGCCCCTGCTTATTCTATTAGTCCTCTGACCCTCTCTAGTCTCTCCCATTTCCTCTTGGGCTGCAGAGCCTACATACTCAAAAACCATTTCAAGTGTAACTTCTCCAGTGTGAAATTATCACCTCCCCTTGGACTGCTGACCATGCTGCCCCGGCATTGGCCACTCTGCCATTTGTGTTGCTTGCAATGGGAGTGCACTTCTAACTCACAGCCTGGCCACGGTAACTCACAGGTCCTTTTCAGCCAGTCTGCTCCCAGCCTGTGCTGATGCCTGATGTTATTCCTACCCAGGTGCAGATCTTTGCACTCTCCTTCCTGCACTTCATGAAGCTCCTGTTGGCCCAATTCTCAAGCTTCTTCGGATTGTAACTCTGTTGTTCAGCATGTTAAGCATTCCTCCATTTTATCATCATCTGAAAATTTGCTAAGGGTACGTTCTGTCCCCAAAGTTGAGTAATTAATGTTAATACAAGCTACAGGAATTAGTACTGATTAGATGTTATTCTGTGGTGCTCCCAAAGCTCATGTGAGAAAAATGAAACGTCCCAGTCAGGATTTCTAGTTGTCAAGAAAAAAACAAGTATGGAATGCCAGAGTCCGCAAAGCAGAAACATCTGCTGAATAGTTCTTGCTTGTTGTAGCACAGTGTACTCAGGATGCGTGCAAAATGAAAAGAGAAAAAGACGTGCTCATAAAGAATTAATGAGAGCAGAATAGATAAACTTGCTAATAAAATGTGAATGAGAACTGGCAGCGTGGACAATATTTGCCATTTTTGTTTTGTCTGTAGCATTATTATTCTAGCTGAGTTCTTTGCTGTGGATTTATCCTTTGCAATGAACAACATACCTTTGAGTTACTTCAGAAGTAGAAACTGAAAACAAACCTTTGCAGTCTCTAGTGGTTTAGCCATAGGTTCTTCCATATATATAAGGAATCAGTTTTTCTCTAGCAAGAGAATATTTTCCCAGGTGAGTGAGGGCTGACGATACCATGAAGGATAAAGTGCAGCTTTCTAGGAGTTAGGCTCAACTGCATGCAGAAAAAAAAGAAAGCAAACCAGCTTTTGTGCTGTGCACTGACTAATGATTTCTTAAAGCAACTTCCCTGATTCTTCTTCTTCTTCAGAAAAGGTATAAATCATGTTACTTTCACTTATCTCAAGGAACTGCATTTCAGTAGCTTAGAACAGCTCTCTATTACTCCTGACCCTACCTTTCACATATCAACTTCCTTCAGGACAAGAAAACTTCAGTGTTTAGTATCACACCTTATTGCAGGTTGATCACAGCAAGGGAAAGGAGTATTTGAGACCCACATGAGAGCAGTTTCTTTTGACGGAATTGAGGACTTATATATCTCCAAAACCAATATTCACACAGTTTTTCTCTTAAAAAAGGGAAGAAAAACCTATGAAACAGGTCCCTCAAGCCTGCATCAGGACTAGGTGAGTGACCAGTTTTTTCAGGGAACATGTTGATCCCAACTCCATTTCAGGCACAGCAAACCTGTTCTGTGCCAGGGTAACTCCATCAAAATACACAGTTACGTGATTTTACCACCAAAAGGCTCCCATGTCAGCTCCTACAACTTGAAAATCAGCTTGCATCACACTACACATTAGCCTGTATGTCTGAAGGACCACTGAGGAAGGACTGTCTGTTCCTCTGGTGACACAACACTCCACCTTTTCATGTTTTACCGTTTGCATGGGGCCATCAATGTAGGCCATCCACACTGCATTTGCACACTCAAAGCAGTGGCATAGTTCTCCTTGCACTAATAAATATTTAATCCACAAAAGTGGAAAAACTACAGTCAGTTTTTTTGAGAGTATTTCTCTATTCAAATGATTTGATGCATGCAGAAGTACAGCTCAGTCCCTGTTCTCAATCAAGCTGATATAGGCTCACCCAAATTAGTGTTATAAATCAGGTGGCAGTGATTTTCAGGGCAAAGAACTACTTTTCCTTCAAACTGTTTTTGTTGACTACTGGAGATGAACTTCAGACACATTTTGTGAAGCACCTCCACTCAGGTTATGCTAAAAGACCCAGGAGCACCTGGAGAGACAAGAAGCATGAAGTGATCAAGACTGTTTTTCATTTGAAGCTTAATACAGACATGACAGTAACTTAGTCTTTTACAGAAAACTTTGGCCTTCAATACAAAGCATTGACTAGTCTAGAGCCTCACACGTGCTCCATCAGAAACACAACTGCAAAAGCATTTCACTGCAAAGTGCAGATTCAGCAAGAAGCAACTCTCCTCAAGGTGATGATTTGCCGCAAAATGCTGAGTCAAGGAGATTCTGAGAAACTCTCCATTGACCCCAGCAATACATTGCCATTTGCTTTCCCCATATATGGTATATCTACCCATTTTAATTCACATCTCTTCTTGATCTGGTGCTAAACTGTTCAATCCTTCCTCACAGTGAAGAACATTTACTCGATTGAGAATTATAGATGCAAGGGAGAACTCACTACCAAAAGCAGCTGTTGCAACGGGTTTTACATTTGTTTGCAGGACACCTTGTGGACTCTAACTGGAGTGTCTGGGGAAGTCACCTACCTCCTCTGGGCCTGTCCCTTGCTAGCTGTTGTCATGTGATTTGGCTTTTATCATCAATTAGTACAAGTTATTCCTGAGCTAAGTCTATACAATACATTAACTCACAGGTTAATTTCCTTGCAGGTGTGTGCTCAGCAGAGGTCAGTCCATAAAAGCTGCCATCAGCTATTGTCAAATCAGAAAAGAGAAATGTTATTATTGTGAATTGTGATTCTTTTTTCCACTGACTATGAATCAGTGTTCTCCTTCTTGTTTATTGAGTTACAGAATATTGGCAAAATTATGCCATTATGCTCATGGAATGTTCTTTCAAATTTTTTATAATAACACTGCACCTACTGTTATTGTGTAACTGCAGTTCCACTGGATTGAGAAAACCTGCACTGTGCCATATCTCACAATCTAAGAACTAAAGCGATAAGAGTGTCTCAATCAAAAGCAATGGCCAGGCATAAGGGAACAAGAAGACATAAATTACCTAGAGCTATTTGTTCTAGTGTGCTCTTCCTTGGTGTTCCCATCCTCATGGTACTATATGGCTGGCCTCAAATGCCTCCTCCAAGCACCAGCTGTTCTCCCTGCCCCAGCAGTTGCTCTCAGCTGACTGCTTCCCACCAAGCTCCAGCCTTTTCCCTGTAGAGAAGCAGCCCTGGTCAGCGATGCTCAGCTCCCTCCCCCAGGGAGTCACCAGGAACAGGGAGCCACTTTGCTGCAGCTCAGCACGAGGCAGAGGTTTGGGCAATCTTCCCTGAACATAGGCTTACATTTCTGCAGGCCCGTGAGGTTAACACAGGAAGTTATGATTATGATCTTGAATAAAGATTAACGACAACAGTATGAAATGCAGGGGTGGCACTGGAGAATATACAGCAGACATAATATATTCACTACCTCGAAAGATGAACCAGTGTCTAGATAAGAAGAGAGACTGACTTTCTCTCACCTAATTGCAACTGTCTACAACACGGACACCTGGAGAAGAGCTAGGTATGTCAGTCTCACTCTGCAGAAAATAGAGAAAACATAGTCATTTCCAGAGTAGCAATCCTCTCAGCCTTTTCAGTGTCTCCTTTTGGATAAGGTACAGTGTACTCAAAGCTTCCCACTGCTCCTCAGAGTCTGCAAAAGGGGCCCAGGGTGATGCTGCTGATCACTATGACAAGTCATCCTTTTAGCTCAGAGCTCTGTTATTCAAAGGTGAATGGTTCAAATTGAAAGAAAAGAAAAGCTTTCTGAAGAGCCTGAAACTGTGACCTTTCTGGCATACTCAGCTTGCAGGAACTGGATGCCTTCCAAGAGAATTGTCCCTTGCTCTGGGAAGCTGATGGAAGAAGAGTTTTTTACACAAGTCCAGCCCTGTCACCAGCAGCTCTAGCAGCTCTAAGCTCGTGGCACACAAAAACCTGAGCTCAGGACCTGGGCACCAGCATATTGAATGTAAAAGAAAAGGAAGGTGGTGTCCATGTGGGAAGTGACACCTGGAGAAGAAGGAACTGTAGATGATGATGTCATAACCAATGCACCCAATGGCTGCTCATCCAGAGGCATAAAGGTTGGGTACATCTTTGTCACGAACCTGCAAAGGATCTCTGGACTAAGATGGTTTCTGAGTGAACTTCTGTCTTCTGGAAGACAGTGAGTCTGGTACAAGTTAGGAGAAAGAGGAGCTCCTACAGCATCTTCTGATTAAAGAACAGGGCTTGACTGGATACTGGAGAGAAACTTGGCTGATATTTGCTCTCTGGAAAGGTAACAACTGAGAAGAAATGCTAGGAAAGAGAGATTTTTCCAGCTGTAAACTCAATTGCTGTTCCAGATGGTGGCAGAAGAAAGTCATAGTATAATCACAGAGTATTTGCATCCCTGTGTATTCTTGTGATTAGATGCTACTTACAACTTGCTTCCTTCTACAAAAACAAAAGGTGTCACAATCAAAGAGGCATATAAGTTGAAACTATTCTCTTACAAAAGTAAATTGCTTTCTGACAATCTCACTTCATCTCTCTGTTCCCCATCCTGCTCATATAACCCATAAAATATTGTCTTTCTTCCTAAATATGCTAAATGCACCTGGCAGGGAACAAGTGACCTACAGGAGAAAGTAAGAAATCAGGAGTGCTTCTCCAAAACTCTCCACTAAGAATTGTCTAAATGATATGAAAGGGTAAAGTAAGAAGGAGGTGGTGTCCCAGTCTGGAGCCGTCATCACGCAATGAATGTCAGAGTGACGCTGTTGGTATAAAGAGGTCCAGATCTGCCGCTGAACACTGACGTATGAAACTGCCCAGCTACCAGGGGTTTGCGTATTGCATGGCATAAGAGAAAAGCTCCCTTCACTAAATCTGCAGTGTCATTTTTTAGAATCAAAACAATATTTTTGTCTGAGGAATATAGCAGTCTCTTCCACTGCCTATTTACCAGGCAGATCCAAGCAGACAATGCAGAGGAGCATGCCAACTGGAGCCTTGGTATTAATAGCTGTGAAGAAAAGAACATTATCATGTCTAATATATTTATGGACAGATGGCCTGCTTATAACGCAGTAAATCCTTCATTCCAGTTTCAGTCTGTAAAATAAGACCTCTGCTACAAAATAAAACATACCAAATAGTTACTCAGGACCCCTGCTTCCTTTCCAGGGGCAAATCCCGTTACAGAGATAAGTTTCCCCTTTTCCCAGCTGTTTAAATCAGCAGCTATTGTTATGTTGAAACAGAAGGTTTAACATCATATTTTTCTATTCCAACATCCATTGCTTTCCTGTTGAATGTGACTTCCTCTGCTCAATTTTAGTTGCCCTCCTTCAATCCCAAGTAGTCCATGAGAGCCCCGGCAGAAAGCAGTAGCTTGCAGCAAAACCCTTAAAGGAACAATTTCCCTGTTCCCTCCCACCACCATTCCGCCAGCGTCTGTGAAATCTCAGCAGTTTGGACTTGTCAAGCTGCACTAGAGCTTTATGTAGCCTCAGCTTGAAAGAAGCCAGACAAGGTGAAAAGGAGAGGAATTTTTTCCAGCTCCTCTTGTTTTTGACAAGTTGACGGTTTTATATGGGAAAAAAATGAGAATACAATGATTTTAAAAAAAAAAAAAAAAAGAAAGAAAAAAGAGAAGTAATAATTAGAGAAAATGAATGAGAGGGGGTTAATCACATGATAGCTGAGAGGCAGTGAATCACTGATGGCATGTGTCATGACAGCATCTCTGGACTGTGCTAAAATGTCTTGCATTAAAAAGCCATATGTACCCCCTCGAGTTGCTGGGTGATGTGCTGGGCACACTGGCCATTCTGAGGCACAGCTAAAGGCAGCTTGAATGTTTTTAGATTGCCTTTAAATCTCATTGGTTTCCTAGCAAGTGCATGTATCCACTAGAGTTTTGAATATGACCTTGGAAGGGCAAAGTGTAAGGCATGCTATGGCAGGGTGCCCTCCTAGACTGTCACAGCTCCAGGTTCCTCCATGTGCTCAAATCTAACAAGCCAAATCCTGAATTCCCTGTCTTCCCTGCTACATTGCTATGATGATTAATAATAGAACAAGCTTCTGTGTTGTCTTCCCTTTTCTCACTCCTACAGTCTTTTATTTAGATTGTTGCTAATAGCTGTGGCTGCTGTTTCTCCAGCATCTTAGAAATCTTTACAGTATCCAAAACTCTCATTGGCCTTTCTATTCTTACTGCCAAATCCCTTTATTACTGCTTTTGTTGGCTGATAGTGCACGGTGATTCAGTCATCTACCATTTAATACATACCTACGCTGGCCTGGACTATAACATATCTCAGATGACCTCTAAACCATCTAGCCTGGGCACTGGTAGCAGCCTAACTATTATAAACTGAGACACACAGTAAATTAATCCATGCAGGAATGCAGCTGAAAAACTGCATGATTCTGTGGCCAGTCCATGGGATACCATGATTAAAAATGCCTCAAATATCCACATACTTGCAAAGTACAAACTGAATATAACCATAGTTTTCTGAGGAGCACCACAGGCACACATATCCACTCCTTCCAATGCACTTTATGTTGAAACAAAACAAAAATTCAGTACAATGTTAGAGGTTAAAACCTAGCAGCAAAAGCATTAAATTAGAAACAGAAGATACTCATCCCTCAGCAAGTTGTGTTCATCTATAAAGTAAGATAGAGATTTTGTGTCCTTAAAAATATATGGAACTAAACTCTGCACTGAAGTGACTCTCATTTTCTCCTTCCCACCTCTTCCTGCCATGCTTTGACTTTGTGGCTGACTTCACACCAGTGTAGGGATCGTAATTGTAATGTCTTAATTTTGTGACTTCCACTCATTGAAATCCTCATCTGTGAAGCCGCATGTTATTTCACCACGAAAAGCTCCTGAAGTCAAGAACACAGCCCGTGCACACTGCCACTCAAAGCAGCCAAACAGCAGAATGACGGCAGCTCGAATGAAAAGCAATAGCAAAACAATAAGGCTCAGCCTGGCCCTGTCAATCTGCCATGCTCAGCCAGGCTGCTGTTAGCAGGGCTCTGAAAGGGCTCACTGGAGCTGTGACTAGCAGGCAGTTCTGTCTCCTGATAAAGAAAGCAGACGTGCTGCAATTCCTTGTAATCTGTGATGCTGGATTTCACATCTTTCACAATTCAATCCGTTTTTTATTGTAGAGAATAGAGGGTGGAGAACAGAAGGGAAGAGCCTGGATAAAAAAAATCTTTTATTCTTCCCTTCTTTGGACAGTCTGGTTTGGTTTATTTTATCTTGACGGTAGGAAAGGACAAAATAGCCTGCCTTAGGACTCATGTAAACGTTATTAGCAGAAAAGATTTTGTTTGCTCTTCCCTTCATGATTGAAAGCTACAAGTTATTAACATCAGCTGTCATTTTTTAAAAGGCAGAGTATCAACTAGTCTCTTGACTGTGCATTTTAGATACAGCTGTACCTAACAGTTGTCAGTGTTCAAAAAGCCAGACACCAACATCAGCCTGGCAAAAGAAGTGTAGAAGAGTAACACTAAGCAGCAAATAAAATACCGCTGAGGTAACAGCGCCCACACCACCCTCTTTCTTCCCTCCCCTCTGTCCAGACTTCCTACTTGTGTTATTTTAAAGTATCTTCCAAATTCAGTTCTTAATGACACACAGCTTTATAATAGAAAAGTCCTACAGTACTTGCTGACCCAAATATGCTCAGCTCCTGCAAGCCTACTCATTTCTCTTGACTCTCATGAAGTGATACCAGGAGAAACCACCACAAAACTGGTCAATGCTGCAGCTTTCCACAGCTCTGCTGTCCTCCTTGCCCATAACACGGCTCAGCGAGAAAGCTCTGACAGTTCAGGAGCTGCACGCTCTGCTGGTCCTGCACACAGAGCTCCTCTTCTAACCATATTCATCCACGTACCTGAGCCACCATGCAGCCTTCAGAGCTCATCTGCTGTGATGGGAGCCACCCCCGCTCCTGCTGCGCTTGTCCCAGCCGGAGACAAACTCATTTTTGTTCTCTACCTGGTAGCACTGAATATCCTTTCCTGCCTACCAGATTCCCAGTTCCTCTCCCTGCTGGGACCTCTAAGCTTCACTTTTAATTGCCACTGGGTGCTCTTTTCCAGGGAGTGGGACATGGATATGCTTGATGCTGTTCGTGATTGCTTGGCTATGCCCCTATGTAAAAATCACATGAACAGAGCTGGAAACAGAGATAGAGCATTAGAATTATTCTAGAACAATTCCACTGACAGAGTAGTTCTGGAGCATCACCTTGATCCCAGAATATTTATTGTTTAACCAAAGCAGATTTTTTTTGGGGGGGGGCGGTCAGTTTGTGCAGATGTAAACCTCTCCTCAATTCTGGAACAGTTATTGCACAAATCCTTTTTGCTCAATAGCTATTCTTTCAATTGCCCCACACTGTCATCAGAAAGAAGAAAGAGAAGAAATTCATAGCGGGAGGGAATTGTGGTCAGACCATTCCTAAGGGAAGCTGGATTAATGAAGAGTGCCTGCTCCAGTTTATTTTTTTTGTTACCCTTCAGAGAAAACTTCCAAATCAGATGGCTTTCATTGCCTTGCTGCCAGGTTAGTAACTGATTCTACCACCTCATTAACCAATCCACTCCCAAATTAAATATGGACTGGGTTCAACAGGAAGGGGTAAAGTAGACAAGTGTAATGGAAGTGCAATTGGTTTTAATGTGATGTAATGTCAGTAAATGCTCTGCATTAGTGTTCCAGGGAAATCTGTCTGGTCTCCTACCTAACTGTCCACAGAGGATGCTAGCTTATGGAAGAACATATACAGAGGAAGCTTTTGGATTATTACCTTGGTAAAAATGCCAGAATCAAATTACTTTGGGATGGGGAAAAGACATTGAATAAAATGAAATGTCTAGGATGGTGCTTTTTTTACTTATATCATAAAGTAAATTTGCCCTCACTTAGCTAAGGTTTTACAAGCACAATACTATGACTTGCAGTCTCATTTTCCCCCCAACATTGTCTCAATCCTCACTTGATTTTCCAGTAAAGATGGCAAGGGATAAGACTGTGTCAAATGTAAAAATGGGATAGAAGGGGCCACGTTACCTCACGGCAAGTGTAATGGGGAATTCCTGGAGGTTACCAAGTGGCAAGAGCTCAGCCACAAGTGCTGCTGGATCAGGGAGCACCAGAGGGGACAAAAGCAAGCATGAAGGTGTCCCAGTCAGAGACTGCCCTGAGCAGTGACCCTGCAAAGCACTGTACCATGTGCCAGAGCCCCTTTGGAAAATAACAACAAAGGTCTTGTGCCTGCACAACAGGCACAGCCTGGCTGGCACCAAAACATCTTCGCTAGTCTACCTACCAAATGATATTTTTCTAGTCTATTCCTTGTGGGGAGGAGATGATGGTTTTGCTGGGAGAGCTGGTCAGCTCTTGAGTTGCCCGCTGGAAGTCTGCAAAATCACAGTGGATTGACTTGTTGTCAGCGTGTTTGCAGTAGGAGGCCATCTTAAATGGCAAGAGATGGCTAAATGCTGAAAATGTGTTTTCATAGCTGTGATAGTGAGAGGGGACAAATTCATGGCGTGCACTTTGTTCTTGAAAATTTCATGACAATGTAAGGAATGGGAATTATGAAAAAAGTCAGCAATGACGTATTCAGGGCAGAAATAGGTGGAGAATAAATAATTTCACTCTAAGATAACGATGTGTCTTTCAATCAAATTCATTTGGATGACTCTATTTTTTTGCACTGACTGAAGAGAAATGCTTCAAGTTATTACTAGTCCCACTGAACTACCTGGACTTTTACACTTCCCTCGAAAGCTCGTGTTTTTTTCAGCAAAACACAGACACAGCAGTAAAATTTTACTATTTGCTCATGGGGTCAAAGTACATGCCAGCCCTTGTCAGCAATATCTGGTTTGCATTCAAAGTATATGCCACCACTTTATAAAATCAGCAAAAGTTCAAATTGTAACTACACTACAGGGAGAAAAAAAAAAAAAAAAAAGCAGAAAAACTACCTTCCAGTTCATATTTCAGAGCAGGCAAAATAATTAGCTATACAGGGGTGTTCACCTGTTACTAAAGCTTTCCGGCTTACTAGGACTGAAATAAAGCATTTCCTAACTGATGAAAATGAGGGCATGATGGTTCAGTTCTTCTGATTGTCAGGCTCCCATGTAGCTCGGTGGAAATTTAGCCAAAAGCAAAAAGTCAGGGAGCCCCATATAAAACCAAAAACTCTCAATAAATCAAGTGTAAAATGTTTTCCACTAATACTAATTCAGATTATAAATGGGTTCTATCTGAATGCACAGAAGCCCTTTTTCTGTTTGCTTTCTGGAAAAAACCCAGCCGTGTGGTTTGCTGGCAAAAATGTCAGAATAAATAGCTCATTTATGTCAATTTTTGAATCAGAAAATGTTATCATTCCTGCCAGTGGGGCAACTCTAATAGTTTTGCAGACTCACTTATGGACAGATACACAGCCCGTGCCATACTGTGTGTGTCCAGCTAAAAAACAACCAATGCAGCACAAGCTTTCACATAGCAAATCCCTGCAGGAAGATGCTTGCAATTAACTTCCAATAATTAATACCTCCCATGTAGAACAGCATGTAGGAGCTGTTCAAGAGCAACAGAGCTATAGAAGAGTGGGACCAAAAGAAGAAAAATTAGTGGGAATTATTTGCTCATTTAGAAAAATGTTAGTGAACGTACAATAAATATGGCAGCTTAAAAAACACTGACACAGGGCGGATACATGACATCTTAAGCTGTACTCAGGCCTGTGGCAAGGCTTTCCCTCGTGCCCAGAGGAGAGGAGTGCAGAAGATGTGAAAGGGTGGCAGCAGTCCTCACCTTCATGCTCTGCAGCAGCAGGACACCCTGCCAGGCTCTCTCGCCATGTCTCTGGGCACTGGTGCTTCTGGGCTGTCTGCTCCCTTTGTTCTCCTCGAGCTCTGTTTCACTGCATGCTCTGATACCAGATTGCTGTTGATGAGAAACAGAAGGAAAGCTTGTCTAATAAAGGCTGCAGTAAGGAACTCAGTGGCTTACAGTTAAACATTGGAAACATTACAGAAAACATAAGGAGAGACAACCAGGTAAGAGTTGAAGTTCAGCAACCTTTGTGTGCTGCCTCCACATGGTCAAAATTTGTGGCCTCTTACCTTTTTTTTTTGGTTATTGCCCCTCAACACCTCTGGTTTATCTCCTATTTTTTGCCTGGTGGGGATGGTACTGTGAAATAGTTTTAGAGGTCAAGCACCAGACCAGCCCTAAGAATTGTCAATACAGACAGTGACTGGTGGCACCAAGAGAAAAAATAAGGTCAGGGCAAGTAAAACCATCTCTCAACTCCTAATTCAGTTCTGCTGCCAACTCAACAGCTGCATCTTGGAGAATACCTAAATTACAGGTGGTAACTTTGCATATAGCAATCCTGAATAAATTTTTTCCTATTAATTTGCCCAATCGCTCTTTGAACCTGTTTAAATTTTTAGCTGATGTAACAGCCTGCTAGAAACAGTTCAATAACTGAAAGCACATCCTTAGTTTTCAAAAGAGAACCCACCAAATGTACAGATAGGCTATGTAAAAATATATTTAGATATAGGTTATATATCTAAATCTATATATGTATATATGCCTTTATGTATACATAGTCATGTATTTATATATATATGTACATAGCCAAGTTGGTCTTACATCATTTCAGTATGTCACATACCATGCAAGTCTTAGCACATTGGCCAGCTTGTAGGACAGATGAACCAGCTGTCCTGTCACTCTCTTACTACTTGAACATTAACCTCTGTCCTGGGTAATACCACTTCTTACTGTTCCCTGTCTTACCTAGACTTTTGTCTCCCCCTTCTATGTACATGAAAACAGTGCCGACGACTCATGTTCCATTCCTCCACTGTGTTTAATGTTTTTCCCCTACATGTACCTGTCAGCTTCCCTGGTGGGGCATGTTTCCAGCTGGCCTCCTGCTCTAGGTGGCAGTTGCATGTACTGGGCATTTATTGGAAACTAATAGCAGTGTTCTACATTTTCTACCTTATGAAAAAAATATGACCTGCATAAACATTACGTAAAACAATAATCTCCAACATATTCTCCACTTGTGCCAGATAGAAAATGGGCTCTGCAGAACACGGTTAACGTAAACAGTTGATAAGGAAATAAAGCAGGCTAAAAACGTCAGCTATATTCCTCTTCACCATGCCACTTCATTTCTTTACAGCCCACTCTTGCAGAGAAATGGAGAGAAAAGCTGTGCCAAATGGTGCTTGTAAACACAATGCCTCTTGCAGAGGCATCTCCCATCTCCCTGAATATCTGACCTGTCTAGTCCTGCTAGGAGATCTCTAGGACCTGTTGGTTTCACAGGTCAGAAACAAGGCCAGTTTTGCACAGCTTGGAAGAAGAAGGCTCAAATTCAGATATTTGAGAGAAATGTTCATGACCTGTTCATGACACAAGTACAAAGCCAAAATGGATTATGTTTTTTCTTACACTGTCTTAAAAATTATTAGCATGAAGACTAGTGTGGTAGGAATACAAGAAATTTCAGGAATGATATATAGCCTGTAAAGTTTATTAAGTCCATTAACAGCGTTGATTTGCTGTTGTTGCTTTGCAGATGGAAGTCCCTCACTGAGTGAACAGTTAGCTTATAGAGGTACCTTTATTTGGTGTTCTAGTGATCAGGCATGTAACCTCGAAGTAAAGCAGCTCTGAAAACCAGTAACCATGTTACTATGGTACTCCAGGTACATTTGCTACAATTCAGATTGTGATGACAAAATTAATTGAACAAACCTGTGTATGTAATTTGGTTTCCACTTCCCTGCACAAGAACACAAAGTGATCTCTATGCCTACCACTCCCGCTACTGCCTTTAAGAATGTGACATGTTCCTCTTGTTTTCGTCAGTTCTCTCCCATCACAGACTTCAGCTAAACTCACTAACAAACTTCTTCCATCACTGATTGAGCCAGATCAACTTACATATGCTGAAAATCAGATGGTCTTTCCAAAACACATGACTGTGACGGAAGATGTGTTTGCTTTATGATTTCTCATTTCCTTTCAGCTTAACCTCTCCATCTCACCTCTCATGTTTTATATTTCAAGGAGGCATTTGCTTGCAGAATCTCTGTTTCAGAGTTCTTGAAAGTTCTCATCCCATTTCAATTGGAAAATCTCTCCACAGGTGAAAGTGCTGTATCGGAAGAGAAAAAGCTGCACCATCAGAGATTACAGGAGTGCCTGAGAATTAGTGATAGCAGGACTAGCAATTCTTATCAGAGAACTGAAACCTTTTTACTACAAACTATTTCAAAGTGAGCTGCTGTTAAACACATGAGGGAGAAAAAATGAAGAACATGCCATCAGAAGGTTTGCCAAATGAACAGATTTCCCCACTTCTCCCAACAGATCACATCCTTTGGAACTACTGCTTGAGGTAGCCTGATCTTGTCCCAGTGAGTCCTGATCTCCACATCGAATACCATATCATGCTCAATCAACTGACTACAGAGCTTTAAATTCACAGTATAGGAAAAGTTATCTCTGTTCAGTGTCTTGACTACCACATCTAAGAAATTTCAAGCACTTTTGGAACTAGTTGACAAGGATCCTGGCAGCCAAAATGTCTGATTCTCTCTAGCTCAGTTCTCATATACCTGCAAAGCAACACGTGGGAGAAGTTTGTGATGGAAGGCAGAGTTTGATATCTTCAGTTGCATCTTATCCACAAAACACACAAATCTGTTCTGATTTCCAGGTTTTGGCTTAGATCCTCAAAGGTATTGTTAGGTACCTAATGAAGTCTTGCAGTGTTTCAGCATGTGATTCAGAAAAAAAATACGGTGACTACAATCCTCACATCATCAGCAGTTGTTAAATCTAGGAAACAGTAAACCTAGAAGTTTATCTGAGCTCCTACCACTTTGAAGCTTCTGGATGCTCAGGACTTTGTACTAAGGGTCCAGCTCACCTGGACTAGTTCCTTCTTAAGGTCTCAGACTGCATATTTCCTGTTGTTTTGCTCTTCACCTCCAGAAGAGCCCAGCCAGCAGGCAATACTGTTCTCAGGGACACAAGGAGAGTTAAGGCCACCTGGACATAGTCCTGGGTGCTTCAACACACCTGGGGGATGGAACCCTTAGTTCAGCACGTCTTTTAGCTCCGACAACTGGATGTTTACTTGCTAGAGGCAGTAATATTCACAGCCCAGCCTACAGTATCTGATACAGAAAATAAGATAGTTTTTTATTTGCCTAGATTGCTAAAATTGTACTTAAAAACTATAATTTAAAAGCGAGTTTAGCCTTTCTTTTCATAGATGACATGATTTGGCTTTGAGGCAAAAAGAGCACCAACTTAAAACATGTCAGGAAGCATGTGGCAAATTCAGTGCCCCAACCCATCAGCTCTAACTTGTGTTTAATTCTGTTTTTCTGAAGGTCCCTGACAGTGGCTGACCTCTGGATGAACAGCACAGCCTGCCAGCCGCAGCCCCAGGTCTCCTTTCTTTGACGTTCCCACCTCCCACCTGGCACTGAAAGCACAGATCTAAATTTGTGGTTTTGTCCTGGCAGAGGCTCTTGCATGCCAGTCATTTGGCTTAGAGCTCTTGTCATTGCAGCCACTGATATGGATGCAGGCGGAAGAGCATTGGGCTGGCAAGAGCTCGTCTGTGCCAAACAGAGAGCAAGGGAGGAACTGGGGTGTGAATAAGAGGGGCCTGTGGGTACTGTGATATTTTTTTTCAAGTTTATGTAGCCCCTTTCAACTGAGGAATTTAGAGAGATTTTTTTGGCTAGATCAGCTTTTTGCAGAGAAAAGTTGTTAAGATACCAGTTTTAGGTCTCTCAGGAGATGCTGAATGCCTTGTGGGATAAAGCCCTAAATCTGTCAACAGGCAATGCTAGATAAGGAGTGGTCCTGCAGAGCTATTCCCAAACCATCCCCATTCGTGCCTCATGGCCCCTTCCTGAGCTCACTTGTTTCCAGGAATTACTGGCCTGCTGTTGAGAAATGCGGCTTTGCTCTGGTTCCCAGCATGGCCATGAAAGAAGTGGGGGCATCTGCATCCACATGCGCATTCATCCGGGAAGAGGAGCTTCCCCTCACACCTGCTGTGTGGCACAAAGGACCCAGAGTCTGGTGAGGTGCACAGCCCCTCGCCCGGCCTCCCTCCCTCCCTCAACTGAGGCAAACAAGCAAACAAAAGCGGGGATTTTCTCTCCCCTCTGCCTCAATATGGATGTCAGGGTCCAAGCAGGAGGCAGCGAGCTCTCCTCTTCCACCTCTCTCCCACTCTCCAGCACCACTCAGAGCTGTACAATGTGGGCAGTCCTCCCATCCCTCTGAAAACAAAGATTTGCTTTAGGACTTCAGATCAAATCACTCGCTGCTGCGATTTGCAGCCTTAGCCCACTTGCCTTTTACTTTTTTTGGGCCCTGTCATCAAAGCTGTTAAGATCCCTTGCTTTTAAAATTCCTAAATACATTTTAAGTGCTAGCCTTCAGTGTTGCTGCTAGCTATCTTAATGGGAGGGCAAACTACAAAGTGAAACTCAGGTCAGCCTAATACAGTTCATTTCCCTGAACTCCCTCCACAGCTAGTGAGGAATGAGGTCCTTCACGACATCTTTCAGATTTGGTAAATTAGCCCTCTACTCTGAATCACTTTCTGAATAGACCTGTCATGCTGCATTGACTACAGAGGGAGCCTAATGAAAACCTCTGAGATAAACCTGCCTCCCCTCCCCCCAGGACTGAGGGGTACTTAGCATTGACAAACTGCATAAAAGTTTCTGTATCAAAGGTGTTAACTGAGAGTGTATTACTAAACTACAGCACAAAGCACAATAATGGCTGTTGAATTGTTGTTGGCATTGCTAATAATAACAACAGAAAAGAAAGTATATTTCTAGAGTGGTTTTGATCTCCCTTGGTGAAATCCATCAACTAGAGGGACTCATAGCATAAATGCCACAAAGTAGGAAGGTGGCTGCTTTTTCTTCCTCTAAAGGCTTGTCATTCTGCCTTTATTGTAACACTTTATTGTGACCCTAATGTTAAGGTTGCAGAGCACTTACTCTTTAGGGTACATGCTGCACTGGAAGAAAATTTACTGGTCTTTTTCTTCCCATGACAGTAGATAGAGCAGTGGCTTATTTAGGGAGCTTTCCTGATAAGACAGCAAGTAGCAGTGATGATACACAGGCACAGTTCAAATTCAACTACTTACAAAACAATCTTTATCAGAGGGAGCATATGTTTTGTCTTTGAGACACTCAGTTGTGCAGGTGACTTGATGGACTCCTGTCATCAAAGAAGGATGAGAGCAAAGAGACCAAATGTGGCACTTCACTCCCAGCTAAGGATAAATGGAGACCTGGTCCTGCTCCTCCTTGGGTTTTTGCACTAGGAAGTGTCCCATTGAATCAGTAGGACTCTCTGTAGCACATAAAGCACAGCACTTGTGTAAATTGTTATAGAACTGAGATATTACATATTTTAGGATCATTATACATTATATCATGAGTCTCAAGACATTTCTCCAGGCTGAAAATGGGCCACTTCACATTCAGAATATATCCAACATCAGGTCCTGAATTTGACATAAATATTTTTCACTATACCTTGTCAAAAGACAAGAGGAGAAATCTCCGGCTTTCTTTGCAGCCAGTTCTATTAACTGCCCAGGTAATCCTATTTTTGGGACAGCACTTCAGTCTGGACCCATTTTTGTCTCTTTCTCTGACACATATACCTAGTTTTTTGTTGTGTTGATCTTTACATCAGGGATTCTATTCCAACCTTGCAAAATCACCTCTCTTCCTCAACATTTCTTCCCAAAACTTCCAGCCCCATAGAAGTTTGGAGACTATTTACAACAGTGACTCTGTGCAATTGCAGACATCATGGACATGTCCCTTCCCAGGTAATCATTCACTCCCCAAGTTCTGGGTCAGCAGTATGAGACCTAAGACCAAACAGAGAGTGGAAGGAAGAAAGAAAGCAAGGAAGAAATGAAAAGAGAGGGAGAAAAGCCCATAGGGATAACAATGCCCTCTGTGACATCTATTTGGCCACTACCTCCACCATAAATGCTTTGACGAGAAAGTGGAAGTCAGTCCATTCTTGCAGTTGGAGATTCTCTTTGCATCAAGCACATCCCCAGGCAGCACCTTCGTCAGACTGAGGCCCACTGTGCACCCTGGAGTGACACCAGCTGTACTCAGCTGAGGCTGAGTAGCTAGGTTCCATGAACATCTATAGTGGATAATAAAAATACAAGGATTAGTGTAATAAAAAAGCTAAGGCTTTTCATACAGAAAAAATACATATACATATATATATAATTACTTGGGTGCAGAACTCTTTTATTATGAACAGTAGGATTTTTCAAGATGTATATCAGGGTAAAAACCAAAACAACAGCCCACATTTCAAGGTGCAATAGTATGCAAGTTAATTATCATTGTTATGGAAAACTCTTTTCCTTCCCTTTATCCCCAGCATACTACATTTTTCTTTTACTCTTCCTCCAGAACCTCCAGTAACAAACACTTAGCCACTGCTAAGTATCTGTCAATTAACTGAAAACATTTATCATTTTACATCTACATATATATTTAAGAAGGATGCTTTCTTGCGTTCTGGTCTTGGCAGGTTTTATCTACTGAACAGGACAAAAACCAGTTACTGACCTTTACAGATCCAAGCTCTTATCTTTTGCTCCTGGGATAGAAATAGAGGGAAGCAGCAAATTAAAAGGATTACAGTGTAACTAAGAAAACAGAGACTAAATAAATACAAATAAAACATATTCTTTGCCAATGGAGACAATAATTTCAAAGTGATTATGTAGCAGTGGAGCCTTCTGTAATACAGGGTGCCTGGAAGGGATGGAAATACTTTCTGTAAAAGTCAGTCTGTGTGTGTACATACATTTGTGTGTGTGCATGTGTGCTTATATTTAATGTCAAATCTCACAAATGTAATGATCTTTCTTAATATATGCTCTCAGTAAACAGTGAAGATTTTATAACAGACTTGTGTTTTACTATAAGAATACAGGTTTTTTTCTTCCATTTGGGTTTCTCTAGAGATGATCAGCACAGGCTAACTGAGATAAACAGAGGGAGAATCTCTGTAGGTGACTTCCCACATCACCATAAAAGATGACAATGGACAAAGAGTTGTATTAGTACTTTGTGAGAATGCTTCATCTTGAACACGAACAGTTGACTGTGCAAATTCTCTCTTCTCAGTGAAAATTAGACATTGCTCTGTCACCTGAAAGGCAAAGGTGAGTGTATCTGTGTGTGTGTGCACGTATGACTATCATGCATTTGAGTATTAATTACAATTCTACCTGTGCAAGGCCAGATGGATGATGAAGCACAAACAGTTTTTTAACTTCAGTTGTAGTAGTGCATAGGTTGAGCTCCAGGCTCTTACAATTCTCAAAGTGGCCTTCATGATGCTAGTGGTTAGTTTTGAGGGAACATCTCACTCACTGATGGTGGTCCTCCTAGCATCCATAGACCCACTTAATGAACCACTACTCCCAGAAGACGGGAGCACAGAGTGGTAGGAGAACTTGGGTCTCTTCCACACAAAGACCTCTCCATTAATATACTCCATGTATAACAAAAAGAGGCTGCATGAAGACAGAGATGGCCTTCTAAGACCCTATTTTATGAAGGTAACCCACCAGAAAACAGCTGATCTAAAAGCTCTTTGCTAGGCCTGTCTATCGCTTAGTCAGCATTTGGGGACAGCGATGGGATGGACAGGAGAAAATAGAGACCTGTGTTCCCTGCATGATGGAGCTTTGGGAAGCTAAGCATGACTTGAGACAATTCTCAAGCACTCCAGGCTTACTGATGAGATCAGAGAGCTCCCACAGAAGAACAATAACATCTTAAAACTCATTACTCAATAACCTAAAAACGTAACTAATTGCCAAGTAGCATATTAAAAATGAATTTTTATTTTGTAATTAAGGAATAGTGAGTACTCAGTCTCCTTTCCAATGGTAGGATTTAGGTTACTGGGTTCATTAGTGGCTTGAAGAATACACTGTCAGTTTTCATATCTTATAATACTTCACTTTCTTCCAAACAGTTTCAGGAGCCTGTATAAATCTCCCAGTCTTGTAAACAGTGTGAAGCATCTCCTTCTTTTGGCAGTGAGTGATGGAATGGCTTGTATGGAGTAATTAATTACTCTGACATTTTAACTAACAGTTGGACACAGAAACAAAACCAGGAAAAGTATTTGGAAAAGAAAGTTGATTTAGGAGAAAAGGATAGCGAAAGAACAAAAAAAAAAAAAAGAGAAGAAATTAACATACGATAAGCATTACCTGAATTTCTGCATAATTCTATTTACTCCATTAATGTAATTTAACTTCTTTGCTCTACTCTTGAGACTTAATCATCTCTCATGGAATGCACACACTCATTAAAGTCACTGTTAAAGTAGAACAGCTGAGCATGACAGGGCTGGGGATAAAGTTTTCCCACTGTTTAGCTGTCAGAGTAATTTAAACAAAAAAATCAAACTCCTCATCTGTAACCCATCTTCTGTGTCAATATTATACAGGTTGAAATAACTGTGTACTGAAACAAACTGCTTTACAGAACTGCTAAATGTCAGGAATTAAGGCAGACAGACTTCAGTATGCACAAACCAAAGAACTGTTGCCTGCTAGAATAGTTTTCTGGCAGATTTCTTTCTACAGACTGGCACTGTCACTACAGGTGACAAGCAACACCTATAGCTGATGGGAAATTAGTACAATAAAGGAAAAACACTAAGTATACTTGGAATTAATTTCAGAAACTTCAGAAGGCCTCTACAGTTTTCACAACCAAATGAGAACACCACACTTCTGTGTATTAGTTTATTTAATTCTTTATCGCCACTAAGAGCAAGTAAATTATGTTGATACAATTGGTAAACATATACATTTGCTAGAGTCTCCCACAATCCCACAGAACTAAGGGAAACATTAAGGGAGGTTACAGGATTAATGCTTTCATTCTACAATATGGATATATGGCTTTCATACAAGTTTTAAAAAAAATCAAAAAGGTAACACACTGCTAGCTTACAAAATCAATATACAAACTGAAAAAAAAAGGAACAGGAAAAAGAGAGTAACCCATGAGAAGATATCATATAGCAATGGTTTAATAGATATATACAGAATCAGAAATCCATTGAACACAATATTCAGGCTTTAATTTGTTATTTTGACTTTAATTTCTTCTTTCTGTTTAACACCCAAACTACAAATATCAAGATGATTTCTGTTTTACCTTTTTTTTTTTTTCTTCATATTTTTTCCCATTTTTCCTTATTTTTTCTATTGGCAGCAAAAAAGCTTTTTTCTGCCAGGATTTCTATGCTCACACCTAATTGAAGCAGTTCATCCACTTTGAAGCTTTGAACAAAGTCCTTCCACATACTTGGTGTGACAGAAGAGAACATCACTCTGATACTAAGTTTTATTGGCCATTTCATTGGCATGTGTTTTCCATTTTCCTTGGACACAGCTATCCCTAAACTGATATGCTGAGGAATGGAAAGAAACCTAGCTGTTCATACTTTATACTACAGTTTTATCCTCATGTAAATAACAACATAGGACAAGAAACTCTTTCACTACCTTATCTTGAAAACATGGCAGCACTAGTTATGAGACACATTTTGAATTCAGATGCACTTTTTTATATTTTGCTTCCCCATATATGGACATATGTATATATGTGCAGTATGTATGCATGTGTATTTAGAGAGCTGCAGTGTCTGATGCCAATGTACTCATTAGGTGGTTTCTAGCTCCAAACAGCAGCAGCACTAGCCTGCATCTGCTTCAGGTTCCCTCAGCAACCACAGCATACACTGGATTATCAGAGCCATTCCCTTCAGCTGTCAAAATCTAGATGAACTATATAACTATAATATGGGAAGTGTAATGAATGACCTAATGAGAAAAGTTAAATATTGTCTTATTGCCAGGTAGATTAGGGTGAGGGAATTCAAACACTGTAATTAACTGAATGAAATTGGGTATGGGTAAGACAGCCCTGTAGATGCTATCCATTTTCCTACATTTATATTACAGAATTCAGGGATAAAGCTTTTCTGCAGTCCTTAACTTTGAATGACCTTCTGAAATTGGAATACTTGGGAGCCTCTGTTTTATCTCATCAGTGAATTCATACACTGGACACATGCTCTCAGTTTTGCTGTGAGTTTTGTCATTGTGGGATTTTTTTGTTTAAAGAAAGGAATAAGAACTGTAAGTACAGTTTTTTTCACAGGCAACTCACTCAAAGCCAAGCGATTTAAAGGTTAAGAGACACCTACTGAGTTTCTAGTACACCAAGACACTACACATTTAAATGGCAAACTGCAGAAAGGGCAAAAGGAATGCACAGCCCCACCAATGAGATGGTGATTGCTGATAATAGTTGAATTCTCATGTTTTCCAGGAAATATCTAATTCCCACTCAGGTCAGAGTGATGAGGCACAAGGCAGACAGCCTTTTTTGAAGAGGAGCAGAAAGGGAACATTAGGAAAATGATTAGACTCCAGCATTTTTTAGTTTTGGTCCAAAAGCACACAGTTTTCTGCTGCTAGAAACAAGACTGCCTAGACCTTCTCCAAACACAAACACCCACAGGGTAGAAGTGGCTCTCTTTGCACTCTGCTTTGCTCAGGCAAGTTTTCCACTATCCCTGAAGCTCTATGTGCCATGTCTTTTCCCTTTAATGTGATGGTAAAAGAGGACACGACAGGAAAGAATGCAGCTTCTTGCTGCTGTTTATCTAGATAAGGTGTTTTTTCTAATTAAGAGTAGACACTCTTTCATCATAGTGTCTAATTTTTGATCAAATATGATGCATTTCTGTTCCCTAGGAATTTTTGCCCAAGTTGAGCTACAACAAAGATTTTATCTGCAGGTCACCCTCCCAATTACTGCAGGAAATCTCTTAGCTCATGCTCATATTTCCTTGTTCATTATCATCTTCTGATTAACAATTTGCTTTTGTGTCTTTTAATCTTAGAAGGATACAATGAGAGGTACCTGATGGCAGGGGCTTGCTGGGGCTGTTTTGCAACAATCCAGTAAGAAATGGAGAACACAGGCTCAAGCATGAAGAAGGATCAACAATATCCACAGAAGTTTGGCTGAGAGGTAGAGTGCCTTTGCAGAATTGACAGAAAACCTACAAATACTAGAAAAATTAGAGATGAGTGGGGAAAGACAGACAACTGGTATAAACTGTGCCCACAAAGGAGAGAACACAGTCAGAAGTTCACAGAAGATGCTGTCCTAGAGAGTTTAAAAAGACTGAATGCAAGATACCTACCCCCGTTGACATCCTGCTTCCCCATCCTATAAGAACCTGGAGATGTGAAAGACTATTGTCTCATGTCAAAATAGTGTACCTCACTAATATTTTGCTTTAGAAAAGTAGCAGTTTTACATTGTTAATGTTGTTGAACTTCTTAGACTGAGGCAAAGTCAGGTTGGCTTTTGTCCCACCCTCATCATTGACATTAGACTAAGGAAACTCAAATAAAGGTCATATGTTAATGGAGTCCATTAAACAAATGGGAATGCCATACAATGTTTATCCAACGTTTATCTTCAGGTGCTACCTGCTAACAGCATGGTTAGTTTTGGGGGTTTCATAGGCTTGTTTCCATAAACAGTCTCCATTCACTTCCCCTTAGTTCATCCTAATGCTCTGTTGTTTTACTTGAATTCTCCATTGTCACATGCCAAGTGGTGGAGGATGTACACCAAAGATATAGAAAAGTTATGTTTTCTCCTATCAACATCATCATAACTTGTACTCCTAAACCAGAAAAGACAGACATGCTATTGTCTCATTTTGACATTGCATCCTGTTGGACACGTTCTTTTGAGGTCGGAGTGGAATTCTACTTCTCCGTATTTTTAGTAACATTCTACATTTGATTAGTTTTCATTAAGGCACAAATCAAGGAAAGACTGAAAACAAATGTGCCAACCAGTAATCCTGCCTTCCCTACTCAAGAAGCATGCAAAAGATGTTTGTATAAAGTGTTCCTGACTTCATATCTGTCTCTTCTTTATAAAGTCTCCAACACAGTCTGTTGATATGTTTTATAATTATTGTTCTTCTTCCATTTCTCATTATTTTTCTCCTTTGAAAAACAGTATAGTCCAGAATGTGATTATGGAATTAGAAGATGATAATCAGTAAGTTACAACTTACTGTCTACCTGCATGTACAAGAAATGTTTTCCCTTCCTGGAGCCTTGCCCTGTGTTTTTGCTGTACTTAATAGACTGTTAAATAGGCCAGGCTGACAAGCAATGATTCTTTTTCAATATGGGCACTTCTGTCAGGAGACATGTCAAAGTCAGAAAATGCCCCAGTTCTCAAATATTGTTTTGAATCAAAATATAGACAGGTCTAATTGCTTAGAAACATGGGTGAGCCTATGCAGAGGAAAGGAAAGGAGCTATACCCAAATTCCTCTAAGTTTAAAGCTGTTGGGGCCCAGAGTCTGGATGCGTATTCATCCTTAGCTGCTGTTCAGAAACTCACCCCTCTCTTTTCTAAGAGATCTGAGTCTTCAGCAAAAAGATGTTATTTAGGGATTTCTGTCATCTCCCCATACCATATTACAGTTGTAGCAAATGAAGATAGAAACTGCTTCTTGAGAGGGACATTAATGAAACAAGCTTCAGTCATTTAACTAGCTAAGCAACACATCGATGCTAAGTCATTTTCCATTGTAAGAGGATAGCACCAAGAAGAAAAAACACATATTTCATCTGAAGTAGCTGCCCCCACAGCACTGTCAGACAAGCTTGCCTCCCAAAGAAGGGAGGGTAAAAGATTAGAAAGCAAGTAGGGAGAAATTTCAGAATTACTCAGGTGGAAACTGAGCAAGATGGGCTGAGAAGAAGGTTTGTTCAGAATCTTGCCACTTGTTTTCTTGATAATATCACTAGTGAAACAACTGCCCCTATTAGGTACCAGGTACCTCCTTTCAGAGCTGACCTGACTGACCTATTCCATTCAACTTTCCTCTGTGTTCTGCCATGGATTACTTTTACCATCTCCTTCATAGCCAGTTTCCACAGAATGGTTTCTGCTGGTTTCTTGGAAATTTTCTTCATTGTTTACAAACTATGGCATACACAACTCCAATTACTGTCAACAATAAGATGTCAGTACAGATCCAAATATATGTGGCTGAGTAGTACAAAGGAAGCATTCTCCTATTTCACACCCTTTGCTACCAGGACTGCTGCACTTTCTTCTGGTCCTAACGTGGCATTTTCTTTTTTGTTTCTTTGTTTTCTGTAAACTCTCTCCATGGAGGCCCTACACCACTATCGCACGAATGGGAACTTGACCGGGCCTCCTTCAGAAACTGTTAGGAATGTTCTTTTACCAAGACAGATTGGCAATTAATCATGAGGGCCATAAGGTGTCAGAGGAAACACAGGGGAATTTGTATTTTCTTCTTACTCACAGAGGTGGATATTGGAAGTCACGTCTAAGGCTTGCTAAAGGATAGTCAAGCTGTTGGTCTCAGCATCATTCCCAACTCCTGCCAGCTCCCTATGTAATATGGACTAGATTACTCAGTGTAAGACCATGGTGCAACAGTGTTTCCACTCAAAGTTGAACCACTTTAAGTGAACTGATGCAGCATTTAGACAGACAAACCTTTGGTGAGTGAAAAAGCTTCTTTCTCCCTTTGATTTCAATCAGACCTACCAATCCATTAGTTTAAGTCTGAGGCACAAACACTGGCAGACCTGATTAGACCATGAACAAACCAAATAGCACCCAGAACCACCCAAATGTGAACCTTTATATTATATTTTGGATTTGGTCATTGCATGTCCACCGCATGATGGGGACATTTTTTACTATACCACTGGTTTAGGTATGTCTAATAGCGTAGTCAAAATAACAAGAACATCAACACAGACTGCAAAACACACCCAAGGAGTCTGGGAAATACTTGTATGGCTAATCTATCATAAGCTATGTGCAGCCATGGCTAGCTGGCTTCAGAAGGGTTTGGGAATGTCTACAGAAGGACTTGCCTCGCTGTGAGTTCAAATCAGCCACACCCTCCATGGGAGAAAAAAGAGGGTGAGCTCTGCAGTGGTTATATTTTTTTTTTTGTTTTTTTGCATAGAAAAGGGGAGTGATACGTTAGTTTGGAAAAAGACTCTCTGCTTGTCTACAAGCTAATTCCAAACGAGTGGTGTGATTTACTCAGATGAACACACCCCACTGCAGCTTGGCTAAAGTCAGTGGGTAGCCACAGGAGTAGAAGGGAGACTATTCCTCCTGACCAGCAGGCAAGCCTGCAGCCTACACAAACAATAAAGCTTATTTCCAGCTGGTGAACTGTAAGATTTAGAATTTAAAAGCAATGATTTTGAAACTAATTTGGGCACTGAAGTCCCTTATGTTTCCTCTAAAAAGCCTGGTCTGATGGTTGTTTAGTTTGTTAAACGACCCTTTACCTGTGGACAGACCAGCCCTTTGTCAGATCTTTTTTCTACTTTGTGATTTTTCCCAGAACTTATAATTTAAAACAGGTTAAATTAAACTGAAAATCAGTTTGTTATAATTTTTTTTTCCATGCAGACAATTTAAAAAAATTAAAACCATGGAACTATTTTTATGTTGACTGAACTTTTCCAAGGTCCTTTTACTTACATAAAAATGAAAGAAAGCGACAGGTACTGGTTTATATTTCCCTTCTGTTTTACTAACAGAGAGAAAAAAAATTCCTGTTGGTTTCAAGTCCCACAAATTGTCCTTTTTTGGTCAAAAATAGGAACTATCTCAGGCAGTTTGCAAAGAGGTTTCTTCTGTTTCTTCCCACCAGACATACTATTTTTCAACCATCAACAGGAAGATTCCCACTGATACAAAAGGGAGTTGGGTCAGGCAGAATCACAACAATTTCAACTAGATTTTGTGAAAGGGATATTCTCCCTTCTGGGAAACTAAACAAATAGAATAAAGTATTTTTCAGCTTTTACAGGTAAACCAGAGGAAACTACCATCCACCAGCAAAGCTATGCTAAAAAAACGGAAAGTTTTGCTATTATTCCGCTTGGAAAAATCATTGCTAGAAAACAGTGAAAAAGTAAGACTCTTCTATATCCAACCATTGAAACATTTCATAATTTTTACTGCCAACATCCAAAATATGGCCAAGGATAGGAGTGCTACTGTTTTTTACACAGAGATGGTGGCATTTTGGAATGAACATTCACCACACATCCAAAAAAAAAAATATTCTATGCCTCTAAATACTCAACAAAATGCCCCCATCCTTTCCTTAAACAAATAATTTCATACAGTTATCCAGATGCAATAAAAACTTAAGAAACAAGCCTGTTTTTTTTTCTGATGTAAGGTCCCAGTCTTAAATATAATTGCATCCAGCCAGACTCCTGTGTTCACACAGGGCACCACTGGCTTCAGCACTGCTCCACACAGGTTCAGGTTCTGCTTGCATGGAGTAAGTACCAGATTGAGACCTATGGCAAGACTAGAGAAAAAAAATATTTTAAAAACCTCTACATTGTTCAATATACAATAGACATAATTTTCTAAATGAGTTTGGAGTCCTTTATTGTAGGCCTCTAAAAATTGTTGTTAGGGTTATACATTAAAAATACTAAAGTAATTAAAAAAGGATTTTTTTTTTTTTCTGTGTTTGCTTGTTTCCTTCTATGGTACCATTAAGCTATAAATAATTTTAGGATAAAATGCCTAGGTATAAATGAAACTGTTAACCGATCGTATTTGCTGATGTTCCTTTCTCACACTGCCCAAGTTGACTCCTTTAATCCAGCATCTTCTCTTGTTTCTTGCCTTCCTTTTTCTTCTTCTTGGATTCTGTCAAGATAACAATAACCATAAAAAATTAACATCTAACAGTCACTGCAATCAATTTCATTCAATGCCCCTGAAAGTTCCACTGGTTTACTCTATGCATATAAGAACTAATTTTGATTCCTCGTTCTGAACAAGGAAAGGGAAAACAAGAGGAAAAGAAGAGGAAAAAAAAAGAGACATCGAGTTGCTAGAGAAGGTGGAAAGGGGGGTGCACGTCCAGTTTGGAACCCTTCCTATCTGAGCAGCTGACCCTGTTTAGCATGCAAAGCATTGTCTCAGGAACTTGCTTTGAAAATAAGAAAACGGCAGGCAGCTCCTGGAGAAACCGGGTCATGGCTCAGTGGAGAGCTGGAAGAAATCTCTGCACACCCTCCCCACACACATACCCTTCCCTTCGCTTCCTTTCTATTTAATTGTTAGTCTTTGGCTTTCTCTGAATACAAGAGCAACTCCAGAGCATGGTGAGAAAGCTCACTCATTTCTTCAGCTTCTCCATCGCCAAACCTTCGCCCTTTGTCTGGGACAAACACCTACATACAACTTGAGAGGCAAATGAAGTCATGAGAGCATAGTCTGTTCAGCCAGCTGGTGCCGATAGGACAGGGAAGGCACTGTTTACAAACTGTCATTCCAAAATGTCTTTTTTCATTAAGTTAATAGCCGATCTGCTTTCAGCTAAAGCTTTTTCCCTCCTACAAATTTGCTGTCTCCCCTCCTACCCTCTTTTACCCACACCCCCCCCTTCCTCTAAGAAGCTTCTGCTTCTCTGATTAATTTGGGGTAAATAAAGGAATGATGTGCAGGTACAAGTGAAAGTTTATAAATTAAACTACCATCTGCAGTAACTTTCACTATGGTTTAAGGCAGTGTGGTGTTGTACAGGTAAAGGAAATTCACAGAGGGGCCTAAAAATAAATATTAAGAGGATTAGGTACTCTTGCATCACATGTCACCTTGTAATAAGGGAAAAACCAGTTCTCACTGGGAATGTAAATAAATCCTTGTGGATCCCACCACAAAACACAACACCAACAGGCACTACAGAGAGATGGAAACTGAGTTTCTATGAAGTATCTTTCCTGGAACCAAAACAGCAAGCAAGCAGACCCACGTTTGCCTTAACCCAAGCTTCACTTTCTTCCTTTAAATCCTGTCTTTGTTTCTTTCTTCTCAAAAAACATCACCTCCCCATGCCTGTCTCCACCCTCCAAAAATAACAAACGAAAAACAAAACAAAAAAACAACTAAAACAAAACAAAAAAAAAACCCAAACAAACAAAAAACCTAACAAGCCGAGAAAAAAAAAAATCTCAGGTTAAATAACAAACATCCCCATAAATGAGAAGACAAGCACTTGGCCCTTAGTGTGGTATTATTTTTTCTGAGTATTATTCCTTTTTTTCTCTGACCATAGTCAGTCAAGCAATCATCAGCTCCGGTAAAACTGGCTTACTTGCATTAAAGCCAAGGGAGCTGCACTGACATCTTTCAGCTATGGATAGGGTCAGTGTACCTCCAGAAGAAGGGACATTTAGGTCATCACATTTCTTTTATGGTTGTTTTTCCTGTTTTTTAGTGTTTTAAAACAACATTTTTTTCTTCATCTTTTTCAACAAGATAAAAATCTTTTCCAGTAATTCTTTAGTCAGAGCAATATAAAATACCTGTTTCATGTTTAGTCACATAATCTGCTCTAAAGCCTTACAATCGTTGCTTAACATTTAAAGGCATAATAATTCAAAACAAGAAGCAATTTGTAAGTCTGAAAATGAACACGATTTATTATTATTATTATTATTATTATTATTATTATTATTATTATTATTTTATTTACCCACCTTTGTATTTGCATGCATGTATTTATGCGCAATTGTAGTCTGGTGCCATTCATAAAATCTGGCACTATTTACAAACCGTCATTCCAAAATGTCCTTTTTCATTAAGTTAATAGCCGATCTGCTTTCAGCTAAAGCTTTTTCCCTCCTACAAATTTGCTGTCTCCCCTCCTATCCTCTTTTACCCACACTCCCCTCTTCCTCTAATTTTCACTCTGTAACACTGACCCTCCTGGATTCTGCATTGATTGTGCTCTCTCTTGCACCCTCTGCCCCACCTCCAACACTACTTTTTGTGAAAGAAACAGCAGCAGTTTGTCAATAAGACCAACACTGGAATCTGTGAAATCTATTTAGACTCAGCATAAGCAGAAAGGTGTTTTCTGCAGACTTCAACTAAACTCACTAAAAGCCAAGGAGACGCAGGAACATGGACAGACCACCAACAGGACTCTGGAGGTGTTTAAAAGATGTGTAGATGAGGTTCTGAGTGACATGGTTTAGAGGTGGACTTGACAGTGTCAGGTTAACAGTTGGACTCAATGATATTAAAGGTCTTTTCCATCCAAAATGATTCTATGATTCTATGCCTTCCCCACTCCGGACCAGGCTTCCTTTACCTCAAGGAAATACTTAGTTTTACCATCCTTGTGTACCCTTGCAGTAAAACAAAAGTACCCGAAGAGCTATGTATGCTCCAGAATATTAATGAGGGTGACAGAACAGTCCTCATTTTTTGTGTCTGTTTTACAGCATACACTTTCCTCCTTTCCTCTTGTCCCACAGTGAGAGGCTGCCTAGCCATGCTCTTGCTCAGATGGAGGCCAGAATCCTAGACCAGGGCACACGCAGACAGCAAATTCAGAATACCAGTCCCTAACATTTTGTGATTCTGCGTGAATACCTGGCAGTTCCTGCAGGGCACGGCAACCAAGCATTGCACAGCCATCCCACTCCCCCCAGTACCCAGAGCATTTCCAGTGAGATAAGAACACCCACACAGCATTGTACAAATAGCCCTGCAGGAGCAAACTGTGTCGATGCACACACACCAGATTATCTAATCATTCATTACCTGAATAACCCTATGAATAGTTGTATGCCTAAGAGTTATTTGCAGGATTAAAAGGTGTGTGGTCATAGACTAGCACTGGACCCACTTCTGTGGGTCTGTGATGACCAGTAACAAAAATTCCAGTAAGCATCTTACTGAGTAAACAAATTAATTTGATAAGCAGAATTTTTCTATGCAATTTGGAATGGCAGCAGCCTTCTTTAAATAACAATCTTTATTCTGGAGCCTCATTCTTACTGTAGAAGCAGCAAAAGAAAGTAATTATGTTGAACAGGAGCCACATACCATTTGAAGCCACTCTTAATGTATAAGGCACAAAAGGAGGTAATTACATTTTAAGAGAAGCCAAGCTTTGTAAAGCAAGATTTGCAGGTATTTATTTTAACTTGTTGAGAAGAAGGTAACAATTCACTCATGGCACTGCTGAACTCCTATATATAAATGTCAAGCAGTGTCCCCAAAAGCAATAGAAATGATCCAAAGTAGCAAAAGCTGTGCTAATGGCAGGTTAAAGCAAAGAATTTCTGCAGCAGGTGTTCAGGACACAGTTTTTCCAGGAACTAGCACTCACTCCCACTGAGTGCAGAGGAAGGCAGGTTTTCTAAAGGGCTCTCTACTTCTCATTGTGGCAAATTTTCCAACGCATATGGTTGCTATGGTGGTGCAGAGCAATGGAACCATTTGGTGCAGGACAGTTTTGAATTTTGGGGTTGAAATGCCAAACCACATGGAAGGGGGCAGGCTTGACTTTGACAAAGCCATGAATTTTACCCCTTGATCAAAAAAAAAATCTCACCCTCATGCGCTTCACCCTGCTCCAAGGAACAGAAATTTTACCATCTTGTGATTTCTACGATTGTAGAAATAAACCCCTTGATTTCTGAAATACCCTTTAAATACAGCATTTCTTCTGCTTACAGAGAAAGAGAATCTTTCATGGCTAATTCCTTTTCCTCCTATTTTCCTGCATTATATAAAGCATTTATGTATTCTAAATGAGTTTAAGAAAGAAAAACCACATTATGATAGCAATTTTGTTCCATAATGAATTATTCTGAAAAGCCTATTTAAGCAACACACAGTTCTACTGGATGGAAAAAAGGCAATGCTCCACTAGCTAAACAGCAGTAGAAGGCAACTTTCCAATTAATCAATGACCTTGATGTGACTTTTACTTCATTAATATATTACAATTGATTATATCCCTATACTTTAGCTCTGTGCTGTTTAATGACTTTCTGTAGTTGCCTGTAAGTGTTTCTTGATTCCTCCACACTTCCAGTCACTCCTCTCCAGCAAGTTGTGTTCTGTTTCTCACTTTGCTAGATTTCCATTTTGGACAGGCCTGTATTTGCTCCCAGTTGAACATATGATGGACCCAATTCAAACCTAAAGGATGGAGCTGCATCACATGAGCCAGGAAGGCATGCTGCAATGTGTGTTATGAAGGAGAGAACAGCTAGATTTATGCCTGTCACAAACACTACTATATCTGACAAAGAAACGGGCCAAAGAGCCACTCATGGAAAATGTTTCACTCATTTCTTTTCTCATTGGAATTGTAGGAAGAAATAAATTCAAGGAAAAATTAATCCAATCTATTCTAAAACCATCCACAAAGCTCTGAAATTATCTTAGACAGACAGAAGCCATTGCTTGAACCTGACATTTGGATGTAAGAGCTAAAAAAATTTCACTTTTAACATCCTTATATAAAACTCATCAGGAATTATAGGAAGTTTTTTATAAGAGGTAATTTGTTGAAGCCAAGGATTTTCATCAGGAAAGTTTAATTTCAGTGATTTCCATCATTCAAAAATGTAGGAGAATAAGCTTCAAAATTGTCTACACAGAGACACACGCATGTTCTCATTTTGCTAGGTGACCTACTCGCCCAAAGACAAAGATCAGGAAAGTCTGATCTCATTTTCTTTGAGTTACATGTGTGTAAGATGTTAAAGCCTTAAGACTAAGTATTTGGAAGATTTCAATGGATAAAATTTTCAAGTGAAGCTTGTTTTGCAATTGGAGATTGCTGAAGGGGTCTGGCTAACTGGAAGGTGATTTCCAGAAGTAACTCACTTTGCTCTCCTGTTTGCTGCTGCTTCTCATCTGCCTGTGACACATTTGTACAGCTCCCTCTGTAGGGTATGGACTTTCTTACTGTTCTTTGTCATGTTCTGCGCCCAGCACAAGAGGGACCCAGTCTCAGCTGGCTTTTCAGCCCTCTTTCTATGCTGTACACAAGATCCCTCTTAATGCCAGTGAGACAGATGCAGGCACAGACTGACACATTCAGAGTTTACTATCTGCATTCGTACTTTTGCAGGAGATCGCTGGAAACAAAAGTATTAAGAATTCATTTAGAGTTTGGCATATACCTTCATAGAGAAAAGATCACACTTTGAGGCAGTGTATGTGTCAAATTGAGATCTATATCATATATAAAGATATATTCTATATCAATAGTTATTTAGCAGAAAGTTATTTGTGATATACTGTGAATAGAGACCCCATTTTGTTTAATTAGTTTTTTGAAACCAGGCATGCGCATTTCTTCGTATTTCTCAGTTGTGCTTTCTGCACCTGCCCCAGATGGGATCTGAGGGGATCTACCTTCAGGGCAAGGGATGAGGGCTTGGCTTTGGTCAGTGCTCCACACTCTGAAAAGTTTGCAGTAAGCACAGATAGGAAAAAAAGACAGAGAGAAGGTGACATGGAAAATGAAAGGGAGGGATAAAGAAGTGGGGGAAAAGGAAGGGGGAAAAGGAAGGGGGAAAAGGAAAATAACTCTCTCTCTGTTTCACTGCTGGGAACAGTTAAGGAGTGTAAACATTTGCTGATGGCACATCTTTTATCATGGCAAGTCCCACAGCTTCAGACATTTTCACAGCTCAAGGGTACTGACTAACGCCAAGAAGGCTGGATTGCTCTTGCAAGCCAGGAAAGTGAGACAATGAGCATGTAACAGAATTGGCACACACGAGGCTGTTTAAACTTTCACCCACAAAGGTCCGTATTAAACCCTGAAAGAAACTCCTGCAGGCACAAGATGGTTAAAGAAGAGCACTTGCCACATCCCAGTTTTTCATCTTTCAGGGTAGCACAGAAAAAAATATTTGAAATATAAACCAGGGGGTGAGAAAACCTCAAGGTCTGGGTTTCACATGGAAAGTTCCAACCTTTTATTGTCAAAAACAGCTGTAAGGGCTGCAGAACAACTGAAAAATTAAAAATATTTCTTTGAGAAAAAAATAAAAAATCCCTTTCTCCCTTTTCTACAGGCATTTCCTGTTCCCTGGAATCAGGACTATGTCAATCAGACTGACACTATGTTATGATCTGACAATGCATTCAAATTATTGATCCAAACAGTTTAATTTTTCAAAGGTACAGAAGCCATCTCAAGGGAGACTACAGTGCAAAGTCTCCAAGAAACATATGGAAATGAAAGCAGAAAAAATATCAACCAAACTTTATTAGTTATGGGCTGCACTGGCAGCTTACGAACAGCTTGAGGCTGGTCCACACTGTAGCCATCATCGTGTATATTTCTCTTATATGGCTTACTCTTTTCCCCACTTAAATCAAGAAAAATATTTTTTTCCTCATGTTACAGCAGCAGGAGACAAATCACAGAACAGTGTCTCAGAGCCTAAAGTTTCCAGTGAGTTTTACTTCATCTTGAAATAACAAGCCTTGTCCTCAGATTAGCAAGTGGCACAAGGAAACACAACCAAACATTTAGTACCCAGCCTTATCCCTCCAGACCACTGTTTCTGCTCTTGGTTTTCACATTTCTCAGCTCCATAAGGCATAAATTATTCATGGCAAAAGTGCCTCTCACAATGTTTATGCAGTGCTTAGCACAATGGCACTCTTTTTCAGCTGGGGCCTCTGGGCACTCATGCAATACAAATAATCACGATGATAGCAACAATAATAAGAGCCAGCTCTGCTGTTCCCACCGGGCATCCACTGCCAGTGTCTGTCCCACAGAGCTCAGATCACTGTATTTCACTGCAGGCTCCTAGTCACTGCCACAGGCCATTCTTCAATAAACCTGCCTCGTCCTCTAAAGCAAGGTAAAAACCTCAGAGTTTTGGCTTTCAGGTTTTTGTTTAACTATCACAGCTGTTTCCTAATATGAGAAAATCCCTCATTTTTATATTTAATTAGTTTGAGCAGATCCTATTATTCTGCCTCCTGTAATACTAATTATTACGCTAGCTGCATGCCTGCATGACTAATGAGTTACATTAAAGATGGGGAATTCTGAAACCTACAGAGGGAGATGCAGCACAAGTGTGATGCCAAAACAGGAGACACCAGCATATTTCAAACAAAAGAAAATCACAGTCCTAACAAGTAATTTATTCTCCCCCTGTGTTTCCTCCAGTTATTCTTTAGAAGCAGACATCTTGTTGCTGCACAGAGGCAAGGTTGAAGGAGGGCACCGCAGAAAAAGCAGATTGTCCAACATGCACAATGGAGTGGGCCACAGGTGATCATTTTCCTCAGTGCAGCACCCAGTTTGTCTGAGCAGTGAATATCTGCTGATCAGATGAGCGATTCATTCAGACATCACTGTCAGCTCCTTGCAACAGTCAGCAGCCAAGACTCCCCGTCAAAGCACAGTCAGTCTGTCCTGGCAGTAGTGCACTGTGAGTAAGATGTCCTCTCTGAAGGCAGAAATCAAGACTGTCACTGTAGTCCTCAAAAACCACAGGCTTTCTGCTCCTGGCACCAAAGTAAGGCTGGGGATATACCTGCTCATTAACAGAAATTAGCTCTACTTTTTGACAACAGCCTCCCTAAGAGGACACAAGGTAAATCAGTGTCCAACACTGTCTTAAATCCACTGAGATTAATAATGTCAAAACCAAAGACCCTCGTTAAAGACTGTAGTTCATACACTCACCTTGAAGTAAATCATCACATTCTGATAATTATAATTGCAGACTAAGATAAAAGGGAGCAGCAGATACTACCCCGAGCATGGAGCCAAGAGTCATCAGCTCCTAGCTGAGTGCCTGGACCTGCCACTGATGCTGTGCAAACCTGGAAACTCACTTAGCCTTTCCAGCTTTCAAATATTACTTTTCTTTCAATTGTACTTCTTCAACTCCAAGGAGTAACAGAAGGATTAGCTAATTGCTACCTGTAAAGATTGCTAAATAAAATAAACTAGGTAGTGCAGATTATTTATATTGCACTGAACTCTTAAGTAAAGTTTTTCAAACAGTATAAAATTATTAAAAACACCCGGAGCACAGTCTTTCCACTGCTGCAGTAGCACGTACTCTGTGCCAAACACAGGGAACTGCACTGACATCTTGCTAGACTTTCAAATGCTACACCTGATCTGCATTACAGTAAAGGGATTAGAGCCATTAACAACTTGAGTAGGTCTTGCCTTAATGTGAGCAACCTTTCCAAACACTGCATGTTGGAGGATGTGATCTTTGGATGCCACTTCAATTACAAAAGACAACAGTGGTGTAAGCAGTGTTGTTTGCCAGCTCTAGTTGGAGCTGTTTTCTTATGTGGCAAAGACTCTGCCAAGCCAGCATAAAGCAAGTCATAGATCAGATGCACAGTAAATTGATAAAAAGTTGGGAAGGGAGATTTATTAAAAGGAACTAAATACAGCTGGGTGAAAACTTTATCAGATAAAAAAGCATAATTCAAAAAATGAAGAGTATATTGCAGAAAGAGCAGGCGAACAGCTTATTCTATTTAATTTTATCTTAATTGGGAGAATAAATAGGTAAAAGTACAAAAGATACTGGGAAAAAGAGAGGAAGAATGAGAGTTACTGAAAAAGTGGAAAAACAAAGCCTATCAAGCAACCCAGCTCAATAAAAATAAATTCCTCCTCTCTTGGTGGTAAAAGCAAAGTGTTTCCTGAATCCTGACAATACTCCATTCTTTTACTTTCTGGCTGTCTGGAACCCGAACAACCATCAATCAAGTTTGGGGGGTTGTGAAGTAGGCCAGATGGAGTATGTTGGAAGCGTTTTCTGCTCTCCAGCGCAAGCTGGCCATTAGAGCAGCCACTCGACAGAAGTGCCTGAGTCTTCACATCTGTCAAGATAGTTTAGGGAGACCTTGAACATCCCAGGCCTTGCAGACACTGATTAGAATATGCAGTTGTATGCGCTAGAGGAGACGTGGCTGTCTCTGCTGGGATTTTATGATAAAAATTATCCTTTCATCCTTTCAAGCCTTTGTGGCAGGCCTTCTCTTGACCTCATTTGTGTACTAAATACACAAACCATGGTGACAACCTCTCTGTCCAAATGTACAATATTCAAGAACGAATGACAGTTTTCATTCTGTGTTAACTACACTTTAGCACAGCAGCCCAGGATCAACATATTGTCTTCCAATCTGAGAACACCTCAGCAAAGCTATGGAGAAAAGAACTTGTCAGAATTTCAGATAAAATTCAAATTCCTGACTCATCCTCTGCTCTCCTCCTTAAATCCAATATACAGCAGAGCTTCTCTGCAAGCAGTGAGCTCCAAAATGTCCAAGTGTCACGGACTACAATCCCTACTTAAAAGTCAGCTGTTCAGAAGAAAGAGTACTGAGACAGAGGAATTGATGATAAGGAAAAAAATACTTTTTTTTTTTTTTTTTTTAAAGTTTCCAGAATAATGAGAGTGCTTCAAAAAATTTTAAGGCTTTTCCGAAAGTGCTGACTAATGATAAACCAAATCTGTAAGAACAACTAAATCACCAGTTTATGAGGCAGGCATTGATTCCCAAGGTTAATGAGTATCTCCTAGTTTAATTTAGCATAAGTTTTGCCACAGCTCACGGAAGTTCCTGGAAAACCAAAATATACTTTTATCAGCAAATATGTAAAATGGTAACCCTTGGGATTTTTCTGCAGGTATAATTTTCCTTTCTGTTAAGCATAAACTCCTATGAATCAGCAGTCATCTTTGAAATAGTTAGGTGAGAGGAGAGAGACACCAGATTCATCCTACCAGCAAAGTTACTGCGTGTTCATGAGCTGGAAAGGAAGAGGAGCAATGGGAGAGCAGCAATTACAGATAATATCAGTTTATTTGACTTCTTCTCAAATAACAGAGGAAGCGAGAAGGAACTTCAGACATCAAGCCACACTTAAGAAACATGTCAGGTGAAATCTGATACACAACACTTCATTGGGCAAGCCTAGATGAAATAATCTGCTTTACCCACACACCTTCTTGGGTTCTTAACTAACTGCATTAATTAACTTTTTAAAAAAATTTAAGAGTGAGGGAGAATTGCAAAGGTCTCAGATGAATATATTTGCTCCACATGCAAGTAGTGATTAATAGAAAAAAATATTTGAGTTATTTTGTGAGTGTAATGAACAGAAAAGGAAGTATTATAATGATATTTTCTTTTTCAACAAAAATCTGTAGAGGACATGTTTGGAATACTGTGTACAGTCCAGTCTTTTCATCTCAAAACTGATTTTCAATAATAGAAGGAATTTAGATAAGTCCAATAGAGAATATTCTTATCATGGATAAATTGTTATACAACAAAACACTTAAGTCAGAGGACTTAGCTTTGAAAAATGGCAAGTGACAAGAAGAAACAGAAGATATCTAAACCTACAGTTGATCAGAGAAGCTAAAGAGGGCCTTTTACTCACCCAATTTTCAATATGAAGTCAAAAGGAAAAGTGATGTAATGGAGAGGTTACAAACACAACCTAATAGAAGGAAATTTTCAGGACACATGAAAGCAGCTTAGTCAGGAAGATCATGAAAACAACCATTTTTCTGAATATACTGGTATTTTTCAGTGCAATATTCTCAGTCAGTTCGCATCTGCTTTTGATACTCCCAGCCTGTCACTGTCGGGGATGTATTCAGTGATGAAGCTCTTGAAGTGCACACCAGGCAGAGATGTAACCATTTAGTGGTAGAACAGATTCTTGTAATCAGTAAGCTCCTCACTTGCTATTCTGCTGCCAGAGCTCCCAAATGCCAGAGAGCCACTGCCCTGCTACTCCAGGCAATCACAGTAGGAACGTACAGCACTTGATAAGCGTTCACAGGTCTGGCTGCATATCAATGCAGACCTTATGAAACACATAGAAAAAAAAAAAAATGCTGCTTCCAAATAATGTATCATATGCTTTTTCTCTTGAAGCCTTGAGGCATTGATGTGAAGCTATGTGTGAAAAAGGAGGCTAACACATAACTACAGTCCATTCCAAGTGCTCAGATAATAATCTAGATCTTACTTCTCATCTCCAAAGAATTAAATTGGGTCCTATTCTAACTACAGATTGAATACAGTTTATCTTTTACTTTATCTAGATGTAGACTTAATTCCAACCTGTAGCTTCCTTCAACTCAGGAAGAAAATAAATACTCTTCTTCCATCCAACATGTAAGCATTCAGATTTTTTTACTCAGAAGTAAAGTTCAGTAGAGCACAACATTTCACACAGTACTAATGTGCTTGACCTGATTTCTTACTCTAGTTCCTCTGACTGCTGCCAATACATTTTCCAGTGTAGCTCCCATGCAGTTGTACCAACAGATCTGCAATATGGATTTCTTTTCCTTAGCTAGGGCCCAGGCAGGCTGCAAGTGTGTGACTTGAACGCGTGCTGCTCCTCCTAATGCCAACAGCAGATGAACGAGCAGGTGGCATTCAGGAAGATACTGTGAGATTTCTAACACAAATCAGGAGAGCAGAATTTCTGCCCACAGTTATTATGATCACAAACCTACATTTGTACCTGTTTCTCCTTTTGTATTCCTTCAAATCAAACAAAGTCAAGATTTCTATTTAAGTCAAACCACGTTTGCTGCAGTCAGTCCCAATCTGACTTTCAGTTTCAGCTGTAACTCACTCCTATCTACAATCTGTTAAAGTTAACTTGAATCCAACAATTTCACAAGCTCTGCCTTTCAAACTATAACTTGAAAATGACCCTGTACCACCCAAGAGCATTGTTCTCACAAAACTATGCTGCATCAATGCTCCGCTTTGTCTTCCTCTCCCCTCTTCTGACAGACATTGATAGAATATACTGACTCAGCGGCATCAGAACAAGGCAGAGGGCTACTAGTGGCAACACAATAGGAAGCTTCATTCAATAAAGTCCCAAATGCCAATGGAAACTTACTCAAAAAACCCACAAAAGAAAAAAAAAAAAAAAACAACACAAAACCCCCAAACCAACCAACAAACAAAAAGAAATCCAAACACCAAAAATTCCCCACACAAACACAAAAACCCAAACACACACACCAAAGTTCTTCCCCTCAAAATAAGAAACAATAAAATCACACAGTTCAAGGGCCTTCCTGCATTCTCACCCAGTCATTTCCATCCCCAGATGAAGATATTTATTATAGCCAACTCAGCCAAGTCAGCTAGTCTCTGAAAATCTAGTCGTATCCTTTCGGCTTCACAGCTTGTCATTATCTATGCAGGTTCTAGACTCAGCGCTTATCTGATAACTCCGTGGATGGTGTATGAGGAAGACCAGTTACAGCTGTATCGACTGCAAAGCAGATGGATGTATGCACACATGCAGAAAGCGTCTGCAGGCTCATCAGGCATGTCTCTGGTTGCACAAGCAGAGCTGGCCACCTGCAGATACTCCTCAGATCAATGGTGCCCCACCACGTATAATGTGAAAATTGCTCATCCCAGTTGCACCTGTCACTCCAAATCACATTTATTATTATAATTATCCAAGTATTCAGAGCCTGGATTGTGTTAGACCTAAGTGGTTTTAAGCAAACAAGTGCCAGGGTAGCATAGCTTGTATAATCCACTTAAAACACATTACTGCTGGATCTCAAACAAGATCTCACAGTTTTAGCTCCCACTGTAAATCATCCTACACACATAACACCTGTTACTCTAACAAAAGAATACATTAAAAGGCTTTAACAATTAGAAAGAAATTAACTTTGTCTAATGGACACCTGGAAACACAAATGCATGGCACATGCCTTTCTGTGTCCTAGGAATTACACTGTCATTCGCATTTAAATAAGATATGTACATTCTGTACTCTCCTTCCTGCTATCTTTGAATAAAGAATATACAACCCCAAGAATGCAGAGAATCCACGTATTTCAGCATGCAGTGAGCAGAACATTGCTTCAATACTACCCATCCAGAAGGAAAGCAGTCCTTTATTCCACTAGCCATTATTTGATACCAAACAAAACCTATATAAAGGTGTCTTTATCAAGAGATATTTTTCATGCTGTTATTGGTCTGTTCCCATCACCAGATGAATTATGGAAAGCATCTGTGCTCTGGAAGTCTAGTCGCATCAGCAAACTGGTAGCAGTACAGGTGGTCTAAGGTTAAAATTGGAGTTCTGATCTTCAGTCTACCTCTTATGCGTGAGACTGACCTGACTGGCCACCTGAGAATATTGTCAGCCTGATGGCTGAGAAATAGGAGCAGTGCGAAACTGAGGAAAGGCCATGAAAGTACAATCTCCTGTATTACTGAGCTCCCACTGAAGCATGCAGGACATCACCTATCGAGTGATTTAAATGAACTGGTGTGCAGCTTTCAGCAAATGAAATTTACCTTGAGGTTTGGTTTTGGTAAGCTTCCCACAGGGCTTTGAGATTGTGACAGTCTTCTGGCAGTCAGCATTATGAAGGGCTCTCTTTAGGTTCCCGGTTCGAGTCTTCAGGGCAGTATTCAAGTCACATTCTCCCCAGGCCTGGAACTGGTATTTGCACTCCGCTGCAAGGAGTAAATAAATGGCATTTTTTAAAACAGAATGACTGAGTGTGAAAACAAAGATATTACGAGTCTAATAGGATAACATAGACAGTCAGTGCTTGTAGACAAAAGGATCATGCAGCTGAAGAAAGGAATCCTAAGAAAAATTTAAAGATGATTTGCAATGATAACTGAAGTCTCCACCCCTGCCTCGAATATTTTAAAATTTAATCCTCTTGCCTTTGCATGGATATTGCATTATTGTCACATAAAGAACAAAATATTCAACTATGAAGATACAGAATAAAAAGGAAAAGGAAGAGGAAGGGGAAAGGGAAAGGGAAAGGGAAAGGGAAAGGGAAAGGGAAAGGGAAAGGAAAAGGAAAAGGAAAAGGAAAAGGAAAAGGAAAAGGAAAAGGAAAAGGAAAAGGAAAAGAAACAACAGCAGTGGGAAATGTCATTCACATTTTATATGACTGTTCTTCCATTTGTGTGATGTCAAAAGTTACCAAATAAGGCTTGAATGGTTTCAAGAACATATGTGCACGTATGAACTTGTCAAGTCTGAAACTAGAGCACTGATTGCCTTGGTAAAGTCACAATGATGTTCAAAGCCTGTGGTTGTTTACTAGAAAAAAGCAAAATTTGCAAGAGTAATCAGATCTGAGTCCTGGACAGACATCTTGTCCAGGACAGAGCTGACACATCTTTCTGAACAGTTATTATGTATGCGAACCTTCTGAATGGAATAATATAGGTGAAATACTATAGGTCTTCATTCACTTGTTTCACTGCACACACCTGTAGCCACCCATGCTCCATGCTGCAAATAACACATCGCAAGGTCATATAAAGCCTGTAGTAAGCATCACAGAGATTCACAGGTGTGAGTCAACACACGACACTTAACATTGCTGCCTTAAATAGGGTTGTTCACCACAGGAGAGCAGATTTCAGCAAGCTGGTGGAAGACTGAATTTACAATAAGAAGGCTATATGGACTTTCTGCAAAGGAGCAGCTTCTCTCTGAAGAAGTTGCCTTCTGATGCCTTAGTGTTCTAGCTCCGATGAACTTGAAATATATGTACCCCTTACCTCCAAATTGCTTTTTCCAGTTGCAGGGAATCTTACACTTCTGAGTCTTGGTGGTTTGTTTGCACTCAGCTCCAGTGCGAGTGCCCTCACGTGTCCCCAGGCCACAGTCACCATTGGTGGGCACACAGACACTCCACTGCCATTCCCCACAGTCAGACTTCTTCGCCTTTTTCTCTGGATGAAGACAAGGAACCAAACCCAAGCAAGAGAAGCGGTCAGTACCCAGTGCCTATGGAGAAGTTCCCTAAATTTCACTAAACAGTCACAGCACCTGAAAGGGTGAATAAGACAGACATTTGTAAAACAATTGTTTCAAAAGCGAAAGGTCTGGAATCCACAGTTCTGCAGAGACAGGTCAGCCTCTTTGACTCCAAAGCAGGTGGATTATTTAAATTCAGTCCCACTACCATGTCTGCTAGTCCACTTAGATATTCTCAAGTGGATTCTCATCTTCAGAGTGAAGACTCATCTAGAAACACTGAGGGATCACTGCCCAACACACACAGGAAGGTGTACCCAGCAAGGACACTCCTCTGTCTCTAGTAGCTGATGGCATGCAATTATTTTCAGTTCCAACCAAAGCAATACACACTATACAGATTAGAAATGGATGTGTTGATGTTGTATATCAGGGGATTTGAGCACCTCCAGAGAACAGAGGTGGGATACAAACTTTGCACTTGATATACCATGTTGCATTTCATATCAAGATATGACCAAAAGTTCGAAGGTGAAGAAAAAACTATATGGAGAAGTGTACTTGAAATGCTGTTAATACAGGTGGGTTTGTTGCTCAGGGACAAAAGTAAGAATCATGACTTCATTTGAATCCTTAAACACAAGTCTGATGAGAAAAGACAGCACTGTTATCAGACACAAAGTTTTACAAAAATAATTAGTTAGGCCACCATCACAAGTAACTTTGAATAACCTTATACAGAAATATTTTTTAGCTCTTGTATATTTAAGTCAACATTTTCTAATACTTCCATACAGTCACAATGGTTAGAAACACTTTTTTTTTTTAATGAGAACACTAATCCTGATAGACTCACAGGTCTTATTAACTGGTGTGTAAGTAGCCTGTAAACAATAAGACCTTAAGCAAAACACAAAAATATATTTTCCTTAAAAAAAAAGTCAAAACTGAGTTTGGTAGATATGAATTTTCCACCCCAGGCCTGTCTCTCCTATAATGAGGTCTGAGTTCACCACTGACAGAAAGCAATTACTGCTGGATGTCCAGCTGTCTATAGGCAGCAATGAGTTAGTTCAATTCTTTGTTGGAGGATTTCCACATCACACAGTGTTGGCATAGCATTGTCATATACAACACTGAATGAGTGACATGATAACTGCTCTTTAATCATGCCTGTTTGGTTCTCCCTAAGTCAAGCATGAACCTACCCCTAGAGCAAATTTTAAGCTGCCTTGCAATGCACACTCTGTGATAAGCTAAGGACTCCATTCTCCAGGGCTGTCAAGCTGCCAGCTTTCATGGAAACTACTTTCTGTTTTCATATTTAACACAGAACAACATGTCACAGCCACAAATCCCTATGCTGTATGTCAAAAGGTTAACGAATGACCTGAATCTCATAACAAAACCAGAAGCATTTGACATTCTCCCACACATGCAATCTCTCTTGGGGATTAACTCCTCTGAATTATGCTGGACCTTACCTGGTTTCTCTTTTTTGCCGGCCTCAGCGGTACTCACAGCTGCCAGAATGAAAACAAGCGCCAGGAGGGCAGCTGTGAACATTCGACGTTGCTGTTGTTGCTGTTGCATTCTGAGGATTAACAAAAGAGAGGAAAAAAAGGTTGGTTAGACTGCAAAAGGTGGGACCCCATCTAAAGCATTGCTATAGCATTTTTGGGAAGCTTGCTAATTATTGCTCACTTTCTAGAAACCTGCCAGAGAATCGAGGCCCCTGATGGGCCTGGAACTTCTCTCTTCTTTCCTGACCTCTGTCTGGGATTTATTGTGTAAAACTAAACATAACATATACTTTGTGCTTCAGCTTACCCATTCATGTAAGTAGGCAATGCTACACTGGTAATCTTGCAAGGGTTCATGTTCTTATTAGGCTGACTTGACACCTGGAAAGATCTTCTTTCATAAAAACTTTTATAGGTAATACGCGATGTTTTATGTCAATTGGCATTGGCGTGTTGCTACCTACCTTTTCCTTCCTTCTCTACTTAGTGTCTCTTCCTAGTATAAATTAAGCTAATTGCCAAATGGGAACAGAGATAGCACTTGCGCACACAGCTACAGGCTATCCATAGAATGCTAATGAGCCCAAAATCTGGATTTGGGAAGCAAATATTAAAATATAAAAGTATATTTAAAACATTTGATTGGTGGTGAAGCAGCAGGTATTAGCCAGTCAGCTGGCTGACTTCAATGGCTTAGACACACATTTCTCTTTCACTTTCCTATAATTTGCATTCTCATTTTGGCACTGTTTATCAGAAAGCAGGGCCATAACAAACATAGACTAGAAATTGCTTATATAGAAGGTTTCTCCAGGTTGTTTGGGGATTTTGTTTGGTTAGTTGGGATTTTTTGTTGTTTTTGTTTGGTTTGGTTTTGGTTTGGTTTGGTTTGTTTGTTTTTGTTTTTATTTTGTTTTGGTTTGAGTTTTTGGGGGTTGGTTTTTTGTTGTTTGTTTGTTTGTTTTCCAAACTAGGGCCCATGACATTCATGCTACACCAGCCCTCTGAAGAAGTGTCAACAGTCAGCCACTAAGATGGCCTTAAAACCTCAACTAGACTGATGTTGCAGAGAGATAGAGGCAACCTGATACTATTTTGCTGAGCACAGCAACCTTAGGGGAGAAATAATGAGCAAAGAACAAAATGTATTAGAAATTTAATTTGGCACTCCTCAGTATTCCCTGCTGTCAACCTCTTACTCAAAAGCAACGTAATTGTAATTGACATGGAAAACAGGAAGGAATCCCAAAGACAGAGACTTTTAAGCATCCGGCTTTAGTATAATGCTAGAAGACATATGATAAAACTTAATAATTTTATTGAAATAAAGTTCATGTGAGGACTGCAAGAGACATGGCATTCAAATGTCTGAAAGAGCTGTGATTAGTACCAGTTTGGCTTGGAAGTACCATTTCCCACCATGAAGAAAGTACTACCAGTGTTTCCAGTGAACTCAAATAGAGCCTGGAATTAAAACATTCATGAGTCCTACAGGAGCTTGGGATTGTTTTTTCCTTTCTTCTACTACATATTTCCACTTAGAGCCTCTTGTGTTTTACAGAAAATGAAATAAATAAAGAAAAATAAAATAAGCAATAACAAAAAATAAATATGCAACTTGCCTTTTAATTCAGCTTACTTCAAACTGTTTCTTTATAATCAACCACAGTTGCAATATTGTTCAGACACCAAACTTCCCCCCTCAGACCCTTTCCCTTGGAGAACCTTCACCACCAGTAGCACTGCACCTCACCTCACATCCCATTTTCAGTACAATTTATCTTCTCACTTCTGCTCTTTCAAACGAATCACCAGAATCCCATGTTGAAGGAGGGAGTTAAGTGATTGTGTGGAAAAACATATGGGAAGGGAGAGACAAATGCTTCTATAATGTTAAGACACCATCTCAGCATGCTGCCTGGGGGTGGCAGAACCTGAAGCAAGGCAGCACCAGTGAGTTTGCTGCACAGGATGTAGCCACATGCAAGAGATGCCCACAGTGGGCTTGGGGCTCCCTCTTACACCCCTGCTGCCCATCTCAGAGACCTGGGATGTGGTCTCACATACCCCACGGCCTGCTGGCAGTCACTGGGTGCTGTGGATAACTGCCCATAATGAAGCTGCCTTATATTAAGTTGACAGAGGCTCAAATTCAAATCTGATTGACATTCTTTTCATGAAAATAGTCAGGGAATATAGTTGGGTTTTGGAATCTGAACCGTTCCAGAAGCCCTATAAACAAAAGCCCACAGAGCCTTAACATAGTATGTTTTTCTAAGACTCCAAGTCTCCCTACAGCCAAAACACTTGCCAAGTTGTCTAAGGCAAACACTAAACCTGCAGAGATATATATATATATATATATATATATATATATATATATATATATATATATATATATATCCCTCTGGCACAGAGAGCCAGGCTGCTTCCTGCAGTGCCTTCACTATTAATTACCAACAAATGAAAAGCCACATTGTACAGATGGAGGCCTTGCCTGACATACCAATATGTCAAACTTGATGTAAACAGTATGACCACAAAAAATTGAATAGTTTTTTTGCACATGGTAGATCAACAAGGGCAGGTGCTCCCACAAAATTACAAATGGCCTACAAAAAGTACCCATTAAACACTAGATATTGTTTCAGAAGGTCAGAAAATCCCACCTGTCAGTAATCATTTGAGTTCAGTCTTCAGTTTTACTTGCAAATATTTCATCTGGCCATTAAAAAGATTGTTGAAGAGAAAAACTTGCTAGACTGGACTTGTTTTTGAAAACTTTTCCACTGAAAATAACTTTGTCTTTTTTGGTTTATTTTTTTCAAAAGTCAAAGGTGACAATTTCTCATTTTCATTACATTCTTTGATAACATTTCCAGTTCAACCTTGGAATTAAAAAACTGCCAAAACCACTAATAGCAATGAAAAAAACAGTGTTTCACAATATGCAAAACGGACTCCTCCTCGACATTTTGATGTTTGTAATGAGCCTTCTAACTACACCAATGGTAACAAGTAAATCATGTGCCATGAAGGGAAAGTATTTCTAAAATCCTGTATGACAGCCCCTAAGCAGAGTAAGACAACAGCATTTAAACAAATGGCAGTAGCATTTACAACCAACAGCAAGAGGTGAAAATAAAAGTGAAGGAATGAAAAGAGACATTGGGGGTGAGGGGAGCTCCAGGAAACTTCAGAAGAGCAAAAAGTTTATAATAGTTTAGATGGTAAGCTGAAACAAGATCAGAAAAAGAGAGTGAGTAATCAAGAAAAGTGCACCAAAACAGGAATGAGAGAAGAGGGAAGTAGTTAATGATGGTCAAACACTACAATGGAGTGTGTTAGGAAAACATGAAGTGTGTAACAAGATGAGAAATGAAGCCCAGCTGAGATGCACCCTGGCAAATGGCTTATCCCAACAAGGAATTACTTCAGTTTTACAGTGGATTTCACAGCCAAGCTCTGCTTGGGAGTAAAAAGTGAAAGGAATAATGAAAAATGAGAGACAAAAAAATTCATGAGTTCATCAACCATCCATCTATGGGTTCAATTGCATGTTGAGCACCAGAAAGAGATTCAGGCAGAAGTCACATTACAGCTGCAATTTAAAGGACCTTCTGAGTGGAGCTTAAACCTCCCACTCCAAATCCTTCACTGCTCCCAACCTGATTTTACAATCACACTCATCTCTCTTGAACCTGATTCAATAAATCATTCATTTGCTGTGAGCAGGACAGTCCACATGACTAAGCATACCAACTCCTTTAGAAAATACCTGTCCCCATGGACTGCAGCACACAAATCCCAGCTCTATCAGAGACCCAAACCAACATTTACATAGAGTAGCACACTAGCATGCAGACACTTCCATTTGGGTCCAGAAATGCTGCAAACACTTTCACACAGCTCCAGGCTTTGTCTAACAACCCAAGAGAAAGTTTCTCATTCGAACTCAAGACCCTGCAAATGGAGCTTGCTTCCTTCATACCCAAGTTGGCAGTCCGGGCGTTTTCATGACGTGCTCCTTAGATCTTTGGATCTCAGTTACTGCAAGTCAAGCTCGATGGAGCAACTCTGCCTGCACTTATGCAATTAATTCATATTCAGGTTCTTAATTTCTCACATCTGAACGAGGCTTTCCTGAACACAAGCATTCAAGCAAACCAGACAATTTCAGATCAAGCTCTATCAGTGAGCAAGTGTTTATTTTTCCTAGCCTCACTGAAGCTAGCATATGCAGCACTTCTTAGGATCACATATGCCTTTTGCAGGTGTCTTTTTTGCTATTAATAACTATTACTCACAAGCCCTTCCCTTCATCTGTTTCTTCCAAAACACCTGGCAAGATCCCAGATTTTAGAAGCAAGTATTTTATTATTAGTCCCTATGAGTGTATCTCCCACTCTGAACTATCAGGTTCTCTCACATGGTTTAACTCACCCATATCCTCCAGCTCTTTCAGTATAATATGCCAAAAATCAACTGTATTGATAATGCTGTTACTCTGCATGTGTTGCAATACTGTATGTATTGTCATCACTGATGACAGACCACACACTTTCTAGTGAGTTTGAAAAGCCCCAGAACTGAGGCCTGTGAAGTCTTGCTCTGTGTGAGCTTTCCTTGGCCTGTCTGAGCTTTGACACATTTGGTTTAGCTGCAACAGCAGATTTTCTAATTGACCAGCTACCTATGGCTAATTTGATTTATTTTTCTTTGCCATCATTTGAAGCCGCCAGGTTTTATTATTTCTGTGGAGAAATACAGGACTGGTATCTTGGAAAAGGACTTGAGAAGTGGAGACATGGAATGCAGCTTAAGAGAAGTACAGGTATGGGAGATATGAGATGGGGCACAGGCTTGACAATGGAGACCCCCAGCTATAAAAAAGCTCACGCATGGTCCAATAAAGAAATGTAGAGCTGGACAAAACTGGATATGTGAGTAAGAGAACACAAAAATATTTTCCAACACACCTAAAAGGCACCATATATATTAAGTATGGGTACAACGTGGAGCTGCAGACCTACGAAGAAAGAGAAAGGCATAAAAGCACATTAGCAAACATAAAAACTAACACCAAGTTGATCCTAAAGTGAGTAATGGTCACCATAACCATCCACACCACCATCATAATGAAAGCACCAACCTTAGCGCCAAGAGGAGCTGGGGAAGGGTCAGCATAACATTAGGAAAAGAAGTTGAATCTAAGTGTACATATAACAATTTTAACTGTAGTGGTAGTATTGTTGTTACTATGATTGTAACATCAGCATACACATATTCTTTTTCTGTAATAATTACACTTACACTAATGATTATTCTTGGATTACTATTAAAATTTCATTTATACTAACAATATTTTTTTATTTATATTAAAATATTTGAAAGATATGGTTCCTTTTTGCCCATTTTGGACATAACTATGACTCCCAGCTTTGCCTTTTAGTGCACTAGCATTTTCATCCCATGATCATGAATAAATAAAATGCATCCCAAAAGCAGACTTAAATTCCTAAAAACCATTATTTCTCTTCGCAAACACAGTTCAAGTCCTCTTTCAGCTCCTTACCCATGTTAGAACTACCTTTCGCATTAATCCTTCTTTTTTTTCCTGCTTGAATGAATAATTTCTCATCAAGTCCCAGAACAAACACTTTAATAAATTACAGTTTGATTAGTCCCAGATTACTCATATCTACAAAATCAGTTTTTAAATGAGCTAGTTTGGGAGATCAGTCTCCTTTCAGTAAACACATGCTGTGTTTAATGAAACTTAACTTTACTTCCACTTCTTAAATTATTCTTTTATTCAAAATTTGTTCTATTTTGTGGTTCATCAAGGACAGACGAACATCTCTACAGTTACCCAGATCTGTTTCTTTCCCCCTTCTTAAATATAAACATTATATTTATTATGCTCCAGTGGTACAACAGCAGGAAGTAGTTGACGCATGTTTTAACGTATCAAGTGATGCTTTTGAAGTGCTGCAAGATGGAAACACACAGTTTTCTCTGTAAAAGAGAAGTTAAGAGCATTTGGCTTTTAGGAGACTGACCTCCAAAACAGTTGCAGGAACTTCTGCTTCCCCAGGTCTCTTTCTCATTCACCATCTGGCACATGTCCCTATGTCCTACCTGAGCTCCCATATTGAAAACCAAGGCAAATGCTCATGCTCTTTTGGATCCATAACTTAGTGACCTGTAATCTTCCAACTGTAAAATGCTCCATCTTCCCTGGCAGACATAAACATTTCCTTTCTTGCCTTTATTTGTAGGACTAAGAATAATAATCGACGTAGGTTTGCTTTTTATTTCTTTGCAAGACTACAGTCAGCTTAGTTTTTGGTGAGTCTCAGCAATCTGTCACTTCTGGACTTCCAAGACACTACTTTCTACCTTTTTCTTAAATTCCTGCAAGCTCCCGATAGCAATTTAGTGGGTTGATCTCCAGTTAGATTTGGTATTCCTCTCTACAGGCTTCTTTTCCTCTCTTTTTTCTTGAGGAAGTAATTTGTTTTTACTTTGATACAAAGACATTTGAAGAAATCCTTTATTAAAAATCTTGCACTGCTCCAACACACATCACCAGTTTACTTAATACCTTAAAAATCAACTTTTAAAATTGAGAAACTGAATTAGATTTATGTTCGTGATTCTATGTAATATAAACTGAATCAGCCTGTTAAAACTTGATACAAGTAGTTATTTTTAAGGATGAGCTTTAAGGATAAGCTGTAAGGTCATACTGAATTAAATTCTAAAATAGCATCAACTTTTTTATAGTCCTATGGTAGGTAGTGAAGAAATGACATCCACAAATAATTAGCCTCTATTATTATTAGCAGCATTTACCTTCTAATCTAAATTTGGAAAGATAAGCCCTTGTATAATGAGAGATCTCCATATTATGTTTTCCTCATGCATAACACCACAAGGACTTCTAACTAAATTCACATGCAACTTTGGGTTGACACAAAACCAGTAGATATTTTTCCACATTCCTCCAAAGTAGTTTTGAGTTATATGAACCCTATCTTATGCATACTAGTAGCTCTGATTTATTTACAGTGTATCATTTATTTCCATTACAGCTCTGTGACTCTTACTGTAGTTTCTGTCTTTACTGGACCTTTTCTGGATCTTGAACTCCTGTCTAGCAGTCATGATTACCATTACAGAGTATGGGGGGGCTATCTCAGTAATATCCATTTCCAGGTACTACACCTTTTTCCAGCTTCTCCAATGCCCAGGACAGCTGCACCTGATATTTGATCTCACCCAAACATCTTCCAGGTATCACCTTTTCATTAAGTGTTTTCCACTCTGACATGATTTTATTAAGGAAAACCTACTAGAATAATGATGAAACATCAAGTTTTCTTCTTTGGTCTAATAAGCAAGGGAATGATATTTTACTCTTGGATGTAGGGCGTGGGTGAATTGGTCAGTGTACCAAAAAACCCACCCATATTAATTCAGATACCAGCAGCTACTGCAATCCTGCCCAAAACAAAATCTGTGTCCTCACTTCCCTTACTCCTTTGACTTTCCTGTGAGGAATCAGTATTCTCTTGTGATATAATCATGAAATTTTAGGAACCAAACCATGGACACCAATGTTCTGAGTCTGTGTGCTAACAAGTTCAACATCATGTAGGAAACCCCAAACCCTACTGAAAAAAGCTCCTTGTCTTTCAGTCATAGGAGGATGGCTGTGTAGCATGGTCAGCACCTCAGCACCAGCCTCCAGGTCCCTGTTCCAACATGCATGACAATCTGCAGCTGGCAGGTTGCTCTGTCTGGCAAAATAACAGAGAACCAGGGAGTTTCAACTAACAGGTGCTTCTCAGCTTTTCTCTATCCTCTCCTTTGCTTCTGCGTTGTGGGGAGAGAGGGGCCACCCCACACGGAAGCAGCTCCAGCGATGCTCTCCCTTCATGCAGGAGATGGGAAACTGGCAAGCAGCAGCTGGTAGGGAAGAGGCAATTGCTTCCCAAGTGAGTTGGTACTGCAAGGAGTTGGGTAACCAGCAATTTATTCAGCACTATAGTGGTAAGTTAGAAAAAAAATAAAACAAAATTGAGTATAACTATCTGTTTCTTGCTACAGAACAGCCAGGGACAAGTGAGAAAACTCTAGAAGGCTGAAATTATATTTAGCAAACTTTTTTTTAAACAGCATTTATGCTCAGCTACAGCACAGGGCACCCATAATAACAAGCCAGAATCAAACATGTAGCTAAAAAGGAAAAAATCACAGCATGACCCTTCTGATCAGCCCAAATCAAATACTTCACTTAAAAAATTGCAGCGTGCAGCTCAGGGACCACATTTTGGAATATGCAATCAACTTCATATTCTCTTTTCAACATGGACATCATTAAGAGCCAGAAAAATGAGCAGAGGCCAGCAAGTAATGTCAACGTCATAAAAATAAGCAGGGAACCATGAGTTGCATGACTGAAGAAAACTATTAAAATATAAACAACAAAAAAATCAAAAGTAATGACCAATTAGCATGCCCCATCTAGCTTTGTTCAAGTAAATAAGCTAAAGTAATTAGTTAAGTTGTGTATAACGGTTGCCCTAGCCTTTGATATTTGCATAGTTGATTGCATGTTTGTCTCTCACATCAGGCTAAGGAAAACACACACTGGATATTTTATATTTCTCACTCCCTAGGCATAAATTAATAGCCTGGGTACATGAATTCTGCCTTTAGTGCTAAGCATAACTTAGACTGACTCAAGAAAACAGCCCATCCAAACAAATACAGACAGAACAGTTCTTTCATTTTTCAAAAATGTTTAGCAAAATTAAAATATTTTGCTGAAATAAAAATATTATGCCAAAATTAAAATGTTTCATGGGAGAACACCACTTTCAACAAGATGGCACATCGCCGTCGCATGGAAACTATTGTTTTCTTGGACAAAGAAGTCTTCGCTAGTCGTATGTCCAACCCATTAGATGATAACAACAACAACGAGGATCTGGAGGATGAGAGACAAGAAGACGAAGAAACTAAACCCTCCGAATTAAAGCCAGATCCCCCTGTAAACTTTTTGAGAGAAAAGGTCTTGAGTCTGCCTTTGCCTGATCCCTTGAAATATTACCTGCTCTTTGAAAGCATTTTTATGAATTAAAATACATTTATTGTTGTTCTTACAACCTCAGTAAGATCAAACTGTGTTCTCTCCCACTAAAAATATAGTTTTATGCAAGCTATACAAAGAATCCTACTGCTTCTCAGAGGCCAGCTCTCTGGATACTTCTACAACATAACATCAGACCTGGAAATCTGAACCTCCATTTGGACTTCTCATTAGCCAGCTCCATTTCTCAGGGAGCATGAAGAGCTGTGCAATTCCTTCATTGCAAGTTTTAATTAACATTTCTCCAACCCAGGACACTATAGACATTTATCCGATCACAGAAGAAGGAATCAATTATAAAATGTGTCATTTGGGGGGGGTGAAAGTTTAGCATTCATGCAGTAGTGTTGTGAACAAAAATATAATAGTAACAAATAGTTTCTTCCTCAGAGGAGAAGTGTAGTGAGTGGAAACACAGCTGAACAAACACAACAGGCAGTACAAATGGTTAAAATGCCAGGGAACCAAAAATCTAATAGAGGTGACCAAAATCCTCCAAAGGGGATTAAAAATTTTATTATTCTCTCTTCCCAACATGAGATTTTACAAAAGTGATTTTATTTTCAGAAAACCTAGGGAACACACCTAATATTTTTAAATGTTATAACTGCGAAAAACACGTATTCAGTATCATAAGCTGATGTCAAGAAATTAACCATGTCAACAAAAGGGTGAAAAAACATGCTGTCCCTTTCAGAGAGGCATTACATTTACTAAATACAAAAAAAAGACGGTTGATATTTCCTCTCTTAGTCCCCGGTCAGTGTATAGAGAGAATTTTCTTAGCCCTGGCCTTCAAAATTTCACTTAGAAACTACATCATTGACATGAACATCACTATTGGAATCAGTTTTCTCTCCTCCTTCCCTGAGCTCTTATTTTGCTCCCATCCACAATGTACACACTTTCTTCCTCTCTTTTGCTCATGGTGGTTCTGAGCAAGTCAGGGGTCTTGAGCAATAACTAATGCTGACTTCTGCACCTGCCTCTCCTATTAACCTTCCCTCCCACTGCTCTAGCTGAGAGGCTGAAAAAAGTAAAACAAAAAACCCCAAACCAAGGCTGATACTTTAGTTTGTTCTGCTGTATTTCTTAACTAAAAAAAAAAAAAAAAAAAGAACATTTTAAGCCACTTCTGTTACTGTGATTTTTTCCCCTCCCTACTCTTCCCACTATGATCACAGTTGCTGTGTCAGTATCTACGAAGTCACACTGAGGTTCTTTACACTTTCATGTCTCCAAGACTAAAGATCAGATTAAAGACTGCAGGATTTAACTAGCCAACAATCAACCAGGAATATTGCTGGAGACACCTGTATTCTCTTCAACTACTTTCCTTTGGTGACAACGAGGCCAAGCTGCTGATTCAACTCTCCTAGGCATCTCTTGCATCAATGTGTCTCTCATGGAGAATCCACACGTCATGGTCATGAGTTTCCCCAGCCACAACTACTAATAAATCTGCTCTGTCTATTCTCTTTTGACTTCATCTTCACCACTCCCCCAAAGTGCAAAAGATACAATCACCTGAGAACGATGGGGCAGGGGAGGGAAAACAAGCTCTTATCACAGTTACACTTTCTGCCTCCTTTCCCACCCCAAACTGGATAGTGTCATTGCTCTACTAAAGTCCCTCTGGTTGCCTGAGATTATCAAAACACAAAGTATGTTTTCATGGTTTTGCAATGACTCTAAGTGTCCGGATCTCTACTACTCAGATACCATGATGCTACTGGGCCAGAAAAGGTCAAATAAACACTGTAATACAGAGTCTTCTGGTATAAGGAGTACAACTGATGTCTGTTCAGCTAGCTAATGTGTTTTCATCTACAAGGGATTATTTTGGGTACCTTCTGATAATGTTAAAGTAAGAAGTGCCATATTACCATTTACTTGCTAAACGGAGGGTAGAAGAGTCTCTCATAGTCACTGTCTGGCCAAGAGAAAGTTTTCTTCACAACAGAATGAATTTATGAAGTCTCATTTTCTTGACTGCAGCAGTTGTAATAATGTCCCATGGATATCAAGTCAGGAGAAAAACAGGAGCAATCAATGATTATAATTGTTTTTGTAATTAGTTCCACATCCAAATGTTATTATTACTACAATTATGAGGAAAAAACTGTATGAAGATATACACCGATGTCACCACAGCCCCAGTGGTCACACCATTATTGTGAATGCATAATGATTTGAGAGCTGTTTAAGCTGTGACATGATTTTCATAATGAACAGCTGTACTCTACAAGCCAGGCAGATGCCTCCACTGTATTCTTATTCTCTTTTTCTCCCTCTGCCTCAATGGGGACATTTTCAGCTCAATGGCAACAGGCAAATCACAACATCTGTTATTGTCCTCACTTCTCCATCTATGAAATAGGGATAATAGCACTTGCATCCTTAAAAAAAAACAAAAAACAAAACAAAACAAAAAAAACAACACTGAGAAACCCGTAATAAAAATGATTATGTGAAAGGAGGATAATTTTATTATCCAGCATCAGCTGAAGCTTGCTTTGCTTTCCTGGATCTCCTGCCTCTGTTGTTCCAAGCCTTGAGCAGGGTAGCCAGACTCCTCCAAACAGAGGAGAGCAGCGGCAACACTGCAGCTTCCAATGGCTCAGAACATTATTGAGGGAAAGTTGCAAGACACAGTAGAAGCCCTTTCTCTTTTATAAGTACCTTTCCTTGAAAGCAATCAAGTTTTGTCAAATACTTAAGTTTTGATGTGACTGAGCTGACTGTTAGGTTGAAGATTTTTTTTTTTTTAACCTCTAATCAGACTCCAGGAAATACTCTATACTGCTAAAGAAAATGGCCCATTTTATTTCCTTTACTCATTATGACTCCCTGTCTCCTTTGCTGTCTATTTATTCAGACGGCATCCCAAAATATGCAATGAAGTCAGAAACCTGTTTAAGCTGAAAGCACATGGCCTCTCAGCTATGCCCTCTATTAAACTTTTTGAAGGATTACATTCATTTTTTTTTTTTCAGATAGATTATCTTCTTGATTCAAGTGACAAATCTCATGGCACTGGGACATTTATGCAAAAGTGAATAAGGAAAAAATTAATTCAACCAAAACAAATGTGATGTGCAAATGAAATTTATGTTTTGGCTGTGTTATAGCACAGGACCAGCATGTGGTTTTAAATCATTCCCCTCCAAAAGCAGTTAGTGAGCAGAGGGCAACAGTTGTGTAGCATGTTATCTCTTCTTTGTTACTCAGAAAACAAATAGCATCTCTGAGGCACATACATCCTCCAGTATGATACCAGTCAGCAAAGACAGAGTCCAGACCTCACCTTCTGCAACTGATACTCATAGAATCATTTATGTTGGAAAAGACCTTCAAGATAGAGTCCGACTGATAACCTAACAGTGACAAGTCCGCCACTATACCACGTCCCTAAACACCACATCTACATGCCTTTTAAATACCACCAAGGATAGTGACTCAACCACTTCCATGGGCAGCATGTTCCAGTGCTTGATAACCCCTTTTCACTGAAGAAGCTTTTCCCTAATATCCAATCTAAACCACCCCTGGCACAACTTGAGGTCCTTTCCTCTCATCCTATTGCTTATTACTTGGGAAAAGAGACTGACACCTCCCCTGCTACAACCTCCTTTCAAGTACTTCACATCCCTTCCTACTTGGCTAGGGCTTTAAGGACTGCCTCTGTTATTCCAAGTGCAATTTAAGAACCACCTTGAATTCACAAGGACATTCACTGTGGCATTTAAGGATAGCAAAAAATGAGCAGAGATGCAGCGCCACTGCCTTTTCAAGTATGGGAGCCTGGCCAATGTTTACTAGCAGCAATATTGTCATGGTAATGGACAACAGCTTTTGATGGCTGAGGTGAAGCACTGTCAGGCACTGATGCTGAACAACTGCATTTTGTGATAGCACCTCAAAGTCGTGCCTCCATCCATGTGAGATTGTCATAGAAACACGAGGCCAGGGGAAGAAAGGAAAGTGTAATCACCTTCACTTGGCTGAACAGAAACTGCGGTTTAGGGACATAAATCTACTTGTGTGTCATTATCCAAAAAGTGTGTGACAGAGAGAGAAGGTTTTTCAGAAAATTTTAGTCTTGCACCTTCAGCAGAAAAACATCGTAGACAGAAAACCCCACTTTCAAATTTGGCCAGGAAGACCAAGCTGCTCTGCTGCATTTACCTTATCTGCAATAAGTTTCATATTTCTATCAAAGGTAAAAAAAAGTCAAATGATATTGTAGCTATACCATTCAATGCAGATGACAGAGGATGAAGTTGTACAGTGTGCACTATATAAGAGGCGAGACTTTGGAGCAGCCTTTTTGGTTTTTAGACTGTTGAGCTCTTCTGCTACATTCCATAAAATCTTTCAGATTTGTAACTCAATACAGAGCTGTATATTTGCACCAAAATTTTGGTAGCTACAGAATAAGCCTGCATGCTGCTGTAGGAGTACTATTCAAAGGACACTGTGACGCAAGTACCTTTCAGCCATGAAACAGGTCAAAATACATTCAGTCTTTTAAATATCTGTTTTCATCTACCCAAGGAGGACAGGAATGTGTATTCATGATTGATTAACCTTCTCTGCCATCATCCTCATAAGCTGGAAGGTATTTGAAAAAATTAAGAAACTCCATTCAAATTAAAAATTCTTGTTATCTGACATCCCAGCTGTAATTTGATGGTCACCATTTCACCTTGTTCTTTTAATTTTCCTTCGAAGTCTCATTTTCTCTAATCCCAGATGATGTCTCCCCTCCTCTTCATTCCTTTATCCTTATACACACATTTTTACAGAGAATCTCTTTATAACTTATTCTGCACCTATGGCTGCTTCAGGTCACAAAGTTCTCTTAAAACCACCAAAACAACTTTTTTTAAACAAAAAGTAAACAAACCATTAGAAGGTGACAGTTCCTAAGGGAAGACATGTGCTTCCAAAATCAGATATATATCCTATTCCATCTATGTTTCTGTAATAAGGAATAGCTTCTACCATAGGGAGAACATTAAGGAAAAGTACAAGGGAAAATAAATAATAAAATAGTAGTTATTTATATTATTAAATACTTAACAGCCTCATTGGATGGAAAGATCATCCACATCAATAATCAGAGAATTGAAAAATCACTAATAGTAATGTAAAATTTCAAATGCAAAATGGGAACTCTTCTTAAAATGTGGGCAAACACGTATTTCACACTGTTCCCATAATCTTCATTTTGCAACTGCCAGAGATTGCTGTATTCACTGTGCAAGTGCGAGACAAAAATTCTTGGGGAGGCAACTGGAGATTTTGGCAGCTGAGGGAGAACAGGATACTCAAAAAGAAGTATTAAGCTTGTTGAAATTTAAAACTATCATATTTGGTGTACAGAGTTAGTCTGCTAAGAATTAAAAAAAAAAAAAATAAAAATCCAAGGACTATTTTTTCAGTTTACTCAAAATTCAAATAAATAAAAATATCACAGGTCACAGCTTTCCTCAGAGATTTATTTCCAAGCCACAATTGCCAAAGAGCTTTTTTGTCTTATTTCTTTTTTAAAAATAAAGTCCAGATTCTGCTCAGAGCAGTGTGACAAGAGTTATACTTAAGACCTATTGTATCATCACAGTATCACAGAATAAGCCAGTAGATGCCAGAAAGACTGCATTTAGGAATAATAAATTGACATTTTTAACCTCCAAAGGGAGGCTACAGCCCTGGAGGAGGTTGAACTACTGCTGGAAGGCAGGTTTTATTCAAATTGAGTTCTTATTAACATACAAATAGGGTAATTTTTAAAAGCTGTGTCTATGCCACATAACCAAATCTAATAATAACTAGATATAAAAAGAAAAAAAATGCAGGTTGACAGCAGCTCAGATTTGTTGTTGATCTACTGGCTGATTGTTTCCAGACAATATCTTTTCCCACTTCTTTCCAGACCAGACTGTTTTTCAGCTTTGGATCATGTATCACAGTGCCCAGGATCTTGCTAAAGCTCTTTGAGAACCACCCCTTTGGGACTCTGAACAATCAGTCACACAAACTTTGTGCTCATTCACCAGCAGAAATTAAAAGAGAAGATCACTTATGGTTTTGCTTGTTTTGTTTAATTTTCTGTCTTCAGATCCTATCTGTGATTGACAGCTGAGGTTTTGATTACTGTTTCCTACTCCTCAAGAGAGCCCTTGCTACAGCTCAGAGATTTCTCAGGCAGGCATCTCAATTGCCCCTATAGAGAATTTGTCTCATACTACAGATATTTCTAATGGCCTCAAAGGCATTTTCCTGTAAGGTGGGATTATTATGCCCTGGTGAGTATTTAAGTATTTTATACCACATGATTAGCTTCTACAGGAGATGTGGAGAAACTACTACTATAAAAAGCTTTACAGCATTCAGATATGTGAGTTTTTGGCTGAAAAGAAAAACTACTCTGGTCCAAAAGAGAGGAGATGTGACTCAGGACCTCCTCATCAAATATCCTGTCAAAAAGATTATGATATAGGGTAGCCTTACTGCTCTCTGCTCCCTTGCACACGCAGCGGTTACTCCATAAACTTTTTAAATGAACCTGTAGTTCTGTATAGCTACATCTCGTAACTGAATTTCTCAGCGAATACAATATTTGTCAAGTGTGATTCAACAGAATTCCCTTGAGAATGTGTCTTTCAGCAGAATTGCAAGACAGTCCTCTTATCATGTGTGAAGGAAACTGCTCGCAAGCACTTCAGCCATCATAAAGGAGGATTTTATAACAAACTTCCAAATTTTTCTGTTTCCTGCATGCAACACTGAGGGATACTTAGAGATTCAAGTGAGAGGACTCCACAGCCAAACTCATCTTTTTCGGACTATATTCCTGAAGTCGAAATCCAGGTGGTCTCTTTCGAGCCTGCTCATGAGTGGAACTCTAGGGATCACATTGATTACACCACTTGGGATGTACATTTTTATTCCCTTCCTCATTCAAACCATCACTTCTCCTCCTCCCATTCTTCTGCATTGCTATTACGTGCAGAAATTCAGTACAGTATTTCCCCATATGAAGAAACTGGCAAGAAAAGACTGAGTGCTCTTTGCAGAAGTTTATCCTGGAATTACGCCAATAAACAATCATTTTCCAGTTGCCACAAGCATTCCATTATTTCACTTTGGCCATTCAGTCCACTTCAGTTGAGCTCTGTTAGTGCTTCCTTAATAAACCCTTATTATCAGGGGCTTAGGCCTCAGTCATTTGAATTCATGCTCAGCTTGGTATTCAGAGGCCCAGTCCGAATGTCCTTAAAAAAACATATAGAATTAAAATACTTTGCCACAGAGAAGAGACAATGGAATTTCTTTGGCTGCAAGTTATATTTGCACTCTTAAAGACTTAAGAAAAGCTGGATTTTGAGGCTTGTTTTATAAACAACACTAGGAGGGTTTGGTTCTCACAAGAAGGGAAATGTGACAGCAGTCTTTTGCCTTCATCCTTCTTTGCATGTATATGCCTGCTGTTTACAGCACAGTTTTCATTTTCTCATCCATTTTATATCATCTACTTTTGAGGCTGGATTTTGGGGGGCAAAAACCCAAAAGCACTTTGAAGCTCCCGTGAGGGCAGGTACCAAGCAGTTACAGCACCTTTGGCAGCTCCTCCTCCCTTGGCACAACTCCCTGTAGCTCCCCTGTCTTGGTGCCTACTGAGGAGGCACCTCAAGCCACTCATCTGTACATCATGGGCTTTACAGCTTGGACCCAGGGCCCTCAGTTCCCCAAGAAAGCAGCAGGCAGTCTGTATAATTAAGGGCACCGCACACACACAATGAATTAGCAAGGTGACCAGCTCCAGACTTTGACTGTGATTGCTTAAAATTCAGTGTTGTTGCTTCACACATCAATTAAGAAGAATAGTTTGCCCAGAGATTAGTTCTAAATCCTGGACTGTTGGGTTTGCCACTGAAAAAGCTCACAGCCACCTCACTCATGTACTCCACTGTCATAAACCCCTTAATGTTTCACTTGTTCTTGATTTTCTGTTCTTTACAATAAAGGTGTAAAAGGCATTAATCATAGAAATTTACTGGCCCCAGGTTGGATGTCTTTAAGCAGTGCCTGTGCAAGGCAGGAGTAGTGGCATGTATGCCTCTGACACAGCTGGAATTGCATCTGTCTGTTCTTCTGCAGCAAGTTCACTTTGTACAAGTTGGATTCTACTGTAGTTACAGTAGCAGCCTCTAGAATCTGACATTTAAATGCAAAAAGGTCTATCACCCATGGATCAAATTAGTAAGGCTTTGCACTACATTTATGCTCCTTCCCTTCCAAAATATCATCCATCAATGTCATACCATCCTTACTGTTCTAGAGACAAGCATCAGTGAAACACATTCTCATCCACTCTACCCTTTCCCCTCCTTTGCTCTCTGCAATTATAATCAGATTCGCAAAACACAGAAAATGGAATCTCTGCCACGCATCCTAATAAGGATGGTGGGTCCCCTAGAACGAAATGGCTGGCAAGATGTGGAAATCACTGCTGACTTGTTTTGGAAGCAGAACTAGGAGAAAACAAAAAAAAAAGTTATTAAAACAGGTCTGTATTTTGGAATTCTAAAGTGAAGTCCTCCATTTGCTACTGCTAGTCACTCTGCAGATTCTTACAAGCAGTAGTCCATCCTGGGAGGACAGAGAAAGTACAGAAGGTTTCTCAAAGAGGTGCTTCTACTCCAGACAGAATCCCTTGGAAAAACTTTTTGTCTCTGTTCCCATAAACCCAGCTGAAACCCTTTACTATTATTGCTGGTTGAACAATTCAGAGAACACTACAGTAAAAACAGCTTTCCAGGGACTTCATGACTACTGTGAGCTGCCATAATGGTAACAAAGGGGAGCTGGTGTGTGGCTGAAAGATCAGTTTCACAGGCTCCTCTCTGGGCCCAGGGGTCCTTGTCAGAGCAAAGAGCTCCTGAAGGCTCTGGATTCTTCATTTACACCAGAATTACACACAGGTGAGTCCTGAGACAACAAGAGTGCAAATGAACTCAAATGAAATCAAGAGACATAAATCTGAGATTGCAGCTGTCTAAAAATCATATCAGTGCACCAGACCTTATAAGATCTCCACTACTTTTTATACTCTTCATGAAGGAGTAGAGAGCTGAATATATTTGTAACTCTAAATGGTACTTCCCCTTGGTCATTTGTTTCAAATTTCTTCCCAGATGTTTAATGGACAGAAAAGTACCATGGTATGCACGGCTGTTACAATTTCTGTAAAACAGGAACTCACCTTCAATGAGTCTCCAAAGAACATGGTTGATTTTAACTACTTGGTTTTGTCATTTCGCATTTTTGTGCATTTGCAAGAAATGACAGGTGAAAAAAGCTTTAATAAAAGTGCAATAGCTGAAGAAGTTATGAGGTAAGTACTGGGGAGAGGTGGGATAAGGAAAAAAGAAAAAGTGGGGGATGTTAAGTCTTTATAGTTTTGGTGGAAAGTTATGACAAGTCATGATTGTTTTATTTCTGTGCAACTCAAACATAGTCCATTCTTGTATCTGCAACACACCTACCACCACTAGGAGTGATTTCCTCAGAAACACACCAGGACTTTATTGCAAAACTCCAAGTACAAGGTTAGTATAATCTGTCATGAATTAAAGGCATGATTACTCGTCAGGGAAGACAATTCAAAGGCCCTCGAGGTAGACTCAGTTGTGATATCTGCATAGGTGCAATACAGCATTGCCCTCTGCTGGATTTTAAGCTGCCTACTCATGCAGAAGTTGCCTCTGGCTGAGCTATAAAGGATGATTTTTTTAAACAAGCACTGTGCTAATAATTACTAGGGAATATCCTGCCACCAAATAAGGAATGAAACAGTGAATTAATGCTTATTCCTATGCCTTTCTTTTCCACAGGACTAGTACTGCTTCAGACAGGGACAGCGTTGTCTCATTCACCCCTTGCCTGGTCCAGCAACAGTCACAAATTATGATGCATTCCCAGAATCCAAACACTGAACAGAATCAGTGCACGATCAGATGCACAACATCTAAATAGGCAGAGGCTGAATTTTAGATTAACTCTGCCTAAATCCATGCCACAGTTCTGGTACGTACAAGAATGGTCCATCTTGCATGACTGTCATATCCAACTGTCTGTTTCCCAGGACACAGCATTACCAACAGACAGAAGCCTGTTGCCACCTTTCTGAGTACCTCCTTATGAAAAGTCAGGTGCTATTTCCAGTCTCATCATAGGTACGAATATGAAGACTACCTCAGTGTAGACTAATGTATGATGAGTACGACAAGAACGAGGAAGGACAAACTGGATGCAGCACTTAAGTGTAAGGCAATTTTTTTTTTGTCTGTTCTTGTTGTTTAGCATCTATCATTTGCTGGCTCATTGGCATTTGGTATAACTAACAAAATGCACACACAGATACAGGTGTATACTTATGCCTATATGTGTAAATACATTTGAACACAGTTGCCTGTGATGGGTTAATTATAACCATATGATCTAGGTTAAGGCAACAAATTCCATTTATGTACTTCTTCAGCTATTATTCTTGCTGATAATGTAAAAGACACAGCAGGGCATTTTGTACCCTGTAGCTTGATGCTGTGCAAAATGGGACCACATCCAGAGAATCAGGACATCTGCTAATTCAGACTAATATATGGGAAACTGAGAGTTAGCAAAACACTACTTCAGAAAAAAGTGCAAAAAGAAAGCCCTTTTCTATTTATACTAATTTCCAACCCACAGTCTACCCTTGCACTTCTTAAATTGTCCTTTATTGGGTTTCTTTCCATTTTGCTTTTCCTACCATCTTTCTCTCTTTCAGTTTCTACTTTATTCTCCCATTCCAATCTCATTTTAATGTTTTACTCATTTTTCATTTTCCACCAAAAATAGCTAATCTGCAAAAGTAGCTGCTTATAACCCTGATTTTCTTAGGATTCCAACTCTGTTCTGTATCTGATCTATACTAGTTGCTGTGGGAGCAATTCACTCTTCTTGGTGGGTGGTGTTGTTAATAGTAATAACAATAATGATGATAATGATAATAATAATAATAAACTCAGTTTCTAAAGATACTTTCTTGCTTTGTTGCTTGATGGGAATATCTGTACTCTAAAAGCTCCCTCTAGTCTGCTCCTCCCTGCAAGGTATTCTGCAGCTTTCTGGGGTAGGCTTCTTCCTAAAAATAAATGTGATGATTTGTTTTCTCTTATGTTACAGCTAATTAATTTTTGCCACCATAACATTTCACCTTTTCATTATCTGCATTTCCAAAGTATCAAACAGCACTTCGCCCTTTTCCTGCTGCTTTTTTTTTTTTTCCCCTGTACTGTCAAGCTGAGACCAATGGCTGGAGTTTAATATCAAGATTATCAACCCCAGTCATGTGCAATGAAAATAAAAAACAAATCCCACATTGTTTGCTCTCTTGAAAGAAGTTAGCAGGAGAAGTCAAGAATATTTGATAATCTAGCAACTTCAGCTCACAAACTGTGGAAAGTAGGAAATTTAAATGTAATAAAAGGTCTGTGTCACTACATATGAAAGCGCTCAGACATGAAAATATGAAGAATGTACTGAATTGCCGACAGATAGAAGATAACAATTATACACTTAGGATACAAAAAAAAAAAAAAAAAAAAAGAATGGTGATAGGGTTCATATTATCCAGAACCCCCAGAACCCAACTCTTAAGTAGAAAGTTTATATAGCTGCCAAAAGATAATTTTGTGGAGTAGGCAGGAATTAAAGAACACAATTTACAGCATCAGCCCAATTTTTCACTGCCTTGTGCTTTATCTACTTACACATACTTGTGCAAATGGGTGAGCAAACTGATCCATTAACATTTTATACTGCCCTTGAACCAATGACTGAACAACATGAGGAGCCATAAAATGGATCTTGTAATGGTGTCAGAAACCTAAACATGCAGTAAGTCCAAAATAGTACCAATTATCAACTGTGTGGGAAATATCAGCAGTCACTATGACCAGTGTTCCTGCTCTGACAGGGGGATTGGACTAGATGATCTTTCGAGGTCCCTTCCAATCCCTAACATTCTGTGATTCTGTGATGCAGATGATCTCTCCAGATTAAGACTGAGGGAATAAGTCTTAACACAAATGGTTCAGCACAGCAGTCAGAGATACAAGGGAATATATAAAATTCTCAATATGTCACACTCCAGTGCATTCCTTAACTTTACGTTTTAAAGCACAACCATTCACATGAAAAAAATAAATATAATAATATGTACGTTGCAAAGACATACTTTATTTAAGACTATAATCTTGAACACTGGGCACACCATACATCATGACCGATTATATTATAGCCCATATTTTCTACATTAGCTAACCATTTTTTAAATTGGAAAATGCTTCGTGACGATGATGTATCAGAATGCGAAAAATCTCCATGTGACGCTGTCCTGTCTTGAACATATTTGTAGGTAAACCACCACAGAGGAAAAAAAAAAAGACTTTGCAAAGCTATAGATGGCCACAAACAGAAGAGTAACAGTATATCCCTGATACCTCTTAATAGCAATGTCAGCAAGCCAATATAAGAAAGATATCAAACTGTCTTTTCTCTCCCAGGGTGTGGGTGTCTCAAAGGCCTTGGCACATTCCAAAGCGGTTTGCAGAGTCCCTGGAGGTCAGGACTGGAGTGGGAGTAGACTCTGGCAACATGCAGCCCACATTTCAGTCAAATGTTGCCAATAGGAAAGGTGGGTAAAAATAGTTTGTTCTCTTTATAGCTATATACCATAAAACTGAATTTGGAAATTATTGCCAGCAAGCAGGTAGAAAAAGTCTCACATGGATCTGCCTGAAAGAAATGGTGATATTTAAGCTTTTCTGAGACTTTTAGTCCCCATCAGACAAAATACCTATGAGGACTGAGTTCAAGTTTTATCTGCAATAAGGCATGAGTCCAAGCTCAAACAGTAAAACCCTTTGACTTACTTACATGCCCTCACATCTCTTGGCACCCTGACTCTGAAATTTGAAAGATAGAAGAGCAATGCTGATAGGATGGCAAGGAACAACCTCTCACTGTTGAAACTTTCTGAAAATTATGCTGTTGGTTATTGCTCTTTACATGCCAAAAGAAAGCAGAGCCAAAAGGTGCTTTGCTTACAAACAAAACCTGAAGTACTGGCCAGTTTCATGCAAACACATTTCCTTCCCACCTCAACTTTTGCAAAAAGAAAAACAATAATTAGAAACCCCCAAACCAAAGCTCCAAACAATCAATGGACCCAGGTATTGGATCTTCTCTTCTATATAAAACTACAGGTTCACATATTCATTTCCATAAGGCTGCATTCTTTAGAAAATAAAAACCTACATTAAGTAAACTTGCTGCTTTTAACAAATGAGGGTGGAGATCCCCAAAACTGTGATGTTTTTTTGTTTTGTTTTGGTTTTTTGTTTGTTTTTTGTTTTTCTGGTAGCTTGCTGTGCTGATGGGGTTAACCACACATGTGCTTGGATATTCAGTTCCAAGGGAGTTAAGACCTTACAGGCATGTGAGATATCTAAGATTCACAAAATGTGGATCTTTTGTACCTCCACTCAGTGCTCAGCTAGTGCTGATAATGTCTCAGATGGCAGTGCAGTTTAAATATAGCTAAACATAAATGTAGCTCAGCTTTATCCTGATTAGCTAGAATACTGGAAATCTCTGGCTTCGTAGGGTTCATTATAAGCTAACTTACCTCATTACCTTTTTGTATACCATAGCCAGACTATCTTCAGCACCCAAGCTACCACTCAGGCCTTTATGAATTCCAGTCATACACTCTTAATTCTCCCTGTACATCAATCTTAATAACTCTTGATTCCACTCCTAAACAATTAGCTCAACAAAGCTGAATACACCTTCTATGATGTGTGCCCACACGGGAATCAAACCCCAAATCCAGCCTAACCAGATTAGTTTTTTTGTTCTTTCTGGGTAGTTTGTGATGCACAAGGTATACTGAAACCTGTTGGCTCTTTTCTATTTTTACTTTTTGCTAAGAAAAGAGTTCAGCTTTTGGGTAAGACTGTCTCCCTCTCTAATGAAGAGCAGTTGGCACACATGCATGCAGGAAGGCAAGGTTAAATCCAGACTTGCTTACAGCTCCAGATCATTTCAATTAACTTCCTTCTCTACCACGCCCTCCTTGGGTCACATCATCACATTTACTTACAAGGAAATAAACACACTGTATATCTGTTTACCAGTTACTTTCACTCTTTTCTTCACCAACAGACTATTTCTGCCATTCTTTGTTCTAGCAATAGGAGAAACAAAGCCACACAAAGCAGAACACAGAAAGAAGAAGAGTTGAGGAAAGAGGATATTTGATCCTGAAGCATTCCTCTGTTTCCATTTCATTCATATTTGTATCTTCTTCTATGATGGAAAGAAGGAAGAACAGCTTACATTGCCAAGGATCATAACACCAGCTTTCTCATGTGTGGATTCAGGATGGCAAGAGGGAGCATTCCTGCAAGTAATTAGCCTTGACTGCTAATCACATCAGCCAAAAGTGATGAGCAAATTAGAGCTTCAGTAGAGCAACTAGTCTATGGTGTTCCTGGATCCCTAGAGCAGCACTGCTAGTTACTATGATGCTCTAGTGCACAGAGACATGCAATACATTCTCACTACCACACCAGGACTGGCCCTTGGAAGGGATGGAAATAAAGACTGGGTGTCTGCTATCAGCATCTCGTTCCACCCAAATGACCATGTTTCCTTACAGATCAGGGCAGATATTAGACTTCTGATTCACTTCATTGATCTGCCCCCATGCTGCAACAGTACAAACCAAAGAAGGGCAGAAATTATTTACTTGATCTTTTCAGAGTCAACATTTGCCTGATTTGCAGTGTTCCAGAAAAAGACAAAAGTCATGATCCAGTCACAACAAAAACAGTGAGAAGAGGACAGGGACTTGGATTCAAATTTGTCCATATCCCTTGTCTACTAATCCTTCAAAAAAAAAAAAAAAGGCAAATATAATATAACACTGTGTTTCTACATGACCTGTCACTTGAGGTCTTATTCATTGCTGAAGATATTATTACAAGGTAAAGTCTCAGCACACACACCTCACCTGCAAAAAAGAGCACTTCATTCAAAAGTTATATAAATAGGAAAAAAAGCAAGCATGTAGAAAGTACTGCACAGTTTACACCTACAAGGTCTACACCTGGTACCTGAACAAAGTGACCATGCAAGAAGCCCCAGAGCCTATTTTTACAGACTTCTCCTAAGTGATATATATGAAGCATGAGATTCAAGAGTTGATTCCCTCCAAAAGTCCTCCCAGAGCCAGGGCTGGATCTCACACAGGTCAGCTGCAATGCTTTGTAACCTTATTCCCACCCCTTGAGCCCCAGACCTGCACCCATTTCCCAGTGAATGCCACCTTGCTGACTGACTGCACCTGTATGCAAAGAAAAGCTCAGTTCAGCTGGGCATCAGACTAGTCCTTCTCTCCCAGGGATACAATTCCTAGAGGCAGCCTTGTGCCATGTCCCTTTCTTCATCTTATGCCCCATACTTGAATTACTGCAGACATTTGCAGCAGAGGGAGAGCAACAGGGCACTTGCTTCAGTGTCACACAGCGTCTATGCTACAGCCACCCAAAGGGGTGAGCAGAGCTCAAACGATGCAGGGAATGCACAATGATGACTCTCTACTACATCTCAGAGGTTCGCAAGATTGGGGGGGGTGGGGACAGGAGGGAATCAGGCTCTGCTTTTACAGATGTTGCATATATATGTTATACAGACATGTGAAACAGTCTCCAAAAGCTGCCAGGGATGGGACAAAAGCTGTCTGTATGTTAAATACACTGAACAAAGAAACAATCAGTCCCAACTCTGTCACTCAAGGAAAAGACTCTGAAAGTTCTCAGGGTAGAGGACTGTATCACAGGCAGCAAAGGCCTAAAAGAGATGAGATTAAATGGAGTTAGAGATGATGATTAGGAATGGAATGGGCCAGAAGACACAGCAACAAGCAGGCTATGCATTACAGAGCAAGGCTGATACAGAAAGTACCTGCATATGAAGCTCAGCCCAACTGTGCTGAGGCAGTTGCTCAAACATCCTAAGAGGAGGCGACTAGTTTCTGTGTTCTGACATTTTTAGAAACTCAGTGAAGAAAAAGGAGGAAAATAAATACTTCAGAAAATTCTCTTCTCAATCCAAGATGATGATAACTTAATTACGCTGGAACTTATTAAGGGCTAGACTTTAAAGAAAAGCACCCTGTAAGATTTCAAATGATAGAAACACAGAATTTAATAGTTATTACCACTAAACCCTACAGAATTTAAGTGAAAACAGTTACAGGTAGATGTCAGGTTTCCAGCTGCTAGAAGGTCAGAGGAATTTAACTCTCCCTTGTATAAACATTTACGTAAATCAAAGGCTGTGAAGGATTTAAGGATGGGAGTTCCACGTCAGAAGAGTGGGATTTCCAGTACCTATTTCCAGAGCTGTGATCTAGGCTACCTCACCCCACTTCCTCCACCCTCCCTGCTGCCACTGCCAGAGGAGAGGCTGGTTGTAAGGAGCTTTCTGCCAGAAGAAGGTTGGATGATTAATCTAACTGCCTCACAAGGCTCACGGATTTTATCTTCCTCCTTAATGACCCAGAAATAACTCTGGCTAGAAAAAGCAGAGCTCTTAGTAACAAAGGAGACTGGGGGCAAGAAGGAACGAGGAGTTGAAGCCATCCCAGTGCCCAGCTGACAGTAGCCCATTCTCTTACCAGTTTTTTCTATCAGCGTTTTATCCTCATGGGTTCCAGGAAAGCCATATTTAAACACTTTATGCAATCAAGACCTCTGCATACCACCCAGACTGCACAAAACATCCAATTGTTCCTCTGTATATACTGAAGGTTTGGCCTTTCCTCCAAAGCAAAGACAATTCTGATTTAGATGGCTTCCCATCAAACCTAGCTCCTGGCTATGCTGGCTTCCCTGCTTCACCACCAAAGACAACACAAGGATGCCTAGAAAGCATGGCAGTCTTAAGTGCATCAGTGTAAACCACAACATAAGTCTAATTTCCCCGCAGCTCCAGGCTGTCATATACCACAATTAAGTCCCTTTGAATGAGTAAGAACATTGTCACTTCAAAGACAAAACTTTATCAGGATGTCAGCCTGTGCACATGACTAGAACAGTAGCTAAAATGGCAACATTTCTTATCTTAGTTCCTCCAAGTAAAAAGTTAATTTAGTATAATTTGTCGCCTTCTCTTTTAACATAATACACAGGTGCATGGCCTTCTTTTCAGCTCCACTAGCATACACTGCTATTCTGTAACACAGAAATTGACCAGCAGAAGGGGAGAGATGGGGTGCAAGACTGAACAAGACAATTGCTCAAGAGTCACAGAATTGGTTTTTATAAGAATCACAGAATGGTTGAGGTTGGAAGAAACTTCTGGGAGTCATCTTATTCAATCCCCTGCTCAAGCAGGGCCACCTAGAGCCAGTTGCCCAGGAACACGTCCAAATGTCGTTCAAATATCTCCAAGGGTGTAAACTCCAACACCTCTCTGGGCAACCTGTGTCAGTGCTCAATCTGTGAGCTCTGTTCAGTGTTCTGTCAGTGCTGTTCTCAGCCAGGAAGAGCCCCACCATCTCCCTTGTGCCTGACACCACAAGCAGGCCTGGTTTTGTACAAGGCTGGACACTCACAGGGCTGGTCAAACTCCCTTGGTGTGATGTTGGGTTTTGCTTCTCCCAACCCTGGAGTATCCACATCACTGTGTGGTATCCACACTAGCATGTGCTAGTTTTACAGTATAGACCAAAACAGCTAGGGAGGCACAAGTCCTGTGATTTAATGTTTTGTCATGTCTGCTTTTCAGCAAGATACATCTCTAAATAGAAGGCATAATTATTATAACTTACGCAATGCTGTATTTCTGCATCTTAATTCTCAGAATGGCTTGACAGAGGAAGGAAAACTGCTTGTGCTTTACCCAGTCAATCCTATTACCGCCTCTGCAAGGCAGAGTACTCCCACTCCTCAGATAACACACAGATTAGCAATGAGGTCAGCTTTGTGATTACTCCTGGTACTGGCTTTTTTAAGCAGAATCAACATTAACAGGTGGGTTTGCTACAGAGAGGGGAAGAAGGTATTACAAGCAGGCATGAAAATAAATAGAAATGTAGGACGAGTAAGCAAGGCAACATCCCACTGGGTGAAACTACAGGACTGTCTCACGAAGGAAAGTAGATGTGGAAAAGTAGGATTGAGCACAGCAGAACAGGTAAGTCAAGTCTCTGAATTAAATCAAATCCCTGCACTTCCTCCCCATTGTCTTCATTTCTTGTTTATTCTCTTTCAGGTGAAAGGATTAGAGGACTAACAAAACTGAAAGTCCTGCTGGAGCAGATTTATATCAAACAAGCATCTCACCAGCAAAAGCAGATTAAAAAAGGAGCCAAATCTCTCAAGGGGGAAAAGATAACAGCCCTGGTTCATGGGCCAGTACACTTGCTACAAGAGCTGCTGTTGAGGCAGCTTCCTTGCATTGAGAACATGCTGCGATGAGCATCACCATCATTCAGATACAGAGAAACTGCCAATCAAATGCTATAATTATAAATAAGAGCTGAAAGGATAGCAGCTCCCTCTTATTCTGGTGCTGGCAGACAGAGAATCTGAGTCTACTAAAATAGACCAATATCTTCCTCATTAAGAAAGAAACTCCCCTCCCTTAGCCTTTACACTGCTTCCTTCTACCTTTCATGTAAAAAGACCTACGATGCTTTGTCTCTGCCCTATTTCTGAGGTCCCTTCGGCCTGAGTTTGCATACCTCTGAACCAGCGGCTGCTGTTACAGTTTTGATCCTTTCCCTGGCTGGTCTAGTTGCCATTATTAGCTGCAGCACTTCTCCAAAGTTAGAGCTGTTTCTCTCAGCAGTCTCTCCTTTAGCATGGACTAATACACATTACAGCTGATGCTCTCCCTAATTAGAGGACTTTTAACATCTTTAGAGTTACATGTGACTGACGGAGTTCTCATTAATTCAGTAATATAAGCATCTATTCCTCCTTTGCTTCTCAGTTTTTCTGGTACATCAAACTATTCCTTCCCTATCTTCTCCAATCATGCTTCCCCTGAAAAAAAAAAAAAAAAAAAAAAAAAAAGTATATGGATGTCAAACTTTTCTAATCACTTTCATAATTCATCATTTTCATCTCCTATGGCCACTATTCACAGTCTCAGTTCTTACTTTTATTGCATCACAAAGACGCAGGATTTGTGCATTTTAATCTGAAAAATCCAGTGTTCCTTATGGTTTGAGCCTGTGTTTATTGCTAAAAAAGTGAAGAAATGCCAAAGAGAAAAAAATCATTATCTTACTAGACCAATTACTGGCTACTACTGTCTTATATACCACACAGAGGGAGGAAATAATACCCACAAAAATATGGGATTAAGGTTGCTAATTTAAAATATTCTGGAAATAATTTTTGATATTAATTAAATAGTAATGAAAAACACAATAGCAAAACACAGGCAAGAGTCTGTCACAGTTTACTTTCAGCAAAGAACCCGAACAGCCTCCAGCAATGAAAGCCGCAATTTTCTAGCCACAGAAAAAACACAGAATCCTCCTCCACCTCAAACATGTTAACCCATTTGCTACAGGGGCCACAAGGAAGCTCAGGGATGCTAGTGAATGGTAGGACAGGCAGAGGTACCATAATGATGAGAAAGACATAGCTAAGAGGTATCAAGTACCCTGAGAGATGTGCCAACTTGACCTGGATGATGAAGGCTTTGCATCAAATGTGATTCAGAGTACAAAGAGACTTTTATAAACCTTGGCTGCTAAGTGCACAGCACAGTTTTTGACAGCGACATCCTCAGGATTGGCAGGAAGAGTACAGTCCAGCAAAATCTGAATAGATTTAGCTATTTCAAAAATATTATGTCTGGGTGAGGTTTCAAAGCAAGATCCATGAGGAGTTTAGTACCAGACTTGTGCATTTTCATTTAAAACAGAAAACAGATGAGACCAATGGCAAAAAGCTTTATATACTACAAAATTAGCAGGTTTTCCTGATTATACACATTAGGATCAAGGCATCATAAAAGAAGAACTGGATCACCTTGAGGAGAGAAGAATAACAAGTACTGCAACTCAATAGAGCCACAAGAAAGATTACGCACTTGGGAAGTAACAGCAAGTTCCATTTTGAACCACTGACTCATCAGATGGCACGAGTGAGAAAGGGGAGTTTTAATACAAACCCTGATTACCACCATGACGAGATGATTCAAAGAGTAGATGTGAATTCAGAATATATCATGCACATGTGGCACAAAGTCCTGGTGCCTCCTGTCAATTCCTTCCCCACGTAATCAAGTAACTTCTGCAAATGACAAAGTCCAGCAGATTTTCTTTTGGTTTAGATTTTTTTTTTATACAAGGATTGGCATGTTTCCAAATTTAGTGGTTTCAATACCCCTAAATTTTAGATGTTTGGAAACAGCTTGATACACTTTGCTCTACTTCACATGCTGTCTTCTGGGACATAAACTTTCTCTCAGTGACTATTTGTACAATGCCAAGAAAACATCTCTCATCTTTGTTGGCTGAGTCTTCCTGGCATCTCTGTGAAAGAAATGAAACAATAACATAATGAAATCCCAAACTGGCCAGGATACTTATGTATACTCAATTTCCCCCTCCCATTTCTTGGAGACGAAGGATTGTTTACTTGAACAGAAGATTACATTTGTTGATCAAAGAATGAGGGGAATCCTCTCTACTTTTCACACCATATCTGCATGCAGATTTTGGAGCGTGGCCTCACTGAAGCCCAGTGTATGGCAACACAAATGAACTACCCCTATATTAAGTCACCAGATGTAATCCTGACAGCAACTCCAAGCACTTGGTTTCCTCCTCCTCTGATCTCTCTCTTTCTCCTGCCTCCCTCTCCTTTTGCTTTGATGACTTTGACAGCCAAGTTCTTGGAGAGTTACTCCAGGTTACAACGTGTCACCTTTAATGGAATTCAAAGCTTTAATTCAGAAAGTGGCCACTCTTGACCTCTGGCCCCACTGCCACCCACTCTGCCACCCCCCTCCTTTCTCCATCACCATGGAAATGAATAGCCAAGCGAAAAAATGGGAGCAGGCAAAATCTAAAGCTTTTCACAGAGCCCCCAAAAGAAAGATGAATGAAACTCATTCATCACCGAGCAAGGGACCTAGAGAGCAACGCTGACTGAAAAGCAAGCCAGAGGGAGAGCAAGCAAGGGAGAGAGACAGACTGAGATAGAAAAGGTTACCTCATGCAGGAAGTTATGTGATTTGAAAAAGAAAAGCACAGGAGGTGTGAGGGAACATAGTTCACTTGCAAAAACTGCAGATTCTGCCAAGAAAGATGCTGTTATTTGGGAAGGAGGAGTTATTTCCTCAGCCTCTTCCCCAGATAGATTTTCTTGTCTGACTACCAGGAAACGATGGAAATTGAAGGGGAGAAGGGAAAAATGTCTGAAAAGAAATTGCAGTGAGTGCCTAAAGGATAAGCAACTCATTGCAAGGCAAAAATATAACTACAAACAAAGCTCTGTGTGTAGTGTTGAAATTCCCTTCACTGAATCTCCTACTTTAGAGTTATTTTGCCCCTAATGCATATACTTGCCTTTCCTCCACATCATCTCTGCATCACATAGTTCGATTTGTCTTGCTATGTGATATTAATCAAATATCAAGGCAATTTTTAGTACTAGGGAGCAAAGGCACTTGAGAGGCAATAGCTTATTCACTCAGACATAGCATCAGTTTTCTGGTGTGTTCCTCTAATAACCCCATTTCTCACAACCTCCCTACAACTGCATTGGCAAACAGCCCCTTCTTTCAGGGCATCTGAAACAGATGCATAGTAAAAGAAAAAAGTTAAATGACACCATGTATCCCAATGTCAGATGAAGGAAAGTGTGCTACTGCATGCCATCCTACAGAGCCGAGGGAGCTTGCTGATGCTAGTGATAGAGAGGGAGAGAAAGGAAAGTCGGAGAAGCAGCAGATCCAAAGAGCTTACTTACCTACAGCAATTGAAAAAGAGATAAGCAGGACAGAAGGAAGGCAAGAAGCAGTGGCAAGTGATTCCCTAAACCCTGAATCTTTTGTGAAGGTATTAGATAAGAGTGTTATAGATTATACTGGGATATTTATATCACGGATTACTTCCCAGAATAACCAGTCAAAATTCATCTTAAACACACCAAAAATTAGGCAGAAGCCAGCAGGGCATTCTGGGATGCTTATGGGAGAAAAGCTGTGAAGGGCAGATCTCAGCAAGAGGCAAATTCTTACCCAAGAATGCCTTCCTGCCTTATCCTGACAGAGAAATGGTAATGCAGTTCTCCTTTTCACTGAAGGCCAGTCCAAAGCTTACCCATTAAGTACAACTCAGAAGAGAGCCTACCCAGAGATTAAGTGATAACTCCAGGAGATAGTTGCCCCTTGCAGAGCAATTACCGTTCTGAAGCATGAGATTTTTTTTTCCTCCTTCCGAAAGCTAATCAGGCATGATTCCCTTTCATTCGCCCAATCCCTTTGCCACAATTTAATTCCTTTTTTAGTGGCCTGGTGAAAAGATATCACTCAAGAGGCAGCAATCATTAAACTTCATTCATCGTTAATTCAGTGAAAAAGCCAAGCTTCCTGGGAGTGGCACTAGCACCTCCACCGGCCAGTGAGCTCAGACCAATAGCTCATACTTAAGCTTCAGCTTTTCGATAACCTGTATTAATTACCCTCCACGGTGGCTCATACTCTAGCTCTAGCCTGAGCCATGCCATGTATTCCTAAGGGAGGGGAGTTCAGGCACAAGTAGAAACATTCACTTCAGTATATACTGTATACACAGCCTGTGAGTCACAGTAAGAGGGACCCCGTATTTTCATAAAGCCTTTTGAAAAAATAGATGTGACAACTTGCGTACAAATGAACTGAAACTAAAGCTGGCACTCTCCATTGCTCCCAAGTCTCTCTTGCACAGCTATAAGAATGTGCCTATCAGAAATGGAAGCAGACACAGATAACGCTCCTTCTCGTTTGCTGAATGCCTGCTGTTGAAGTGGGTGTTTTACCTCATTGCTCATTTGCTATTATTGGGGAATCATTCCCTCCAAATATCCAAAGGCTCGCTAAGGCCACAGGTATCACCTGTTAAAGCTGGTGAAGCGTATTTCACTGCAGAAGGATGTCAGCACTGAAGGCACGATGCAGAATCACTGCTACCCCTCTCTGTCTCATCCTTTGTGAGAACCCACTCTGCAGCTGTAGGAGAGCCAGGAGTAATGCTGCAGGCTTATAGACTGAGGACAGAAGGGAGAGCACTGCAACACAGCAGAGAGGGAGAGGAAAGAGCCAAGAAACCTTGCAGTGCTGCTTCTCACACCTTGCCTCATCCTTCCCACTGCTCTGGCCTGCAGATTTCTTCCTCTCTCCCCACCTTCATGGACCTCTAGCTTTGCCTCTTCAAAAGCTGGCTTGCAAACAGAAAGAAAGGGATCACTTAGGAAAGGTTTTGCTAGTTATCAAAACCAACTCTTTATTCAGGGTGTGTCAATAGTTAATAGGAAGATGCTATTCCACACAGCTCTGGTCTAAAACAACTTTTTTAGGGCTAAAAACAGTTAACAGTATTATCTCAGTGAGGAATTACCATCTAAATGGTTCTTCTCCCTGGTGGCCTCAGCCTAAGGCTTTAAATTGTCTTCAATGAAGATGTCTCTGGTTGATCCCTGCTTAATTCTCACTGTAGGGAAGTTCAGGTCAGTCCTGTGCTGCACATCTGTTCATGTTAAATAGATAGATTTTGGTAGCAGTAAATCGTGCCATAAATGGGTCCACAGAGGTGGGAAGCTTCATTTGGTCTTCAAAGTAACCAGCTTCCTACAGTAAATTTAAAAACTTCAGTGCTCCAAACCATGAAGGACACCTGCATGTCATTAAGTACTTAATGCTGAGCATACAGCTTTCTGGGTCACCATCTGTTCAGCAGGAGCACCAGCTCCTGGCTGCTGTTCCCCAATTCAGTGTGCTTCAGGGTTTGAACTCTCAGCCTTGGCAGCTCACAATTACCCAAAGGTAGCATGGATGGATCTTCTGTGTCAGCAACACAAAAAAAAAAAAAAAAAAAAAAAAAAACCAACCCCACACACAAAAAAACAGTGTCTCAAGAGAGAACAATTCATCCAGGCAGAGCTCAGTAAAGTCTGCTTAAGGATTAGGAGCTAATCAGAATAGCTCATAATGTATATATGCCTTTGTTATATCTACTGCTGCGCTTTTAATCTCATCAAGATGCCTACTTACCTGCAGTTATCTAGCTCTGGTAAAACTTATTGTCTGTGTTGTTTAAATAAAATTCTCTGTTGTGCTAGAAGGTTTGTTATCTAGGCAACTACTCACAGAAGAAAGTTCAAAAATTTGCATGCCCTCACCTAAACAACAAAACATGTTGAAAACAGTTTTAATAGAAATAGTAGGAGCCACTTGCATAAAGCTAGAGAATAAATATCTCATCAGCTCTAGAAAACCAGAATGACTTTCCCTCTAGCTCCACAGGAAACAATTTGGCCCAGGGCTGACAGTTCTATCAAAAGTTTTCAGCCCAGAGCTTCGGACTTTTGAAGTTAAATCACCAGATGGTTCCCCTAAATAAACATCATTAAATTAGGAAACATTAATCACAGAGATAAAACAAAAGGTAATGGGTCCTAATGGTCACTGGGGAAGCATGACCTTTGCATAAAACAAGACAGGAGAGCAAACAGATGCTGCTCTAAGGTCTGGGGAACTGCTGTTGGCTATAACCACTTTCCACATCACAGAATAACAACTTCTGCTTTTTGCCCCGTGTCCTCCCCACCCAAGTTCATTACACATGAAAATGCAATTTAAGGAAATGTACTTTGTGGAAGAGTTCCATATTCTCAGAGGGAGGAATAAACAAGTTTTTCCCATTTGGGAAAATCCTGTTTGGGATTTGATCTTTCAGAATCTTCCTAAGTAAAGCCAGCAGCTTATTATAACTATAGCCATAAATATGGTCTCTCAATCCCACAAGCAAAGAAAGACAATAAAGCTGACATGCTCCTCGTCTCTAATGCCTCTGTTTCCCTAGTCTTGCAAAATCCAGAAGACCTCGTTACCCCTACATAGCTTGTGCATTCCCCAACTAGAAATGGGCAAGAAATAGCAAACAATGGCATGGATACTCTTCTCTGAACTGGCAATACTTAAGTTTGACCTAGTTTATTTCACTCTAAATAACTTTGTTTACATTAAAAAGTTGACACAATCTACCTATTTCACAAATGCACGTTTTTCTTCACTCAAATTTACTTTTCCAAGAGTCTTTATACAGGGCAAGAATGAAAGAGTGTAAGACAATGCTTGGATGGAGACCTTTTGTGATAAACGACCAGGGTTTCCAGCATAATGCCTGTGGCCTGTCCGTCTGCTATCAAGAAAGTCATTCTTGATTAGAAATAAAAGCACACATTTTGCTACCATTCCACTAAGGTAAGGTAAGCAGGAAAACAAAACAAACCAAAAATAAAACAACTGCACACACACCACACTCTACACCACACACTTAGAAAGGAAAGAGTAAGCAACTCCATACTTTGATGATAAATGCTTTCCCAGCATGGCCCCTTTAGTTTCTATAATGCACGTTTCCCTGTTCACTCTTGTTTTTCACATGATGTTTGGCTCTGTTTTACTAGGTTTACAGCAGCTGTGTTACAATTTTATATGATAAAGGGCAACACAAGAGGTGTGACTTGCAACATGTTACAGCCTTTGTAGGAAGCAAGTTGGCATCTAAATTACAGTATTTGTGTTACAGTTTAAAAGAGAACTCCATTATTGTTAAAGCAGGACACATTCACTATCTTTTAAAACACAGATTTCTGCTTCATTGACCTTCCCACATTTCACCTCTGAGCAGCTGAGAAAAACTCTTCTGTCAAGATCAAATGAATGGCCCTGTGCAAAAGCCCCAAGTTAGCTTCTTGTACTAATCTTCTGAAATCCTCAAACTCCACATTGGCCATCTATACTTCATAAGATGAGGGATCCACTGCCTTCTATGAAAGCTTTTGTGAAATTTTCATCCTGCCTCCCACCATCAACACTATAAAATAGTAAATTAGTTTGTAATTGAATTTTTCTTATCATGGCTTTCCCCACTAAGTTGCAAAGGCCTTCAGTACTTGTTATTTTTCTTCCCTAAAAGATATTTATAATGTGGTTATCTGTTCTCCTTGAGTCTGTCAGGCAGACTAAGCTCTTTAAGCCGCAGAGCAAATTTTCTCCTGCCATTAGTTTGTAGGAAAGCTTTTCCATTCTTTTTTTCATTTTTGCACCTTTTGAAAATGTTGACACCAACACACAATGCCTTATCCTGTTATCTCCCTCATCAGCACCATTGCCCTGGTCTGGCTCTCTCATGTATATGCCTAATAATTCATTTTAGGCATTTCTCTACAGCACTACCTTTAAAACTCATCTGGCAATGCCTACATCCTATCACCCCTAAAATCCTTTTTAATCACCGCTTTCCAGATATTTCCCAGTATTCGAGTTTCATTCATACACATGGAGCTAGAAAAGACTAAAACATGCTGTGCCAAGACACCTGTATCTTTATTTTCAGCCCTGAAAACACAACAGGGAAAATGTCACCCATCCCTAAGACACAAACATAGACACAGGAAGGAACAGGTGGAAAGAGGCTCCCTGCCTTTTCCTGGCACCTTTCCCTATTTCCATAAAGGTAGAAAGAGGTCCTCAGCAGCCTCAGGCTGTTAATAATGATGCCAATGCTCAGTTTGTAAGGAGTTTTGCAATATTTAGCATTTTCCTTAAAGAATAAAGTCTAATTCTTCATTCATTTTTAAAAGAAAGGAAAAAAAAAGCATTTTCAGTTTTTAGCTTTAAAGAAAATACTTGGAAGTGTGACCAATGAGTTACATTAAAATAATAAAAACCTGTGTAGAGGGACAGAACAAAGAATCCGAACATTGTTTTGGATTTTCTTCATCTAGTGATTTTTAGGCCAGTATCCTGACAGGAAAGGGGGAGGAGTGGGGCTGTCAGTACTGTATTCAGTGAGTATAATTACACTGAATTAGCGCTAAGGGGTTTAGAGGGAGAGAAAAAAATACTATTCCACAGAGTTAATATAAAGTGGGCTTTCATGTACATACAAACCCACAAGGAGTAAGCTACTGCCTGCTGAGACCTGTTTGGGAGCCAAGGGATTGATCGGGCTCGGACAGCCCTTGCTTAAGAAAAAAGCTGCAGTTGTGAATTACTGTAAAGCAGTATTCACATGACTGATGGGTTTACCCCCACCATCACATTTGTTTCAAAGATCTATTTTCTCCTCTGCAATGATGGTGTGAATTAACCCCCTCTCACAATAGCTGGCTGGATTTTGCAAGGCCAGTCCAAGGTCTAGGAGCTCGATGAATCTTTTCTCTTATGCAGTCCTGTGACCAGGAAAATGGGAAAGAGATGCTGTTTAACACCCAGAGCACCATGACACCAACCACTTCAAACAGTCTGCAAACTCTCTGCCATCAGATCAGCCAGCTCCTCACCTGCCTGTAGAATCACCTTTGAAGGAACTCTCTGATCTCCCTTGCAGTCTGACACCACTTGTCCTTACATCCAAAGGATTGTAAGGTGTATTTATTTCATCTCTTGCCTTTTTAACCCAATTTGTTCTCAGTAATAGATGATTTTTTTTTTCTTCTTTTTCTCCATGGAGAGCAAAAGAAAGCCTGAACAGTAAAGAATCCAGAGACTCCAGGTAGATTTGTGATGTGATTTGTCCTCAAGCCTCAGGTACTGTAAATTTAAAGAAGTAGTTAGAATGGCCAAGGGAATGGGAGAGAACAACCAGAAATGGGCCCAGATAATGACCAGCTTTTTAAAAGCTCCTGTAATCTTTTGAATTGACAGTATGACACAGAAAGCCAGATTTCCATGGAAGCCCGATCACACGTCTGCTTAGGAACAGGCCCACAGCATCTCAGGAACAGCTCATTCAGCCAGGAATAAATCTGTTTGTGTCAACCACAAACTGCCCTGTGCTCTTCCTAGTTCCCAGGAAGGTACTACATGTATGAATAAGATTTCTTTTTTTTTTCTTTATGAGGTAAATACACTGCTTAAAAGGGGGAAAAAACCCAACCAAACAAACAACAGAGCATTAAATACTATTAGTTACACCAAGCTGGCTGCAGGCAAGTGAAATTGCAACCTTCCCACGCACAACTCTGCAAATGCGTTTCACACTGTGTCTGCACCATTTCGTTTCTCTTGCCCTGGACTTCCACAAAACCGTGTGTCTTATCCTACAGTACCTCCTGTGCATTCACAGTCTTGTTAAAGCCACAGGGAGAAAAGAAAAAAGAAATATTCATTGCCATCTGTGTCACTGTACTCCCCACTAGCACGCTGCCAGCAACTCTTAACTGCTAGCTGCAGCACCCATCGCTCCCCACAGGGTGAGACTCCTCCATCCCAGCCCCATCACTCCACCTGTCATTCCAGGCCTAGCCCTGGGAAAAGGGTGCAAGAGCACAACACTGAAGTTGGTTTTACAATGAACATTAGGCAGAGGAGCTTCTTGGCATGTCCTGACTTGGCTTGTCACAAGTCATCGTAGAAGTTCTCAGCCCTCAGGTTTAGACTATCTTGTAATCCTCTTTCATCTTTCCTCGGACAACACCTTCATCTGAGTCAATAGTTATGGCAGATGTCGCAGGAATCACAAATGTTGAACCCAAACACTCTGAAAGGTCTCTGCCTGAATAACCCACCCTCCAAAGGAGCACATGCTAAAGCAGCACCAAATGGGGTGAAACACACTCCAGCCACTACACTTGATTTTCAGTTGGATATAAAAATTCTGAGGCTAAAATGTATAATGACTGAAAGTATCCAGTAAGCAGTCTAGACCCTGTGCAAAGTTATCAGTGACCCATACAAACCACAACTAGAGCTCAGCTGTCTTGGAGTGACCAAGTTAGCAGCATCCTCAGCAGCTTACAGAAACCTCTGTCAGGCTTTCTTCTGCTGTCTTACAACCATGTTCCCAGATTTCATATGCGTACATTTTATTAACCACAAAGGGCAGTATGTTTCATTTCTCTGTGGAAAAGCTCTCTCAGTTGCAGAGAAACCATCCAATCTGTCAGGATCACTTCAACTTTTACTGTGCTTGTGACCTCTGTTGCTGTGATTTGCAAGTTCTACATGTGTGCTTTCTGCTCCACCATGCAAACAGGGAAGGATGAGAATGGGATTAATGGCAGACTACGCCAGGACCCCACACAGTTGCTGGCAGCCTGCAAACCGCACATATGGAAAAGCACACCATAAGACAATGTCATGTTCCCTGCCGGCTCACACAGGATTCAACAGAGCAGCAGAGTACACCAGCATTATTGGTGTACTAATATGACACTGCTGTGTTAACAGAGCTGTCAAATCCCATAGACCCACCATACCAAGCTGAAGGCTCATGTCACTCCCAGGAAGCCGGTGGTCAGTCTTTCTACTTGTCATATGACAAAAATTTTTCCACTGAGCTCTGACAAGCACACTAAGTTATTCTCTTTTCTCACCCACCAGATCTCCTAACTGTGCAGTTCAATCCGGTGGCAAGAGCAGCTGGATGTGAAACACAGGTGTGCTGTTAAGGTCGGTCAAGTTATTTCATTTCCAAAGCCTATACCCAGTGGAGTACCATTAAAACCAGACATGTTGCTCTTCTCATTCCAGCTAAACAATGATTTACTTTGAACAAAAGCTACTCATCACCCCTTCATTTGCCACACTCTGAGGCATCGTAGGCAAGTGATCTAAAAGCACCATCAACAGAAGCAGAAGGCTAACTAAAACCCTGGTCAGCTTCTGCTACTGCTGATGCTGCGTGTGTCATGGCAAAAGCTGCAACGCATTTAGTGGCTTGCATCATGGCAAGGAGCACTAAACCCTTATGCCTATTCACAGCACCCTACATAAAAGCCACTTGAGCGCATCAATATTAGGAACAAGCTCTTTCATAAGTCCAGCCCAATCCAGTTAACAGGCTTATCTTGAAATGCTGAGAAACAGGGCTTACAAATGGCAATGCACCTAACTTGCAAACACTAGTTTGCTAAAAGTTATGGAAGAACTTGCATGCACTGCCTAGCTTGGGTTCATAACTGCCTCTTTCCTCTCCATATATTCCTTTACAAATGCTGTTCTCTAAAGCTATGAATTTAAGAAGGCCTTGAATGATCTTTGTGATTAGTAATCATTATTATAAATCTTGTTCCACTAGCATAAAAAAAAGGATACTGTTAAATACAGAAGCCCATTTCAGTCTTCCTGCTCAATTAGCCTTCCTTTCCTGCTCTTGGCATATGTTTGCATAAGTTGATTTGGTTCTGCTAAAGAGATGACAGGATGCATCAAAATAGAAAAAAAGATGCACAGAGGCTTTGAGATTGTTTGTTGTGACATCAGTTGGTGATAACACACTACTGTCCCCATCTCCCTCACTCCACCTGTGCAGAGATGTGACCTGAGGAAGGGCTTATTCCTGACCTTCCACTGAGGAGCAAGCACATAAGCGGATGCCTCTCCTGTCCTACCCACCACCACCAAGCATGCAGGATAGCTCCAAAATGAAGGATGCAACAAAAGACTGCGTTGGGATTCATTACTTAAAAGGTAATAACCTGAAAGTACCTGTAACCTCACTTGCTAAAAGTCTTGATTTTCTGTAATAGAAACTGGGGAGGAAGGGGGGAAGCATCAGTTTTGCCCACAGTATGAATAATTCTAGGAGTTAAATGAAAGGCATTTTAGAAGTGTAAGTGCTACTATGAGAAGTTAATATTAAAAATATTCTCTGTGACATCCAGGGTGGCTAAATCAGCATCAGATTAATTGAACATAGGCAGATTCAAGAGAAAACTAGTAGTTTTCAAAGCATATTTCAACTCTGACAACATACTTGTTTTCAAATAGTTGTCCATTTACCACAGCTGGAAAACATCAGGGTGTCAAATTAGATGAACAAGAGTGCAATCAGCCTCCATTTCTGATATCACAAACACCTTCCTGGAACACAGTTTGCTCAAGTGTTAATCAGAAAAAAAAAAAAAAGGCAGTAACAAAAAAAGTGTTAATGATAAATTACACAGCCAATGTAAACCACAAGCCTATGTACATATACACATTTATTTTTACATATACATTGGTGGACTTTAGACCAGGCCTTTAGCTAACATGCCTTGAGGGGATTCTTCTAAAAAGATAAAACATACAATGTCGAGCTATACTTTCACACATACCAAGCAAGAAAGAGTAAGAAGTCAGAAGTACAAATTCGACTTTTCAGGCTCCCTTCAATGAGCATTTCCTTGCAGGAAGGTATACTAGGGTAGTGTTTCCAACTACAAACTCTGAGCTATGGTCCTGAGGATGATAGAAGACAATCCTTCAATTCAGACCAGAGATGATCAATGCAAAATGCTTGATGACCAAATGATGATGACATTACCATTTTCTAGAAATGTGATAATTTTTATAAATTATTTTCAGTGTAAACAATTCATATAGTGTCAGCTGATCTGAAGCTTGCAAAAGGAAAAATTACAAATAATTAGTCCCAAATAATGGAATATAATTGATTTAGGAATTAGACAAGGCTGTTTCTAGACTAATTTTCAAAGGGAGAATTGCACAGTTCAGATAGAATTCTATGTTTACATCCTATGGAAATGTCTCACAATCCTTTGAAAACTTCACCCCAAGGTTATTGTTTGGTGGATGCTACCAGTCGGAGGTTGTTACCAGCCCTGCCAGACAGAGTTAGGGAAAATAAAAATAAAACTAAAAACAAACAAACAAACAAAAAACACCCCACAAAAACAACACCACACACACTCACCACATGCAACCAACTAGAGAGCTTTGGTTGTAGTAAACTGCATTTCCAGAGTTGAGAAAAATCAGTTAAAGGCAAGTGTAATACATCTAGCTTGAAATAGAAGCCCCACAAACTAGAAAAGCTTAAAAAAGCATATTTTTCACAGTGGTAAATCATGCCTTGCTAATCTACAAGAAGAATTGAAGAACTTACCTTGGCTATTTTTCACTAGATGTGAAGTGTTTGGATTTTCAAAGGCTTGGGGAAAGCAACAACAACAAAGCTATCAGGAGAGCTTGGTAATCTTGGGATAAAAGGTAAGGTCCTGTCAGCATTTAATTATTATTCAAGGAACTGGTAAACCAAGGGTAAGAACAAAAATTAGTTCTTCATATGGAAGGTGGGGTTGTAGCACCCAATGTTCAGCCTAGCATTAGTGTTGTCAAGTGCATTCATGAATCATTAGAAAGAATAAAATACAAAGCAACCAAATATACTGCCCATATAAAATTGTATTAGTCAACAGTATGGAGGTCCTTGTCTTCACAACTACCCAGGCAACTGGACAACACAAATATCAGATACATTTCACCACGGACACGTTGAAGTCTAATGGAACAAATATATATATATACTTACATACCACTAAATACCAATATACTGAATAAACTTCTAAACATCAAAAAATGTTCTGGAGACAAGAATGTCATATCCCTGTGCTTAGTGGAAAAGTCGTTCCAGACTAGACAAAACCTTAGAATAGCGCTTCTAAAACTTTAAACTGTAGTATGAAAAAATGTTTGACTACGGAAATTAGAATGCAATTATAGAATGCCAGGTTAAACTTTAAGCAAATGTACTCACTAAAATAAGGGCATGAATTGTGAGCATACTTAGAAATAAACACACTGAAACATTTTGCTGATTTAGAACCAGGTGTGGGGATGTAAAAGGCCACTGAAAACAAGAAACATGAGGGAATATGTAATATTTACATAGGGTGACCTACTACACTATTTAAATAGAAGAGATGTTAAAACAGAGAGAACTTTGTGTTATGAAAATAAGGACATTAGAGACAGGAATTTAGAATTAAGATTAAGGAAACATCAGCTATTTAATTATGGAAATATACCTTCGAAACAGTTTGGGTATCGTTTATCTGTTTTGGGGAAAAATCCATTTCAGATCCATACACATTTAAAGCTACTTGCAAAAAGTTTTAAGCCACCCAGAAAACCATGGTTTTGTAGACCCTGACCCGTGCTCTTCCATCCACTTTTGTATCTTGTACAATTGGACTGCTACTCATTGGGCATAATCCATGTCTTAGAAAAATCCAGAGCTATTTCGCAGCCCCATACAGCTTCTTCTATAGAAGCAGTGGCAACTTTCAATGGTTTAGCTTTGCAAGGCAGTAAGACCGGGACCAGAGAGGAATCTGAGCAAGGAAACTAGAGAAGTAGGTGAGGCTGCTCAAAGTGGGCAGATCACTTGGGATCAGCTGTTGCAGCTTGGAAGTTCTGCTACTCCAAAAAGTTTTTAGGCCTGTAATACTTTTTTAAGCCTGCAAGAATAGAAGACATATAAAAGAGATTTAAAAAAATATATATCCCTTTCATTTCACAAAAATCACAGTGAAAACTATATGTATTCTAGGCTAAGGCTCTAGTTAACACTGAGCAAAGGCTAAAATGTCTTTTGCAATAGAAGCTATGATTATATAGGGAAAAAAATCCCAAGCACCATGTCCTGTGGAACAATTCAAAAGAACATGCACAAGTCTTTGGAAAAAAAGGAATAGAAATTACATTTTTATTCAATTTTATTATTATAGTAGTCATAACTGTAAATAACAATTATAAATTATTACAATTGTTTACAAATATTTTGTAAAAAACAATTTTGTAATACTTTTGTAATAATGTATAATTGTTTACAAATGTTTACAATTATTACAATTATATGTACAGTTAAAATTATACATATAAATTATATTCTGATTTTCAAAGATATACTTTGAAAAAAAAATTGGTCAGGAAAGGATAAATTTGAGAAAAAGCTCCTCATTCCATATTGCTCTATACTATACTACTCTTTTTCCGAGATATTGTGATCATAAAAATGCCGTAATAAACAGTATCAGCTGTACACCATAGGGCACCATGGAGATTTTACTGTAGCAAATGTATCTCTCATATGTAGGCTCAAGCTCTTGTTTCCATTCCCTCAATTCTCATTAAGTGTTACAAGTGTTCAGGTGCACACTAGAGTTTCATTGACTTGGAATAGAAAACTTGGATTCAGTAACTCAAGAATTTCCATCTCAATAAGCCTGATGTGAAATATTTCAGCTTCAATCTTTCTTGGCTTAGACTCGTAATTTGCACATCACAGACTTCTGCTTTGAGTTTTTTGTCAGTTTCAGAATTTCCTATTGAAATAAGACAAGAAATTCCCACCTACAATTACTTGAGAAACACCAGTTGGTAAAATCCCAAGTAGAATTAGAGCCGTATTGCACATGCTGAAAGTGTCAATACAGAAAGATGCAAACTTGTCAGTTCTAGTACGTGTTGTGCAATTGGAAATTCTGAAGTTAGATAACACATTTTTGCTACACGTCCCTACAGTTTGGAAAGTTTCTCCAAATGAAGACTCACTTTTGATGTGCATGTGTAAAGTAGAACGTTGGGGCAAAGTATCTACACATCTCTTTTTTTTTCTATATAAAAATGCACTGTCTCCATATCCACCAACCTACAGTTGTGGTTAGCACAAGAGGTGTTCTTATTTAAAGGACTACTTCCTTGTAGATACAGTCATAAATAATTCAAACTAAACTATAGTACACAGCAATTAAATGAACAAAGTACGTGCTGTAATGTTCTACCTTTGTTTTTCAGTCATTTCCTTGTACAGCAGCATTCAATCTCCAGCCATTCTCAAGAGCTCTCACCCTTTGTGAAAATTAGCACAGAGAAGCTGTATTTGGGCACAGAGAATCAGCCAAAGGACAGCCAGGATCATGTAGTACATTGTGCTACTGTATAAGAAGAAGTGTTTGTAAGTACTTATCTCAGTTGCAAAATACTGGAAAGTTCTATAAATATTTTTTTAAAGCAGTCTCAAAATAACTTTTCTAGATCAAAGTTATGCTTAAGAGCAAGGAGTTCACCCACTTTTCCTCCCATTCCCAAGCCTTTCTGAACTTCAGATTTTTTCATCATGAAAACTTGACAATTTTGCAGGTAGTTAGGGACACTGAAAGAAAGTGTTGCCCACTTTCCTACATTACCAATTCCAGACAGCTTTACAAAACTATTTCAGATGCAAAGCCCAGAGGTTTTATCCCTTAAGAGGTAAAACCAAGAGCTGATCCCAGAGGGAAGATAGCAGCCTCCACCTCTCATCAGGATGAAGTCAGAACCTTCACAGCACCAGATAGTTGTACAGGGACAGGTTTTGGCAAGGGGTTATGCCCAGCCCACCCCGTGCCTTGGAAAGGCACAGTTATTAACATGGACCAACAGAAGATGTTTATGTCAGAAAGTGGAGGAGAAAACCAGTTCACCAATAGTTTGTATTTGACCAAAAAATACAGGAGCAGCTCATGCTTAAACAGATCTCCAGAAAAATACCAAGTGAAGGTGTCAAAGACCCTCATGGTAAATGTATTGCTATAAAACTTACCACAAGAGATTTCATCCCCACCCACTTATTAAGGGCATGCACCTGAACACATACTGTATTACCAGAGATTTTTGCATCTGCTAACTGTGTCAGTCTTATAAATCAAGGCACTGATAAGCAAAGGTGTCACCTGCACTTTCACATTTACATTGTCTAAGTAAATCCCATTGTTGTCAGTGAGGTAACTCAAAGGCCATAAAGCTGTTCCAATGCAACAGACGTGAAAAGACTGTACCTCAAATTACAGGCTATGGAGAGAAGAGACTAGCACTTGTTAAAGCATCCACCTAAAATCCCAATGTCCACTCACTATTAATGAGTCCAAAACAGAAACTAAACTCCATGTCCCATTGGAAGACAGGTTCTGGAGATAACAAACATGAAGAGAACAGAGCTTGCCTTCACTTTGTCACCGCATATACGTGGTTCTCATGGTATTGCTGAAGTGCAAGGATATCCTGAAAATTAGATGCCCTATTTAGGCAGACCACAATCCCTACAACTCTTTATAAATCCTCTGTTGGTGGCTTATCTATTTATGATTATTAACAGAAGGAAAAAAAGAGCAGCCTTTAGGCTCTTCTGAACTCTGTAGATCTTTGGTCAAACTGGCCAGGGGATCACTGTACCCTAACTGGCTCCCTCATGGTCTTCTGTTGTTTTTTTTTTCCCTGCTGCATCAGTAAGCCTAGAAAAAGAGGAGGAGGCCTGCAGCACAGAGCAAGTATGCTAATGCCATATCATACTGACTGCCATGCCAACGGCAATCACACACGCACCCGCTCACACGCTTCTGCCAAATAATCACTTAAGCAAACATCAACTACAGAGATTAGCAAAAGCATCTGACAATGTGCAAATCAGACAAGAAACATGGGCTGAAGGGACAGCTTAGGAAAGTGAGGATTTAATAAGTGAAATGACGTGAAGTTTCTGAATCAAAGCTTACAGTGTTTCTGAAAGATTGCTGAAAATCCTATCTGTTGGCCTTAGAGGGAAAGCTAGTAAGTTTTTTCCATCCCTCTGTCCATACCGCATATCAGCTGCACCAAGGCAGGCTTCTAATAAAAGCAAATGACTCCTGTGCAAACATCATCTTAGTGACCTCTGGGAAGGCAGCAATCCAAACAAACAACCAGGCAGTCAGGTGGCACATGCTATTGGGAAGCAATTGTGGCATCTCAGAGGCCTTTCCACAGCACCAGAAGGAAAGCTAAGCTACAACCATAGAAGACTGCATTTCCAGGAGAAAAAATCCTAGGCAGGTAGAACAAGAAATTCACACTATTTTTGTTTAACATGGTGAGGATGTGGAGGCTACTTTGGAACACATAATTTTTGTTGTTCAAACTAGAGGAACAAAGTGTTTTCCTATCAGAATTAAGGCAGAGTATCAGAATATTCTCTTGATTTATCTTTAATTTACTAAAAGGTACCTCATTCCAAAGGCACTTCCAATGAAAGTAATGAGATTCTGCTGCAAGAAGTGTAGGAAGAGTCACAACCATTTACTAACATTGTAACTCATTTGTGTCTTATTTTGAAGAATTTGTCACCAAAGCAAAGGGATGAATCTTAGATTGAATTCTACAGTCCTTATTCTGATGAAGCTCTTGCTGAAGCATCAGCTTTGCCTGAATAATGGTTGAAGGAGGTGTGCCTGGTTTAGAATTAATCTCTGCTTGACAGGAAGAATATGAACTGAAAACGATCTCAATATGGAAATAGAAGAAGTTCAGTTGTCCAAAAGCAAACTGTGACCTTGCAGTGCCATAAATGCTACAGAGACAGCACTGTATTAGAAGTGCCATCTTTCTACCAAGGTTATTTCTAAGTTCCTTCCTATATCACTTTCAGAGACAGCAGACCTTTCTTAGGACATTCATTCATTGCTGTCTAAAAAAGTGCCTAGAAGAGAATAACAGAAATGTTAAAATAGGGATATTGAGCCAATGTCACTCTTCCCATTGTTGCTTGCATGCTGTAAACCTGTAAAAAACAAACAAACAAACAAAAAAACAAAACAACAAAACACACACACACAAAAAAAAAACCACACACACACACACACAAAAAAAACAAAGCACCTGTATAACACTTATTTTTAAATCCAAACTTTTTGATATAAGAACTACCTACGCAAAGTATTAAGCAAATTTTGGATGCTCCTGTCACGTAGGCAAAGATGCTCCAGACTGTGAGCCTTCTGTTGCCGGCTACAGATGGGCACATGCATTTGCATTGCACTACTAAGGCTCTTTTGCACTTTGAGATACATGTGTGAGAAGCATAGCTAAAAAAATAAATACATAAATAAATCTGTTGTACTAGTGATCCATCAAGACAAGGAAGCTTTAAATGCAATAGTCAGAGCATCTTTAGTTGGTTATGAAACTAATGCCATTGTTTGTATGGTTCTGAAAAGCAAAAGCCAAGAACAAAACCGTTTTTGTGCCTGATATCCAGTGACTGAATTTGAGAAGCCAGTTCAGTCATTCTCATTGCTTGCAATCAGATAGGGATATTCTGACTTCCACAGATAGCTATATATTTACTGCTTGTGTTGACATACAGGGAATTCCTCCTGTCTTATATATCCATAGAGCACAATTATCTGCTTTTTACCTTTCTAATCCCTAGGTATGGTATAAAGCAGCAGGTGGATGCAGGTAGCAAAGTCAGATGGTGAAAACAACACCAGAGTGGCCTACCTTGATGAGCTCAGAAGATCAAGACCAGCTTTGCACTCAAGCCTGAAAAATAGGCTACTGCAACCTCATTGCCAGCATCACCAGCACTGTGTCTGTCTCCACTGCCAGCTGGACCAGCCCCACTAAGATGACAGAGCACCAGCCCAGGTGTGTAGAGAGAGGTTTGCTGAAGGAAAGAAGAACCCGTCCAGTCTCCATCTGGTTTGACTCCTGGGAGGAGAACTTGTACAGATAGTGAGTTCCTCCAAAAATATTGTTTGAAGACGGCAAATAGTCTATTTCATTTACACTGTTAGCTGGCTGTGGACTAGTACCAAAACAAGCATTTGGACCGAGGTATTAGAGAACTATTTATCCTCTGTCTCTTCTCTCCCCACAGGCACTTGACGATGGTACCATCTACAACTAAACAGGAGATGTTTACAAGGTCCAAGCCACACTGGAACTCTGCAGAAACTAATGAGGAAGGAAGATTTTTATAATGCTCTCATGAAACATTTAATGAGCTCTGAAATAGTGCTGGCAGGCCTCAGAGGAGAAAGGTCTAGTTTACAATTGAACTTTGCAGTTTACTAAATGGCAGCGGACTGGAGCCTCAAAGCACTATTTATTTTCAGAGACTATTTTTATCAGAAAAAAACCCAACTCCTGTAATGCACTTCTACTCTGGAAGTCTTTACCCCTCTGTTGCAGCTGCCATGCAGTCAATGGCATTTGCCAAGCAATGTGCTCCTAGGGTCCAAATTAACATATTAATGCATTTTTTGTAATGTAACGGAACTGGATTTTGCCTCAGACACAGTCAGCTCTACTCCTCATCTCCAGAGGTTATCCACATTGAAACCAAAATCTGCTATTCTGATACCGCAAGGAAGAGCAGAGGCTTTTTGGAGCGGAGGGACAGAGGGGGTGTAAATCACCTGGTTGCACCAGTAACACGTCTAGCTCTTTATTACGTTCACATTCCCCCTTCTCATCTCCCATGAAACTGCCTACAGCTGTGTTCTCTCAACCTTCGGTCTGAAAGACATTAAAAAGTAGTCTGCAAGATGATTACAGTTTCTAAAAAGTCACTCCCACATATGTAAGCAAGCAAGGAAATGAGAAAAGTTAACAAAAAAAAAAAAAATCAAAAATCATCATGATGCCACTGCAGGAGGTAGAGTCAGACATGTTAAATGGTTCAGTGATTTTATTCCTTGGAATAAAATGAAGTGAGGCATATTGGCCAACAGAGAGTCTAGTTTGGTAGATCCCACTGACCCTTTCTACCATGATAAGGTAAGACACTGCTGGAAATGTAACGAACTGAATGACTTCAATATCACTAAGTCAAACACCACCTGCACGAGGGCCTTTTAAGTCTTAAGTGTCCTTACTCTTCACTAGTGAAAAGACTGTAGGAATTTTAAGCAGCAAATTCCGTGCTGAGTGCCAACTCTTATTTCCATGGGCTGGATCAAGCTAATGTAGTGGGATTAAAGAGTTTTTCCAGCTGATGACCACCTCTGTTTGACACAAGATCAACAGTTTGCAAAGCATATTTAAATAATCATTAGAAAAAATAATAATAATCTACTGGTCTTTATTTAGTGTCTATTACTCTTGGCAGAAATAATAGGTATCAGTCCTTTGGAAGGCAATGACACACAGAAGATGTGCCTTTTCTTATCTTGTATAGTTGCTGCTGTGCTGATCCACAGACATGCAGCCATACCACTTCTTACACAACTACAATGTTTCATGGATTATCATAGTAAAAAACAAACATCCACATACAGAAGACATTACTCACTCCTTTAATTTCATTTTTCCACAGTGCTTCTGCTGAAGAAATTGCTGTGAGACAACTGATTCAAATTTCCCCCAACTCTCCTCAAATGCACATTGAACACTTGACAATGGCCACTTTTCTACTTTCCTCTCCACGCTCCACTGGAGAGGACCCTCTATGCATTCAGAACAGCACAATGGAGAATGATTTCCAAAGCATTAACTTGGAGCCATTGAGACTTGGAAGTTTTCAAAATGACTCTATTGTGCTCAAAGGATTCTAGACTACCCCAGCTACTCTAGAAGAGAGTCTTTCTCCCTTTCTCAAAAACATCCATCCCTCGAGTCATCCCTGGAGTGCATTGTTGGGGCTGATTCGTTAGTGTAGCAAGTTCCATCAGTCAACGCTTGACAGATACAAATAATATCAGGATATGGATATAAATTAGTGCGACAGACCCTAAATAGTTTTGACAGGTTTAGTAAGTATATATAGCAACACAGAATGCTATTCTTGCTGTCAGACATCAATATGTAGACAGAAGATTTGGGGCACCATGGAAACTCAGTGACATAAGAGTGGTATTGATTGGGCAGAAAATGAGGCTGCAATTTAAGTTTAAGGCTGCCAGAGATGCCAAGAATGGAGAATGACCTCCAGCAGTGAGTTTTCAGCATAAGCTCCCTGTGAACAAGCTAGTCCAAGAAGGATAAATCAGCGATATGGGTCGACCAAATGCAGGCTACCCTAAGCAGATGAGAATCACTCTGTGTGTCTGCGCGTTACAGTGACCTAGTTCGTTCAAAGACAGCATTTTGAATGGTTTATTATAGAGGCTTGAAACAAAGAGATTTCCTCAATTAAAGTCCTGAAATGAATCCTCAGAATGAAAATGCTTTTGATACACTGATCAGCAAGAGGCTGTAAATACCGAAGCAAAGTGTATGTTGTTAAAGACCAGTTCCCACAGAAAACACCACGTTTGGGAGTGTAGGTAATGAGGGGGCCTGAACCAAGCAGGAGGTTCCGTGAGGAATGCCAGCTCCATCCCTATTGCCCTAGGGTTACACAAAAACATTTGTTACACTGTAACACTTGATAAATCATACCTTCCCTGCCACAAAAGCACGCTAGAACAAAATAGAGTACAAGTTAAAGGAGTGCATTTTCTGAGCTCCTGTAAAGGATTATTTTTAACTATCTGAGTACTCAGGAACAGCCATTCCCAGAATGATCCCAGAAAACAAGGGACGTATCAGGGAAGTACCTTGCTGGAGTCATGAGTGCTGGAAGTCAGCTAAGTAATAATACTCACATTAGTGATGAAAAGATTAATCTACAAAAAACATCCATCAGTACAGCTGTGTCAGGAATAAGACAAGCCTCCAAAGTGTCCTCAGTATCAGTATGGGCATAGAGGAATACAGGCATGTGGCACTGGGATAGCAGCACTACGTTTTGTAACACTATAGTAAGATCAACCTTCTGCTCCAAGGATGTATCAGCCACAGGCCACGTATCAAGTAACTGGTGATACACATCTGGATAATTGCAAAAAAGTCTGGTTTTCCTAGACAGCTTCTACGCTGTAAACAAAGACTTAGTATTTGTAAAAGAAAGATTTGTTGCTGTTCTCTTTTTTCTACCCAAGAGCTTGCTCGGGAGCACACTGAAGTCAGTAAGTTTCTCTCCTTCAGTTTCATCCAAAGCTTCGTAAGTAGCAAATCACCAGATAGTTTGGCTTACTCTGGAGACAGTAGCATATCAAACACCAGCTTTCCTGCTCTTTAGGAAGAGTCACTAAATTATTCAGCAGATTTTTTTTGCTGCTGCCTTTGTTTGTTTGTTTAACCTCCCCAATGAAGTACCCTCTCCATTCACTTCTAAATTTTCATTACTACAGCAAATTAAAAAATTTTATCACAAATATGAAGGTTCCTTTTTCCCTCTGGATCACTTCTGATTGAAAGGTCAGACTTTTTTATTGTTGTTGTTTTTCTTTTTTTTTTAATTCTTATTTATTTTCAGGGAGGAAACAGGACAAAAATTGCTTTGTCAGTCAGCTCATGCACACTCTCCAGAAAATGTAAAAGGCATTTATTTCTTTACAACAACTTTTCCCATATTTTTCCCTTGTCTCTCTTTCTCTCTGTCCCTTCCCTCCTTCTCTCTAATGCAAGAAGTTACACACTCAGGCTATTTCTTGTGCAAAAAGTTGAACTTTGCTAAAAGCTCAACAAAATCAAGGCATAAAGGGAAAACAAGAAAAGGGCAGAGAATTCAAGAGCCATGGGTAAGCACTCTTCCACTGTAATACAGGTCATTTAGAGCAAACAGGATCTAGTTAAAACATCTACCACTATCCATAGCTGCTGGTTTATCTCACAGAGAAAGCTTTAATGCATGTCGCAAATATTTCCACAATGGTCCCAAGAACCAACTAGTCTCTAGGGTTTACCAGCTTCAGAGTGTACCACTAAGATAATGCACAGTAGACATTCACTGTCAAGGCAACCACTTGCAGTGTGGAAGAGGTGTGTGACAGCCAACTGGGACATGTAAAACGAGCAGATGAGCTCCCAAAGAATGAAGACTACTTCTCCTGTATTAGAAGCTCTACCTTTACAAAGGAGGGGATGAAAGAGGGCAAGGAGTTGGAAGTATAGGTATTGGAGACCATAACACATTCGCAGAATAATGTGTGTGCTCAACAGGGGGAAACTGTGCTTTCACCGTTAACTCGGCTTTTCTCCCAACCCATCCCTCCTGAGTAAATGGAAGGCATAAACTCACAATGGCAGTTTTAAATAGATCTATCGGCACTTGCTAGATTCAGTTGTTCTAGTGGAAGTAAACTATGGATAAGAAGGCAAAGTCCCAAGAAAAATATCAAAGTCCTCGGTCTGAGGGTACAATTTAACCTCATTATCCTGAATCTCAGCCGGGACATTCCTGGCACAGGGCAACTGAGACCTGCAGGGGGTTTGCCGCTCTGGGGTCACTCCACTGCCCTTTTGTCCTCTCGAAACGTACCGGCCCGTGGACTCCCGCCTCCCTTCCCCGCCGGGTCACGTCCTCCACCACCACCTCTCTCGTTCTCATCCTGCCTTGGCTTTTTAACGCTCCCATATACCGGCCCACCGCCGCCAGCCCGAGCGCGGCGCCCGTCAAGCGGACAGCGGCCGCAGCGTTCCCCATCACGGCAAAGCCCAGCGGGGACCGAGGCGCCCTCCGGCACCCTCGTCCTGCTCCCAGGCAACCCCGGATGCTCGGCCCCGCCTGCCCCTCGGGCAGGTGTCTCTGGGGCCGCAGGTGGTCCTCACCACCCCGCTGGGTCCGGGGTCCCACCCAGCTCCATGGCCCCTCTCCCCGGCACCCGCTGGGTGACGAGAGGAGGAGAGGTGGCACCGGGGCTACGGAACCCCACTGGGACAAGTCCCCTGGAGCCGGGATAGAGGGGGGGAAGAACTTCCTACCCTCCCCCTGGGGGAGCGAGTGCGGGGGGGACCAACCCTCGGCCGGCCCCTAGAAGCCCCCGCCGCCCCCTCGGACTTACTTCGGGAGGCGAAAGGTTCTTCTCCCGCAGCTGAGAGGGGCGAGCCGCGGGCGTCCCCGGTGAGCAGCGGCTGCTGCTGCCGCAGCGGGTCCCTTCGCTTCCCCACGGACGGGCTCGCCGGCTGCCACCTCGCGCCCCGTCTCACTCTCCCGCCGGAGATTTCTCGCCGAGATTTTTATAGTGGAGGCAGGGAACCTGATCCGCGCTTTGACTCAGCAGAGCCCGGGCTGCAGCGAGGCTGCGAGAGGAGGGAAGCAGGCGGGCGCCGGGGCAGAGCAAGCGGTCGCGCTGCCCCCTCGTGTGATGCGGTGGGGGCCGCGCCCGCCGGGCGGGTCACCCGCGGGGCAGCCGCGCCTCCGCCGCCGGGGGCGGGGGGTGGGACGGTGGAAGGGTGGGGAGGGGGCGGGACGGGTGCGCTCCGCGGCGAGCGGGGCTCGGCGGCAGCTCCCCCAGCGCCCGCCGCAGCGGGAGAGCCCGGTGGGGATAAGCCCAAGCGAGTTCCCCTTCTCTTCTTAACGACACCCACGGATGCTGGGGGGGGGGGAGCCGAGGGCGGGGGAGCACCTCACAGTACCCCCGGCCGATGCAGGGGCTCGCACAAAGGCACAAACATGCACAGCTTTTGCCCAGGTAGCCTTTGGGTGTCGGGGTATGGGGAGCTTTAACTTCAGCTTCTCTGACTTCCAGCTTGGCACTTGGACCGTGGCAGGGTTGGACTGGAAATACTGCTGGGGAAAGGGGTGGAGGGAACAAAGAAGAAAAACAAACAAACCAAACCAACAACAACAAAACACCCAGCTTTAAACACACCACTTCTAATTTCAGCTTGGGCTGAAAGTGCCATGAGAACAACTTTTGCCACAGCGTTTCAACACTTCTGGTTGTAGTGGTTGCTGGAGTTATATCAAGGCTTTCATTTAGAAGCAGGCTTTTCCAGCTTTTAGGTTCATTACATCCATTGAATAAGAGTGTTCCTCAGTCCACAGCTTAATTTAAAACTAAGTGGACTTGTTCCAAACTCCAGGCAATTTCTATGTAATTCCTGATTCCCCAGAGCAAGTCACTGCCCTGATTTGAAAGACTGATCCCATTGACTACTTGGGTCTCTGCTGGGGTTTGCAGCTCGCAGCTCCTGCTCCAGGTTTGCGCAGAAATCCAGTTCAGATTCTTCTCCTGTTTCCAGAGGAATGAGCTAAAACAGTAATTTGTCTGGCACCGTACACATTGCATCATCTAACACCTACCATCTGTGACAATGAAAAGCACTGTGCAGCTAGTCCCAGCGTGGGCAATTGCACCCACCTGGAGTCTTTCCTAGTAAAGTAAACTATTCCCTTCCATCCACACCTTGGCATAGTCTTTTCATCACACAGTTATGTGCTTAGTCCTGGCATGGCTGTTCAGGATTTGCACCACTGGCAGTTTTAATGACAGTGATGTAATTTAAAACAACAACTTCGATTTGCAGTGTGAAATGGTGGCTTCAGATGGAGCGAATACTCTTTCTAGCAGCTGGATGAGTGGAAATGAGCACTCAACAGTACCCTTCATCTTTGCATTTCAGACTATGCAAAGCTGAATGGATCTTTAACAGCTAGTATGTAACTTCCTGAGGCCTTCTCAATGAAATCCTGGTATCACAGTGTTAAACACCACAAACATCTAGAGCAAGACACTTTCCATCAAAAACCACCTGGTAGTGGTTGACACTTCAAGCTCTCAGAATTCCTCCATACAACCACAATAATGCATTTCAGATGGTCAATCATGTCTAAGTAACAAAGTCAGAAAGAGAACAAAGGCTGATCTGTAAGGTCACCTTGATTAAAACCAAAACAGGTTGCACCAAAGTGGGTCAAGAGATTTCTTCCTTTCCTTACAGAAATCTAAGTCTTAGCTAAAACACTGAAAACTTGACCTTTTCAGCTTTTTAGAAAACAATGGAAACTGTCTGCAGAAAGCAACGGCTTTTCACAAAGATGTGCATGATATTAGAAGCCTCCTTTGTCCACTGAATTTTAGAAGTAAAGTCAACAGACAACCTTTGACCAAATTTGCTCACAGTTTTTCTCCATACCTAGTTTCCATAGCTCAGAAATTAATTTCCTGAAACCGAGTTTACATGTACGGAAACTGGTTTTGTGCAATACAGCTTGTTTTTTTTATTCAGAAAGTCCAAACCAAAACTGCAGAAGAGGTTAACACAGCTGCTCAGAGGACAAATTACGGTCTGAAAAAGAAAATAACTCATTTTTTTGGTGGACAAAAAGTAAATGAGTTTTAATGTTAATGTTATTTCTGTCTCAACGGCACCTTGAGGCTTAGCTGAGGTTTCCATTGCAATAAGCACTGTACAAATACAGAAAGATATTCTTTGCCCCAGATTGTCCACTGTGTTTGATGTCTTTGATATTAATGGAGTATAACAATTGAATTTCCTGACTGAACCTTAGCTATTGAGATAGAACTTGTAAAGACGTGGAAGGAGGTGAGACAGTTGGTGATTACAGCAGTCTTGGGAGGACCAACATTGCTCCTTTTGCCAAAAATGTCATCATCAATATGTTAATCACAGCCTCAAAGGTGCTTATTGTGCTGGTTCCCAGCCAGAAAGAACAGGACAGCACGGAGAAAAGAGATTGAGGGGAGATAGACTATGACTATTTACTTGCTAAGGGATATTTTCCTTATTAAAAGAACTGTGAAGATGGAGAAGCTCATCTCAAGAACTTTTTTGCTGTTTTGTCTCTCCTGACTTTGTTTCCCAGCCAATGCTTTATTTCCTACATGGTCTGTGGAACTACAGCCTAATCTACATTTCTTGTGTCATACAGAAAAATAAATCCATACTGGGAAAAAAAAAATACTTTGGCTATTACTTTTCTAGTCTGGACACATGGATAACCTCGAAAGGAGAATTTGCTTGCATATTGCCAGTGACACTTCTCTCAAAATCCTCGGCATTTGTTTCCAGCTGCTGGTTCCACTCTGATCAAAAAACAGAGGTGAGTAATGGACTGGCAGATGTAGAAGTCCAATTTCTACTTTCATGTACCCTCTCTTAGCTACCCAAACCAAAAATTTGCAGCTTAATGAAAGAGAGAGACAGGGATGAATTTTCTTTTAAAAAGGAAAAGTGAGGGTTAGTGCTGTAAGAATTTACAAAAGGACTTCCAGTAGATACCACATTCAAATGCTCTCATAAACAATCCAAAAATAGTAGATCCCAATTAGAATTCAAATTCAATCAGTATATCTTCAAGGCAATTTTGGGGAGAGAAGCTCCCAGTATTAGATGTGATATGTGCTAAAATGTAGAAAGCCACCCATAACAAATTTCCTGTCAATGAGATGGGCTTTTTTTCCTCTGAAAAGATCCAAACACCAAATTTTCTCTTTGAAGCTGGGTTTTTCAATACTTTCAGGTAATCATTTCACAAGCCACCTGAAGGAGAGAGTTACTTGGATCTCATCAGCTTCTAACAGGAGTTTGCTTTTTTTCCCGAAGATGCCCTTGACAATTTCTTACTCTAAGGCTCAGACTACAAAATCAGAGGACAAGGCTTTCTCTAGTTTGCTCCCAAGAAGTGCTTCACTGTTTTTGGTCCCACTGCTGAGTAGAATGAGGCCATACTTTTCAAAAAACAGACACCACCTCTTGCACGCCAGTTAAAAGGTTGGTTTAGGTTGAGCTTACCTTCTTCCAGATGCACTGTAAACATAAATTTCTTTCTCCCACCCTCCCTAGCCATCAGCAACAGCAGCTCCAGGAAGACATAACGTGATTCCAGGAAAGCAATGAGGAGAACTCGACAATAGTTTAAAGATTTTTTCATCTTTTGCTCCTTTGTTGTTCCCAAGATACTGAGCTGCCAAACCCTGGCAACTGAGTGCCCCGTGCTCCTGCACTAAGATCAGATTTCCATTAGTGATACTGAATTATTTAGTGAATGCATCGAAGATTGAGATCAACTACCTCTGAGCTGTGTACCTTCTCACTCTATCTTTCAAGTCTGCACAATGGCAGGTGCATTATCACAGAGACTATAAATCCTATAATTAGAGTAGAAAAATCCATGGCCTTCAAAAATATTAATTCATACCTCACCCTCTAGTATTAAAGTAATCCAGGGTGTAAAAAATCAGATTTCCCGGATGTATGTGGAAGAAGGTAAACAGAGAGTGTGAACCCAGAATTGCCACCTTTTCATGTACATATGCTAAAAACTTAAGATATCTGAAAACAAAGTCAGTGTCCCAGAACTTTGATTTAGACTTCAGTCACCAAACCATGAATACATGTTGTAACTTTACACATTTGACTGCTTCTATTTTCTACAAGGGGATTAAAGCTCTTGTGCTCAAAATTATTCATGTGCATACATCTGCATGTTGCAGTTTGAAATCCACAGATATAATGCGACACAGCAGGCCTTTCCAGATCTCCAGCATTTAAAAGACTGCCACTCATATGTTGGCTTCTCTCACTATTTTCTTCTTTTGTGCTGGCAGTCCTGGGAATGGAAGTCTTACATAGTCAATATTTGAAGTCTATTACATTAAAAAAAAAAAAATCTATGGTAAAAAAATTTGCTGCTTTGACTAAACTATCACTCTTTTCTCCTATATAAATAAGCATGTTCATTTCACTCCAGTTTTACAGTTTGAAGTGAAGTATAAACCAAAATAAAATGGCATTTTATTTGAAAATATGAGCAATGGCTACCATTTTTTTTTCTGTTTTCTGTTTGTTTTTTTTTTGTCACTCAGTATTTCTGTGTAAAAATCAAAGCAAAACACAGAAACAAAATGTTCTTCCATTGAAACAAAAGCAATAAAATTGACATTTTTATTTGGTTTCAAACTTCTGGCAGAAAATTACTGAACAAATAGAATGCAAATTTCCTTTTCAGTTTTGTTCAGGAAGAGCTTGATTTGCTAACACCTATATTTTCTCAAGGCACTATACCCACATGCCTAACTACTCGGTAAATGGACTGGCTTTAGAAGTAGAGAAGGTAGTACTTATAAATCTTTCTTAAGACAGTCAGCTGGTATTAGTTGTAGTACTAAATAACTTTCTCCTAGGCACTGAAGTGAAATGGTCAATTTTATTCTCAGTGATGAGGCAGTGATAACAAATTAGGAGCGCTTACCACATAGCGGGCAAATTATTGGAAAATGAAAAGAATTCTGGTCCTTTGCCTATGAGCTGAATGATAACACACAACCATTTTCCATTTAAAAGCAAAACTATGGTAACCACATTTTGAAATACATCATCAATACCTTTCATTCTAATGATGTTTATATAATTAAAAGAAATAATTCCAAATATATTTCCTTAAGAATTAGTTACTAATATCGTGGGGAACAAACATTATGATGTTCCCTGTAGCCACAGTATGATGCAACCAGCACAGCTCTGAGCTGAATATATGAACAAAAAAGAAATTCCACTTATCAAAATGTTGCCTTACTTTTTAAATTGATTTGTTCATCAATTTTTAAAGGGTTCACCTATGTAATTATAATGATGCTAAGCTTCATATTTAAAGACAAATGTAAGTGGTTTTGACAAGTGTTCCTTATGTGCAATCAAATGATGAGATGTTCTCCTTCAGTGCAAGTGCAGAACAGACATCTAAATCCTCGGTTATGAGTTTTAGTGAGATCAAGCAATAAAAGGAACACTGAGAATATAATATTGACAAGTAATTATCAAACATGTTCAGAAATAGCCTTACCAAGACTCCTTTATAACTGGCTTTTCCAAGACTTCATTGGCTTAGCCTTAGCCCACAGTTGAGCTGAACACCACACTCTTTCAATGGTTGCAGTACAAGCCTGCATGTACCAAAGGAGGTTTTTTTCTTCACTTCAGCTAGTAGCCTGAACTGAGACTGACAGTTGTTGAAGTAACAGTAACTCATCCATAAAGTGGGACACAATAAACTTCAGGCCCTAAAAATGGTCCTTCCCAAGGGTGATAGGGTTGCAAAGCTCTTCAGGTGATAGCTTGCTAGCTAGCTATTTTCACCAGAGACAAACATAAAAGATCAAATTTTGTTAAGATTAAGTAGTACCCTTTCCCTGCTACCATTTTTAGAGATAACTATGGCAAATGGGAAATTTAGGAGGTACATAATGGATAGATACAGACACACACACATAATGATAAACCAACATAAAGGTCTATTATTAGAAACGTAAGAACTGGAAGACAAACAGCTATAACCTGTGCACGTACAAGGCCTCATTACTTAATGTAATGGCCATGATTTTTCCCCCTTAAGAACAAAATTAGGTACATCTGTTCTTAACTTACTGGCAATTTCTTGCTTGAGATTTGAGCCAGTTGCATGGCCCTCGTAAAGCATAATACATCTTTGATGGAAACTCCTGTGGGATGCTGTTAGCTTCAACGTCAGCTTGATCTAGGTTTTCATGCTCAGGAGTTTTACAAAACATGGCATCATCATTCACAGACCTAGACCTGGACTGGTTGTTATTAAAGAAAAAAAAATGAATGCATTAAAACCTTTTAATATTCACATTAAAGATTTTATACTGATGTCAAAGTGTGGGGACTAATATGGGCAATGCTAACATTTCTTGCTAAATTTTATGAGATCTTCCCCAAAGACCCATTTCCCAGCATTATGTGATTGCATGAGACTTGCATTTTTCAATAGCAAAAAGTGAACAAGGAAACAATAGTGAGAAATTCCTGATTCTTCTACTCCCGCTTTTTTTTTAAAAGGCTGTTTAAAAATCAAAAGTTAATAAAAAATGTTCACAATACGTGTAAAACTCTATAACATAAACTTATATGTCAGAATATATACTACATGTAAATTTTTTGTCTGGAGCCGGTCTCATGTCTTTTCACATTTTTAACTCTTGGAACTGCCAGTATAGTCAGAAAGATTTAAGAAAACAGACATACTTACATTACATGTTGTTTTCTTTTGTTTTGTCCTCCAGCACATTCTTCCCTTCAGTGGTTCCTTACACACATCGTGAATTTGAAGGGGGTAGAACACAGGGGAAGAGACCTTCTTTTGCAGAATAAATTCTGACGCCATTCAAACAATCTTAATTTTAGGCTTATTTTGACAAAACCACTGTAGCTATTGCTGGTAATCATTTTGTCTATACGATTCTTAGAGTGAAATTATAGAGATTTTAAAAGGAGGTGGATCTGATCATATGTACTTGGTTCTACTTTGAGAAGCAGGAACAGTCAGGGTAACTCTATACAATCTACATTTGGTCTTTGAGTTTACTGCTTCTACTGAGAAACGGATAGGAAGCAGGGTGTCATCCTCTGTCTCTGAGATCCATCAGGAACTTTATACCTTTTGAAGATCCCGTGATCTTTTAGTATTTGACCTGTTTTCAGCTGTGACAGAGTAAATTTTCTTCCTAATAGCTGGTATAGTGCTGTGGTTTGGATTTAGTAGGAGAAGAATGTTGGTAATGCAGTGATGTTTTAGCTATTGCTGAGCAGTCCTTACACAGAGTCAAGGCCTTTTCTGCTTCTCACACCACCGCACCAGTGAGTGGGCTGGGGATGCACAAAAAAGTTGGGAGGAGATACAGCTGGGACAGCTGACCCCAACTGACCACAGGGATATTCCATACCATATGACATCATCCTCGGTATAAAGGCTGGGGAGGAAGAAGGAAGGGTGGGATGTTCAGAGTGATGGCATTTGTCTCCCCAAGTAACCATTACAATTGTTAGGGCCTTGCTTCCCTGGAGATGGCTGAACACCTGCCTGCTCATGGGAAGGAGAGAATGAATTCTTTGTTCTGCTTTGCTTGCATGCGTGGCTTTTGCTTTACCTATTAAACTGTCTTCATGTCAACCCACAAGTTTTCTCACTTTTACTCTTCTGATTCTCTTCTCCATCCCACTGTGGGGGGAAGAGTGAGTGGCTGTGTGGTGCTTATTTGCCAGCTGGGGTTAACCCACAATAGTATTATATATGCAATGTTTAGAACAAAGGAAAACAATATTAGCTAAGGTCTGTAGTCCCTTTTGTCCTAATTTTAGCATTAATGCTAATTAGTGTCCACCATTATTGATGAAATTATAGATGAACTTGTACTTCATTAGAAATAGTCTTGTTTTTTCAATTTATTTTTCAACACTACAAGAGATAGCATAACCTTCTTCTTAAAGCTCTTCAGAATTGTTTTTGCCTCCCCAGGCTATTCTCTTTTTCTAATTTTTCAGGCTAAACACCAAGATATTGCAAAATAGACCTTTCCAAACAGTTAGATTGAGCTTCGTCTCCACCTCTGCATCTTCCCCCGCTTCAGCATTCTTTGCACCCTCCTTAAATAACCTGCAATGTTTCCCTTTATCTACATGATGCTAATATAAGATTAGGACAGCATAAATAATGTGTACCTAGAAATTGCACCATTGTCAAGGAGTTGAAAGCAGCAACAACACAAGATTTGTGTTTGGAACCACTGCTAACTGCCTAAGGCAGTATGATATTTAATGAAAAGTTCATAACATTTAGCAAAATGTTCATGCTTCTGTTATAATTTACCTATTTTTCCTCCATCATACTTTTTCAGGAAGGAGAAAACATGAGTCTTTACCAAGGAATTTGTATGAGTCTACGACCTTGCATCAGTGTTGTTGTCTGAACTGTTTCTTCAGTGACATGTTTTAGATTTTGATTAACTTTTTTTTTTTTTTTTTGGTAACATCTGTTTCATTTCAGCTGTCTGGGATAGGAAATGAGGAGCACTTTCATAGCTGGATTGCCTGTCTTTACTTTAGCATCTACAGGTATCATTCATCTTCCAGCTGAAATATTGTTTTGGAATGTTGTAAAATGATACTCCCTTTATGTCCCAGATTATTCCTACAGTGTTGGTCAAAAAACTGAGAAACACCTAATTTTGAAGCATAGTCATAGGACCAGATCATAATTGTAATTCAATGCTCTTCATATAATATTTTTTCCCCTGTTTGTTCTGATGATGGAAGAAGTGCTGGGAATTTATGAACTTGTTTAGAAAGTGTGGTTTTGGTTGTTTTTTGTTTTGTTTTGTTTTTTTAATTCATGAAATTGAAAAGTGAAGATGGGAGAAGTCCCTGCAAACTGATACCTGATCTGGCCAGGAAGAAGTCATCCTTCATGGAGTTCTAGTTTATTAACAGAATAACATTTTTATGCAATCCTACGTGAACTTTCACAGCTGGATTTTTCCCCACAGCCTGTCTAATACTCAGATTCGTTCTGTACGGAATACCCAGATCAGACTGGAGGCAAACTGGATGCAAACTGGAGGCAGACATGCATTCAATCTCTCCTCTCTGTGGTGCTTATTCTGACCTGTGATTTCCCCCAGTAACATAATAAACCAGCTGCAGAAAAATTACCCGGCACTTTACTAGAACAATTGATCTAGGAAGCACATTTAAGGTAAATTTTGCTGTGTTTACTGTTATTAAAGAAAAAAAAAAAAAAACAACAAAACAACTCAACAGGTAAATCCATTGGAATTTATACCTTCTCAGGCTTTGATAACAATGTGTTCAGAAAACGTCACGATTTCCAGTACTCAGCTTCACTGAACATCAAGCTATCACTCAAGATGTCATAAAATTGTTAGTGATTCAAACTTTCCTCTGATTACAACTTTTCAAAATTCAAATATCACCCCTTAAGATTATTGAAAAAAATTTCAGAATGGCCAACAATACCATTTTAACATTCAGGTGCTTTTTTCTTTGGGACATTTGAGAAGAGGAAGAGCACAGAATCTGGAACCACTTGAGAATACAGACCACTGTTAAGCCCAGGCTGTCTAAAAAATGAAGACAGATTAAAGAAAATGGAAAGAGATTTCCTGTTCACTGTGTGCAGAATTACTTGACCAACATTGTGAAAACTCTAACATCCATAACTGTAGAAGTCATTAACCAAACATCCTCCAACTCGAAGAAGTCTTGTTTCCTTCATCTCATCAATATTTAAGATGTGGGACAAGACTGAATTGCTATTTTTGACCACCATTCTTTGGCTATATTTTGCATTATGACCTCTGAAAAGCATTTATGTAATTAACATATGAAGCAGATTAAAGTGGCCGCTTCTGCTCAAGGTTTGTTTCTTCGTTATGGAGAGCAGTTGGTTTTTTTTGTTTGGTTTTGTTTGGTTTAATTAATACTTCAGATTAACAGCTAACAATGGGCATACTTATTTCAAGAAGATGAGTTTGAAAAGTTGAAGCACATAAAAAAGGCTTACAACGGTAGCTCTACCAGAAATATAACTAGTTTTATTCAATTGTCATTAATAACTTCCACACATTTCATATGAGAACTGAAAGCTTCATCAATATTATTTCTTGCTGTATACAGGTAGTAAAACTGATGGTTAAGAAAAGTTAAATCCAGCATTATTTTTTTTTCATCAACGAGTGAAACAAATGCTGAATCTAAGTTCAAGCCTCTGGATGCTAGCTTGCCTTTCTGTGTGTATGTGTAGGACATGAATGGGACACCCTTCGCCATCAGATTTTCAGCCTACGCATTACACCCGCTCCCATCTTGTAACAAACAGCAGTAGCATTTCTTGCTCTTTTGTCTTGTGGCTGCACCAGACCTCATTAGACTCCTTTATCCCACGGTTATGCAATAAAATGATGACAGGAAAATGACCGAAAGACAGTGCTGGTTGAGGTCTGAGTCAGACTGCTGAATTGTATCTACAGCATGGCATCTGCATAGGAACTCACACCTAACACCCTTGTGGCAAGATGAGGAATTACTCACCTGTCTGCATTGGAATTACATTTGTTTCTTCCAGTCAAGCACACTGTTTCTCCATGGCCACATTTAGGTAAGCATGAACACAGCTGTACCCTGCAGCAGATAATTTTTTAACTGTTAGGCTTAGTTCACACTGAGATAAAACAATTTTGTTGTTGTTGTTGGCCAGTACGCTGGTATTTGAACTCGTAGGGTAAGCAACTCTGTCTTATTCTATGGACTAGCAGAGAACACAAGCCCTAGACCAGGCTCTGTAGTGCTTTCCAAAACTATGCTTGCTTGAAAGGGACAGAAGAAAAACAAAACAAAAGAGAAAACATTTCTATATCTATTGTTTTAATGGCTCAGAATCAGACTTTTGCCTGGTGTCATGTGTATCAATGGAAAGAATGTGGCAAGGCTGCAGGCTGTCCCCTCCTTCTCCTCCCAGTTTCCATTTAAAGGCCCAACACATTTGAGAAGAACAAATCTGTTTCCTATTTTCTGCACAATAGGGATGCAGCTTTTAGCTTCGGGGAACAAAAAAACCCAGCGACACAAAGCAAAGTGCATAAGTTCATGAAACAACCCTCAGCACAAGAGAGACAGCAAAAACTAGAAAATTCAATAGGAGACACACAGTGCAATAAAATTTGCCAGATGTGGAGTTAATGTAGTGGGAGCCAGGGGACTTGCAGGTCTCTTCTTTTTTTTGTAGAAGTTATTTCCTGGGTGCCTTTAAGTAACTGAAAGAAATGGCTCGTTAGCTGACTGTGGTGTGTTCAGTACTTGACTCTGCAAGTCACACACGTTTTGTGGTGCCTCAGATTACCAAAGTGAGAGCAATAACAGTCCATTTGTCTAGCAATGACCCTAGTTCTTTACAGCAAGTATTTTTTTTCTTTCTGTCTGTTTTTATATAAACTCAAGGAAGGCCTTGATTAAGCCTAAATAACGGTCCTAAACACAAGGACCTGACCCTGAGCACCCCGACCTAACTTCAAAGTTGACCCTGCTTTGAGTGTGGGGTTGGACCAAATGTCCCCACCAGCCTAAATTAGCCTGTGTTTGTATTTCACAGCAATAGAAATTCAGTGCGTGTTTTAATAAGCAGACAGGTTTGTCATGAAAGTCAGCACATTGCCAAAGTGCAGCTTTCGGATCCGGACAGCTTTCTACAGTTCCTAAAGCCTTCTTGTGGAAGATTACTCATGGTGAGCCCCATATCCATCTTGGATTCAGCAGGTTCACAGATCTATGTACAGCTGGTGAGCCATAACCCGTCTCTCACATTGAACGGGAGGTGCAGTTAAACCTATTTGTGATGTGAGATACCTAAGAACAGGAAAAACAATTTGTGAAGGCAATGAGTCACCCAGAGATAACCTTTTCCTTTCCTTCCCAGATAACTGTGGGCAGACTTGGAAAGGCTTTGAGCAAGTCTCCCAAGAGGTGGCAGACCTGGAAACCTCGAGCAAAAAACTTAACCCCTGCAATTAAGGACCTTTGCTGTGTTTAGCAGAAGAGGATGTTGCATGCATTGTCTGTGAGCAAATAGTCACCACAGAATATACCGAATTTGTAGCATACATCTCTCCTCCCTATGAAACAATCCATCAAGTGTTGACTAAATTCTGTGGCTGCAGAACCTAAGTGGGCTTTCTTTTCGCATAAGTAGGAAAAACATCTCTTCTTGTGTGTCCAAAGGAAGCCCACAGTCACTTGCTTTTGTTTGCTTGTGTTGTTTCTGTGATCTAGTGTGACACATGGCAGAACCGCAAAAAAATTCTCTTATTGGTTAGGAAAGAAGTGAAGCAGCAACAAGGAGGTTCAATATGTCTGAGTAAGACAAAAGTGCAAATCTGAGACAATTGCAACAAAACATTCCAGTCTGGAAGCAGAAGGTTCATTTCTGATATCTAAAGCGTCATCTCCCCAAGAGACAGAGTCTGAATTGAAAAATTATCCTTGGCCAATTGCAATGATATTTCTGAATTACCCACCGTTCCCAAGTCCTTGGATCCAAAGCCTTCACATACATATAGTAATTTTTACAGATGTCTTTGTGGGGGAGGGGTGACTGAGTTGAGACACCGAAAAAGACTGTAATTTAGAAGGAATTGTGAATCTGTGTTCTGGGAAGATTAATATCAGTGTTTGCTAACTTAAAAAGAAAAAGAAACAAAAACATACTCCAGATACTGTATCACTGGCTTTTTAAAAATCAGAATACAGACAATTATAGAAGCTTTACAAAAGAAATCTTAAACATAAGACTGTTGGAAGGTATTAATATTCCAAATCAAATAGTATCTCATAATCCTTATTCACCCTTATTCTCTTTCCCCCCTATATATATGCACACAGATGTTGAACTTATGCCTGCAGATCTGACCTCCTTCACTATTAAAGGGGGGAAAAAAATCCCACACAATCTGCAGAGCACTGCAATACCCAACTAGGTCTCCTAGGAGGAGGTTGCTTTTTAGAGATGGGCACTATGGGTACAATTCAGCTTGACTGGAAATCCAGTGTAAGAATTTCAGGGTGACTTGTGGAGTCATGCAGTCATGCAGCTACAGTCATACTGCTCACATATTGATATCAGGGGACATTTCAATCTACAAGCTTCAATCTCCAAGTTGTCCGTTGGCTTACTGTGTCAATGAGTTTGGTCACATCTGTGAATATATAGCAAATTTCAGACCCTCGATGCAATGTTAGGTGGCACAAAACTGAAAAGTGAAATAGAAAAGCTTAAGTGACTGAAAAGACTATGGAGAACTTTTAATATCTGTGTTGCTCTGAGAAACTGTTATCCATTGACTACTTATTTTGCAATCATCTCGGATACAGCTGATTATATCTGCCCTTCCATATTACATTTGGTAAAAGACAGGACGGAGAAACAACAGAAAAGAATGACTCTGTAAATTTATATGGTGCCTTGCATCCCAATATTACCTACTTCAGGGATGGTACTGAGACCCATTAGCAAAAGGCAGATACTCCTAGAGCTAAATATATGTTCATAAATGGAGTGAGAAAGACCAGAGCTTGTTAGAATATTATCAGTCCTGTCAGCAAATAAATTTATGTGATACATACATGCATTAACAGAAGCAGGCAGGTAATCACACCCTGTTTTTAGCAAACACAATCCTGAGCCTTATGGCTAATTATGTCCACAACAAACCGCCAAACTCTAGACACCGAACACTAGTCTGTATCACATTACATTTTTTGACTTATGGTGGTTCAGGCTGCATGAAGCTTCAGGATCCAAAATACTATTCAGACTACATTTTTAATTGTACTATTTCATTTTAAAATCTCTTCTTCATTTTCTTATCACACTTAAAAAAAATATAAAACCAAGCCAAACACAAACAAACTAAACTAAACAAACGAAAACACACACACACAAAACAAAAAACAAACCCCAAACAAACAAAGACAAACAAACAAAGACCCCAAAACAAAAAACAAACAAAAACAACAACAAAAAACCAAACACCTCCAACTACTATGTGCTCTGCACCTTTTGTCCAGCATAACAGCATCTACCTGAACTGACCTACACTCACCCTTTGGAGAGAAGCCACCTGCTTTTCTCTAACTTCTGCTGAATGCTGCATCCCGAAGCCAAAACTTCTCAAATGAGAGTGAAATACCCTGTGCAGTTTCTTGCCAAACCATTAGGTGCTTTGATGGAAAATGTGGCGCAGACTGGGCTGCAGTCAAAAGTCTTCTGATAGTGCCATTGATTTTTGTTAATTCCCTGTTTAGATAGCAAATCGATTACATATATTAATCAAGCAGTGTTGCACCTGGCTTACTGTCACGCTACACATTGTCCTCTTGAGTCTAGGTCCCAACAGGTAGCTCCCATTTCATATCTATGGGACACAAAATCTTTACTTTTCTGGGTCTTGGGATTCACAGCTCACCTTCCTGCCTGTGGGCTTGCTTGCTTTACTGAATGAGAGCAGCGGGATCCATGAAGCTGGCACACTTACTTTAACACCACATTCACACAAAGACATTTCCTGACACACACACAGTCACACGCACTCACACATCCCTAAGATTATGCACAGATGGGGCAAGAGAGAGAGCAGTTCTCGAGGTTTCCTTGTCCTGTGATATGCCTGCTGTGAACTAGTATAGCTGCAGATATAATACTCATGTATCAATATCAACCCTTGAATGCGAAAATTAAGACCTAACACCTTGAAATTGTGGGATCACTTCCAATATTTACCTATTTTTAAATTTAACAACCTTGGCAGCATCTCTTGCAAGAATCACTACCTAGTTTAAAAGATCCCTTGTAAGAAAGAAGCACATATTAACTGCAGGGAAATACTGAAATACTCAAGTCACTTGGCTGCAGTGAAACAGCAGGGGTTTTGGATTTTTTTTTTCCCAAAGCAAATGATTCTTTTTTTTTTTTTTTTTCTCCTGAGAAAGGATTTTTTTTTCATTGTAGTTATATCCCTACTATGAAAGACGTAGCTTTTTAAAGAAACAGTTTAAAGTTATTCTATTTTATGTGAAAAGAAGGGTTGCATGAAAAAGGGAATTCCACACTTAAGAAAGTACATTAGCCTATGAAAAAGATACTTTTATATATGTGCGAATATATATATATGTACATGAATTTCATTGGCTTTATGAAAGGTCTTTATAGGGTAAGTTGGCTAGAAAGCCCTGAAGCAGCTAACTTATCTGAAATGCTGAGGACAAGGACAAATTACAATGGATGAGCGAAGCAGTAGTTGGATTGTCTTCAGAGCAACATACACATGCAAGGCTACACACATTCAAGAATTTGGGGTGCAAAACTGGTAGGAGGTAAAGCTGCACTTTCATTTTTTTTGAACATGCTACCAAGCAGCTCTTCCTGCAGGTGGTGGAACACCTCCAGATGTTGCTGCAAGGGCAGATCTGAGCACATCAGAGAGCATCTCTTCTCCACACACATTCCCAGAGAGCAGCTGGCAGCCATTTAGTGCAGCTTTTACTGCAAAAGACCCCAGGGAAGTTGATGCTTCCTACCACAGTGCTTAAGAACATCAAAGCTGTGCTTGGTGGTCCTTTCTCATTATGCAGAAAGGCCCAGTGTAACTCACAACTGGACTACACACCCATCCAGCTTCGGCCAGTTCTGCACAGGCAGAACAGTTAGTCTTTTTAGAACTATTATCGTTAATAATAATATTCCTAGGCTGTCTGAGACAGCAGGAAAAAGGGGCTTAAGATATCCTTTAAAAGAGACAAGCACACAGATGGCTGCTGGCAGCAGCACTGAGCATCAAAGGGCTTGGAGTGGAGGGGGGGTCAGAACCACGTGAGAGGGGAAGTGCTTTTGTGGCAGGCACTGCCCCAGAGAGACAGGGCAAAGGAAACATCACAACATTATTCAGAAATACGATTTCAGGATGTGAGAACAGAAGGAGGGGAACTGCTAGGAAATATTGACTTGCACGGGAGAGAGGCCACAAAAGCTTGGTGTCAGAAATGGCACAGAAGCTCCTCAGTGGGTCAGGGGGGGCAGCTGCTGAAGACAAGAAAGCCATGACAGAAATTTCTTCAACCATGCAAAGCTGGGAAGAAACAAACATGGCCATTATATGCTAATAGGTTAGTCTAAAATAGAGTTAAACTGAGAACCTAAGCTAAAATGGGGGGGTGTATTAGAGAGTGCACTGGTGAAATGTTCCTGGGATGCACAGCTGAGCCCCTGAGGTGACGTATATGCCTACGTTACAATCCTACTAATCTCTGCTGCATCTCCCCTGAACACACTGAAAGCTGTGCTGACAATCTGAGTTTACTGAGGGACTGAGAACTTTTCTCTGGAAATATTGAGAGTATCATTAACCTCTTTTGTTACCATGAGCATGAAGCTGGATTATCCAAAGGCCTAACACCCCCTTCCCATTCACTCTCTGCCCCACCGCACATACGCAGAATTTTGACCCTTGAATCCCTTTCTGCCACTCCCCCTAACTCTTCACACCTTTCAAGTCATACCAAGTCTTATCACTCTGCCAGAAGCAGCAACACAGGTCTACTGGCAAATAACAGAAGGAAACTCAGCCCAGCCAAGGCATGTGTTTCTTCACTTTTATTCTGTACATTTCCACACAAGTCACAATACAGAAAAAGTGTCCAAAAGGATCAGTAACCAGTTCTTCCACTGTATACAGATTTCCTCCTTCCCCCAGTTTAAAATCTCCTTGTTTAGCAACACAGTGATCAAGATACTTTATGTAAACAGGAAATGCAAGAAAATCAGGGAAGAAAATACTTTCTCACTTTGTTACGAAAAAAACTCCCTCTTTCTGTATTCCTCTTCACTGCTAATTACCTGGACCCTGATTCTCTGTTAAACATAGCTTCATTTCATGGGTGCTGCTGCATGCCTCATTTTCCTTTTGCCAGCTGGCAGCCTCATGATGCACAGCACGGGGCATTACGCATGGGGTCAGGCAGCATAAAAGAGCCCTTTGTGATATTATTACAACTCCTGGAACAGATGTGGGTTCAGATAATAGGATATGTACAAATACTGGAACTCTGGATGCCCATGAAATGTTGGCTGAATATGCACATTTGATATTTGGTTTTACTGCCCTGTTCAGGGGACTAAACACTTTATGGAGTGCTCCAGATTCTGACTTCTGTCACATCTTGGTTCACCTGGAGTAAATTCAGTGCAGAAGAGATCAGGATCTAGCATTTATCCTTCCTCCATCTTCCCCAGGAAATAGCACGTAAATATCCACCATATAGCCCAATGGAAATTCAGCCTTTCCATCATGAGCCTACTCATCACCATCCCACGTGACGATGGTCCCTTCTTAGCCTTGTTCCTTTTTGCAGGAAACACCTCCAGCTCCCTAGCTGTTAACTAACTGTTGTCCTCATTCTGTATCAATTTTCATCTCTCATTTGCCAAGTGGCCAGGGGAGATGCTAGTGTGGAGGCCAGAGAGTCTGCTCCCTCAGATGTTTGGCTTCATTCCCCAGAAACCTTTTGCATCATCAAATTCAGGTGATGATTTCTGGGCTGTTGGAAAAGATACTGTGATACCTCAAGGATAGGACAGAGGTGACAAAAAGAAGTATTTCTGAGACAGGCTCTCCCAAATGAAACACTCTGTTCTCAATGAATGGAATGATGGAATACAATTGCTCTAAAATTCAGCAAAATATCATACTCTGGAGGGAGGGCAACAACCTAAATGCTTTCATTGACTGGAAATATCACCTGAGTTAAAATTGTTAATACAAGATAGCTCAAACATGGAAATCAAGTATAAGAATTCCAGACTAACTAATTAGAATCTTGGCATCCTCCAACACTCTTTACTATCTCAGTTTAAGCCAGCTAAACTAAAAACAAACAAACAAACAAACAAACCAACAAACAAAAACAAACAAAAAAAACAAACAACAACAACAAAAAAACACACAAAAAACCACCACAAAAAACATAAGATAGCGCTACTCCCACTGTCCTTCAAAATAATGTTTCGAAAGAAGCAGGATACAGTATGGGAGCAGCATTACAAGGCACAACAAAAAAACCTCATAAATAGTTAATATATAGCAGTTTTGGACCTCGCAACACAAAGCACCTTACCTAGGCATGTATGGGGAGGTGATATTATCCCCATCTTATAGGTAAGGAAACTGAAGCACAGGAAGGTTAAATGACTTAACCTAAACTGACTCAATGACAGTTGCAGGAATAAAACCTCAACCCCTTGATTTGCTACTTTCTGATCTATCCCTTTGGCCACAGTATCTCTAGTGAGATGTGGTGATGAATTACAACACACTACAAGTGCTTTCACTATTCTGTGACACAACCATGTGACACATGCTTAGACTTGTAAACTATCATAAAACAGAGGTGTATCATTAAACAGAGTGATCATTTTTTGCATAACCTTTATGTTTTGCAATAAAACCACAGGTCAGTTCTTGCTCAGAATAAGTCCCCTCTGAGCTACCACTGACAGTCTCATAAAACAGTTTCGGTCCTTACGTACATTGCATCTTCATTAGCAAACACTTGCAGCTCAATGAGAATTTGTGTCCATAGGAAAAGCATGCTTCCCCACAACGTGTCTTGGCTTTTCCCAGTGCAAGGCTGCAAAGACATATCTGTTCTAATAAGCTGTGCAGAAGCGAAGCAGCAATAGCACTGGCACAAAGTAGGCCTGTAGTTTGCAACAAAATGTTCTGCTCACTGACTCAGAGAGGACACTGAAACCTCCATGGACTGCCAGAAGGTTTGTGTGGGAGATGCAGAACACGAGTCCTCAGCTCGATCATTGGCTAGACTTTCCAAAATCTTTCAAAGGCCTCCTGCTTTCAAAAGCCAGCTGCATGCAAAATGACTGGCACAGGGTTTACAGCACCAAATAATACGAGCAGAAGAAAAATAACCTTCATTTCCCACTGTGAAAGCACATTTCACCTTGTGGAGATTTCTACAGGAAACGCTGGCAGTCGTATTCCATGTTCCCCTCCCCAATGCTCTGCACCCTGACGGGCCAGCGGCCAAGTCTGGCAGCTCCCAAGTCCATTTGTATAGGGATTTTAACCCCTGATTATTTCATTTTCCAACAGAGTTACAGGACACAGAGCATATGCAACCCACAGTGTGTGGGCAGCTAGATGGTACTCATTACAAAGGGCTATCCTGCACCAGCCACTCTGAGAGAAAACCAGGCAGGAATCCCCATCCTCAGGCTGCCTTCTGGCCCTGCACCTGGAAAGAAACAAAAAGAGTTTGGAAGAGCCCTTAAGAAAGGAAGGCAGATCCCACAGGCTCACTGATATCTGTATGTATTTTACACTCCACCTGGCACATGGTGGGCTGTCTGGAAGATGTAGCCTCCAAAGAGACATTACTTTTGCTGGTAAGGCAATAGATGAATCTTTCTGCAAGTAAGGCACCCCCCCTTTCCCTTTCCACAGATCTGAGAGGTGCAGCAGTAAGCTTGAGAAAGACAAAGCTCCCAAGAGCTGCTTAGTGCTTTGAAGGCTCAGCCACTGATTTTCTTTCCTTCAAAGCTGTTGCATGATCAAAGGAGGCAGATGGAGGAGGATCACTCTGCAGCGACATGTAAACGGAACAAAAACTCTGATAAGCCTCTGCCATCTCCCTGTGATTTTTCTAAGATCCGTGCTGAGCAGAAAACTGTATGGTAGCCGGGCCAGCCATCTCACATGAGAGACCAGCACGCTCACTCACCAGTTGGAAGCAGCTGTCACTTCTCACAAGCACATCATGGAGGGACATCACCACATTTGCCCAGGCAAAGATTATTTAGCAGGAAAGGGAAGGAACATGAGAGTAAGCAAAGAAAATTTAAAAAAAACTGATACTGATATTAAAACTAAGTCTTGAAAAGGTTGAAATCAACCCCTCAGGGGTGAAATACCCACGTCTATCATGCTTCTCATCTGCTTAATCCTGAGACATTATAGCTACCCTCAGAGGTGCCTTTAGTGCTGCAGGTCCAACTTACCCCTAGTACAGCAGAATTTCAACATTCCCTACCCATGGCTGGCCATGGTCAGAGGACATCCAACCATCTGTGACTCTGGTGAAGCAGAAGTGTTACAGAGGCAAGCACATGAGCAGCATTTTGATATTTCCAGTAAAAAACTAAGGTAGCATGAGCTAGGAAAAAAAAATAAAAAGAGGTGACTGAAGAGTAAAGTCTTTTGTAAGGAAGGTCTGAAAAGGACAGAGAAAAAAAAAGGAAGGAAAAGCAAAGAGCATTTAAGATTATGTAAAATCAAATTTAAATAAAATTATGTTCCATTTCCTTCCAGCCATTAGCTTCCATAAAGCTCACTTTTTTCCTTAGCTTTGAGATGAATGTATTGCTCCCACATCCCACAGAGATAAGGACACTATTACAACAGTGGCAAGACCACAGGAGAAAACAACTCACAGCTGTGCTCATCTGCCATTGAAAAAAGCACATCAACAATAGTTTTCTCATTGTGCTCAAGAAAAAAAAAGACAATCTAGTCCTGGGAAGAGGGCTGAAGCAGGGGACAGAGAAAAGGGAAGACAGCTATTTGTTTTGTGACCTGCAGCAGTAATTTATTCTGATGTGGCATTATTTCCTTTCTTTTGGAAGCAAAACCTCTGGTATAGCTAAGGAGCAGGGAGAGGTGTCATTGCACAACTTAGGGCTCTTGTCTCACTTTGTGAAGCTCATGATTTGCAAATAGAAAGCTGTGCCTCCCTAGCCTGTGTGGTGGTCCCTGTGTGGGCAGGAATGGGATGGCAGCCGCAGACAGATGAAATAAATATTGAGAGCCGCGTGCTTGGAGAAGAAATGCACCCAGCTCACTTTGTTAAAAGTAGATACATCTGAATATGGTACATAACTACTCATTATGGTGGTATTCAATAGCTAACATTACGAGTCCCTACCCAGAAAATTGCAGTACTTATAGAAACCATCCTGTAGGGTCCTTATTCCCAGGGGCCAGCTTAGCTTTGCTTTTGTAATTTTGCCTTATTTTTTTGTGTTAAGGTCATACTGGAAAAAAAGTCCTAGAAAAGTGGGGCTCTCCATTAGAGTCTAATTAGCCAAGCAGAAATCACTCATGTCTGCTGCATTAAGCTCAAGAGCTTCTTGAGCTTATTCTCCATACCTACAAATCTAACTGGTTCCTACATTTCCTATACAGAATCTACATTCCTGAATATGTAGGAACAGGGGCTGTTTTCTCCATCTGCTTGGCCACAGACTTAGGAAAAAGTGATAATTGAAGGTCATTAAGACAGCTGGAACCAGAAGACCATTTTTCTCATTAAAATAAAGTGTAACACTAAGAAATGAATTGCTACTGTGGTTCATGCATTAGTAGTTAGATAAGTGCTGTAGCACTTGTCATAATGGAACATTGGATTGCCATCGTGCACACGTGGCTGAGTGGTAGGTTACACATCAAGCAGCCTCCTAGACAGGGACTAATTGAAGAGCCAGGTGTTTCACTTCACCAGCAGAAGGAGGCTGGCTCTAGATGAAACAATTACATATGTAGTGCTATATTGCTAAAAGAAGTAGTGCTTATTTCTTGCATGACAAAATGCTACAGCTTATATGTACTGTGTATATGGATGCTGGAGCTGGTAACATATTGGTGAACTCTGAAATAGCATTCTGAAATCATGGTTCTGTTTCTAGTGGGTAAGGGCAAAATAATAGAAGAAAATATGCGTTTTGCTTTCTCAGGTATTCACCTTCTTGTATGTATGTACGTAACAAGAGAATTACTGCTGTCTTAGATTCCCAAAATCTCCTCCATGTAGGGGATCCAGGTGCAGAAGCTGACTGCTTTTAAAGGTCTAAGCATCATATTATTTCATGAATTATAGATGTGTTTATGTTGAAACAAATGTTTTTGTTGCAAGGCTTCCCTCTGCTTGGACTCTAGAAGTCATCATGTGCTACCTCAGAATGAGGGGGTTTTAAAATGAGCTATGTGTCTTCCTCACTCTGGGTAACTAGATACATGTGTACTACATAGGATAAAGTGTTGTTGTGTTTGGGTTTTTTTAATTAAAAAAAAAAAAAAAAGCAGTCTGAGAAACAAGAAACTGCAGCTGAGACTGGAATGTGGCACCTTATAAATAAGACCAGAGACAAGATGCACTCTGATGGCTGAATACAGTAAGGTTATTCAGCTCTAAGTCTGCCTAATAACTGAAGTCAAATGTAATGAATTTACCAGTGTGATCAAGGCCTGAGGGAGGGAATTTTCCCCTTTTACAGGAAGAGCACCATACATGGGCCAGGAAATCCCTTGGCCAAGATGTGGAGTGTTGCTCCAGTGCACATGTACAAGGAACAAGAGAATGCCACTCTCTGTGGGCACCACCATGGGCAGCAGTGCTGGAAACGTGCTGGGGACGGCAAGGGAGGCCCCCAGCCTCTGGTACCTCCAGAGGATCTTCAAGTAGGCAGTCCAGAGAAGCATGATGCCATGGTACAACTTGGACTACACTTAGCCATGGTCACTGCTTAGACTACTGCATAGTTCATCTCTCCCAAGCCAACCTATACACAGAAGTAGAAGTGAGAAAAACTTCCCAAGTACATGGCCTACTTTTGGTCAGCCCAAGCCAAGTGCTGAGCTGCTGCAGTCTGCCTGCACTGGTTAACTCCTCCACAAAGGCTGAGACATCCGGACTCCTCTGTATATACTGTTCACCCCAATAAGTAGGTGCAAGGCTGATTTATAGCTCCCCTTGAGGCATTTCCACAGTGCAGTCATGAGCTGCATCCTGCCCTTCCAAAGGGGGTTAAAGCATTGAAGCTCAATACACATCCTCCATGTAAAATTCTGATCTTCCTCAATATGCTAGCAAGTCACTTTTAGCACATTACTGAGTTGCTGTTGCAATCAACAGATTTTGTCACAGGCAGATTGTGGGATTTTAAAGCTGTAGCTATCCATCACTGAGAAAAATAATTGCCTGCACTGTTGTTAAGAAAGCAAAATGAGAAGACGAGTACCACAGCAAACCCTGTAATACTGCATTCTATAGATTTACAAGTATCCAGAAAGGCATGGGTATATTATAACCTGTTACCAGGGCTGTCAAAATGACTGAAGATACTCATATTTGATGCTTTAGATAAATTAGGAAGCTAATAACCCAATGTTGCTTTGGCGCAGACCCAGCAAGGAGAATAAAGAGAGGAAATAATGTCTGATGAATCGGAAATAACAGGTATAAAGGAGATAGAAATGTTAGTTTTAATACTTCTCCATGGATGTTAGTCTGGTGCAAAAGAAGCAAAAAGTAGGGGAAAGAAAATGACAGACCTCAAATGGATCAGCACCAGGAACTGCCTCTTTCTTGGAGTATATGGACTGCAAGGACAGAATTGTCTTTGGAGTGTTTTCAAGGCACCCAAATTTCCAGCATGTCCACATATTTCTTGAGTACCATGGAACTCCCAGCAAACATAAGGCTACCAATGTACTTGCCAATTTCATAGCTTTTGCTCAGAGTCATTGTCTCAACATGCTTTTGATATACTGGAAGGGTTAACACATAAGCATATGCTCATGAGGCATCTGGGATGGGTGAAAGGAAAATAGACACCTTCTAGGTGAGGTTGTGTGTTAGTGACTTTCACTGCCACATGTGTCACTGTCACAGCAAAGACAAAGACAAAAAAAAAAGCAAAAGAGGCCATTAAATACTACTCAAACAAACTTCCCATGGCCACACCACCAGAAAAACCACGTGTCTCATCTGTTCACCAGCAACACCAGATCTGCAAATACAGGTGGGAAGATCAATCACAACAAAACATCAATTTCGCTCTATTTTCTTTACGTCTATGGTCCTTCTATATGACAGACCTCATGTAGCAGGTGACATCTCATGTAGTCTGAATCCAGGCTACAGCACCATGAATTGAGACTGAGCAATTCTGCTGCTGCTGGGAAGAAGCAAGGGTGACAAGTGTCAGTAAAAATATCTACAGACAGGTGCTAAAAGACAGGCAAGCCATCACACGAAATGGGGAAAGAGACACTGGAGTCTGAGGCCTGTTTTGTAACAGGCAAAATTTGCCCTGAACTCATGTCTTACATGAGTCACTCAGCCTCACACCTCAAAATATTGAGGGGTGCTATAATTAGTGAGAAATGTATAACATTATAATGTTTTGGATAACACATAAAGATACGTCTAGCATTGAAACATGAAATAAGAGTAACTGATGCTATTAAGTAACAAAAGTTTATTTTATTAACATTATAAATATTTTCGTTCCCTCCATTTAACTCCAAAATGAGAAATCAAACCAATACAATGGAACGATTCAGGAGCTCCTCAGTTCTACTGAAAAGGATCCCCTTTAATGATAAATTAAAATGGGAAGCGACATTTTGTCAGTCCAGCAACCTCAATAGTTGAGCAACCCTCGGTACTTTGTTGTTCAAATGGCACAATACGTGCGTTCACATATATATATGTGTCTATACATATGCATACTGATAAGTATACATATATATAGTAATATACACACATAAATAGACACAGCCACTGAACAGACACTTTCAGTAAACCAAAATGTTTTGCACGTCATTTAAGTGGGTTCCCAGTCGCCCGCTGAAATTTGGGCCCTGCATGGCACAGGCACAATGATACTATACTAAGCCAGACCCAGAAGTGCTCAAAAGATTCAATACGTACGTGTCACTTTCGACTGCTGCAGAGTCTGTCTGCTTCTGGAGACTGTCCAAAATCAAGAATCATATCTCCCTTGAAAAGAGGTAAGGAATAATCCTCCAGCATCCTGGTCCCAAACTCTTTCCCTCTATGAACCAACTTCTGATATCCCTGGCCATGCGTGAGCCATTGCAGGAAACAATATACATGCTGTTATCTAGAACCACAATACATTGCCAGTATCGAAAGCATTGTTTGCAGTGCTTTGGGACACCTTGATATTAAAGGCACTACACAGAGCCAGCTTCCATTCTATCTCCAGTGTCGAGGTTTATTTTCATCATAGGGCAACCACCTCCTGCTGAGCACAGGCAGCTTTCCATAGGCACAACAGGCTCACTCTTGATCATAGCATCGTCCTGCAGCTGCTGGCGAAAAAGGCAAGCCAGACTGTCTCATGTGCACTATGCTCCTTTGAGCAATCTGAATGGCACAAAGGAGCTCAGGAAATCTGTCTGTCCTGCCAAGCTCCCCCAGAGCCAGCTCCTGCTGCAGTCACCCCGGGCACAATGGACATTTCACTGAGGAGAAGACCACTGGGAACTGAGAAGGACCAGACCCAGCTCCTTTATAATTCACCCGTGGCCTCTGGAAGCTATCTGTGATTACAGAAAGCCTTCACTGCTCCACCTGCTTCATGGGAATAAACGACCAGGGAGCTGCAATGGGCTGACAATCCTCTGCTCAGGCACCAGTCTGGCCTCAGCATAGGATAGAACCAAACCCCTGGTGTCATTGAAGCTTCCTCCATTCCTCACATGAGTAAAACAACGCAAAAAGGTAAAACTGATAATAATATAGTTCTTATTTTTGTCAAATATATAGAAGTATTACAGTAACATCTTTCCTCACAGCTGGGAAATGATGCAAGGCCTACCATGAAACCACAGCATTAGGATCTTCCTTGTGGAAATTTCACATATACCAAAATTACACTCTGATTTTTTATTTTAACAGTTGCCAAATTCTGTTCTAATATATACATATACTGACCTTTGCCACAAGCCCCTGGATGATTATCAAGGGAAGGAATTTGGCTTTCACATTTTATTTTTTAAACAAGAAAGGTAAAGACAGAAAATAACACAAAATACATTTCTTGTCACCATTGATCTATAGATTACAAATATACATAGTTTCCTTCCAGAGGAAGAAATACTAAAGTATTTTGCTCATATCAAATGAACTTTCAAAAAGAGAAAAAATTAACAATAATTAAAAAAAAATCAGCTCCTCCCTCTCTACCACAACAATCACTCTTGTTTTGTTGTTTTTTTTTTTTTTTGGAAAAAAAAAAAAAAAAAAAAAAAAAGATTGCATTCATTTAATTTCCACAATGTCTACCGAGGAAGAAAAACTTATCTGATTAATGACCTGAGTTATTTTCATGGTTTTCAAACTGCATGTAATCTTGATGATCACCATCTACCAGAGACCTACACCTAGCAAGGCGCATGAAAACAAACACCGGTAGGTCTTTCAAAACAAACAACAAAGCAAAATTCAATAATCTATTGCAAGAATTACGTCAAAAGTGGGCTGTGAGTGTCTTCAGGGAACTGGTCAGACAAAGTGGAAGTGGAAGCTCTGCTGTTTCTGGCAGCTGAGTTATCTATTGTTATTGAACCATAGACTAGTTTGGGTTGGAAGAGACTTTCAAGGGTCATCTGGTCTAACCCCCCCTGCAATGAGCAGGGACAACTTCAACTAGATCAGGTTGCTCAGAGCCCCATCCAACCTGGTCTTAAATGTTTCCAGGGATGGGAAAAAAATGAAAGTGCATATTTTGTGTATGCGTGTTTTCTTTACCGTCTTTTGTGATTACAGTGTGATTACAGTCTCTGAGGTAAGACAGAGAACAGACGAGTATAGAAGACACAGCTGGCCTTTAGAGCAGCTAAGCAACGTTACATTTCCAAGCCTATAGTGGTTAATGAGGCAAAGAGCTGCTGCTTGTCCTTCTCCAGTGGGATAGCCTCTCTGAAACGTTCTTCTCTTGAGGAATCAGATAGCTTACAGGTTCAGCCAAAGAAGGTTTTCCTTTTCCAAATGGGACCAGGTGGTGCTCGTTGGTTTGTTGACGGCAGCAAACCTAGGCTGATCTCCTTCCTACCTCTGGCCATTACACAAAGGGGACTGGGTCCATAAGTAAGTCCATCAGAACCCCCTGCACCATGCACAGACCTCTGTCCAGTGTAAAATCCATCTTTTCAAAAGTGAAAAAATAGCTATCAACTTTTAGGCAGGCCTGAAACCTGAGCAGAATTGGACATTATATGCTCAGTGGTGGTGTGGGAAACCTTACTGATAACTTTCTGCTCTGTCATACAATATCCCATATAACTCCTTTCCATGCAAATGAATGTCTCATGAAGATACCATAATCGTATACTCAGCAACAATAAGGAGGTTAGGTTTTGTTGTGAGAAAACTCCTCAGTGATTGGACACAGCTTCCCAGAGGATGGCAAGGAAGGGAATGCAGCTGGTAAAAACACCGGGGTTTTCATAAGGGCATCCAGAGCTCCTCAGATTTTTTGCTTCTGCCTGACCATTTGTGAAGACTTAACACAGAGATAACAGGTACTATTAAACTGATGAAAAGTGGGGGTAATGGGAGAATAAAAGGAATGAAGGAAACCGTAGGGATGGAGGAGGGCCTAATTAGATGTTTTAATATCTCAGTTAGTTTAGTTCCTCCACACCCCTTTCCTCTTTACTTTTTTTTTTTCTTTTTTTTTTTTTTCTTTTTTTAAATAAATTGTGCAGATGAACATGGGAGAAGTTCATGCTACTTGCTGGAAGCAATAAAGGTAAATTTCCGTGGCCCATGGATTCCACAGACCTTTGAGTGTCCCGCCTCATCCATCATGGGCTAACTCATGGAACCTAACCGTTCCGTGGCAAGACTCAGTAGCCCTTAGAAACTGATGGCATGTCCTCAGGTATTTTCCACGACAGTGAGTGACACGTTGATTCCATCAGCTTCTTCCTCACATGATGCCCAAGTGCCTCAGGTGCAGCCTTGTGATTTCCAAGGATCCTCTTTGATATTTTCAGACATCAAACTGCTGTCTCCAGATCCTCGTGGGAAACCATTTGGTAGTTTTGTCGACTGTCCAGGTAGGCAGCTAGATCTGGGTCACCAGCTTGCTGAGCCCTGTCACGAGGGGTTTTACCCTATAATAAAGAAATACAAAGAGAAAGTCTTGTGCTACATATTTAGAAGAACAGATGAAAACACAACACAGAGAAATCACTACAAGAAGGATAGAAGCTAGTCTGGGGAATTAACAACAGTTTGTACAACAAATAAGTAAAGTCAAGTGTTTCTATCTTTAAACTAAAGATTTTCAAATTCCTTGTGTGGTTTAGGACAAATCATGCAGATCTGCAAGGACATGCTATTTGATACATCACACAGAAGTGCTCACATGCTGGAAGGAACAGATTGCAGATAGGACTGCAATCCCTATGTGAATGAATATGATGCACAATACTCTAGCTAACACTTGAAAAGTGCACTTCACAGACTACACACTTTGCTTAGGATGTGCAGAGAGAGATGCATGGCATTGAGGAGTTCAACATGTCTCATTCTGTCTCAAGTAGAAATCATTTTTCGGTGTATCGATTTGCTACTCTGTTATCTGATCTACCTTACGAGCACTGTTAAATTGATGCACAAGTCTTGATCCTAAACTATGGAAAAATATTGGAATGTTATTGTATCTACAGAAAAACACTCCAGCTCTTTGGATTTCTCTGCAGATGAAGATAAACAAGGCAGAAGCCACTTGTCTGGGTTTCAGCTGTTGCAGAAATTATCTTTTGCAGTGTACAGTACTCTTATCTGAAAAAGAGATGATCTCTCTCCTTCTTACAGGCTACCCCATACAGCATAACATGGTAGGAATTGGTTTTAATTGTCTTGCTGCAGCAAAGGTGCTTCTGATTCTGGAACTCAGAGATCTCAGCTGCTGACCACAGGATGTTTATGTTCAGAAATGCCAGAGGGGCAATTTCTGGACCATGTTCCCAAATGATCAGATTGTTGTGTTGACAGAATATTCCTAGGGTTTAATTTTGCCCAGACATCTTTCTCAGCCAAGTGTACACTGAGAGAGGGTTGTGGTGTCACATCAGTGAGCATAGGGGTGAGGGCAAAAGAAAATGATTAGCCACAATAATGAAGCCTCACAGATGCTATACAATCACAAACCAAGGCTCCCCTAGGTGGTCCTTGCCCACGGGCCTCTCTTTTGACCACACAGGAGAAGGATGCTGCTGTGCCATGGAGGTGCCTCATTCACATCCAATGCACTGAATAGTTTGAGGCCAGGCTCTTACTATGATGAAGATGACCCACATTGAGGACTGAAGTGTCTTGTACTTGTTTAAATCAATACAGTTTTCTAAATAAAAATGGCTCTTGGCACACATGAGGAAGCCTCAATCATACACACAGCAGGGACGGATGCTGCTCAGTCTCACTTGGCTACAGTATTTTATAACTGGTTGACAGAGCTGGGTTACCTTGGAGTCTGTCTTTCTCAGAGAGGCTCCCGCATCCACCAGGAGCTGGCAGATGGCTCGATGGCGCTGGCAGGCTGCCTTATGTAATGCTGTCTCACCCCTAGACCAAAGTACAGAAACCAGCAGTGAGACACATCACACCAATGTACATTTATGAAGTATGAGGTGCAGAGGACAGACAGAGAAGGATGCTGTATTTCTGCGAGGTTCCCGCTTGCTGGCAGAGGCAGACTTGTGCACTCTCTCCCTTAGCATCTACATCCTTTGACTCGGTAGGAAAGCCTGCAATGCACAAATAGCAGACGAAGAACTTCTGAGGGGTGGCAAAAGAAACATGCACAGGTTTTATGTATTCAAAGGACCGATCACCACATTCCCATCCAACCACCAGTTCTGCTGACTGCTGAAAAAATCAAACTATCCACCTTTTTATTTCATAGCAAGCAAAGGAGAAATAGTGTTTGTTTTTTTCCTTTATTTCTTTCCTCAACTTCATTCTGGGATGCACCATAGAAAAATCCTACCCATTAAAGCCATGACTGGTGCACTTGCTGCCCTAGTTCCACCACCCTGCTCTCTTGTACATATGAGAGCAAGGGCTGTGTTTTTTTTTTTTACACTGCTGGCCTGGTTAGCTACTGGGGAAGCCTAAACACATGCTTTTCAAAAAAGAAGGCTGTGTAGTGGGAACAGATTTATTGCAAAGCTCTTCACTCAGACTGGGTTTACGTGTAACAGGATTCTGAGATGAACTGGAGTAACAAGGTTAAAGAAATCTATCTAGATTAACCTAATAAGAGGAGGAAAGTATGCTTTGAGTGGGTTGAAAAGGTATCCTTAATACTAGTGTCCAACAAATGGGGCCATTACATAACTTCCAAAATAATGACAAGAAAGACATAGTAGGACAAACCTTGCACCTACCTACCCAGAAAGTGAGAGGGCGTAAAGGAATTTCAACCTCAGTCCACAGCAGAACAAGTTGAAATATTAATAGGCACCCTTGTAATTAATCTGACTGTGCTGCATGAGAACTAGATTCAGAATGGGACACTATCTGATTTCCCCCGAGGATCAAAAGAGAAATTCATGCTATCAGTTAGGGCTTGAACCTTCTCTTTTAAGAGTTAGTGGTAGAAGGACCTTTGTAAAGGGAAGCCCTCATAGCTGTGTTCACTTACACTTTATTTATGTGTGCTGTGCTATGCTCCTGGATGAAGAGAAATGTGCAGTCCATCCAGACCCATCACCTCCACACTGCACACATGCACTTTATGCAGAACCTTTTTTGTGCTCTCCATTAGCAGAGGAGGGCACTATTGGATGAGGAATGGTAAGTTTAACCCCCGAGAGAAAGGCTACTTTTACTTCCCATATATTCCATATACTTCTCAGGATTACTTGTACATCCCTTATGTACTCCTTGTGACATCTTGATTATATAACAAGACACAGAGAAATTGGTAATTGGAAAGTAAAGTCTCTTTTATGTAAAAACAGAGGTGATCATGGTTCTAACTACTTCAGATAAATCTTCAACTGCACAGGTTGTGGCCACTTGGGACAGATAAGGCAAAGCACACTGACAGAACCAAGAAGTGACTGAAGGAAAGGTGTAGAATAAGAAAAGTAATTTCCTGATTTTTGGAATTTACCCTTCAGGTTGCTTCCTCAATAACTGGATTCTGGAAACATCATAGCACAATACAAGACTTGTATTCCTCTAGAAAGGTTAAGGCTGCATGGGCAGTAATAGAGAGAAAGTGCTTTTTAAAGTTCAAGAAACATTTGCTTTAGTCCAAAAAGCCACATATGAGGTCGTTGGTGTTTGGGTTTTGGAGGATTTTCATTTACTTTTTGACCTTGAAGACGTGCCATTTTACAGGTTCTTTTATTTGAAAGTTTGCACTTGAAAAATAAGAGAGGGCTGCTAGGCTAATGCTCATAATGTGAAGGACAGAGTAAATCATACTTACGTTTCACTGTCTGTCATATCCAGTAACTCAGATGGACCTGCAAAAGACAGTCAAGGTATGTTATATAGCATTTGTCTGCATGACTAAGGTGTACAACTACCAAGAGAAGATTCTTGGTACAAATATGTAAAAGAAGTCAACTTAAAGCTCAATTTGCAGAAATATGTCCAATTTCCAGGTAATATTTGTTTGTTTGAGCCCTTGCACTAGCAAAGTTCTGAATGCACAGTCACTGCTGGAGTGTCAGCACCAGGGAGCAGCTGCCTCTAAATTATACTGGCAATAAATATTCATGGAGTTTATTTTCTTACTCTTCACCTTGCTCAATTAAGTGGTTCATGGAAGTACAGTGAATTGAAAATCCTGATATACTGGAAACCCTGATATATTGCACGTTAAAATCTATTGTTAGTACTAGAGGGAAAATGTCATTAGGAAGTTGAAATTAGCCAAATTCCATCCTGAATGACATCCCTGTGCTACTCCATTTAACAGCATTATATAGAATGTAGATCAGGGTGGAATATTCCCAGCGGTCTTTATATTGATATGCAAATCCTGTACACTACTGGTTAGCAATGATCAGGAAAGTAAGATTAAGAAAAACACAAAAGATTTTTGTTAAGTGGGAAAAAATAATGCATTTATGCTAATGTTCTTTTGTCCTTGGTATTCACTACAGGCAGATGTTTATAGCAGCAAATTCCATTACTGAATTACAGGCTAAGATCTGGATAGCATTTGAAATGAGAAAAACTTTTCCCTTTGCAGTCTGGCTTCTTCTTCTTCTCTCTACTGCTCTGGAGCATACTGCCAGATGGTATGGGGCAGTAAGCAAGGGGAACAGTGGAACTTTACAGGAATTTTCCTTCCTGTGCATGAATATTTCTCTTCAGCACACTTTGACTTTGAAATTCAAGAGTTCTCAAGAGCTTACCACAAATCTCACCTGCAACTGAGGAATTTCACACTGCTTGCTTACAAAGGCCTACATACAACCTCGCTACACTCCTTTCACTCTTAGTGTACGTCAAAATGTATTAGAGCAGCCTGTCTCTCCCTCACTGCTTCTATTAATACAACATATTCATGCAGTATCATTGGGGACAGCTGGCTGCCTTGACTCCTGGAGATGCAGGTAGCTCCTTCACTTCATCATCTGTCATCATGAGGAAGGGGTGGTCAAAAAAGTACTCTGCTGAGTCCCCAGTGCACAGGGCATTACGTACCTATCATAGCAGTTCTCCAGACTCATTAGCCACTATCAATATTTAAAGCACAGCACCCTGACTCTACCACCACGCGTTCTCATCTCTGCATTTGGTAGCTATGTGTTCACTCTTCCATATCAAAATGAAGAATCATTCATAACCCTGAGCCCCGACAAGCATGAAGAAGGATACAGGGTGCTAAGCAGCGCCTCTTGTTGAGAGGAAAGATAATGCCTGAGCAACTAAAAACAAAATAAAACACAGATGAAGAAAAGGACTCCTTTACATCTCCCAGGAAAAAATAATGTTCTCTCAAAAATAGAGGCAATTCCCCATGGTATGCTGCAGTGCTGTGTCCCAGGGACAGGCAACCAGGAATGGTCTGCAGTGTGTTAGAAAAGACACCACTAAGCAAACTATTATTTCTGTTCATGGATGGGACAAAGTAGATTGTGATGCAAAGGTGAAGGGTGACTAGGTGAACAGGGGGACTAGGTTGGCAGCATAGGTTGGCATAGAAGTACTTTGAAGTACTTAGAAGTTGTAAGTGGGCAAGAATGAAAAAAGGTGTTAAAACATTAGGAGGAAGGATGGAGAGAAGTTAGAAGAATATCACCTGAGAGGGAGGAGAAGCTGGAGCAGAAGTCTGTAGAGGTGGAAAGACAAGGGTGAAGGAAAACTGGTCTGGAGCAGGAAGAAACAGCAAGGTTGGAACAGAGAAGCTGAGGACTGAGCGGGCAGCCTGTGAGCACAGACCTTAGGAGGTGCCAGGTACATCCTACCTGTGTGAAAAGGTTGCTCTCCTGGATGCTGTCCCAAATAAAGCATTTAACAGGAGTGCCCCGACTCTGTCTCAGTCATACAGAAGGGGCAGATACTGGGACTAATTAATTAGCAGCACAATGTGGTACAAGGATTAATTTGTTTCATTCTTTCTGACTTACCTCCGAAGCTGGAATGTCCTAGCTCACACACAGCCTGAGCTGTGCCCTTTACTTCTTTATTTTATTTTCAGCTGTACTTCTCTTAAACCATCTCACGCCCTCCTCCTAATTCCCTTTCCCCTCCTTTTTGGACCTCATTTTTACATCAGTCTCCCTGGCGCTGCCAACCGACCATTCCAAATCCCCCTCTGCCCTGGGACAAAAGCTGCACAGATGTGGAAAGGGCTGGCACTGGGAAAGCTAACGGCACTGTCATCCTGACCCAGCGGGGAGGCGGCTGTTTTACTCTGGGACAAGAGGCAGAGAAAGAAAAGGGGACCAAGGCGCAGAGAGAGAGAGGACAAAATAACCCAATAGAAATCCGGAAGGGAAATGCATGAGTGAGATTTCTATCAAGGAAAACAGCAGGGGGGGAAATAAAAACAAAAGATAGAAATGTGTGGAGAGGTGGAGGGAGGGAAAAAAATAAAAACAAAAAAAAGAAAGAGAAAGAGAGTGAGCAACTTGGGGACTAAAGAATGGCAGGATGGGGCAGGGGGGAAGAAGTTTGCATGAAAGGAGCTGAAAAGCATGACACACTGAGAAGAAGCCCAGCTGAGATCACTCTCCTTCCTTAACATCTCCAATAGACTGTCTGTGTAGAATTATTAACTTTTTTCCTTTTCTCCTTCTGCCCCCTTTCACTCCACCAAAGCCCTTCTCTAGTTTCTCAGGAGGCAAAGCAGTCTGAGCTCGGGATGGGAGGAGAGAAGGGAAGGCAACACTCGAAAGCAGCTGCCTTTTAGCTGAGCTCACTACAACATAAAAGAGAGACTAAATGACCATATTTCAGAGGCATTTCCAAAATATACAGCCCCATGCAGTCCAAAAGTCCCCTGGGCCACAGCACACCCTGCCCTCTCCAATGGATATGGTTACAGCTGCCCACAGGAGACCCACAGCTATTAACCCCTGCCAGTCCTTTGCCCTGTCACCTCTTCATACAACTGGGGAAGAAGGGTATTTGCTTTAAGCAGTGTTGTTGGACATTATCAGCATTTCTGAGTGTCTATCTGTCAAAACCACCTTTGTTACATAACTTGATTGAGGTTGTTTTCTGGGGGACAAAATTGGATTTGGTTCCTTACCTTCAACGAAGGAATATTTTTAAAATAATAGTAATCTGCAAAGTCAGAACTATTTCAAGCCTTCTACCAACTGCACACTCCTCATTTTTACCTGATATGAAGATTAACAGTGTCTGGTTTTTATTGCTAGTGTCTTTTAGCTCAGAATTTCCACAGTAACATAGAGGGCAGATGGGCTATGGGAGCATGCCTTTCATAGTATCTGCCTCTCAGCCATGTTGATCTAAAATTTAGTAAACTTAAACATTAAAATAGACTATTTTGTACCTTGCACCTTCTAGAAAAACTAATCTGTTTTCTGCTTAGGTCCTTCACAAATGTCCACTACCATAAAACATTCTGCAAATCTAGACATACTAGCAAACATCAGGCAAATTCACCGTCCTTCAGTGTTGATTTCTGATGACTATTCAAACCCAGTCCCTGACATATGTCTCTGTAATGGCAAAATTCACTTGCTAAAGCCTTCTTTGTAACTCTTGAATCTGTTCAGGATGCAAATCCAAACTCACTGATGGCTCTTCACTGTTGACTTGCAGTGCTGAGAGTAATGAAAGCATTCTCCTCTTACCTGAGGATGCTGTCTAACGGAGCAAGGACATTGAGGTTTGAGGTCACAGAAATGTTCAGAATAGGATGATTTACTGACTGACTGTTCCACCAGAACTTCCCACTACAAACTCCTAAGTCAACTGTAAAAATTAAAGTCAACTGTTTAAAATTAAAATACCCTAGATGAATAGTCTACAGAATTCTTGTCTGTTTTTTGAGCCTCTATAGAAAAGAAGAAGACATGGAGAAGGCAAATCTTGGAATGTCTTGTAGAATGGTTATAAATTATAAATAGTTCAGAATGGTCAGATAAAGACTCCAAGCCAAGTTTGATTCCAAATACAGATGATAATTTAGGAGATCCTTTTTCTAACAGAGCTTCTTAAACCCTCCCTAATCCTGTTTGTGTTAACCAAGTAAACAGTTAACTGTTCTCTAATGTTCATGCATTATGGGTGTGAGAGAGTTGCTGACTGCAGCACTAAGCAGATGTGGTTCTGATACCTACTGAGTTTGACCCTCAGTTTCAAGCTAAGTGTTCCTTTGCCTAACTACAGACAGATCTTAAAAGGTGACCCTCCTACTACAAGCAGAAGACCCCTAATTTAGGAAGGCAGTCTTGAACAACAGATAGGTCTGTGTACCTGCCCTTCCTGCCCAGGGGACAGAGAGAAACTGTTTTGCAGGAACAGGAGCCAGCACAACTGTTCCTGCAGCAGTAAGCTGCTGCCATCCTAATACCTACTACATTGGTGCTTTAGCTGCTATTCCAGGCTCATGCTAGTCCACTGCCAAGTATCTGGCAATACTGCACAGCAGTCTCCTTGTGTGACTCACCTCTGCTTTTTCTGATTTAAGAAGGGTTATTTTTCTCCCCTTAACATCTGAGATCATTCTGCTCAAGATCACAGAATAACCGCTCACATTAACGTCCCCTGAATGTTTGCAGAAAGCATAAAGCCGTCTCCACAAGAACAGTCACCACATCACGACATCATTCTCTCTCTTCCATAATCCCAGTGCTCTGGGCAGGGGGGCATTTGTCACCCCAGTATCATGTTCAATTCAGCCCAGTAGTTTCACACTAGGCAGTTAAAATTCCTGGTATGGTGGGGTTTGTCTTGTTTTGTTGTTTTTTAAAGATAATCAGAAGGTTTTCCCTGTGTGATTAATAACAGGTTCTCTGTGCTGTGTGCTGGAGGGTATTTTGCAGTGAAGCTCTTATTAACTACCTCCAGTCATGTATGGGAAGCAGACAAACTACAGAGGAAGTATGGCTGGGCAGATGTAATTGCTAGAACAGGAATAAAACCCATTTTAATCAAGGGTGGATATCAGCAGAAATGAGAAACTAGATACAGGGAAAGCGCCTTAGATATTAGTAGCATTGGACTGGTTCTTATACACTAATTATTGTTGAGAAGACGCCAGAGAATGCAGCAGAAAAACAAGGACATTATGATGATGATTCAGCAAGAGAGCTCATTTGTGACTGAGAAGTGCCCAGGGTAGAAATGAGTTTCATTAATTGCTTGGTGAGAGAAGAGAGGAGGCCCCTATTAGAGCATTGTCCCATGCACTCTCTAATCCCCAGAGAATGTTAAATAAACAATGCATTTGGAGAAGCCCAGAGGACATATGTCTGGAAAGCTGCAAAAGCTTCCTGCCATCCTTGGGGATAAAGCAGGGAGAGAGGAGCTGAGCTGACATTTGATCAACCTTCTGGTTTGTCTTTGTCTAGCAGTCGATAATCCCTCACATTTCTCTATTCAAGTCAAAAATTCCTTACTCACATCCTTAGCAGCTTAAATGATCTCATGTTAAACCTTCACCAAAGGAATGGTGACTGAGTCAGATTGTGACTAAGTTAAGGTATATGTGTCTAAGAAAAACAATGGAGAGGCAGCCATGACAGTGAATTGGCACAGGTCATGTTCAGTGTAAGAGACCAGAGGCAGTAAGAAAATGAAGCGAAAGTACGTCTATCTACAGAATTCAGAGACACATATATGCACTGTGACTAATGAGATAATAAGTTAAACAGGAGGGAGATTTAGCACTGGTAAGGCTTGTTACAACTGGTAAGAAAACTAGCCAGTATTTGAATATAAGGGCAACTGCACTTAGCTACCCATATGTAGGTGTCTACACATAAAAGAGTAAAAGAACAGTTCAGACCCCCTCAGTCAGATATTTGGGGCAGAGTTCAGCTGTCCACACACAGATATTTTGTGCCATTCAGTATGCCTACAGGCAAGCCTTGGGATGTGTTTGGAATGACAGGGATGCTTTCTTGGACTCCACCTACCAGTCCAGTATGGGTCTCCTACAGGCCTTATATGTTATCCTGTTGATCTATGCAGATGTCCTGGATGTCCAATGGCAAAAGACATTAGATAGTTATGTTCAGCTAAACAAATGAAGTGCATAGGTAACTGTCAGTTGAATCACTTGCTGGGCTCCAATGACTACCTTGACTAGGTCTCCCTTGAGCTAGTCATGCTAGAAGTCTGTTGCTATTAAAGATACTCTCCTCACTTCAATCTGCCACTGAAAGAGGACAGGTCTCCTCTAGTACCTCTGTCATACATGAGCAGATGAACCGAGTCACAGATCTCTGTTGACAATGCAGGAACTTAGATCCACAGATTACCTGACACCTATATGTAAATGCTTAAAATTAAGAGTCAAGCTTGAGCTAAATCCCTCCCCAATTAACACAAGTGTTAACAGATGGATTAACACTTTTTCCTTTGAGTTGTGCTTTTTTCTTCTCCCTGTACAGTTTCAGCTGTAACTTTCAAGCATTAGTTAATACTTATTCCAATTGCCAGAGGCAGTCTCTGTGTTTAGTGCTAACACTACTGCTGAAATAATGTAGCTGATTTTGACATCTGGAAGTCCAAATAGTCATTGATATTCTGAAGAGGGATCAGAGGAGAGTTACAAGAATGTTTAAACGACTAGAAAACATTTCCTACAATGCAGAAGGCTGATCACTGGGACTTCAGCTCTGTGTGCAGAGCAGTGACAATATTACTGTACCACTCTCCAGCAACCAGTGAATAAGATTACAGTAGTTCAACAGGTAGACACTACTAAATGTGACTGCTTCAAATGTATTTACACACACCAACTGCTGTATAGCTTGTGGAAGCATGCCTGCAATCCTGTTACTGACAAAGATAAAAAGAGTTAAAAGGAAAAAAGGGAAATGGCATGATCATAACCTATGAATGTAAAATGGAAATCACAATTTTTTGTTGTTGTGTGGTCTTAACTTTAACAGAAACAGGGAAGGAAAGTGAGACAAATCCAGACTAGAAATAAATGCACAGGTTCTTAACCAGTGTGTTATTAAATACTGAAATAATACCAATGGTTGGATGGGCTCTCCATCACTGTAAATGTGCTCTAATGGAAAAATGAATTTGTTCAGAGGATTCCGATGCCAGAGGTTCTAACTAGAGCATCACACTGCTTCTTCACAGCCACACAAATGATGCAACTTTGAAAACACCCGTCCTCTTCAAAAGCCACTTTGCCTTTATCTGGAGCCATCACTCATTGCTACCACATTCCTCGCATCCTGCTCACACATACTATAGGTGGACATTTTGTTGAGGGTGACCACAGATGAGTGAGGGCGCTTCCAGATGCACAGCGTGGTTTTACCTAACTGACACGTGGCTGAAGTACAGTTCTCTGTGGCTTTGCCCCGTGTGACTCACCATGCTCCAGGATGTATTTCACAATCTCGCCATGCCCAGTCTTGGCAGCATGGTGCAGCAAGGAGCAGTGATCAGGTCCTCGAATTAACAAATTGGCTCCTTTTTTACAGCATTCTATGAACTGGAAAAAAACAAAACAAAACAAAAACAAAATAAAACACCACAGAGGGATAAGATGGGAGGAGCAGAAAAACAAATATGTAGGAAAATTATTTATTTATTTTCATGGGAGGTCAGTACAATAATGGAATAAAATTAAATAAAATATTACTTTAAAGCCAGCTCTTAGGTCCCAATGAAAACATATCTGAAACTAGAACTATTGACAATTGTATGGTTTAAGAAGAGCAGTTCATATTTCCTAAACAATGAGACATTGCAACTCTACTGGTGATTAATTATTACTTGCTAGCAATGTTTGCAAACCACTTCTGGTGAAATTGTTGGGATACTTTAAAGTATATGTAGTTGATGGAAATTTTTTTGCTTCTCTACTGAAAATTCCAATTTTTCCTTAGCACAGGAGATAAACACTTTCTGACTAAACCAGAAAACTCCAAAACTCCACAAGGAGGTGGGATTCAGCTACCCCAGATCTCCCTTCTCACTCTCTGTCCTCTGCCTGGGGCTGGTGGATGGGGAAGCCCTACTTGGGATAAGAACAGGCCAGAAATGGCATTGGCCAGGTGTCAGAAATGCTGTAAACTCTGGTTGGGGGGAGCCTGCAGTGCAGATCACTGCAGAAAAGAAGGAGACGATTGTGACAGCAGGGCATAATTTATGATGTGGTACATCTGAAGAAGGGCAAGAAGTTTCCCTGTCAAAACAAACTCAGGCAAAAAGTTTTCAAGAAGGGGAAAGGGGACAGTATTTTTGACTGCTGGTTGAAGGGCCGCTCCCTAGATGCTGCAGCCACAAGCACAGGGGCAGAGGTATAGAAGGGGCATCTGCAAGCAAAGAGTTGACCTAACAGTACTGTCATGTTTACAAATGGCTCCAAGCTGGTTTCTTGCAGATAAAACTGGAATCATTAATCACAGTCCTCATTCAAATTTGAGGGCGCGTTTCCAAATCCTGACTTGGCTACTGAAAAACACAGTCTGAATAACTGTCAGACATGGAACTTAATACTTTAGGCACAAAACATTCTTGCATGGGTGCCTTTTCCTCCCAATAACTAACAATATCAATGCAGCACATGCTTTGAGACTTCCATCAAATGATAAAACAACAAGCTGAGATTTGTTCTACCTGGTCTGGTAGTTGCCTAAGTAGAAGTTAAGAAGTCTCTAGCAAATCTAGGCCCTTGGCTACCAACCTTGCTGCAGTAAAAGATCCTTATTGTGGAAAAGGCTGTGTCAGAACTACCCTGCTGTTCAGTGTTGCATTTGCCAGTATAGTAATTTCCTTCTTATTAGCTGACACATTGCTCTGTGCAGTACGCTATGAATCCTGGGCTGAAAGGTGCCGTATAACACCAGATCCTATTCACTTCAATTTCACATCTCACCTGACTGATGTGTTCCCCTAATATTCAAGTTTTCCTGGAAAGACTGTAAAATGGCACTTGTCAGCAGTCCCTCCACAGCAGTCTGTCTATGTTTTGAGCAGAGGTGTGATAAAATTTACAGTATATCAGACCTGCAAAAAGCAGTGAAAAAGTGGACACTCAGTGCTCTGTACTTACCTTCAGCAGATCACCAGCTATGACTGCCTGTAAAAGTGCTGCAAAAGACAAACAGAAAGCTAAGGTTAGGCTGAAAGCATTATGCATGGAGCCTCACAGCTGAGAACATAGCCCACAGTATGTGCAAGCTAAGAGCAATGCCTCAATCCATTTTCATTCTCATATATTATCAAAACCAATGCAAACCCCGCACTGGCAAGCAGATAGAAGACTACCCATGTTGCAAAAATGCTGTAGGGACATCAAGTAAGCATTTTTAATACTGCCCTGGAACTGCATGCCTCTCCTATGTGAATTTTTTGCCTTGAGACACTTCAGGGACTTTTCAACAGTGTCCACAGGGTGGGCCCAAGTCTCTAGCACCTGGGCTGTCCCTGGAGACATCAATGTCAAATGCAGGAAGCCTGAAAGCATCCTTAGACCTCTGACACTTTATTCATATTAACAGTGGAGTGGTCAGACAGTCTCAAAAACATAGAAAGTCTCAAGTTGCAGATGATTAGGTGGCCAAATAGAAATTTCTTGATAATTATTTGTATTACAAAAACATTTCAACATGCCAGTGGACAGCAAGTCCCCTGACTTTGGCAGGCAGGGTCAAACAGAGAGAAGGAGCCAGTCCCCACCTTTTTAGCCTTTATAATTTAACCAGACACAGAAGGAAAGGGAGGCAAAGAGAGGCAAAGTGAACAAAGGCTCACAGCAAGGCAGGACAGAGCTGTGTACAGAGCCAGGGGCTGCCCACTACCCACTACTGCCTGCCCTGTGCCTGTTGAAAAGAAGGAAGGAAGGCAAAAGCTTGGGACTCTGTATTGCCCTATGTATAGTCTGCATTCAGCTGAAAACACCATGGTGGCAAATAACCACAAGCATGAGAAATTGTTTCAAATCTACTGCTATGCAGCTATTTCCTCCTTTTTTTTCCGTGTTCTGCCTATCATTATATATATATATATATATATATATATATATATATAAAATTATGAATAGTCTTTCTAGGAAAGCACTTACTTGGTTTACATCTTAGAAAGCATTATACATCTGCCTCAGTTCATACTTCTTCAAGAACGCCTAAGCCCATTTCTATCTTCGAGTCTAGGTAGCACAATCAAGTTAAGCATTTGTTCAGGTGCCATTCTTGATAAAGATGCCAAAAGCTCACATAGAGAGGAACAAGGGGGGAAGAAAACTATAGTATAGCCTTGCCTCTGAAAAGTAACACACAGGAAACTGCACAGTGTGAATTCCATGAGGAGCTTGTTACAGCTTCAGAAATGACAGCACGTCCAAGCTAAACACTGCAGAAGAGGAAGAGCATGCAAAGCTGACTCAACAAATGTGCCTTTCTTTGAAAACACCTGGGACTGTGCATGGCTTTTTGGTCTTGGCAATGCCCCATTCCCTGGCCACGCAGCAGCAGGAAAAGCAAAATCCCAGTCCAGCTAAGTTCTAACTTGGGAAAGTAGTAGCAGCAATTTCTGGTAGCATTAGATTTAGGGCAGCTTTATAGCGACCATCAATTAAACTAAATTCCTGCAAAGCCTCCTGACATCTGTGTGAGTGAGTGAACACAGATTTGAAGAATGGAAAAAGACAAACACCAGCAGGTAAGTGCTAGAACTGGAAAAAATAAACATATATGTTTGTTTTGTTTTGTTTTGTTTTCCCTGATAGTTCTAATACTGGCTCAGCCTAAATTAATAGCAGAGCAGAATTTAACCCTTGTGTCATTAATTTCATCTTTTTTTCTTTTTTCACCAATCTGGTCTCACTGCCACATTTACTCAATAGGCTACCGCAGTCTGGAGTTGTATAAATGCTTTGCTCTCCTCACACATGCAAAAATCAAATGAACTGGTGACACCAGCTTTTCAATGCCTTCTACATCCAGTATTTTAAGAAATGGCTTCCCTAAAGTTACTTCCTAAGAGGCAGAGACACATTATCTTACACAAACCATGCTTACAATTACAGTTTGAGAGAAGCCAGAAGAGAGATCTGGAAAACTATGAAGTGAAAAGAAAAACCTGGCAAGACATGAAAAATCTTCTGCCTTGAGTATCTATAGCCAGACGTTGGTCTGGTGATAAGGCTATTAGGATAAAGCAGTTTTAACACATTCAACATAATTAGACCAGTCTTTTCCTCTCTTTCCTAAGTCTCCAATCCAGCAAAGCATTTAGGCAGGTGCTTAGCTTTGAGCTAATCACATTCTTTTCACCAAGTCTACCTGCACACTTAAGTCCTTGGCTAGAGTAGAACTTATTGCATAAATGAATATATTTTAGATCGAAACCAGCTGGCATGACAAGCAGGTTAAACTACAGTAAAATAATTCAGTGCTGTAAGACAGAATGCTAGAAAACTTAGAAGCTATTGAACTAGAAATGGAGAAAGGTTCCTTAGATCGAGGAACACATTTACAGCAACATATGAATATTGCATAGCACACTAACCCCATAAACCCAAATGAGACTGCTGGGCATATTGAGGATGGGAGTGAAGATGGCGAAAATCACCCAGTTAAAGACATGGTAAAACAAGCAAGCAGATGGCATTGACAAGAGAGAGTAGACTGAGAAATTGGACAAAAATGTTGTTAACATGCAATGCCAGGCTACCTTAAAATTAAAACCTTAAAGTGGGAATGGTTTTATTTCTTCTGATCAACACTGCACCACTGGTGCAATATCTAACATACAAACAATTGTTTTATCGTATCATAAAATACCTTCAGGTCTTAAAGATGCCTCAAAAATTACTTGATTTAATAAATATTTAAATCAAGTCATTATTTTCTCAACTTCTCCTAAGACAAGCATCTATCATGACTAATAAAAAAGTTTTATTACCTTTTTCATTTATTTAGCAAGCAGATTTATTGCTGATGAAAGGAGACAGCTTGACAAGACTGGAGACTGAAGTGCTTTGTCCGTGTAACGAGGAAGCCCTCAGTCTGCTGTGGTGGTAGACTCCCCAGGCTGCCTTCTCAGACCAGCTCAACCCTCTCTACCAGTACACCCCTGTGGACAGACCTTGCTCCAACCCTATTCTATCACTGACCTCCCTGATGAAACTGCCAGCAAATGTCTCAGTCGCTGCCCAGGGAGATGGATCTTGATGGAAACAATTACCTGCTAGGATATGGACAGCCAGAAAGACAGACTAGGTATGTAACAGCTGCTAGACATTAGCAACTTTTAGTTTGCAGTGGGTGAATTTTGAGATGAGGTTCTAACCACCCCTGTGAGCCAAGTTATGAAAGAAATCAAAACAAACACACACACACACACACACACACACACACACACAAAAAAAAAACAAAAAAAAACACACACAGGAAAAAAAGAGAACAACAAAAAAAACAACAAAAATATCCCTCCACACACTTGACTTATAGATTAAATATTGAACAGTTACAAGTGGATAATGCACTAACAGAAAAAGCCATGTTAAAAAGGCTGCTAATTGAATTCTGATAACACTGCTTGAGATACAGGGAACACACCTACTAGTGCATGCACACAAGCCGAAAACAATACTTTTCCTGTGGCATGTGCCATTTGTTCTTTCTGTGTTAGTGCCCGCTGTTTCTATTGGAAACAGCTATTTTTATTTCATACTCTAAAAACATATGTTAATGTCACTGAATTATGATAACCATTTTTGTTTCCCAGCCACAAAATTAACCTACTAAATCACAATTGCTCTTTGGTTCTGCATGTGAAGTCAGCAGCATTAAAACATCACTGCAAAATTAACCATTAAACACTGCGAAATAGATAATGAGTGGGGTATTTGTACCCCAGTAACTTCAGAGGCTGCAAGATGCCTAGGAGGTCTCACAGGGCTGCCTGGATGGCCAGAAGGGAAAAGAACTCTCCATAAAAAGCAACATGGGGTGCCTGCAATAGTTCTTGTTGTACATCTCCCTCCATGGACTACAAAATTTCTTAGGAAAATGACCTCCAAATTGCAGTACCCAAAATAGGAGCTAAACTAAGACAGAGAGGGGATTCTTCAGAATGGCACAACGCTGGGAGACATGTCTGATCACCTGTGAGAAAGACAACCAAACAAAGGCAAAATTGGGGGTCTTCTTTTTAAGGGTTTCCAAAGTCTGTTACTCCTGGGATGAGGCAATGGTCATGATCTCCAAAATTTTGGGAGCTCTTTGTATAACATACAGGTGCAGCATGAGATCACCTTAAAAATGTAAGGGCTAACAAAGACAGACCCACAACTGCAACACATCAAAAGAAAACAGCAGGAGGGAGACAGAAGTCATCGCCACTATCTTACTCATTTCAGAAGCAATGAAAATTCTCAGAAACATCTTGGTTAAGGAAAACCTCAACCAACAACTATCCCTTCCCATCTGCCCTACAGGAAAACTCCTTCTTGATCCCAGAACTGCTGATCAGCTTAATACCAAGGATATAAGCAGTGCTCAGCGCCAGGTTATTACGATGTCAGAATTTTGCTGCTCAAAACACTTTCAGAAAGAACATATATAAATCTTATAAATCCTTGTAGGTAACACCTCAAGATTACAAGGTTCTTTGTTTAAAGTAGGTTGATATAGAAGACAGTAAGTAAGTTAGTTAAATAATCATTAGTGAGTTAATGAGGGGAGTTGACTTTCACTGAAAAGAGTCTCAAGGAAGAGTACAGCTCTGCATTCTGCCACTGTCAGTGGTACGGGAGTAATATGTCTTTTTACATGAGTAAAAGTTATTCATAAATTATAAATATCTTCCAGATTTCACTGGTCAGATTGCATACCTTATCTGACCCTTTCTGTGCCATATTTGTGCCCACTACTGCTATACAAACTAAGCCACAATGAATGCTGATAAAAATCTATGGCTATTTTGAAGCTTTCACCATCTCCAAGCAATTCTTTAGCAAGGGTCTAAGAATCATCACTGGAGGGAGCAGAATTATTTAAAACTATGTTTTACAGTCCCACACAAAGGAGGACTCATGTCCGTTATTAAAATGCAGCCGGTCTGAGATCTATGAATGAAATGCAGTGTGAGAGCAAAGTAATATTTGCAATAATACATCTTACCATGGGTTAAAAACCACTAGGTTAACAATGCATCTGATCAGTGTATGATAACATTTAAGCACATGGGAAATTATGGCATAAATCAACTACTTTAACTCCAACAGAACTAGGGCTCATAAAATCTTTAGCTCTTGCAAAAGACACAATAAGACAACCGATGATCTGAAGTTATCAGAACTTTGTAGGAGCCTCATTTATCAGGTAGCGCCTGCAACTCTCCAGCACCTTCTAAGACAGAGTTACTGCATCGCTTCAGTATTTGGAATTGATATGTCATTCACATTTTAGTGCTGGATGTTTCTTACTGGTTAGGGGCAGCTAATAAAAAAAAAATGAGACATTAGAGCCTTGTTGTGGAGCCCCCAGAATTTGAGCCTTAGTGTCCACCACCACCACCTCCTGATAGGTTTGCTCAGGAGAACTCTTAAGGAACACCTTATGAATTACTGCCTTGCTCAAACCTTGTTGGGCTGATAATGAAGAAACTGCGGCAGAAGGTGAAGAAACTGCAGCAGAAGGTGACATCATCACATTTCTTGAGAGTTATTAAACTTAACTTGGCCTATCATTATCTTCCAGAACATTTCCAGCTCTTTATTGCTGTTGTAGACTTTGTGAAATTCATAGAGTCAGAAATTTAAAATAATTACTGCTTTACACATTGAGAATTTAGAAGATGACCCTGACTAGAAGAGTGCTTTTACACAGCTGGAGTCTTCTGAGCTGTTAAAGATCAGCATTATAAAAATGATAAGAAAACCTCATTTAAGCCCTTGTTCTTAATTTTCCACTAGTTTTATAGAAGTCAATAATAACTTATATTTCAATAACTAAAAAGCTACACTCTCAAGTGTGAAGTCCATATAGATTATCATTCAGAGATACATTATTTTCTCTGTAAACAACAACTTGCTTGTAAGAGCTTTGCACAATCCAGTGAAGATCCAATTTAATATGAAAAGCTAGTAGTAATATAACTTACCCAGAAATATACAGAATTAACATTTTTCTACTCTAGCCATGACCTTCAACTTTGGCTTGCCAATTAAAGGGGTGGAGGGCACCATACAGAATTGTTTTGTGGACTACTTCCCTTCCAAGATGACTACAAAAGACAAGAATCTAAGATATAGAACAGCACATACATTTGAGTTTTTTGAAGGGTCTGCCAGTCGCATAGAAAAGTTTTAGGGATCCCTGGTGAAGAAAGTTTTCACATCTCTGAATCTGAGCTTTTACAAACCCTTTATCTCTTCCCAATGTTTAATCTCCTTTTAAAGTTACAGAAAAAAATCTCTTTAAAATACGTATGCCAAACCATCTGCATAACTGAGAAATTAAATTACAAAATTAATAACAAGTCATTGCAATGACTGTGAGCTTACAGGACTTTGATCTACAGACAATCTTAAATCTTACCGAAGCTGATGATGCTTAAACATTTCTCCTTGAAGCTAAGCTGAGTGGAAGGAGCAATTAAATGTTTCTTCATATATTTTATGCACCTGTAAGTACTGCAAACAGCTACTGAAAACCATGAAAAAGAGTAAATGGATGTTAAGCCTTGCAGGTTGATGAGTCTCCTAGATGCTGGCAAAAAAAGCCCAGAAATAAATGGTTAAATCTTTGTGTGAGTATAGGAGAGGCAAAGACTAGCAAAAATAAAAGCGTCAAAAGCAAAACGTCCACTATACAGACTTGCTTGAACTTCTGCACAATGAGATCTCTTCTGTGTTCCCTGAAAAAGGATTTCACATCAAACAGCTTTCTGACTCTTACAACCAAATTTTCCTCTTGATAGAGCAGGGCAAATGTCCCTGAATATAAGTTAACTAGTTGGACCAAAACAGCTGCACCAGGCCCCTATACAGGACACTCACACCCTTTGGAGCCTGTTATTATAATAGTGTACAACTTATGCCAAGATAAGGAGACAAATATTTGGTCCTATCATAACCATCAGGACTGAATTTTTCCTTACAGCTTTGCACAGGAAAAGCTGTTGTCAGGAAAAAAATGTCAATTTCCATGAGAATACCATGTAAATACAGCCAGTGTTCTGATGGGGAATTTGTCTGATCATAAAGCTTAGAAGTGCTTTTTGGTGGTAAAACTCTTGGTTATATCTGTGTTGGCTGTTAACCTCCATCTTGCTCTTATGCTGATTTTTACCTCCACACTGACCTAAGGCTGACATATATTAAATAAAATATTTCTTCCACCAAACAGAAGAATGTTTTCGCATGATTTTTAAACTTTGGTGCTAGAACATCTTCAACAAAAAGATGGCTAGCAGACCAGAAGAATCAGTGTCACATGCCAATGTTCAAGAAACAGGCTGCATTATAACTAAACAAGGGGCATTTTAATGGGGAGCTTGATTGCCTGTAAGACTGAAGAGACATCAATTTATAAACACAATTATAGCTTAAAACAAACAAACAAACAAACAAATGCAAATAAACAACAGAAAAAAAAAAAAAAACCTCTATTTTAGAAATCCAGCCCTGTATGTCAGCAACACCTCTTTCTTGTCTAACATCTGCCATGAGAAAGGACATGCTCACAGTCTACATCTGAAGCAGCTTGCTGGTGTGGGAATGGGGAAAGGTCCCTGGATGTGCTCGAGGAATTCTACCTCAGCCTCAAACCTGCATAAGAGCCGTGATGGAAACATGACAGCAAAAATACATGCACTTCAGAGGCTTCCTGCTTACAACATAGTATCTCTTGTACTGGCTAAAGCAAAGACCCATTGATTTTTAAAATTTTCAAAAATGTATCTGTTTGCTGCCACTACCTACTGTCCTAAAGAAACAGGTGATAAACAAGATTTCCCCACAGGATTTCAGCTTTGCAAAAGGCTTAGGTTTCTTACAGAACCTGGGAGCAATGGCATCAGTCTAGGGAGCTCAAGACAGCAGCACTGTGAGGCACCACTTCCATGAAAGAAAACCAGATAAAGAGCCTGAGAGCTCAAAATGCTCCCAAGAGACCAAGAAAACTGACAGTGCAGCAACCTGCTGCAACCAAACGCTCAAAAGCACATCAGCTGAACAGCAGCCAGACGCAGAGATCTGATGACTATTCAGCAAGGGGAATATTATGAAGGCCTCAGCATCTCGAGCTAATCCATCTGTACAGGAGAATGTGTGCACGAGCACACGTTCTCCTGTGGTTTGAGAGACACTTTGAAATGCTCTAGCTATGCCTCAATAACATCTATTTCTAGTATTGCACACAGAGGTAGAAAACCATTCTAAAGATGTGTGGGTTGTCCTTTAGTTTCAAAAGCACTGTATCCCACGCAGATTCAAATGAGAGCACTGACACAATTTTAACTTCATCTGTTGCCTAACTTGGGAATAAGACAAAAATTTTAACATGCAAAAAAATCATCCATTACTCAAGTGGTTATAAATATGCATTACAAACATTTTCCTTTTAAGAATTTTAGATTCAAACAACACACACCATCAAACCACTGTTTAGAGAGGGGGAAAAAGGAAAAAAAAAAAAAAAAGAGTATAAATAACAACACAGGCTTGCTGGAGGGAAAGAAAGGCTAAATTCTCACTTACACAGAAGTCCCTTCATACAACTCTAGAAGGATAAAGAGGATTTCAAGCAGATGTAAATTACACTCAAGCTGCCTTTAAGGCCCATTTTGCACTGCCAGATTAGTTTAAAGATATTTGATGCCAATTAGAGTCCACTCTGAATTGTTTATGTGGCACTGGTGCTGAGCTGAGAGTGCAGTTTACAGTTAGGAGTGGAAGTATTCAGACTCTAATGATGAACTTTTCCTCCAAGATCATTTAACTCAGTTTTACAAAAGGCAGGGGTGACCATGGAGAAAATGGACGGACTTTGTAAATGGTCCAAAAACCCAAAGAACAGTTGCAGATAAACTAAGTACCATCTGGCAGATATTGCCACTTTTTTTCTTTCCTTTTCCCTTCCACCATTTTCATTTTTAAGGCAAGACAGGGACAACTAATGTCATTTTTAGGAGTGATCTGGTGGAGGAAAATGTCTCTGATCAAGCAAGAACACAAGGCAGGGAAGACTTAGGCTCACTAATGCAGCCACTTTATCAATAGAGTGTCATCAGATTGGCAGGAAGAGAATTCTAGGTAAAATAATTAAGGAATTATTTACTTTTTATTTAAAAATAAAAAGGACAGGAAAAAAAAAAAAAAGGGCATCTTTGGCTACATTGTTTCTCCCCCTTCCCCGATTTGGCGGACCATTTCTATCACAGGCACTCCTGACACCCCCTTCAGGTTTTTGCCTGCAGTGCTTTCGCCTGGCAACATCTAAATAACTCTTCCTCAACAAGCTGGTGCTTCACAGTAGCACAAAATAATCTGAAAGTAAGTTCAAGCATCTATTTGCTGGCCAGTCTTTGGCGGGTAAAGCAAATTGTTTTCTTGCTTTACTTTAACAAGTTGACAGTCTTAGGTGACCAGGAGAAGCCTCTGTCAGGAGAAAACAAAACAAAACAAAAAAATATAAACAAACAAAAGCAACACACCAAAAAAAACCCACCAGAAGCAAAGTAGGTTGCAAGGTTACTCAGGGCTTCTGTTTGAAAATAGGTGCCCTGATTCAGACAGCTGATTCTTTACTCCTACTTCCTCCTTAGGGAAAGGGATAATAGCAGTGGCCATCTGGAAAAAAATATTTCCTAGTTTTCCTCTATTACTCATTCAGATGCCCACATCTGCCAGACCTCTCCCTCCTGGCTGCCTACTGACCCTCAGCCTATTTAGGTATGAAGAGAGGTGGGGTGTAGACCCCTTTTAAAGGTTTTGGGCAGAGGGGACATCCCTCAGCCCTAGAGAAGTGCTTTGACAGAATGCTTCCTCTTGTTAGGGGTGCCATGGGTCTCCAGTGATACCATCCTCTGCTGAGCTGCAAAGTAAAGAACCAGACATGGAGCAGATCCCCAAGCAACTGTTGCTCAGCTGGCCACAGACATACTTTCAAGACACTGTCCAGGAGAGTTTTCTTCCCAAAGTGGCTAATTAATCACAATAAATAACTGCAGTCAGGAACCACTCCACTGTAGTGTTTGATTTGTTCAGGGAAAAGATTCCAAGGCATCTCAATTTGTTGCCAGGTAAATGGCTACAATATCACCCTGAAGAATACAACTTCTCAGCTGGAGCTGTGTGAAACCATGACTCTCTTTTGAAGGAATCTTGTCTACAAAACAGAGATCCCTTGTAAAAAAAAAAAAAAATAAATAAATCTATCAGCACTGAGATGTTTGGTTTGGTTTCAGCAGTAGCACCCTGCTTGTCCTCTTATTCAGGATGGCAGGATGCTTGAAAAACTCCCCTTTCCAGACCATGCATAGCAAGACTAGTGGGCAGTGGCTCCAGGAAGGAGCTTGAGAGAGTGAAGATCGTGTTCCCACAGGCTGTCAGAGACAACAGGAAATCCCAAGTATTGGGGGTTCCAGGAAGTGTTCTCAGCTCTTGTGCTCTTTTCCAGGTCTCCTACAGCCACCTTACTCTTTGCATGGGTTCAGACCACCTCTATTTAATTGGAGCAGCCAGCATTGGAGCAAATACCATAATGCAGAGCACATTCTTCCTCCAAGGCAGGAGCGGATCCTGCACAGCAAAGCATTTTGCTGTATGGGGTGGGGCTGCCACTGCTTTCCATGCACACACTTGATCACTCCCTTCCTTGTAATTCATACAGCAGCTCTCTCCATTCAGAGGGACATATAGAGACAGAATTACGCATCCTGCCCCGAGCTGCCAGCTTGAACCCAGGCCAAGCAATCCCTGTGGAAAACTCTTCTAATAGGGGCTAATTTGAAAGTCATCATTTAGACCTACTTTATTTCTAATGTACTCCTGGCTCTGCACAAATACCTCCTAAGGAGGGGATATTGAGACTGGATGACTCCAACTATCATCATGGAGCCACCATCTGCCAGAATCTGAAAGATCTTTGAGTGTCACCATGCATCTTTCCAAGCGGAAATATTGTCCTTTGTCTTCACCCTTTATATCATATTATGATGTTATAATAACCAACTGCCTCCAAAATTCCTTTTCGGAATATATTTTTCTCATGTCTTAATTTCTCACTTGTCCCCTATTTCCTCTAGAATTTTGAATCTATTGCAGGAAGAAAAAAAATTAAAACCAAAACAAACAACAACTGACTTCAATCACAGCGAAGTTTGCTGGAAATCACGCCATGCAGCAAAAAAGCATGTCTGCGAGAAACAAACAAGTCAAAAAGCCCACTTTCATGGGTTTATGGAGAAACAAGAAGGACAAGACACCAGAGACATAGATACTTGGAATCTCCTGTCTCTGGATCAGAATGCAACCCAGCTGTGTAAGAACTAAGCACTGGGGTTGACTTCTGCTTGAGATGCATTAGTATAGCCACTTAAAACTTTGAGTAGTTCCATCAAAGGCAAGGTTTGGCAGACAAATATTGAGCTGCATCAGCTGCAAGTTGCCTTTACATAAATAACCTGCCAGTGTTCACACATGACGCAAGAGTTGGTTGGTATTTTTTTTTTTTTTCAGAAGATGGAAATGGCAATAGAACTCATATTCATTTTTAAGAACATTTCCCTCAGTTGCTCAGGTGGCGATGAAGAACAGTCAACTCAGGTACAAAGGCTAACCAAAGAATGGTAAAGATAACCTAGATGAAGCTAGACAAAAGTAAAATGTAAGAATATTATTCAATGCATTAGGATCGGAAAGTTTGTAGACAGATTTCTGCAGGTCAGCTGTGAATAAGAGTGGGCAGGGCATGATCTTGCATACACACAGTACAGTACTGAAAGGCGCTGCATGAAGCAAGGGTTTGGTAAACCTCAAACATTCACTCAGCAATAATCAGGGAATGACTCTGTACTGGCCAGGGAATGTACTAGAAGTCTGCATTCCCATCACAGTATCACACCTGCTCTAGAAACAATGGATATGGTTTCTTTCAATAACCTCTTATATGATCTGAAGCAGTAGGGTCCAACAGCTTCAGCCCTCCTGAGCGTAAAATACCAGGATTTTTATGAAGTGAAAATACAACAGGTGGTACCACTCACTAGCAGGAGAGCTGCCTGTTTTCTCCCTCATGACATCCACCAAGTCTTCCGTGATCCTGTGACTTGCCCATTGTTGACTCTCAGCTAGTCCCAACACTGAAAGAAAGACCATCATCTTCCAAGGCTGCAGGGCATGTCACTGCACCAGGGCTCACCTGACTGAACAGGTAGCCCTTCCATTTCATTTGCCACTGACATCACCCTAATACCCTGTCTAAACTATTATGCTTTGGTATTTACTTAGAATGTTCCACTTTTTCAGTCAGGGAATTTAGGGGTTAAGGGGCTTGTCTGCTCTTTTTTGTGTTTGCTTATTAGGGTTTTTTAATTAAAAAAAAAAAAAAAAAGAAAGAAGAGAATGGATTTAATGTTTTAGTTATGTCCTAAGTACCAAGAACAAAGCCACAAACCTTCTAAAATCTTTAAGACATTTGTTTTTTTTTTTTTCTTTTGAAGTTTGGAATTTTCTATCAGTACCATTTTCCTTTCTGTAGCAACTAAAATATCTCTTTTTTGTAACTGATAAAGGTGCCTTTAACACATGTCCACAGCAAGGAGAATTGTGTGCTGTTACAATTATTCAGTAGATGCCCAGTCCCAGACAGATGGTGCTTTATCCTTACCCCCTCTTCAAGACAGGATAATGCATTGTCCTGTCAAAAATTTATGAAAGTGCCACCCACATTAGATGCTAATTCTGGTAGCAGCTCTGTTGCTACACTACAGATGCTACAGCTACTGCTTGCAATTAATGCATGAAGCAGGCAGTCCACACTGAGGAGAAGCCAGACACTCAGAAACCAAAGTGAGGAGGCACAACACAAGAATATATGCAGAATGACACCTCATGGTCAAGGGGAAAGAGGCATTTGAAAAGGAAGATAAGGATGATGGAAAGAAAAAAAACAGAGAGAAACAGTAGAAGAAAAAATGAGGATTGAAGATTAAAGCAGACAAAACAAAGATCAGAAACCAAATGGGAAATTAAAACAAAAGATCCAACGCAACAGAGAAAGTGCCTTTTCTCAGTAATGGTCAACACATCACACCACCAGAAAATCAGCGCTAGAAAGGTGTCCCATAATATGGAAGAACAGCTGAAACACAGGATATAGAGTGATGCCAGTGAGAGTAGGTTATTCTACAGTTAAATCTTGCCCTAAAATGCACCCCAAAGCATTATTGCCTTATAAAACTACACACAAATGTTTAACATCTTGAATAGGCACACAGTGGACTACTGATTATTAATTCAAATGAGAGGCTCAAAACTGACTCCTGGATACCTGCTCCAAGAAAAATATAGCAAGAGAGGTTTGCATAAATGCTGTAAAAGACAGGCAATTCAGAGATAAGTTTTCAGCTCTCACCTGGACCCTGTCTTTTTCATTTAGATAAGAGAATTCAGATCCAAGACTAAATTGAGGTAGTTCCACATATGCATAAAGTGGACTGAGAAGCACCTGGGTTCAAAGTAGGTAGTGCTACAGCACTTTTGCCATGTTTTCTTTCTAGTACTGTGCTCATTTAGCATGGTCTGTGTGTGGCATAGCAGTAGAGAGGAGATCCAAGTATTAGACCTCTCTTTTTGAAAAGTCACTGGGGCATGTGAAATCTTTTGTGTTTGAGAGAAGCTCTTACATATTTACATGGATGACAAATCTTGAAACTTCTAATGAACCACGTGAAACTTCTAATAACTAGCACTGTCACATCACCAATTGGTCAAGGGAACATAGATCTTTCACTCTGCATTTCAGAAGAGGATTCTTATGGGAGAAAGCAAAGAAAGAAAGATGTTATTAAGAGAGTTTATCAAACCTGAAAAGCCAGACTCTGGCAACAGATGGTAGACAGAAAACAGGAAGATTTTGTGAAAAACTGGAACAGTATAAAAATAGTAGAAAGAAGGACAGCATTATGATGGCAGGAAATACTAAAGTTTTAAGATACACAAGGAAATACATTTACACTGTGTGCTGTTCCATTAATAGACAATAGTGGAGCAATATACTGAATTCAAGTGAAATGAAAAAGCAAAAGAAGTCTATCACTAACAAGCTTATGCACTGCCAAACAGCTTGAGTCCAGGTCTTGAAACAGTGCATTAGACCATAATGTTTTCAAATTTCATCTGACGGTTTGAGAAATGGGGTAAACAGTTAACTTCTCCAAGTCTCCCATACCTTATATTAAGAAGCTGTGGTCATGGTAAGAAGCAGATGAACTATTAAGCAAGAAAACTGCCTCAGGTTCACAAAGTCAGTGAGTTGTAAATCATGGGAAATTGAGAGGCTACACTGGGAAATTGATAGGGTTCACCACGAATTTCAAACTGTATACTTCTGCAGTTCTCATGCTCAGGGGATCTACTATTATCAGACACTAGGAATGGACTAGATGGCCTAGATATATCTTTGGTCTGACTTGTCTGTCCACTTCTATGGCTTTCTTTATAAATTTCTTTACTAGGAAGGTAATTTATTAATGACCATATGATTGACAGCCACTATACAGGAGTAAAAAGATATTGGCTGGAGCCAAGGACAATATAGGTTGATACCTAACTCGTCATTCCACACTCCAAAGGAACATTCTTCAGTGACATACTTTACTATTCCCCATCTGGACCATTCTTGAATAAGACTTATCGTACTGTCTAGAAATTTTACTGATTTTGTAACTGCATACAAATCGAATGCCAGAAGAAAATTGATTGTTTTCTTCTTCAGTGGTCCAAAATAATATTCCAGATTCAGAGCTACATGCTGAACTTTCCCCTCTCAGTTAATCTCCCCTCAATTTTTCCCATTCCTTGTGCAACTCTTCCAGTGCAATTACAACCTCACTTGTGGTATGTCTCTGGATTTCAGCACCAACACAAAGATACTTTAATGTACTCTAGAGAAATATTTATATCACCTAGCTCTAAGCACCTAAGTTGGCAATAGTTATTAACCAGTGACTTACTGCAAACTCCCTCTTTAGTCCACAGGGAAAGATCAGACCCTTCAGTCTCCTCCAGAACCAGCATGTTACCATAACCTGCAGCTCTTGGTACTCAAGCCACGAGAAGCTCCTAGTGGCACTAAATTCCATACCATACTACCAAACTTATTTTAGCGTTGACCCAAGATAGCTTGGGTTCAAGCCTTTAAACACAATCCACTCACCTCTGCTACAAAGGTGCTAACATATAAAAGTCATAAAAGATCAGCTCATGTTCATAAAACCCATATATCATCTTTTAAGCCCACACATAATTGTTCCTAGGTGAAACCCTATGCAGTTGTGTGAATAAATTGCAAACACTTGCAACAGTTCAGTTTTCTTGAGCAAGATTCAGTTTACAAATAACTTAACACAGTCTTAACTTCTGCCAGCCCTAAAAGGTGAACAAGATTTGAACAACATCAAAGTTTCATTTTTATACAGTCATTTTTATCCACAACAACTGTGTTGAAACATGGCTTACAGTTAGTGTCAGTTTTAATGTGCTATTAATATCCATAAAATGTATCTTACCTTGATCTTCTGAAGAGACTGGTGACCTGGAATAAAACAACAAAGTCCGGTCAACCTTTGGTTTGGAAAGGCCACAAATAAGGTTCAGTGTCAGTGTGGGGAACAGAGTATGAAGGAATTGGAAGGGTTTATTCTTGGGCTAACTTAGAAGGGAGGTCTGGAAGGCATCTGAAGAGAAAAGAGCAGAAAAGGACAGAGATAGAGAGGAGGTTCTGCAGACCAGAGTGGCCATATGTTGTCATGTCCATAAGGCAGCTGACAGCAGCACTGTTGAGCACACACGCCAAGAGTTTCTGTGGGTACTTGGCAAAGAACTTATCTACTACTGTTCCTGCTGAAAATAGCTGACATTACTGTTCAGAAAGTCCTGATCCTTCACAGATTATTGAAGGCACAATAATTAAGTGTGGGCCAGGAGGAAACCTCACAGTTAGGGGTGGCTGAGGAAATTATAGTTCAGAGGAACTTGCAGTCATTAAGGTGGCCATTTTTCATAAGTCAATGTGGTAGAGAGCATAAAACACTAGTCATAATTAATACCAGTTCATGCCATCTTCATAAAAGCAACATAAACAGAAAAGACAAACAAAAAAAATAGTCTGGACAGATGTAAGTACAGCAAAAAACAACATAACAACAGCAACCCAAGAAGTACAGGATACCCTGACTGGTGGCTTTGATAATGCTCCAAGAGAATGAGGGGTTATAAAATGTAAGGGATTTCTCAGTGCCCCTGTTGATGAACAGAAGGGCCTCACTGAATTCCAGAGATTTGTGTCACAGCTCCCATCACTCAGGATCACACTCCTCACAATTTTGGTCGGCACCCACAACAAAGGAAAATAAAGAGGTTTAAAGTATTTGCCCTCCATTTTCCCCTTTGCTGCAGTAGCTTCACTTCACAAAACCAGAGCTAACTATACAGCCCAACCTGGGATGTTCCTTGGTTGTTTAGACCAGATTAATAACAGAGAGTGGATTGGACTATTGTCTCAGCACTTCCTCAACAAATATTTTCAATCACATGTATAGCCTTCCCAGACAGGCAACAAGGAGTTTGTTCCTGCAGTGAATGGGACAACTCATGCTTCCTTTCCAAGATATATTTAACTTTTCACCAAGGTACAAAAAAAAAAAAAAAAAATTACAAAAGTTTTAAAAATGTTATTGTTGCCAGAAAACATGTCAGAGCTGACATAATTGAAGCAGCCACAGAGGAACGAAGGCAAAAGAAGGAACAAAGAAAAGAGCACATGTATATTTAACTGAGTCAGCAGGGGAAAGGGGTTGAAAAAGGGTTAAAAACTCTGGATTTGGAGGCATAAAGGAACTGAGGATGGTGTCATGTTCTCATTCCTTAACAGGTGTCTGAAAATGAAGATTGAAGGATTATAGGAAATCAGAAGCAGATATGCAAATATGTAGGTTCAAATAGGAAAGATGGAAAGAAGAGAAAGGAAGGAAACTTTCCTAATGTATGCAAAGTTTTATTTTTAAAAAAGAGAGAGATTTGCAAAGAAGAGGAAAGAGTTACAGCACAGCTGGAGCAATGGTCACTGTGAAAGGAAAAAATGTGATTGCCTAATTAAGATTCTGACTGTGCAAGAAGCCAATGTATCTGTATGCATGAAAATTAATTAATCTGCTACTCCCATTAAATCCTCTGATTACTGCTGAACATCCTAGGCATGTATCTTGCTATGCTGCCAACCAGGCCAGCTCTGCCCTTGCACTTTAGCCATGTCTGTGGAAATACAGTAGGAACGAAGGTAGCCGGAGGATTAGCAGGCATCATTAGGACTCTGTCCCACTGCTTTGACCAGTTAGTTACAGCCCTTCCCCCACAACCCCTGGCAGAAGCCCTTCCAAAGGTCAAACCTCAACACACCATGTTTCCTACAAGGCTAAACAGTGCAGAATGGGCCATATCAAGAGGTGCAAATTTTTAGGTACTTAAAAATATTTTTATGTGCAGGAGTCATGCCAGGTTCCTTAGTTTACATATCCTGGCTCTCCATTCATTGTTAATGCAGTATTCCACAGCACCAACAGAATTTACTCCTTTGTTTTGTTTCTTGATTGCACAGTTTCATCACCTTTCAGATCTTTATTTGAAACAATAAAATAAACACTACAGATTATCCTATAATTTGACTCTTCTTTATGCCTGGTAAAACAGATGTAATTAGTGCCTTAAAGCATCAACAACAGGAGAGACACTATTAGAATACCACAACGTTCTCAATTGAAACACTGAAGGGAGGAATGAAAAATATGTTTATTCATATTTAGTGTGCCCAAAATTAGTATGTATTTTTCAAAATACTACTGCCATGTACCTTTGTTGCATGCCTTGAACACAGTGGTGGAACAGAAAGAAGTCTAACAGGTACTACTGTTGCAATTAGCAGTAAACTGGGCTTCTTTTGTTCCATTACTGACATGAAGTGTTTTGGCAAAGAGTGGAGAGGACTTTCAACATTCTCCTACAATTTCAGGCCATACGTTTTAGTAGGGGGGTGGTTTTCCAAGCCGTTCAAGTACTGGCCTCACTACTCCAAGGGGAATCTTGCTTGTAACTATGATATAAGGAAGTGAGGCTTCTGAAAAGTCCACGCTAATAGTGTTGGGCATTTTATGCACTGTCTGGTCTAGCCCATGCTTATGACAGGCTCTAAGGGGGAAGAAAAAGGAAGTCTAATGACCTGCTCTAAACCACATACACTCACCACACAGCCACGGGGGACTTTCCTTGACAGCAAAAAAAAAAAAAAAAATCAATGGATGCTCATATTTCCAGTCACACATTTTTCTCTCAGGTCTGTAAGAAGTGTGAGGGATACACTGTGGCAGCACTCGTCACCACACAGGTGTCTGGAGAATGGAGGATTCTCAGCTACTAATGTCCACACAGTAACCATCTATCTAGCACCCAGCAGCTGCCCTCTGAGTGTGATTTTAGCTCTGTGTTTGACTGTCAGAAAGAAGCAAGTCATCATTCTCACAAGCTGCATGCCTTAAAAAAAAAAAAAAAAAAGTAGACACAAGTCAGAGATATATCAAAAGAACTAATAGGCTGTTAACATCTGTGGTCCCACCTGAGTCAAAACACTTTGCCAAATTAAATCTTGAAGATATTTTAATTTGGTTAAACAAAATTAATCAAAGCCTGAAGGTGTTGAGAAAAAAGTTCAGGCACTGCCATATCCTGTTCTTGGCCATTTCTGAGTGGAATAACTTATTTTTTATATCAACTATTACTTTTTTTCTGTTTTTATCTTGGTGTAAAATCAACTTGTAGAAAGAAAGGCTCATCACTCCCCCACCTCCCTGAGAGAGTAAAGACAGGCCAGATTGTCTGTGACTGGCTACTTTTCCAGAATCTCGAGATTAAATTAGTTCTACCACCAACAATGCCCTTTTCCCATGCATAAGTGCTAAAGAAAAGACCAATTTCAAATATTTTTCACCAAAGGCATTAATCTGACTTTTCTCCTGCCCTGGCTTGACAGATGCTTTATGAAGAGCTATTGTTGTAGTGACTATTTAAGAGGAAGACAAATATTACTATGACAATAGAGAAGGGGATCAGAAGGGAGGAGGAGAAGTATGTTATCACCTCCATTTTCTTTCCATGCTGTTTGTACTCTTCCTTTCACTATAGGTCCCGCCGTATTGTTTTCCTCCTGTTGCAGAGTGGCAGCCTCTACTCAGAAGACATAACAACACTTGCAAGCCTCAGTCTGCAAGGGGAAGCTGCACATTGCCTGTTCCAACGCTCCCTGAGCAAGCAAAGTACTAACTTTTGTGCTTAACAGAAAATGCAGAAGGATCTCCCGAGAAATTAGTTACAAATATTTAGAAATGCATTAAAAAGCCTGAATAATAATGTAAAAAGCCCTTCCTAATACATTCGCTAGATGCTGCCAGCAAATTAGAAGACTTAAGAAACTGAAGACATGAGACGTACCCACCTGAAACAGCACTGTGCCTTGGAGTTACTGGTCTGATCCAAAGCTCACTGGAATTTTTCCACTCCCTCTTACAGGCTTTGGACCAATTGCTGGCAAATATCTAATCCCCAGTATAGCCAAAACAGCCTTCAGCTTCATGTAAGCCTTCCCCAAAGAAACAAACACTCACAGCTGTTCCCAAGTGTACTCTTCAATTTGCAAGCAATAGATTTATTCAGCACTGGAAGGGTGGAAGAGGGAATATTCATTTCTGAGGAGAGAAGGGCAGGGACTGTCACAATTTTGAGCTTAGTCAACCTGAGGCTTAGGAACTTAGAGAAATACAACCAGCCTCCAGCAGATGAATTCTAACAAAATTTCAGCAAATGGGTACATTATTCATGAAGACAAAAGCCTCTGGAGAAACAAACCTGGAGCTGATGTAAAAAGCAGCAATTTTAATCAATAAACCTGTAGCAGAAACCATCTGCACTAGGCCTATTTTAAACCAGCCATTTACAATTTAAAGGCCAAATAACAATCTGTGTGCAGCAATTCCACTGGTTTTTATGACCGTTCCCCATTTTCCCTGCTTAAGCAAGGTATTTTTGCAAACTTTCTAATTCAGTCTGACGACAGCTGCCTGTGATTAGGGAAGGGAAAGAGCTTTCAGATTAAACCCCTTCCTTCTCATTTTGCGTGTGTACTTCTTCAGAACCAAAAGTGGCACCCCTAATGGGATTTATTCATAGATTGTCTGATTGTAATCAAAGGAATTTTCTAGCACATGAAGTATTTTTAAAATATACGTGAGGAAACCCCCTCATTCAGCAATCTGCATCAACACCTCTGCGACTGGTGAGTTCTCTGCAGCCCCAGCTGCACACAGTGCCTCGTATCTTACTAGCAGAAAGGTGAAACTGCTTGCTTATCGCTTAACATCTCCTACTTGGAGGCAGCCAATAAGAGTTAAAGATAATGCTCAGCCTGGGAATCACCCTTTTCTGCCATAGCACTTGACAAAAAATAAAAGCCTAAGAATTACTGAGAGCTGCCTCACACTTCTGCTTTGACCCTCTACATACCCAATTCAGAGTGACCTTGGCAGGCTGGAGAAGCGGGTTAGCAGCAACCTAGCAAGTTCAACAAAGCCAAATGCATAGTTCTGCACTTTGAGAGGATTAAAGCCATGCAATAAGACAGGCTAAGGGCCCTAACAGCTGAAAAACAGCTTTGAAGAAAAGGATGCAGGGTGTTAGCAGAGTACAAGTTGAACACCAGTCAGCAGAATTCCCTGGGACAGCAAATTCCAATGACATACTGGGCTGTATTTGCAAGAGCACAACCATAAGGTAGATGGAAGTTATTTTTACCATATTCTCCACTCTTGTGAGACTTGAAAACAGGACAGACATCGACAAATTGGACTGAGTTCTGCAAAGGGCTGCAGAGATGATGAAGGCATCTAAGGAGAGACCTATAAGAGAGGCTGAGGGAGCTGGATTCATGTAGAAAGAAGAGAAGGCTCAGGGAAAATCTTATTCCTGCCTTCAGCTACCTAACAGGAAGGTATAAATAAGATAGCCAGAGTCTGCTTGAAGAAGGAAGAGGAGAAAGAACAGTCACAAGATGGGATATAGGAAATTCAGCTTGCATATTAGGAAAATGTTTTTCACCATGTAGGTGATTGAACAGAGGAACAGGTTGTGCAGAGGGATTGCTGAATCTCCAGCTTTGTAGATATTCAAAGTTCATCTGGACAAGGCTCTGAACAAGTTCATCTAACTGGACCTATTTTGAGCAGGGGTTTGGATTAGATGACCTTCAGAGGTCTTTCCCAAGCTAAATTTTTCTGCAGTTCTACAAGTCTACAAAGCTTCCTGCTTCTACTATCCCAGCTTTTCTGCCATTCTTCCCTCCCAAATATTTCTCATAGACAATGGCCGTACTCTCTCATACATGTGGGACAACACTGACCACCAATGCTGCCTGAATCTAAAACATTCCATGCAAGGTATTTATTATTTTGCAGAAATCCATTCAGACATGTCCTGTTAATCTGTATGGGCAGTCTGGAGATCCTTTTTTTTTTTTTAATTCTGCCAAAGGGAAAGTTCAGTACTTTTTCTGGCACTTTTTTTGCCTGCCTTCTGTAGCCTCAGTCTCTACCTGCAAATGAAACATTGCTTCAGGCTGTTCAGAAGCACTCCAACATACAGGAATGTGGTTTGGGGTTTCTTAGGAAAACAAGGGCAGCTCAGATGTATTCCTTCCTGTGTCTTAGGCACGTCTGTGTCTCTTATATTGTTCTATATTTTTTCTCATTACAGTTCAACTTTTTATTTGCTGCATTTCTTTGTCCATTGTCAAATGCTTTGAATGAAGGCTTGGAACACCACAATGCAGCTATACCTGAAGTTGTACTGACACCCAGAGGAGTTGCCTGGGAATTGCTATTAAACAAGAGAATAAAATATTTTCTTGCAAAATAAGATGTAAACCAAATATGCTTAACCTTGATTTTATTTTTTCTTTTTAGTATTAAAAGAAAAAGAGAGAGAAATGTTCTAAGATGTTCATCATGCAAAAGATAGTTCAACCTTGGAATCAAGCTCAAAGTATGGCCTAAGAAAGGTCGCTCATTATTTCCTTGAAAAAAAGAAGGTATTTTCAGATGATCAGCAGGATGACTGTTGGGTGATCATGGGTTGTTGTTTTGTTTTATTTAAATACTTGGCCTCTCTTTCTCTTATCATCACATGACACCAAATTATAAGAAATTCATTTTGAAGAGGGCCTGACCCAAGCCTCTTTGAAACACTATTCTTTGATTTCCAGATCTGAACTAAATTTTAAAAATTCTCACTGACCTACCTGTTAATTGCTTGACAAATTTCAGGGGAGAAAGGCAGTAGCTATTGTGGTTCTAACTCTAAAAATATAAAGCAAGACCCAGCCATAGCATGTAACATCTAGGTGAAACAAAAGACTGTCAAGGGACTGGATGCTGTTTGAAAAAGCTCTTTAATAAAAGCTGCACAAAAAGACCTTGGACAGGCACTAAAGGAACTGGGTATATGCACTGCCTTAACTTCCTACATGAAAAGCAAAACTAGATTTTAGGTGCAATTAGGTAACAAAGCATCTGACCTGTGGATGTACCTGTGTACTTTTACTTTTTCCAGAAAAACGTTAAGCCAGATGTCATTTTGCTGTGACTTTAACTTTTTAATTAACCCAAAGAAAAGGTTGAATGGAGATGAAACACATCAGTTGCTTGGGATGTCAAGACACAACTCAAATAATCTTAGGCTAGTCTGGGTTTCTAAACAATCTAGAAGCCACCTTAATTAGTGTGTTTGTTACCACAAAGTAAAACAGTGACTCCTGGTAATAGCCTTTAGGGGTTCTGGGAGAAGAGAGACAAACACAGGAATTCCTTTAGAAACACATTCTTACAATTATATTCATAAATAAATGGCCTGATTTTCACAGGTGCTAAACACTAAGTAATCCTTGCTTGCTTGCCATCTTTAAAAAAAAAACTCAGTGAATGTGCATAACACACAAGTCCTTCTATAATCCTAGGCAGACTAGAATTGCTGAGTCCTTTACATCCCTGCTATAGAGTAATTAAAGAGAACAAAGCTTGTAATGGGAGTTTCGGATATGGTTTTGTGCTGCACTTTTAGACGCCTGGCACAGAAACAAGAAGCTAGGAGTCAGGGTTACACTGGCTCCAAGCCAGTTCTGGCTCTCCCATTTCAGCTCCTGGCATAATTTAGCCAGGTCCATCTGTCCCTGCTTGCCCCTGGGCACCAACACTACCAGAAACCCCAGCATGGCTCTGTGTTACAGCCCCATTCCTCATGTATTTCCCTCCCATGCACACACCTCTGTGCCAGAACTGCTAAGTGCTCACTCAGTCTTAGATACGGAGGCAAAGCTGTGGGTCTGAGTGCTCCTTTCCCAGCACAGAAGAGCAGCAAGCAAGCAGGAACAACTTTTTTCCCTCCCCATTTCAATGCTTTTAAGCTTTCAAAAGCTTCTCCTCTCACCTGAGAAATCCTTTGACAGGTATTTTAAGAAGAGACAGCATCTTCTACACCCTGAGATATAAGTCTGCAAGCCAGGGCACTAGGACAGGCACCCCAAGAAATGGAAAGACAAGGGCAGCTCCCTGCAGAGCTGCCATTCTGGGACACATAGTCTGGGGAATGTGCTCCCTGTCCTTCAGCAGTTTCCAAGTGAACCAGAGAATCTCTCCCCAACCCAAGCATACTAAACCCACCCCATGTTCACAGGTACATTCTGTTTCAAGCAACATTTTCCAGAAGAAGTAAACCTCTTTCATGCACACCTCCACCAAGTAAAAACAGCTCACCAATATATTTTTCAAGAAGCCCTAGTGAAAAACCTCACTTTTTGTTCAAGAGCCAAGTGAAGCTTCATGTGAAAATATTGCTCATGGCCTCATCCAAACGCTCTGAACTTTTTGTGTCTAAAATACTAAATTGCAAACCCCCAAAGATGAACTACTGTAACATGACTATACCTTGTCTCTAGCTTTTTGTTGCATAGTATTTTGGCACTTTTCATTTTCCAGCCACAGCTGAAACCCAAACATAAAGATATCTGAAGAATTAGAGAAAGTCAGCAAAGGTTTGACTTTTTGGAGTTAAACACTGTCAACTCAGGAAAAGTCATACTTTTGTGTGATAGTCTAGAGCAGTTATTTTACCAAACTACATTTCTGTTCACTTTGCAAGCCTGTTAAACCAGAATGTAGGAATGTGAACAAATACAGTCTGAATGCCTATTATGAGATGTCTTAGTGTGAAAGCTCAGACATGCTATGTATTCCAATGTGTGTGTTACATATGTACAGGACTGTGTTTCTTAGCCATGCCCTGAAGCTTAGTAGTTTTGGTTTTGATAGGACAGCTTGGTACTGACTGAGAGCACATTAAGAACCAGTTTCTTCTCCAAGCAGATGGCAGCTCCTTATGGCAGGGATAGAGCACATGGACACAGGCTTGCTATTCCTGCTCAGAAAACTAGGACCAAGATGTTTTGGGATATTTTTTGGCTTACTTCAACTCTTATAAATAAGTAACAAGTACACACAAACACAGACATACATACTACCTAAAACTACAAGCTTCACTTATTTTCCAACTTTTATTGGATTAGAAGCCTGCCATGCTGAAAGGAATGTTCACCCTGTATTTACAACGGTGCTTAAAGCAAGCACAGAAGAATACAGTCTGTAAATCATTCTATATCATACTAATAAACCCAGTCAGCCCTTTCTCCAGTGCCCTTAATGTCACTCGGAGCCATGGGTCTACTATTTCCACTCCATAGAGCTGGAGAGAGGAATATTCACATTCTACAGTGGCATCGTCAGCTCCACTCTCTCCTCTGCCCTTCTCTTGCCAGATGCAGTTATCACATGCCTGATGCTTGCAGGAAAGCAGCAGGCCCTAAAGATCGAATTATCAAATGTCATTTTCTTTTACCCAGCCAAACAGAAAAGACGGGTACAAGAAGTGACTGTCTTGATACGTTCACCTGCCTTCTTTGCTGCAGAACTGCTTTACTTCTCAGTGCAGATTCTGTTTCTCAGTCGAAGGGCTAAAGTAAGCTAGCAAGGATGGAAGCAAAGCCGGGAGGCGGGGGGGTGGAAAGTGTAGTAATAAGAAAAGAGAAAAAAGAACATACTCTATTATTTCTGCCTTGGCTATCAGCCATAGAGTGGAAAGCAGATTTATAGCTGTTATGGTAAACAATTTAAAGAACACCAAGGCATCCAGCTATCTGTACTTTGTCAACATCAATTTCGTCCTTTAAACACACTCCAACAAAATCATACATTCCACTTGGAAAACTCTTTTTCATTCCCTTATCTACTGGAACTATTCAGAAAACATTTTCAAGCTAGTAGGTAGTTTTAATTTTTCAACATCTGGGTAGGTCACTCCCTTTGTCAAGCATGTGTTTATTCTTTTGTTTGAAATACGTCCCCCCAGCCCCCCTAGAAGAAAGGGAGGGCTGGACTGCTCATATTTCCCTTTTAGAAAGCTGGATACCAGTTAAGAAGTCTCTCTAAAGAAACATGGGAGTGTTTTGCATGTCACAGTCTGCCAAAATAATTCGTCAGTTGTGCATCAGGTATTGAGATGCTACAAAAAACATTAAGAGGCCTCATTCTGAGGGCTCAGGGGCAGGTGGGTGGGAAAAGAGGAAGCTGAAATCCCACCCAGTCCACTCTGGGGAGATACATTCTGAATAATAAAACTATTTTGTAATAAGTACTGATGAGAAAAACAAAACCACCAAAAACCACAACACAATATTCTACAGGATACGGTACAGGATGTACTCTATTTCCACCACATATTGAAGGGGCAGAAACATAAACCCACCTCATCACATATGCCTACTGTTTTTAAACATCTCAACAACAAAGGCTGGACACTTAATTCTATAAGAAAACAAACATTATTTGCATTGCCCTCACATAAACAACTTAGGCCATACACGTGCAATTCTAAAACAAATTCTAATTTCTTCCTTTCCCAATTACAGTTAACAAGAGCGGAAGCAAAAGATGGTGTCTTAAAGCTCAGTATTACAGGAAAAGGGGCTGCAAGAATGATGTGTAAGTAACAAATACTAATGACTGTTGCAGAAATTGTAATAAGTAAAAAACATGATTTTTCTACACCTGTTCTCTGCAGATAAGGCCAGCCTTTGGCAGCAGTGACATAAAAGTCCTACTAATTAACAGGGAAGAGGTGATTAAAGAAGGTTTTGCATTAATTCAGTCACTTAAAGATGATACAAGAAGGTGCTGAAAGTTCATGTTAAACAGTTTCCAGAACCATCTGATTCTCACTGTTTGAAAAGTTTCCTCAAGTTTGGTGAGCCATGGTTCATCCCCTGTCATAGCAGGGACTGTAAGTGGTAACACTTTCCCTAGTTCTGTTTCCACGTTTTCAGACATCAGAGCAAAATGCCAGGATCTTCCCATGTTCAGAACTGTCCCCAAGATGGTACCAACATGACTGAGGTAATGCAAAGCCTCTGACTCCTGAGTTGAGAATAGCTGCTCTCATGTTTATCCCACATATACAGTCTGTACATCATACAACTCAGGTTATATCAAAAATATACCTCATGCAGGCCAGTCTTTGAAAAAGTCTTTTGGTGTCAACATTCCTCTCCATCCTTTGTGATTTTAGCATTGTTTTCCATTCTAAACTGTGTTCCTTTTTTTCTGCAGTTGAGTCAAGGTGTGTCTACTCATCAGACATGTCTAGGAGTCCCTTCTCTTGTCTATGAGAGGGATGAACATCACTAGAGCTAGAAACATTGCTTGGGGAAAGTGGACATAGATTGACTGATGATGTGGGAGATGCTCAAAACCAAATTGTGAATTAATATTTGTCCAGGTAGAAATCTTATTTCCACTTTCATGACAAAACACTTAACAAATTCATATATATCCTGTACTTAAAACTGGACTTGAGGTTGCTGTATAAAGAGCTCCAGAAGGAAAAGAAAACTTCTAGAAGAATTGTAAGAGCTGGACGCTTTCATAAGCTCCCAGATAGTAACAGCTGGTATTTGCAGCACCTATCTTTGAAGAAACTTTTGAAATCCCACAGGCAGCACAGATTTTTTTTTTCTTTGCTGTCAATCTGAAAAGAGTATGACTTTCACTGGGAAGTATTTCTGTCTGCAATGCTAGAGTCTCCAAATTGTTCTTATATTCAGTGATTGTACCACAAAATAAAGATAACTATCCTGTTTTTGAGTATCTCTGTACTGAACTGAATAGACAGAGAAAATAAGAGATTCAAACTATTTCTGGAAGGGTTTGATTTTAAAAACATATAAGGATCTCACAGGGAAAACACTTTTTTTTGTCAGCCAAATTCCATCCTTTTAAGAGCCTTGCTATTGTTTGTCAGGCTGATTTTTTTTTTTTTTCTGTATGGCAAGAAATGAAGCTTTAAGACAAATTATTTAAGCAATACCAAAATTATGCTAGATTTTCATTGCTACATTGTAAGTTTTTAAGGGAATGAGAAAGGGCAGAAATATATATTTTCAGAACTGCAAGCACCTATCTTAAAGGGAGAATTCCAAAGGAAACCAATAATTATTCCTTTTTCCCCCTGAAAATCTCAAAAAGCAATGAAAGCAGTTAAAACCTTGAAGTATATGGAGATAATAAATATTCATACCAGGAGCATAAAGTACATGAAATTCATTATGTACCACATCTGTGCACTAGAGTATGAAAAAATCAACAGGTGCATTCTCTGTCAAGAAAGTCTCCAGAAATGGGGATCCGGGGAGGGAGTTGGGGAGAGAGATAGGAGGGGAAGATTTACAGCAGCAACTGAAGAAGAGATTTCCTAATGGTAGATAAATTGTAGCTTCCATGTAGAATGTACACAAGATTTTAAGTACTGTGACTGCATCACACTGATAATAGTGAGAGCTTTCAAAATACAGGACCCAACCCCACACGGAGATGCATCACTTTTTCCCACTCAGTTTCACTCAGGGTACTCGCTTTCCCTCTAAACAATTTCTTATCCATTTTCTGCTTTGTTTTGATTTGTTGTTGTTGTCGTTTGGGGTTTTTTTGTTTGTTATTTTTTTCCTCCTTCAAAGTACTTTCCCTATTTAACCCACATTTACCTTTCCCTGAACCATTCTCAGTTCTTTTTACATCACTTTTCCTCTTCTTTGAGTCCTTAGCTTTCTTTTCCCTAGTTCTCCTTCTTTTTAATTTCATTTTCTTAGCAAGAGGTGGAGAGCTGCTTTAGGCAAACCCTTCTCAAGCTCTACTTTAACAGTAAGAGTGGTGCCTTACAAGCTATTGGTTAAAGTACGGAGAAGGGGGAGAAAAAGGAGGGCGAAGACAGAAGACAGGAGAAGGAAGGTCAGTCATAAATAGACAATGAATTCTGTTGTGCTCTAATTCTAAGGCCTACACAGGATTGTACAGTGAAAGTGAGATGGTGATTTATGCCTTCACTCAAATAAGATTTGTTTGAAAGCAGTCACTACTCATGGAGCCTAATCTAGGATTTTAAACAATGGAAAGTAGTTTGTACAGATGTACAAATAGCTGGTTAAAATATACACACTTCACCCTTGTGGCTTAATCTAATAAAAGCAGTTTGAACTAAATCTGAATCGGAAAACTAATTCAGATTTTTCTATCAAATCACACCAAGGCAGTTGAGTCTACCTGTTTAAGAGGTGCTGCTGAGTTTTCCAGTGCAGGAATTTTGGGGAAACACTTGAATTTTTCAAGCCTTCACCAACCTTTGAAATTGTAAAGGTTTGTTATTACTAGGCACCTCCTGTCTAGCATGTTCAAATGCTAAGAGTCACCTCTTTATACTTTATAAATTTTTACTAAATGAGCATTCCTTCTCCTTTCTAGATGCAAATTTGCATCCTTGCTGCTCTTCCACCTTGAACCATACAAAGATTTCTCTTAAAAAAAAAAAAAAAATCTATATATAAAATTAAACAAACAAACACACACACCTTGAAACACCTTGTAACATCTGTACTGTCACACTAATTTCCTGGGCAATGATCTGATTCTTGTAGCTGAGTCAAAATACTTGGCATTCGGTCTTTTTCATCTTGCCTCTCAGGACCTAGGTTATTATTGCCTCATAAAGCAGTGCCTGGGTGGCATTACTAGCTAATTAATGTCTATTTAGTGTAAAGGGCTGCAGCTACCTTCCAGCCCCTACAGGCATTTTTTCTTCCTGTCCCTGACAGGAACAGATGGCATTTTGGCCCACCTTCATCCACCCTTCATGAGCCACGCACTCAGTTCAGAGAATGCGTCTAGCAGCTCTGGATACACATTACAATCACAGCTGGACAGATGCTAGAAGAGTGGTTGTTACTGCTCCAAACAATGGGAAAAATAATGACTTCAATGGAAAGATGCAGATTAAAATTCCACCAAGGTATAGTCACCTTTTCATTTTTGTGTACTGTTGTCGTTTTTATTTTATTCACTTTTTCAGGTCTCATCACATGATAGGATGACAAACACATAACTAGGAAGAGAATTACCTGTACATGGTAAATAACGTATGCTTACAGCAGGCTATGAAGGAGTGGTCATCCCCATCTCACTACACCATTTGATGACAAGATAAATCAGAATGATGAACCCACACATGTTCAAATGAAGAGTCCAATTACATGTTTCAGTGGAGTCAGCCCAGAATACTTAGTGTTTTTTTCAAGATCAAGTCCAAGTAATTTTCTTCTTGCTGTTTTTTGTATGCACTATTCACACTGATTTGATGTTTCTATCAGGCTACAATCTGTCCCAGCTCCCTGTTACTACATTAAGATGCTGTTCCATATCCTGCCCACTCGACACATTGGTCACATAAAGAGCCATCAGAGATAGAACAAAACATGAAATACCATCAATCAAGTGTCACCTGAAAATTAACAAACGTGAAGGTCACTTAATTAAAAGCAAAAGCATAAATAATTTTTTCTGAGAAAATCCCCTACATCAAAATCTTTACATTCAAATTACTCTTTACCCCAACAGGTTATTATCAAAAGCAACACCAAACATCATAATTATTTTTAGATCACATATTCTCTTCTCTACTTTCATTGATTGAAGTAACTTAAGAGATCTCTCTATTTGCATATTTTGTCTTTTTAGCTACACTCCTCACTTCTGAGAAACAACTACTTCATCTTGATAAGGTTATTTATATATGTATATGCATATAGTTATGTACATATAACAAAGCCAGAGACATTCTAAGCAGCCTGCAGCCATACTATGACCAGTTGTGGTCTAATCTGAGGAGAGTCACTCCCAAGCCCTGTTTGAGAGAAAAATGACCATTGAGAAAACAGCCCCAATGGGTCAACTGATGACACTTCCAATCACAGCAGGTCCCCTGTTACTTGCCCTAGTGACAGGCTATAGGATACTGCACTTTGAGCTGGAAGTGCTGCACAGTATTTCAGACTAGATGTAAAACACTCCATACACAGGAGCAACATGCTCTCCCATATTCCTTTTTTGGGGCTTTGCTAAAATCTTTTCCACAGGTTTTATCTGAAAAATAATTTCTAAAGGGACAAGCCTCTATAAAGAACCTGTGAGATACTTCAGATGCCAAAATATCACAGTATTTTCTAAGGTTTTTTTTTAAAGTGCCAGCTTAGAAAGATTTTTTAGGTTGCAAAGTCAAGAACCAGAAGCTTGTAAACACCAGAGCTCATGTCATCTAAGCATGATATTCCAGCACTGTTGCACTGAAGGATTTTTAAACAACTTTAATCACATTGCCACCTGCTATTTTTTCTACTGGATTCTTGCCTCAGTGTTTAAGTAGAGACCTGCTTGATATCCTTTTGTATTTTGTATATGCAGTGCACAGCCTCAGGATTTTTTTATTCCACACTACAAAAATGGTGCACAGAATGTAAAATTATTTTCTCCTAAGCATCTCTGAGATAGTCTCCCCACAGTATCAAAGTTTCTTACGACCATTAAATTTACCCTCACTGTGTTCCTCAAAGGTGAGGCTGCAATATTATCTGTATTCTGCAGCTGGGAAAACGAGAGTCAGAAGGAAGGAAGGCACTAACTTTCCATTAATTTTAGTAATAAAACCTGAGGCACACAGAAAGCCTATTTCTCAGTTTCCAGCCCTTCACTCTCTTTCAAAGTCTACTTGTAATGGCCTCTCAGAAACCCAGCCTACTTCACAGTGGACATGCATAGACTGAGGAGCCCATTGTTACTGGCCATTTGTGCAAAGTTTGGTGTAAATCTGTTTCATTCAGAAATTCTCTCAGGGAAATCGAGGGGAGAAGCCAGTCCTCCAGTGCAGCATTCAACCGCTCACCTTTTACCTATCTGCATTCCATGTCCTCCTCCTTTTTGTTATTCCCATTCTGATTTCCCAGACATCTGTATGTCCCCCATGCTCCTAACTGCCAGCTCCTATTCCCTAACCCTGCTCCCCAAGGTCCTGCACATGACTCCCTTTTTGCTTCTGCTCCTCTGGCTCTTGCAACTTCTTTTCCCTGCTTCTCCATACACCTTTTCCTGACCCATCTCCATTTGACCACGACTGCGGCTCCCCTTTTCTCCTTGTTACTGGAGACCAGTTGGTGAGCAGCACAGCCACCTTCCCTCAAGCCAGTGGGCAGACTTGCAACCGGGATTAACCACAGAGTGGCAAATCTCCTCTGTCAGCATGTGCAGACAGAAACTCCTTAAAGCAACACTCTTAAGTCTAAGGTGTCTCCAAAGTGCATGAACAACCTCATCAGAAGGGCAAACAGTAGTATTTTGCTCAAGACAGCAAAGGGCATCCCTCTGGTATGATGGTGACACTTTATTTAATGTCAAATGTCCAAAACTTCATTCCAATGAATCTCAGCACTAAAATGTTTCGGGGAATAACTGTTGGATTTATATATTTAAAATAAGGTATTTAAAGCAATACATTTCCCACAAATCTTGTCTTTGGAAACAACTGACTCTTTTAACTATAAGAAAAAAGAATCAAAGATTGACTCTTACCATGAAATATTTCAACCAAAACAATTACAGTTTAGAGAAGCTATAACGAAAACAATTCCTTATACTAGACAGTCACAGGGTACACTTTAGTCTGGGCAGTGCTACTGACTTTGCTGGTAATTAATAAATCTACCAAAAGAAGTGTTTTGGCTAAGCAAATATTTGCAGTTATGCTGGTGTAAACAAAATCTTTTCTCTTATCAATTAGAAGTTAATCCACATGTTGTAACCATCTCTCCACGCTGCCACGATGCCTCAGCATCATTTTTCTCCCAGCTTTGCCAGCTTCAAATTTTGGGCCTGCCATTCCAGTCTGTGTAAAACTGAACCCGATTTCACCATCCTTCACACTGCAAAGAGCATAAAAACAAGAACTGATACAGAGTCCCTCCGGTAACAGGAGAAAAACAGGAAAATATCTCCTGGCAACGCTACCAAGATCACCCTTTCTTACCATGGCATCTCCTTCTCCTGTCAAGAGTTTCCAGTTTGCTGGGAAATTTCTAGTTTGTAGCCACACAGCTATGCAGCTTCCCATCCACTTTGTATCTGCCCTGGAGCAGTGCCTGGCAGGCACCTTACAGACGCCTTCCACACACATCCAAGACAGAAAGACAAACTGAAACAAGGACCACATGGTTGTTATTTCTAGTTTTTCTATACTAAGTTTCAAAACCCATCCATAGGGATCCAGATACATCAGAACTAGAAACATTAAGAAGAAGTGATGTATAAAATTATACATTATGTACTTGGGGGGAAAAACGTCCCCAAAACACTAGAATTTTTCAAAGCCAGCAACAGAGTTCAGGCAGGTGCTTCTCATCTAAACTTTGGTAGAGATTATGGTTCTACTGATGGTTTTGAAAATCTAAAGTGAAAGGATCAAAAAGCTGAGAACCACTTCTAAAATAGGCAAGAGGAAGAAGAGATGTTCTCACACATATCTGAACATGGGAAACAGGATTGCTGTGGTGGAAATCTCTTACTTGGGGGAACTATAAGTGAAAGAAACACTGCTTAGTCATACTACAGTGACAACAGTATCTCTGGCTCAAGATGATACAAAAACTATTGACTACATCTTTGAAAGTAAGCAGGTAGTAGGTTTCTGCTTTGTCACATTGCATCAGAGATACCTTAAGGATGAGTCTTTTGGTCTTTCTCATAACCATTTGCCATGAAGGGTCTCTTAGCTGGAACTTCAGGCATCCAAAATAATGTATTTACTTTACTTTTGGAAATGGGATCTAAGTTTATCAAGAGTGCAGGGTGCCACAAAGCAAAAAACAAAACAAAAACAAAACAAAACAAAACATATAATAATAGAGAAAGAGGAAGAAACAGAAGGGATGAGCAAAAGAGAAGAAGGAAAAGGACTTCTGTAATTTCAGCATGTCAGAACAGTTCACTAAGCTTAAAGGAGCCACTACAAGTTGTCTGTGGTGATGGTGACAGTGCATCATCAAGCAGAGAAATGCAGAGGGCTCTTACTGCAGCATGTGTGTCTGGCTGGCGTCCTTTTGTTTGTCAGGTACCTCGTAGTGTGGGGAAATCTTGCCGAGGCCACTGTCACTCAGCATCCTCTTTCGAACTGCAGGGTTCCACCGATCTGATATTCTAGGGAAGAAAGAAGCAATAGAAAGGCATTCACCCCAGAGAAATTACGTTGCGTGCTCCATTTGAAGCTGTCTTATGCCTACTGGTTCCCGGCATTTTTCAGTCTGTAGCAAGCTAAAATAGCTCAATTCACTATGAGTACAAGACTGTTCCTGAAGATGACTAGAAGCATTCCTGGTCTGCCCATAGGATGAGAAGAAACAGAGACACTTCACCATTATTCTGAGGCACAAAGGGCTTTAGGGCCTTACACAGTGGTGTCAGAGCCCTGATCAGGCAGCGATAGGGTTTGTAATTCGACTGATATATATTTGTAATGGGGCCAATACAGTCAGGGGCTGTGAGGATGTTGGAAGGTGCCAAAGCCCATTAGTCCTGCTACATGCTCCAGGATTCCTAATGGAATAGATGTTATTCCACTGTCCTTGTGTCATTACCATGGCTGTATCTGATCCTGTCCCCACCTCTCCATGTAAGATCTGCTCTCCCACATCTCCCAGTCCTTCAGAAAAGGGGACCAACAAATAGATGCCCAACTCTAATATGGGTGCTGAAAGCCAGATCACAGCACCACTTACCCAGAGGCCTGCTCCACTACCAGATCAGGCATTCCCGGTGGTGTCCCCACCTGCTGTGACATTACCAGCTCTGGGTCCAGAATAAAAATCTCGTCCTGCGAAATTTCTGTCACAAAGTGCAAATGTTCCTGTTGGAGCAATAAAAGGAACAAATAATGAACCTGTAGCATCACTGGTCTCAGAGCACCCAGCTGAATATAGGAAAGCTGGCTGCACATCAGGGTCTCTGAAGAGCATTCCTGGGACTCCGCCTGTGTATTTAAGTGCACACACATAAACACACACTAAAACAAATTCCACTGAAGCCATTGATAAATACTTCATTGTTTTCAAGCAAAACAAGATTCCCAAACAGCAAGCTTCACACTTACAGCAACACTTAAAAGGCTTCTACTCAGTGACTCTATGTCATTGAGCTAAAAACTAAAGATCTACCCAAAATGTTGAGGTATGCATTTCAAAATGAGGACCAACACCTAAGGTCTGCCCTCTGATGATGGCTGACAGAAATTTTCATTGTTTGGGGGTACTCTCCCACACCTCTACTGCTTGTACAGTCTGGTTTCACATCTCTGTTACCAAAGGTCTCTTTCTCAGTCCTTCTTTTCTGTTATTGACACTGAGGGCTCATCCTTCAAAAACCACCAAGTGTGAGTAGGCCTGTCTACACAAGTAGACAGGAAAACTTCCCACCATTTGTGAGCTGGCACCATCACGCAGTGTTGACCATTTCCCCACAAAAACACAGGGCAAATGAGCAGGAGGGAAAGATGACCATTTGTATAGAGTCAAATATTAGAGAAATGCAGAAAAGGCCAAAGTCACATTGTCTAGTTTAACCTGTAGCAGCATCTTCTTCACCCTTGCTTTCCAAATGTTGAAGGACAACTTCGTCAAATCATTTATATGACTGTGCAAAAAAAGTTGCATGGTGGCTACATGCAGACACTGCACCTTGGACATTTGAACTAAAGCCATAGCTCCTTCTGTTTGAACTAAACCACCAGATGCTTTTGCTGGGAAACAGTCACGTGTTCAAGTGTTCAGAAACAGCCAACACAGTTCTCAGGGGGACCAGATACAAATGACCACTGTGTGAAATCAACAGTTTGCACTTAATGCTTGAGCCACTGATTAGCCTGTTCTGGCTACAAATGAGAAACACCAAAAGCTCTCTAAAATTTTCAATGTGTCTTTTAGAAAATATATTTTGATTGTTAAATCTATACTACAGGTTTGAATCCAACAAAGCTACATGCTGGGTTAGAGTTCCTTGGGAATATTTGATACAGGTCTGTTTGTAATTCTCAACTTGTAAATCACCTTGATTTCCATAGCTATTCCATGTCACACACACACAGGATCAAGACTTCTGGTGACTAAAAGCATCTCTGAAAAGATAAATACTCTGGTGCCACACAGATGCCCTCAGTAAGACTTGATAAGGATGACAAATGTAGAAAATTCTGATCTGTATATCAGATTGGTAGTAAACAGAAGGGCAGATGGTCAGCAGATATGAAACTTCAGTGAAATGATGTGAATTACATTAACTAAAAAATGGCCCAGGATTTTTCGCTACTTTTCATTAGACATTTTAGAACACACAGGAGGAATGGCAGACAATTCATTTTAAGCTGCATTTGACAGAGCTTTAAAAAAAAATCTATAGAAATGGCAACCAAATAAAGATTTACCTGAGATCTGTCAATGCGGTAAAAGCGATCAGCAGAAGTTGCTGCAAGACAGAGAAACAACAGAGCCGCAGTGAAGAAAATGGTCTTATACAGAACTGTATGGACAGAACAGGCTGAGCTAATGTCACTACCACTCGGTGTCAGTGAAGTCACAGTGTTTTCACAAGAACATAATCTGATTCATTCATTATGTCCATATTCCTGTCCTATTAAATGGTGAATTTAAAGGTGAGGCTTAATAAAACAATATTCACTGAAATTATTAACTTGAAATAAATACTTAAAAATGTATAAAATGGATTCCAGGCTTATAGAAGAATTGATCACATTAAAACATATGACAGAAAAAGCTGCATTGTTCCAATGAGAGTACAGCAAGCATATAATGAAATTGATGGGTCTAATAGGATTAATTCAAATTTTGAATCTAAAGAACAATAACATGCTTGGGAGCTCTTTGTAAATCAAATGCATGGCCACAGATATTCACCCTGAATTACCAATATGCTCAAAGAAAATTTATGCTACTCATGAAAAACACATGAAAGTAGGAGAGATTCACTAAATAAAGCACCTCATGTGAATCTTGTAACTGCTAAGTAATTTATATTACTAAACCCAGAATAATTTAATCACCTATGATGTGCTCCATCAGATGCATTTTATTTTGTTTCTCCTTTGCATTTAGTTTGCCCAGTGAAATCAGATTTGTTCATTCTGGAGTTTTGACACAAGAGCAGACTGTTGTAGCATTATAGGTTTTGCCACTGCAAGGAAATATCGAATTCCTAAAGACAAAAACTGAAGGCATCTACCCACCCAGCTTTCTCCAAAAAACAAATAGATTCTCAATATGGTTTGGGGTTTTTTTTGTTTTGTTTTTTTTCTGAGTTTTTTGTTTTGTTTTGTTTTGGGTTTTTTTAATCAATTCCCTCATGAGAGACAGAGAAGACTGATTAGAAATTGCCATGGAGAAATTGTTTCTGTTTAGAGCAATACGAATTTCAGTCTCCCCGTGCTGAAGCTTTTGCAAAAGCAGATGCCATCCGTTTTAGCTGCTAATTCCAGTGCTCTGGAGCCTGATCTAAAGCCCAGATAAGGCATCTGCTTTGACAAAGTCAGGGTCAGATACAAGTACAGCTCTACAGGGTGTTACATGAAGTGCAGTCTATCAAGGAAAGGGAGGTACATTTCCATCACCCACTGTAGTGTCTAAACACTATAGTACTTAGAGAGAAGCCGCAGTGAAGAACGCAGCAGTACCAGCAGCAGCGCGTTGCCACCACCAGCTGAGTCCAGGCACTGCCATGCAGTGAGTGCTGCTCATCACAGCAGACTCTAATAAACCAAACCTTTAAACACCCTTAGAAGAACATGTCTCCTTGGGGTGACAGAGCTAAAGCAGACATTCTGGTTGCTAGAAAAAGGGCCTCTTCCATTTTTCAGAGGGGAAAAGGGGACACTCAGCTCCTTTATTACCTGCTCAGTGTAACAAGAAGGAATGGTTACCCCTTCCTAGTCACATTTTCAGATGCAATATCCTTCACATGCACAGCAGAAATAGGCAGCATGCTAGGCACAAGAGAAGGGAGATCCACTTACCATCTAGGAAGCACCATCTAGGAGAGAGCCTCTGAACAGAAAGTACTCTGGGGAAGGAGCTTTCCTGGTCCTGGATAGGGCAGGGAAATGACATTTAAAAAATAGCAAACTGTCTTTTTTTCTCTAAAAAGAATTATTTTCATTTTGTTCTACTGGCATTGCACAATGGGGAAAACGTACATAGCCCAAACCCACTGTATTTGCTCCTCACTGACATCAGGGTTTGACTGTAACACAGAAGGGAGCAAACTGACACAGCTTCAGCCACAGCTGTCTCCTTCCCTTCAGCTCAACAGCACCAAAAAGCTTTGCATCAGAAACAGCTTTGTCAGCCTCCCTCATTTGTGGGGACACAGGAATAGGGAGAGATGAAAGATATCAAAGATACACATCAGTATCAAACAGCAGCCATGAACTCTAATCATGAATCACAGAATCACAGAATGTTAGGGATTGTAAGGGACCTCAAAAGATCATCTGGTCCAATCCCCATGCTGGAGCAGGAAAACTTAGAGAAGTTTGCTTCTTGTGCACTTGTCATGTTTATTCTACCTCAGTATTTTTACACTCTTTCCCACTTGTACTGATCAGCCACTCAAAGCACTTGCCTGCTTTGCCTGTCCCTGGCATGTCCCAAATGCACATCAGGGTAAAAAATAAAAAATGTTATTCTCTGCACCCAGAATACAGAGAGCACAGATCCGAGGACCACTGCTGGCCAAGCAGACAGACATCCTATATCAACATCTTCCCATTCTGGCTAAAAAGACAATCTCTTTAGGAGCAAATTATTTCAGGAACTGAACCAAATGACCAGGGAGAAATGAAGGCCTCCTTCCTGACCTACACTCACCAAGGAGTCAAACATGCTGCCCCTTGCTTAGTCAGCTCTCGCTGAGCTGGAAAGGCAAAACAGATCTCAGAAAGCAAAAGGTGATCATGGCTTTGCTCTGTGCTGCCAGTGGATGGCCAGCCATCTTCCTAAAGCCACTAGGACACAACATTTAAACACAAATAGATTTGCACAGGGCAAAACACAACAGCAGTGATCTTGGGCACACACCTGGAATTTGTATAGAGCCAGATTCTGTCCTTATTTACATCATAAGCAGTAAAATCAGCACTTCTCCAAATGATGTAAATTCAGGCACATACTGGCTTTATTCTTCCTTCAGAAAACAGGCTACAGTGATATACCAAATCACAAGTCAAGAAAATAAAAAGTAGAAGCAATGGAGAAGAAAGGCACCTTTGAGAAAAGTGTTGCTGTACACGGAAAGCACAGAATGGTAATAACATGTATGTACATATACACTTAACATGGGAATAGATTGGTGAAGAGAGACCAGAACACAATGATATTTCACTGCGACTTCTCATAATATCACACGGGAGCCCAGGACCTTCCCCAACAGCAGGATGCATGACAAACAATTTTTATATTGGTAATTATACAGCTATAACAGGTCAGTAGTTGTTTGGAGGTCGAGCACCAGAAAGTACAGTCTGACTTAAAGAGCAAGTTCCAAAAGGAGATTTCCAACAACTATGGGTTTTCAGCCAGAAGGGACAACAGGGCTATGAACACTTAACCCCTAGCATAACACAGAAATCCACTGCTCCAGTCCGCACTACAGCAGACCTTTCAAAAGGCATCCAGCCTAAGTGAGAGACTCCATGTGACACAAAACCCACCATCCCCTCAGGCAGCTGGCACCACGTGCATAGTTTGAAGGAGGAAAGAGAGGCTGCTCTGTGTACAAGGTGAAAAGCGCAGAAACACCAGCACAAAATAATAGTTTACAGTATATCAAACGCGTCAAATGCATCTCGACATTCATACAGTTTCTCAAAGGTTCATAGTTTCCTCTATATTTTTCTCTGTGTTTACTGCCTAGTGTTTATATCATTAAGAAAACCTAGAAGTAACAGATATTTCTCAGGAGCTTATCTTACTGTTTTGTGAATCTGGCACATTTCTAAAATTTCTTATGTGAGTAGCCACATGTGAGAAAAAGTTAAGAAAAAAATAAAGACTATATCGACAGAAAAATGGGAGTTTCATCAGTTCAATTCCCCAGACTGCCCAGCCGGGTGTCAGGAAGATAACAAGGAAGAAGCAGTGTCCTTTCTTCAACCTAGGGAATATCTCAAAGAATGCTGAAGGAACTTGTCATTTCAGTCTGACTGGGTAAAACAATTTCCAAGCTGATTACAGAGCAAGTAATGCCCTCATATATTAAGAGCCAGACGTTGCTCTTCAGTTTATGTAAAGGTATCTGACACTTCTCCAGCCACTTGAGAAAAAATGATGTCACATTGATGTTGTATAGATACACTCAGCTGCTTGGCTTCCCCAGTCTCCTGGTCAGCAGGCTGCCTGCATGCACTATGTGTTGTTTTCAAGCATCTCCAATGATGATTACCATTTTGCATTTTGATGGACACTCATTTCTGAGCCAAGTGAATGTATATCAGCGGCTGGCTTGATGCTGCTATAAAATGTTATTAATTTAATTTGGTATCATGATAGCTTTTGCAAGATTCATCTTATTAGCTTCTGCCTCTGAGATTAACTGGGGCCATCTATTATTGCCTTTCATTTCTGGTTATCCACAACAGAAAAGCAAAGACTGCTCCACAAAACTCATATGTTGACTCATCAGTGCCCTAGAGTTTGGCTACAGCCCTGGCAAGAGATCTTGTCTGAAATGTCACTGCAACAACTTACAGATTTTGCTTGACTGAAAAAAAAAAAATACATATATATACACATATATCTTCTGATGCACGATGCCTGCATCTATAGCCACCTTGATGAAAATAAAACAGCCTGAATTCTCTCCCATATTCAGACTCAAGGATTTTGTTTGGCCCCATAAACCTTGCTCTCATGTACAGGTTTTTGTCTCTAGCCTCTGTGCATAACAGTAGAGATGAAGACAACATTCCATAAAGTGAACTGTTTCTGCATATGGGAACAAAATTACATATCTCAGTGGTTTAAGCATCAGTTTTAAAATACACCTATACCTTTCTACAATATGGGTTTGTGGAGTTTGGGGATGCTTAGGTTTGCTTGTATCACAACTGAGGTGCATCTGGGAGAGTCAAGGGTTTTCTGAAATCTGCAAGGTTTGCCAATGTTTATGTATTTACATGCAGAAAGCTTTATGCATCTAAATATTTAGTCCATTATTTGCAAAAAGGTAAGGACTAGGATACAAAGGACAAAGGAAGATAATGGTGTGTACTAAAAAAAGTAGATGGTATGAAGAGGAGACATGGGTAAAAATTCATAGACTCAGCAGAGTACATAATGCTGGGAAAATGAAAATAGGATAACACTGGTAAATGCAAATTCAAATCACATATTGTGGTATGTTCTTTCCAAGACCTCATTATGCTTCAACTACAGAACTTGCTTGGGAATTCTCAGGCCCACGAGAATGATATTTTATAACCATTAAACTCATTAGAGAAACAAAACTGAATGAAAAACAACTATAGCATAATTTTTCTCATTTGCACCTGGCTTGCTGATGTTTCTGCTCACTCCCCATGTTTTGAACTGCAGAAGAATCATGCAAGAGCACAGCATTTATGAGACCTAAAAGTACCCGTGACACCTTATTAAGAAGACAGTTCCACCAACTCAAATACCTTATTCATGCCCTTTATCTCCTGCTTTTCTCTCTTTCTGTAGTATGCAGAGGGATACCAAAAATATTAAACAAACCTCGAATTAACCTAACAAGACAGTTTATAGAAATGACCCACTGAGAATAAATCAATGGTTGAAGAATCCACATAAACAAGTACTGAAGACAAAACACAGAGGGGAGTGCATTCAAAATGTAGTATCATAAAAAATTGATAGCAATTTCACACCGATGTGCACTAGAGGAGATGGCTAGGCAATTAATTTATATACTGCTATAAGTGCAGAGGTTAGAGCCAAATATGGGGTTGATTTCTGACATTTCATATTCTCTGTTGGCCCTCCTCATACACGTAGATTTAATTGTTCATTTTACCTCAGGCATTTTCCTACACATAGAGCAGTCAGCAGCCACTTAGGTTAATTTATAATGAGTGGAACAGAATAATACATGCTGGCTTTTTAGCCGATTTGCAAGACACTAGCACTACTCTAAAACTCAATTCAAAGGCAATGATTGATAGAAATGTCAAAAATATAAGGTTTAAATTGGACAGGGGAATGCAGAAACAAACCATGAACTGGCTTGAAGAAGGGAACTCCAGGAAAACATGCCAAATTGCATTTTGTCATAATGTATTTTTGCATTCAGCGTGTTTACAGGCGTTCTTGCCAAACTGGAATTCTGTGTCACCCAGGCAATCATTAAGCTTCGAGAAATTATCTACAACTTGACTGCAATGGGTTCCCACCAGCTGGATCACTGTTTACTTTCTCAGTGAACTCATTCCTGCTGATCCCAACAAGACTTACATTGTTAAATCTAATAAAAGGTTATCAACACAATACACACTTGTCTTGTGATCTTAGGGGCCACGTCAACTGACAATTGGTTGTGTGAAGCCTCTATGCTGATGTTAGATCAGCTCAGGAGTCAGCAGAGTTAGTCTGAGTTATTTACTCCCAATTCAAACACTGTGCAGTGCAATATTTTACTGAGAGAAATATGGATTCTTGAACAACACTTCCAACTGTAAAACCAAGTTCTGTATTGTGTAAATTGTACATTAAAGTTGTAAAATACACAAACAAAGCGATTTTAAAGACTAGCCACCTAAAATTAGAACCTCTTTGTCACATACAAAAGACAGATTTGTGCCTAGGATGGATTAAAAAACTACACTGAAAATTATGTTAAACTAAAGGTAGGTGACTCTGGTGCACAGAATTATTAAGAGGTTAGGCCTGCTAGCACACCTCTTTTTCTCAATGACAGACTTTATTACTACAGCTATGAAATATAACATTTTATTGTTCAGTTTCTCAGACAGATAAACAATTTTACTTTTGTCCTTTGTCCTAAAGGACACATTCTCTCATTCACTTCAAGGCACTGCTATTGTTATACCACTCACGTCATCATTCTGTGCTAATTTTAAAGATGATTCCACAAGTTTTGCAAGGAAAAAGATTGTCCCAGGGAAAGCACAATGAACCTCCAACATTTGAGGGTAAATGAGAATCAGAAATTCATCTAACACACAGGTATTTAAAAAAAGAAAACCTGGGTTCAAATGCAGAGACTGCAGCCACATTGTTAAGCTTGTCTTTGTTCTGATACTAAAAGGAAAGCTTATCTTACCTGGTAATGAACCCTCTGTGTAGTAGAAGTTACCGACTGTAGATCCTAGTAGGAGGATGAAAGACACACTGATGATGAAGCAAATTAAAGCAACAAGAGCTGTTTGTGGTTCTACTATCTGGAGTGATTGGGCAAAAACAAATAATTTTGTATTTCTCACTACTTTTAAGTTTATGGAACAAACACCACAGAATAGACATGGAAAGCTCACTCAAAGTTTAGATTTGCATGCATTCAGTCAAAAAATAGTTTCAAAAATATAGATATTATCATATTTACCATATCATAGACCTATTTGTTCCATGAAAACTATCTAAATTTAGAATATTGGCAATAAAATAGAAGAAAATATGTTCAAGTTCATGTATTTTTTTTTTTCAAATATTTGTGAGTAATTAATACACTAAAGAAAACCACTTGCAGTTTTACCTTTTTTAGGACAACCTCATTTCAGGGAGGTCATATCAGAACTACCCTGGTATTTAGCAGGGTTCAGAAACCTAGTTTATTTTAACAGAGATTTTGTCAAATGGTTTTAGCTCATAACATAGCCTACCAAAAAGCCTGGCCTATAGACCATAGCTCCCCAGCTGGCATGCAAGTTGGCAGAGTGCAGAAAGGCTTGGCACCTCCAGTCCCAGCAAATGGGTCTGAGCTAAATCAAGCAGACAAAAAAACAGTAGTACAAACCCAGCAATAGGTTGTAGAAATACAGCTCCTCCACAAACACTGTGGGTAATTCAACCAGAACTTCTAGTTGTGCTTCCTCCAGGGTTGTACAACTACTTGTCACCTAATACTGGCTATATTAAGTTGCCTGAGCTGAGTATATTGCATTTATAACCTGCTGAGAATATCATCACAAATATTTAATTGTAATTTTTCATCACCAGATACCTCAAATATGCATCACCTGACACAATATGATTTTTATATCTGATAATAATAGCCACACCTCAGGTCAGAATGCATTTGCTGAAGGGAATTCTGGCCAAAATGCAAAAAATAGTGAAAGCCTATAACGAGATGCTGAGACCTATATTCAGGCTGTGAGTGCGGAGTTTCAAAACCACAGTAAGCCAGTGGCTCCCAAGGAGTTCAATGAGAGGATGAGGTTCATAGCTCCTGGAAATGTGGACAACCTATTTAGAAACCCACATAGTGTCCTCACACTTGTAAACATTGAAAGACATCAGTCAGAGACAGCACATGAATGAAAATCCATTAGTTCTATCACTAAAGGAATACACATTTAAAATTATTCAGGTAATGGTGCATTTGGAGTTTCCCTTTCCCAGACTGTATTGTAGAATGAACTCTTGTGAGGCGAGGTGTTCAAGACAATAAGAGTAACATTATTATTAGCTGCATGAGCATGTATTTCTGTGTATTTGGAAATACCTAGTCAATATTTGTACTGTTTATTGGTGTATCCATGACAGTGTTAGAGAAGGACTTTGCACAATTAGACCCACTCAAATACCACAAAGTTTATCCTTATATAATGCACTTTCTAATCAATAATCTGTGTAATTTCAGAAAAATGTGTGGAAAGTCATGGTATTCCATTCCAATTCAAGGAGAAGTAAACACATCCATCCATGTCAATTCTGTTATCATCTAAAAGGAGCCAGTATGACTTCTCATTTCCTGTTTAGAAAATATTTTTCAGTGCTTCTCCTGCTTTTAGTATTACATCATAGCTCTAAAGTTTTGTTTTCATTGGTAGTCACATTGCAATACTGTTAATAGATGTTTGTTGCAACTATTAGATCTCTGCATTCAGAACTGAAAAAAGCATAACATAGATTAATAAATGATACCTGAATTCACAAAAATCCTCACCTCTTGTAGACGGTCAATGTACATACGACAGGTCTCCAAGTCACAATCTCCTCTTACAACTATAATTCCTAGGGGAATGGCTGAAAAATCAAAACCAAAGAAAAGTCTCTTTAACTCAAGTCTCTTGAATGTTAAAAGATTTGCAGTATGCTTCAGGTTTGGTTTTTTAATGTCCTTTCAAAAGCTTTCTGCTACCTAAATCTTAGCAGTCATTTAAAAGCAGGAATATATTATTCATCATTAGTTTCACCCATTCATAATTATCAAAGACTTTTATTTTCAACAGTCTTTCATATCAAAGAAGCCAAAACAGATTCAGTTCAATTGTGTACTTCATTGTCTGATGTCAACATCAGTTATTAACTGCAAAGAAAGGAACATTCCCCAGAATAAGAGTTTAGGGAAGTGCTCTTATGCATTGAAATAAAAGAGTGATATTTCATTTTCAGAACTCTTAGAAGTCTACAAAGATGACTTAAAGTAATGAAAGCCACAGTCTGATTTTAGAGAAAACTGTCCAGCACCATGTTATTTTGATGTAAGGCTGCTTTCCAACCAAAACAGACATTATTCCACATAGACACAAAATTGACATAATATCTCCATATTTTCTCAGAGAAAAAAAAGAGAATGTGTAAAAATACATCTCCCCAGCTGAGCGTAGCATTTAAAATAACAGGGGATTTAGGTTTCCACAAACATTCTGTTCTTACAGCCAAGAAAAAATCCCCAAACAAACCCACAAAGAGAATAAAAGATAAAAACAGTATATGTGAGTCCACAAGTAAAGTACCAAGACAGCTACCTACTCACATGTCATTAAATAAAACAGGAAGCAAGTGAAAACTCTCGAGTATCTGGTTTTCTAAAACTGAGTCACTGAATGAAGTTCTTTTTTTTCTCCCTGGAGGTTCTTTAATCAAAAAATGGCCCCAAAAAGTAGCAAAGAAGCAGGAAAGAGAGTTAAATCCTCATATGAAGCATTCCAGAAGGAGAGAAGAATATCAACACATAAACAATTTCAGTAACTGAATAACAAGAAGCAACATAAAGTCACTAACATTTCTGAGATTAAGAGGGTGAGATGATTATCTACCACAAAGTTCTTCATTCTGATAAAAGAACAAAACAGTGCTAAAAGATAATGGGGAACATGATTTTTATTCTTGTGAACAACCAAGGCTGGAAGCACAAAGACAAGCTCAATGGTCTCAGGGAGAAGAGTAGGGGAGCACCTGCAGCAGTCGGGGTCACTACAGGCCTCAGAGGCCATCACATGGCTCTGGAGATGCTCAGCAATGCTGCCAGCATCATATTTGGAAAGCAATTTGAACAGCAGAACATCTATGAACCTGGGAAAACCCAAAGCAGAGAAAAAAATGCTGGAAGGAGTAACAAGAAAATAAAGAAGAGGTAGGCAGACTAAGGAAAAAAGGAAGAGCTTGTGCTCTGACATCTAACAGTGATGTCAATCCACCTGCTCATTTTCAGAAAGGCCAGAAGGGAACAGTGCTCATTGCAAACTCTCAGGTTTTTTCATTACAGAACAGAGAGTCAGAGACAAGCGAGTGGAATGAGGGTCAACCATGAGGTTCACTTTACGAGCTCCGGCGCTCTGGGTTACTGACTGATTCTCTTTGCTTAGTGTTTATTATTGCTTAACCTGCTCTGACAGGAGACCCTTAAGCTCTTTGTAGAGAGTACTTAATGGCTATCTAGTTTCAATTCAGCAGATCCCTCTGCAGCCCTTACTAACAAAAGCATTTGTTAAATTCATTTACAGCACTAAAAAGTGAATTGCAGCAGACACGACTACACCTCCAATAGCTACAGAGCACTAGGGAGCTACACCACTGGCTTATTAACTGTCACCACCAATTTTGTATCTTTTCTCTTGGATTCCTTCCCTCGTGGATGAGTATGTGCACTTAATGGGGACTGGAGCTTTCAGCTGCTGAAACAATGCAGTTGATATAGAATTGAAATCCTTAACCATCAGCATTACTGACAGCCCAAAGGGGAAGGACCTTTTGGAATCCTGAAAAAAATCCACAAAAATGTCTGAAAAGGAAACACTAATATGCAATAGATAGCTTAGCAGTGGCATTTATGTGCTTCATCTACATGAATGAAGAAGAGTCACGATTAACAGGTTTGATTAAGTTATGTCACATCTATTCTTTATGATCATACAACAGCTCTAGAATTCTGGGCTAGGTGACTTTGTTCTTAAAAAGATGTGCAGTTTTGCTGCCTGGGAATCCCAAATTAGCATGACCTATGATTTTTTGTGTCAATGGCTAGCTAAGGGATAAGGTGCATCTCAAATATTTCTCTTACATATGGTTCATGTCCATTTGAAAAACCTTTTAAGTCATTACTGGGTAACACTAGAGTCTATGCTAAAATGTTTCTTGCCAAAGATTTTTTTGTTTGAGTTTTATTGGTTGGTTGGTTTGGTTTATTTGCAAGACCTATTTGTCTTTCAGAAACGAAAATGCCTTCATTTTTATCATAAACCACAGTAAGTATACACAATGCATCACACAGACAGGATTTTCAAAGTGCTTCACATTAGCTGTTGTTTGTAAAAAAAAAAGAAAAAAAAAATAATGCTTAGAGATTGATACCAGAATTGAAAATATGGCATTGTTGCTTATTCTAAATATGGGGCAATGCTGAGCAACAGGGTCAAAATGGGGTTAGTTACAATGAATCAAAGGCATAAAATTAACATGAATGGCATTCATTGTCATAGTGGACACTTTCATTCAGGGATAAAGGGTCTTCTACCTTTTCTGAATAGCCCTGTGTGGATGAGGATGTGGACAGTACTGAACATTGCTGTGGGGCATGGTGATTACTAGATGTGCCACGTGAGAGATGGGAAGACAAAATCTTACATGAAGAGCACAGGTACTGCAGTGCAACTTTTCCCATATACCCACATACTTTCTGCTTCTATGAATACAGGGATATATCCACACATGGGAATATGCCAAAAATAAGGGACAGTCCCAGATCATGAGTCAAGCCACAGCATTCAAATGCCAGAAATTTTTCTCCTGAGATGCCTGCTCTTCTGGCCCCTTGCATCCAGCTTCCAGTTTCTTTGTGTTCCCTGAATGGTGAAAAGGACTTTGTCCAGGGACCTGTGGATACAGACTCTAATGCTTGAGTGATGAGCAACAGTGCAAGAACCCCAGAAGATGAGACAGGCAGACAGTTGCTTCATATTCTGGAGCAGTACTGCAGAAAGTTTTTTATTCCTAGCAACACTAACTACAATTGAGTATCAGCAAGAGAAGGGTGGGGTAGGTGCAGCAGTATGGTTATAGAGTGCTGCTCTAATTAACTGCAAGATTAGTAGCGATTTCCTAAGCCCTCATGAAATTAGCTAGAGAATTTATAAACAAAGAAGAAACCTTCCACCCATTAACTGCCCATAATGCTGAATTTCTAAAGTTAGTGAACTCTTTAATGCTTCTGAGAACACAAATGCAAGAATACTAAATATACTGCATTTAACCCTGTAAAAAAAAAATCAATTAACTTTCCCATTTATTGTTATTAAAAAGTTCAATTTCTGATCTAAACACCATGATTAACCCACTCAAATCCCAAACAAAACAGCCTCGAGACAGATCATTAAGGTAGATTTGAATGCCAGGAAAACTCATTCCGAGTCTGACATACCTCAGGGGACTGGGAAGATTAGACATTGGACTTTAAATGTTTAATGTAGCAAATAAAGGATCCTTGCTACTGAAGATGTTATGAGAATGTCATTTTCCTGAGGGGTTTCCACTGTTATTAGAAATGTGAAGGACCAAGTAATTTCTTCAGAGAGAATTCTAAAATATTCAGACATTTATATTAAGAGGTTTGGCTTTGCCACTATGGTTTTAATACAACTGAGTTTGTGAAAAGTGTTTTTCTAACCACACAAATCTAAGCCATGTGTCTCCTCAGATAACTTTTATTTATTATGCTGACAAAAACTAAGCCTCCTTAGGTTCATTGGTTTTCTTGGCACCAGTGGTTTAATTTTAAAATCTTCACAAGTTAGGAAGTAAAACACAATGGAGGTTATCAAACTAAAGCAAACCATGTTTGAGAAGATGGTCATCCCCTCCAGGCTCTCTGTGACTTTTTTCCAATACCCTGCCACAAAAAACAAGAACCTGGCCAAGTCAAATGAGAGAACTTGTCACAAACACCGCACAAAAGGGAACAGGTTACCGAAAAAAAACCTACGAACTACAAAAACTGTTAATTGAAACTGGCAGGGAAGGGTTATCAGGGCTAAGAACTGAAAGAAGAGGTTTGGCTGAAAAATGAGTAAGTGTTTAGGATTAAGAAAAAGAATAGCAACCTGAGCTACAAGATCTGCAGAAACAGATTTAGACAGAAAGGAAGGATGTGGGTGGAATGGCACAGCCAAAAGGGACAAAAAGAACTGAAAAGGTAAGAGGAAGTCAAATCAGAAAAGCTATAGGAAAGGAAATGAGAGAAGTAGAATATGCACAGAAAAAATATCACAGAAAAGTCTCTACCAGAAAGACAAACTATAGCATGATTTACTGGAAAGTCTGAAATGTAATTTAATATTTTTGTATCTCCCCACTCCTCTGGGGTAAATAAATATTTATATCTATTTGGAATATTGTCCATCTCTTCTAGTTTAAAGGACGTGGCAAATTTAGAGATGACAGTTTCCCAACTAGTTCTAAAGGAAGAGGACTCCATTGAATGCAAATACGCCCGATGTGGAGTCAAGACAGGGTAGATTTAGATTAGATATAATGAAGAAATAAGGGTGATGAGACACAAACAGGTTTCCCAGAGAAGTTGTGCTTGAACCATCCCTGGAAATGTTAAAGGTCAGAGGCTTTGAGCAACCTAATCTAGTGGAAGATGTCCCTGCCCATGGCAGGGAACATGATGATCTTTAAAGGTCTCTTCCAACCCAAATCATTCTATGATTCTATAACTCAGTGACATGAGATGATATTCATGATATTCTTTTGGTTTGGATTTACTGGTTCCTCCCAACCGAAGCAATGGCACATGTTCAATAAATGTTACTATGACTACAAAATCAAGAGATCAAAGTAAGATAAAGCCAATAATTGAAGCTGTCTATTTCAGCACCTGTACATATATTCATTGTGCTATTCCCTTTACTTGTCTGATCACATACTACTTTTTCTTCTGTTAACTCCTGCGCCTTTCTAATCTTTCAATGCACACATGCATGGGTATGTGTGTCAGTCAAGACAAGAAATGTAATTCCCTGTTCTATCTGGACAAAGCCCACAAGATCTCATCCATCAAAAGGCAAAAAGATATTTCCTTTGACACAAGCAATGCCTTTGGCAACTTTCTCTTTGTTTGTGGTGGGTTTGTTTTGGTTTGGTTTCGTTTTTTTGGTGGGGGGGCTGAAGGGGGTCATTTCTGTTTCAGTTACAAACATTTATGAGTGTTTTGCATCTGTACAAACCAGCATGAGAATCTGGGATCTCAGTGGCAGCAGAGTTGCCAATATTTAACTGACTGCTGACTTCTATCCCTCTTGTTTTCATCTCACTGAGTGACTCTAAGTAACACACCCAAACTCCTCAGTTTCAGATCTTTTAAATCACTGTGACAGACAAATGCATGAATTAGGTAATGTCTACACAACACATGTTGAAAAAGCAAAGTTGTGGTGACTTTTAAACAGAGAGAAATTTAGTAGACAGTCTGTAGGTAATGCTGCCTTTTACAGAGCTTCTACAGATAACCCACCATGTCGCCCCCTAAGAGACCTTCTGACAAAAGTGATCATAGGTGCTTCCTTTACAGGATGGAAGAGGAGGTTTGTAGCTACACAACACATCTTACATAAATCTATCCAGTTGATTCCCAACAGGAATGCATTTCTTTCAGTGGTTAATCTCCCCTGTCCTCACTCCATCTGCTAATTCAGGTTTCCCTCATTCTAGTAGTCACCTAGCACGATGTTTCTATGCTCCCCTTTGTCCTTTACATTATGGATATTCAGGATCTAAATACTAAGTACTCAGCGCTGACCTTTTCTTATTTAACTAGTTGCTCAAAATCACAAGGAATATTCTCCAAATTAGCTTCACCTGCCATTTCCCTGAACTTTAAAGTATCAGAATACATTTCACAGATAAGTGATTCTCAAACTGTGCTAAGTATATTGCTGGTATGGGGAAACTACAGTATGTCTGTACAGACACACATCCCAAAGGACTCACAAGCTTGTCAATCAATTTACCTCTGCATACCTAGGATAAGAACTCTTAGGATGACCCCAAAATCCTCAGATAACTCACAGAATTTAAAGGCAGGTACATACGCAATATAGACATCTGGCTAGATATAATCAGAGAGAGACAAGAATTTGAGGCTAACAACACATTGTGTTATACCAGCCTCCACTCCAACACACAAAGCAAGAAGGCTGCAGAGAAAAGGATAGTTAGATTGCAGATAGTTCAATTGTTATACACATGGAGCTAAATTTTTCTTCAAAAATAGTTTTTTATTCTAGTGTCCGGTTTTATTCACAAGGAGATAAGGAACAGCTGCCTCTGCATGAAAGACGGTGTGGGAGACCCAGAGCTGTTACAGAGCTATTTCTGACACTGCTACCACTGCAGTCAGGTATGATTCCTCCTTACTCTTAGTAGTATTGAGCAAACTAAGATTGGTTTTCCATGGCTAGACCACACAAAACAAGTTAAGAGCAGTAAGAACTGACACATTTTATTAAAAAAAAAAAAAAAACAAACCAACAAACAAACACACACAAAAAAAATCCACCCTGTGCAGCTACTGTTGTTGGTGAGCTACTTCATGGGGCAAATCTACAAGAGTGTTGGCAAGAAGTACTAGGAAGTGTCGAAGACCATTTGGTCACTAAATAGCTTATGGTTGGTTTGTTTGTTATTTCTTTAAAAAAATATATATAATTCCTGCATTTACCTCCATTGTCAGGAATTTCTTAGTAACACTGGAAAGGAGAAAATATGGTGTCACAAATAGAAAGATCTTGCTGTTTTAAAAATAACTCAGTTGTTCCCCCCCAATGCTGCTTTGAATCACACTTTTCTCCAGTAATAGGAATTCACAGACAGAGTGCGCAGAAAATACACAGGCAAAAGAGAAAGAATTAAATTCTGTACATCTAGCAATATCACCCCAACTCACTTTTTTAATACAATAATCTTGGTTATGGTCATGTAATATACAACTATCATGTTGCGTAGGATGTGGTGAAGCTGTTGACCAGGGTGACAAGTGCTTGGGGCATGTATAGGGACATGTTAGAGAAGACAACTACATTCACAGAACATTACAACATAACTAAAATGCCAACATATATCTCTTTCTCAAAAGATTGCATGGAAACATTCACTCCTCCTCACTGAAGGATCAATAAGCATCCTCTGTACCATCATCAATCAACCCACAGACAATACTGAGAGGTTGACAGAAGAAAGAATGAAAGAGAAAAGAAAAAGCATGGGGAAGGAAGAAAGAAAGGGCCAATTCAGAAACAGCATCTTGGTTAAATGCCAGCTGCAGTGACAAGAAAAGCAGAAAGTAACAGAAGGAGAATGGGCTAAGAACAGTCGTGCCCTTCAGAGGACAAAATGACATTCTTTAACTGTTCAAAATTAGGTGTCTACCTCCAGCAGAGTGAGAATTAATCTTCATGGAACAATTTGTATGATGCGTTGGTATACTTTGGGAAGTGGAATTTTAGGTGAAGTAGTTGGATATCAAATCAGTATTTTAAGCAAACAAGGGAAGCAAAATGTATTTACTGTGAGTTAAAATGATCCAGATTATGACACTGATGTCAGAGCTTTCAAAACTCTAGTATGGAAACATGTAACAGGCAAACACCATAATAACTTCTTTGTTATTTTTCAGGAATAACAGCATGACTCATTATTAACTGGCTTCCTTTTCCTGTTCAGATTGCTGTGAGATTATGGTTTGGTTTTCAAGTGATTTAGGGAGGTAAAAGTGCTTTTAATACATCTGGGCAGGGGATAGATGGTAATCACACTATTCTGGAATTAAGCTGTAGGTACTCTGCCAAAGCCTGGACAGATATATAGATTGAGTCTCTTGCAAGCATCTAATGAGACTTACATGCACCTGAGAGCTACCGTAGTGCTGAAGGAAGCTAACCCCACTTACAGTAACAGGCCTTGTAGAAACTCTATTGTAGAAACAGGACCCAATACAAGCGTTCTTGTATTTTGCTGGTGCACAAGTATTTTCTGCATTTAAATTTTTAATTCAGACTGACAAAATTTCAGTTATTTATTTTCCATGGAAATGTATTTATTTCCACTTTTCTCCCCACATAATCACTTTCTTTGTTAAAGGAAGGAAGGTTGCTTCTCCTCCCTTAGCATTCCCCTTCTCCCCTTTAGCTAGGTAACATTTAGTGGCAATGCTCCATGAAATTATTCAATGATGGGGACGTAGTCAGCACGCTTATTTCAAGTAAGTATTTAACATATGACAGAGCCAGGCAGGCAGAAGTCTATAGACTTGTCACCAGAAAACCTTGTAAAATATGTCCAATTAGCTATGTCAGAAATGCAATTTAAATGGCTATCATCTGTTCTTCTTTAAAGGAATATTGATGCAATTTTTTCCAGCTTCCTTCCTCATAAAGCTTAAGTTATGTAGTCCTCTAGTGTAACCATGCAGCTTGATGACTGGCTATGCCTCAGTTTCCAGAAGAGATGCAAGCATCTTGCAGTAAGTCACAGGAAAAGTGGAATGTTAGGTCTATGCTCAGTGAACCACAGGGTTTTTCTATTTTTCACTTCATGGAATTCAAGGAGCTGGCTAGAATATTTAAAACAGTTTTGTTTCTGACTGTTTAGAGAATGCTTTTCTTCCCATACATAATTTTGTTCAGTTGTAATTAACATCACCAAGAAGTTCCCAAATCAAGATCAGGCTCCTGAAAACTAAACGTTGGACAATTCTGACAGGAGACACTTAGGTTATATGTCCAGAGAAGTCAGCTGATGAGCATCAGTGTATGCTGTAAATTATGTATCCTTATACCACACATTCCTAATAACTGCAAGGGGTAAGGTGAGGTATCTTTTCTGATGTATTTTAGGTTGATGGGGATATTATTTTCTTTTTCATATTTTAATGTAAAAACAGTAATGCACAGGCATTACTGAGACAGCTAAAGGAGGACAGATAGGAAAAACGACTTCATGAAAAACATCTAGAGAAAATATTCTAGTCCGGCTATATTATATTATCAAGCTGGCCATGCAGCAACTTGAAAGACAAAAGGGTCTTACTGCAAGTGGCCTGCCAATGCTTGAAAGCAATCGTTTTAACTCTTAATGGACAAACATCTACTTTTTTTAATGAAAACCTCTTCAGCACACATTCAGCAAGTGATCAAATCCCTGTGCAATCTAAACCAAATCTCAAAGGTTCTAGATCATTCTCTACATAATATATAACAAATACACACACACACACACAGTTTAACGTCCATAGTGAGGATGGATTAAGATAATTCTCCTCAAATGGAAAACCATAGGATGAATCATCAAATGAAACAGATTGTTTCTGACAGGGTTGGATAGATGTGGGTTCAACATGGCCTGACATCTACTCAAGGTCAAATTCTCAATTTAAACTTGAAGCAAATTCCTCTCCAGTGAGCCATAATGCTCATCCTGTTGAAATTCTTCTCAGTCCAGTGGTAAAGGCTTTGATTGCTTTAATTATGACCAAAACCTGCTAACAGGAACTTCAGAAAAGGTCACCAGGACATATAGTAAAATTCAAGTGATTTCAGGTTTTTTTTTTTGAAGGAGAGCTGGTGAACTGGGAGAATAAGGAGGGGTAGAACTAGAGAAGTGGAAGGGAAACAGTTTAACTATCTTAAAACAGTGAGATAAGCACACCAATTAAAAGGATTGTCATCCTGTAATTACCAAAGAGTTCTGTATTACAGAGGGAGCTGAAGCTTTGTTGCACAACAAACAGTCATGCTTGTAATTTAATATGAATAATGAGCCAGATGCACGAACAAGACTATTAAATTGTTATCACAAGCAGCCATGTCCCTCATTGATTAATGACTCTGTGTGTCACTAAGGAAAAGAACTCCATCTTTGAGTATGGATCATCATTATTAATGTTGCCAAAGCAACAGGCTGTCTGCTTTTGCCTTGCCCCTGAATGTGGCAATTTAACCATTATATAAAGAGACAAAACAGTGATTATTCTCTTATGTAGAAAACGGAAGGCTTTTAAAGAATAGGGGACTAGGGAAGCCAGATTTGTTTCCCAGGATAAATGCACCTGTGCAAGAACCACGTTCAAGGTCAGAGCACATTCTCAATATGAAATTAATCATGGTCCCCCTGCTCAGTTCCATATTTGATGCTAATCATAAAACCTTGAATAGTTTAATACGCTAGTAGAGACCCAGCAGAACCAACAGAAACACATGAATAAAATAACAAGTGTGAAAACCACTTATTTTATGGTAAAGCAAATCAACTTGTAGAAGGCATAGTTAAGTAAGAAAACAGGTGAATTCTCTATATACGCTTTTTATAGAAAGAATATTTATGTAGAGAGAATATGTATATGCATATACATGCACAGATGAATACACACGCTACATGACTCATCCAAAAAGGTATGTTTGACTCCATGTTTGAGTTTTTTTCTTGTTGTTGTTTTGGAGTTTTTTGTTATTGCAAGATTTATACAGAATGTTCTACCAAAGGCAACTACAACCTGGCTTCTTCCAACTTACAAGCTTCCCGGAGTTTTTCCTTGTCGTAATGTAGCCCCTCATATTCTTGTAAATTAATCTTGTTCACTCTGATCCGCAGGCGATCTGGGATGGAATGAGGACTGCAAGAAAAGAAGAAAGCTTCTCAGACTAAGTGTTCTGAGGAAAAGCAAAATGAAAATAGGATAGAAAGCAATTTTAATCTTCCCCGAAAGAAGAGCAAGCCTCTTCAAAACTGGGCCAACACCTTACAGGCCCAACACTGAGTTTAAAATTATGACTATCCACCACAAAACAACATAGACATTACACTGTAAATGACACGCAAGATCAAGAAGCCCATTTGCTGGCTGCGTGGTCTGGAATTACAGAGGTTTTTCTGAGTTCTTTAATTGCTATATAGATACCCCTCCTCTCTGCAGTTTGCCTTTTTGTACATCCCTAGGGGCCTACCACAGCCAGTAGACCTGCTAAGCTGTTTTTCAGAACACAGATGCTTTCTTGGGAAGTCTCTTGGGACAACCGTTCCTCTGTCCATAAGAACATTCATCCTCATATCCCTGAAGGATCCTCATTCAGCATCTGTTCTGGGAAACAGGAACCAGAAATGTAGCTAAGAAATGGATTTCCACAGTATTGAGTCCAATAAACAGAATTCATGAGGACTTTCAAAAGCAAGCAGCAGCACAGGAACCTCATTTCTACATATTTCAGACACATTTAGGTGTCTTAACTGGCTATATAATTTTGAAATGTTCAATGGGTCATTATCTATAAATTTAAGTGTCTGTATATAGATAGGAAGTTGTCCTGAAATCTTTATTTTGATTCCATACTGGCTTCCACCTTACTATAACTTATTATTTGATTTTGTGCTGAATGCTATGTAAATTAACTTAGCCACATTTGCGTTTCCCACTTTTAAAGAAAGATAGATAACCTGTGTGTTATAATGCATATATCAAACATCTCTCCTGTAAGAACTGGCCCCAGGCTTGGTTAGAAGTACATTCTTCATCCTGTACTTCCACCAAAAGACCATGTATTTTCTCTGTTTTCATCTAGTTAGCAACAGAACTCTGCCAGTCATATGACCACCAAATAAAAACACTGCCTTTTCAAAACTGAAATCGTGTGCAGTGTCATAAACATACATGCTTACTTTTGTCTTTGTCTCAATTTTAAGATATTTGACCCACAGCATTTGCACTGTTAGTTTAAACATAAATCAGGATAAGCCACATATCCAAATATAAAGTTTTTCTTTCTTTTTAAAAAAGCAAGCAACTTTATTTTTGACCTGAAAATAATGCAGATCTGAAAAAACGCACGGTTTGTGGCTATCTCTTGTTAGAGCCACTGGGATGGCATTTATCGCTTACTTCAGCATTAGCTTATTGCCTGCTTTCTGTTGGTATAAACAGCTTTGTCATATCTGGACAAATGCAAATAAAGATTGAAAAGTCCCAGTTGAAAAAATCCTCTACTGGCATATGTACTTTTTGCCTAAAAAGTGGTAAAGATGATGCATTGAGGTTGCCTCCAGAACTGGAGTGTAAGACAATGCACTTGAAGGATCTGCACTGATGAAATTCATGTTCTGAGCAGGAGTTTCTATATTAACAATGAAAATAAACCCAAGATACATGAAGAACAGTGTAGAAGATATCATAAACATTTAACAGTGGCAGCAAGACTGAAACACTCAGAAACATATAGGCTGCCCAATGTTTTTCCTATGCTGACTGACAGGGACTCTTGCATCAAAATGTCCCAAGATATCAGAAAACTGCCTATATTTAAAATTAGCTTTTACACAACAATAGACACCTGGGATAGTAACTTCCAGCACAGCTTTAGGGGGCAGCTTTCTAATTCAGGTGCCCTTATGTCATCCTACAAAACAGCACTCTCCACCTGTGGGCTCTGTAGCTGGTTCAGCAACCCTGAGAAGATGAGTGCATGCAAATGGATGGGAAAGGTGCATAGATGGAACAAGAACATAATTGCACTGAGTCCAATGCTTCTTCCTTTCTTCCTTTCTTTCCCTTAAGTCAGAAAACATAGGAGTTTAACTGCATAGTCTTTGTCTAAGGGGACAAAGGAAATGCTATGCTCCTTTTCCCATAATGTTCTGCTACCACGCGTTATGATGACAGTAGCTCAGTCTTCCAGATATCACTTCACAACCTGGGGGCTGTTGGGAGGTGTGGGGAAGGGATTTCTTGTGAATTACCTCTACTTCCTTGAACTCAGCTGGGAGGAAAAGGAGTGAGGAAACAGGAGAGCTCAGCAAGTTCTTATTTCTGTTGTAAAATTCAACCGTGCCACAAAGATACTCATCCTTGCTATTGGCTGAATTAAGCTAAGTGTAAGCCCAACTCAGAAAACTGTCCCAAACTGTTGTTTCTCCTGAAAACAGAACCAAATCTGTACTGTTGTACAGAAATATTTGAACAACCCAAGCTGGAGCTCTATTAAAAAAATAGGCTTTCTAATCCCCGGTTCAAAATAACCACTTGACCACAAGCTGTTACTCCTGTACAGGAATTACTCAACCAAGTAAAGAGGATAATCTAGATATCTCATGAAAGAGGGAGAGGAAAAGAAGACAGAAACAGAACAGCTTCTCCAAGTGTATGTTTGCATCCTTTATGTCAACGTGAAAGGACAGTCATTTTGACTCTGCACTTGGTGCAAAAAGGGGAGGTGGAGGATGTCAAGCCTGCTGCCAATATCTGCCAGTCCTTGGTTAATTAAATTTTGTCTCCCCGAAACCTCCCCATGAGGACAAAATAGTGTTTGAACACCAAAGGGAGAGAAAGACAACACTGACTTCTGTGGCTATGTTGACCCACTACTTAATGTCACACAAGGAAAATGTGAGCTTTCTCTTTACAAATATTATTTCCTGGCCTGAAGCCAGTAGCAACCTATTGCATTTCCAGCATCATCTTCTTGAGTCAAATGAGTTCTTTCACCTAAAAGGGCGAAGTGAGCAAGGCCTTTTTATTTGCATTAAACTGGAAGAGCAAGAAGATCTAAAATCAACAGCAAGTCTAAAATATTTTTGCTGCTCCAGGAGCCACACACATTCTCCAAAAGCACCTTTTAACTAGGAAATAAAAGGACACTTCCCATGCATTTGTAAAAAATATATTTTTTGATACATCAGTGTACTGTGTATCTCCAAATCTGCTTCTGTGGAAAAAAGAAACACACCTTAACACATTTTAAATGTAATGTATCACCTGATGAGAAACAGTTCCCTTCCAGGTCAAGCATGGGAGTCTAATCAGCTGGCAAGGGTCAGAGTTTCCTGTTCTCCCACTTTTTATAAAGACATGGAACTACTACCACATAAGCAAGCTGTGTGTGCTAAAACATACAATTGGAGAAACTTGCCATTTTGCCCATTTGAAAAGTTTAGCTATTTTAGTCATAAAAATGTAACCTTGGAAGCAGCAGTTTTCCATAGAAAATAAAATATTATCAGAGATATGGATGCTAAGAGGTCCTTTCTACAGGGTAGAGATTTTGTATACTTAGCTACGTCCAGTCACAGGTTATCTATTCATAACTCAAACACATACATAAGTATGTATATATATGCACAAACATAAAACCCATTTATTCAGTGACTGATATCCAATGGTTTTGTTCATGATTTATTTGCAAATACTCTTTGCTCTGTCAGAATACGGCTGACGTTATATAAATGTGTCATTAAATTTTATTACCTATTCAATATAGCTTTGGCTAATTCACAATGTTAATATTCATTCCTTGTGCTATCAGACTGGCAATAGACACCAGGAGATATTGTCCCCATCATCCAACAAATCCATCTAACTCATTCACTCAGAGAACTCATGAGCTCCACACAAAGTTCTATATAATGCAGCTGAGGAAAACATTTCCATCATCAATATTTCTCTAGTCTTCACAGACACTGTATAATAATCCATATTATTATACAAATTGCACAATTTATCTTGTTCAGACAAACTCAGTGTATTCAGAAACCACAAAGCTAAAGTACCTAAGCATGTCCATGTACAAGCTAATAGGGTGATGAATGTCACTAAAAGCAAACATTAGTACGGTATTAATAGAAAAGGATGTTTCTAAACACTATACAAAACAACTTGCTCAACTGTAAGGAGAGGAAGAAAAGCTTTCTAGATACAGCAGCTGACAATTTATAAATAAATTTGCGGAGATTGCTGCACTGCAATGCAACCTAAAATATTTAAATTCCTTACATTTATTATTCTTCAAAATGGCATATTATGTACTCAATTAAAAGGAATTTAAAGTACAGATGAATGAATTCCATTACCTCCTAAAGAATCCAATTAAGAATCTCATTCCTCAAACACACCAATCCACAGAATTACATCCTAAAGCCCATATGCCCCATGGGACCATAAAGACAGATTCAGGTCAACTGAAACATTCTGTTCATTCATGTTGATTAGCTATAATGGTTTCACTTAAACACAAACCTAAATATCAATCTTCTCAAATCAGGAGCATAGATAGGCTAGTTTAAGATATTGAATTTTATTTGATGAACTTTTGATTACCATGGACCGGAAGTGCACATTCGTGGCATTATTAAATAACAACCCAAATGAGCCTTCTAGAAATGCTATGCACATTATTCAGTTGGAAGAAGCTATGAAAGATTCTACAAATATGCTATGAGGTCCTCTCAAAATCGTTCCATTCACATTAAAAAACACACATAATTTCAGTAACAGAGAACTATTTTCTTTCCTTTTGTATCTGCACAATGGCTGATTGGATTACTATCTATCAAACAGCATTTGACTTTTCCACAAGAATACAGAAGATCACCTAGATATTGTATAACTCTTACAATGAAAAGGGCATGCTTTCTGGAAATTCTTAAAACTTGTGGACATTAATTAACATAAATATTTGACTTTTTTGTTTTTTAAGTCTACTTTCTGTAAGGAGATGTCCATCCCATATTGCACCAGGCTAAACAGCAGAATTGGAACCACTCTTTTTTTTCAGGAATAGGGCAATATCATGCTAGATAAACTGTTTGCAAGGTGAAGTCCCCACACCTGCTGGAAATTGCTTATCAAAGAAGAGGTTTGCATTTGTTTCCCTCCTATGACTGAACTATAACATTTTGGGGATTCTAGAAGTGTTGCCATCACCACCTGCCAAACTGTTCAAACCCACAGAAGCAAAGCCACAAGTACTCATTCTGTGACTATGAATAGAACTTGATCTACTTTCATTCACCAAGAAAGCACACTCAGCATTTGATGAAGCTGTGACTTCCTCCTCTCACTCCTATTAATCATCCAGCAACAGGCGAGAGGATGGCAGCCAACTTACTTGGAGCACACCTGTTTTTCCTAAGAAATACGCTTCTGCCTCCAGTCACCCAGGAAAGAACGCAGTCAGAGTGAGCATGGGTCATGCCCTTGGCTCTGCTCCACAACAACCTCATAACACTTCTGCCACACTACCAGGTCAATTCAGCTGGGAAGACATATGTGCCTTAATCCCTATTATCAATTATTTATGAAATCTGTGAAGCGTTTCTTATGCTTTGTCCCTGCATAGAGAAAGGAAATAATAATAAACAGTCCAACAACTCTACAGAATCCAGCAAAAAAATTGTGATAAAACTTCCAGAATACACCCACATCAGCCTATACACATACAGATTTTAATCTGATTCAATAAACAGAAAAATAAATCTTCTACTGCCCTTCCCTTGCAAAAATAAAGTTTAGAAAACAACAACAAAAAAAATCACACTCCTCTGAGGTATGTTTGCAGTGACAGATTAATGAATTACCTATCTCCTAGAGAAGAAATAAACATGCAAAATTAATTAAATGTTCCAGGCTTTACAACAATTGGAAAAAGGAAAGCAGCAATCAGAGGAGAAAAAGAAATTAACCTTGATTTGAGATCTCATTGACAGAACTTGAAAATGATGCATTAAAAATAAGCATGGCTTTCACAACTTTTATCTACTTAAAACATAAGAATTGCCACAACAGAGCAGAATCATTGAGCCTCTCCTGATGGACAAATTTCCAAGTTTCAAGGAAGCCCACTGTTATTTTAAGGCAAAGCTCTTTCTAAGTTCTTTACCTAAAAAAATACCCCTAAAATATAAGCTCCACCAATTTTTTTTTTTTTTTTTGTTCTGTTTGATGAGTGTTATCCCAGATAAGCCAGGTTAACTCAACTGTACTAAACCCTTTTGTACTTTCTTACCTCACACTTGCTCCAGCAGGTGCTTGACTGTTTTACTGTATAAAGGCTTGAATCACACATAGGTTTAGACACATGTCCGAGTGCCAGGTAGAATCCTGGTCTTTGTTTTCTTTCTCCTCCATCATGCTAGCTGTGGTTCACTTGCACTTTACACTTCCAAGCACAGTGGATTCTCTAGTAGTAATGATCCCACTAAACAGAAGCCCACATACTAAACAAGAAAAACTGGAAAATACAAGACTCAATTCCCTACAATTCATGTAATGGGGAAATGGGAGAAGATACATAAAAGCATTTTCACCCTTAAATATGCATTTGGAGAATAGCTCGCTCTAACGCTTTCTCCTTTATGCCTTGTCTCCTACTATATTTTTTTACACTCTCCTCCTATGGACAACACCCATACTCAGCCTAACCCACAAAGCTGGTTCTGTTTGGCATTTGGATCTCTAAAAGCAAAAAAATTGTTTCAGAGTACTCCTTTTTTATTCTCACAGGTTTTATATGCATTACTTGCTGCAATCATGATTCTGTAAACTCTACAAAAGACCATAAACTATTTAAAAATAAGTTGATACTGGTATTTTCGTTTATGCAGATTTCGCAATTAAAAAAAAAAAAAAAACAAAAAAAAACCAAACAAACAAACAAAAAAATGACCAAACAATCACACACCACACACACAGTATGTCCAGAGTGCTTATTTCACTTGTGAAAGGCCAGTAAAAGCTATGTAAGTCAATTATGTTTTATTTTTCAAATGGTAATTTTTTTCAGATCTCCTCTGCATCAACCACACAATGCAACTGTATTCTCCCATGTGCATCCTTCTCATCCCAACTGAACATCCAGCTGGAAAATGCAAGTCCTTACTCTCCTGTTAAAAGAGCCTCAATTAAAAATACAACACCTGCATTACTTATGCACCCTGTATAAAGATTTGAAATGGATCAGTTCTACTGTCTCCGCAACAAAGACCATATGTGCCTGATAATTTTGGCTGTCCCAAATTCCCATGCATATTCTGCTGCAGAAAACCTGAAATTCATCTAAGGCTGTATTCATGACCAGGTCTCAGCAGAATCTGCCCTGCTGTTCCATACTAACTGGAAGTCAGGCTCTTTCAATATTGTTGAACAACAACAACAATGAAGTTTGAATCTCAAAGCCGACACAATCCAAATCAAATTTCCCTAATACCTCATGGGTTCTTATTTTAATTTGCCAGACATATTAATTGGCAGCCACAGTGCAGTAGCATGTTTAATCTATTTTTACAGATTTTAAGATACAGAATATCTTTGACTTACAAATTAGTTTGGGGCTCACAAGTCTCTCTCTCTCTCCCTGACTTATCCTGACAGCTAATATCAAGTAAGACAGTGAAATGAATTGTATCAAAACCTGGAGGTAATTTTCCAAAGGATATCCCTCAGTTTGAAAACAATACCCATTCTCCCACACCGACAGCTTACTTAATGTTCTGTGTAAGCAATAAGGCTTATCTCAACTTTTTTCCAGAGGCTTTTTTAGATACTGCATCAGTGAGACAAGTTATTTGTATTATTTTCTGTTCCTCAGCAAAGTACAGCAAATACAATCCAGGGATAACACACACTGAATTTGAAATCTTTCCTTGTTTGCAAAATAACAAGGAGGAATTTGCAGCTTTCTGAAACTTCACAGTATCACAGAATAGTAGATGTCAGAAGAAACCTCTGGAGGTCATCTGCTCAAGCAATGGCCACCTGCACCAGGCTGCCCAGGACCATGTGCAGGCAGCTTTTGAGTATCTCCAAGGATGGAGACTCCACAGCCTCTCTGGACAACCTATGCCAGTGCTCGGTTATTTTTACAGTAAAAGCTTTTTTCCTGCTGTTCAGGAAGAACCTTCTATCTTTCAGTTTGTGTCCATTGCCTCTTCTCCTGTCACTGGGCAGCACCAAAAAGAGATTGGCTTAGTCTTGTTTAGATCCATTCTTGAGATACCTATAGACTTTGATGAAATCACACCTGAGCCTTCTATTTGCTCAGCTAAACAGACTCAGCTGTCTCAGCCTTTCATCACAGGAGGAATGCAGACCAGGATACCATGAGCCTTCTTTGTCACAAGTGCACATTACTGGCTCATGGTCAACTGAGTGATTACCAGGATGCCCATGTCCTTTTCTGCAAAGCTGAAATTTGCTTTTAAAATTATTCAACCAGCTTTCCCAAATAACTCCTGGTTTGTTGAACCATCTGTTGCACATGCTCAGTCTTTAGAACAGAGAAGTGTTGATAGATTTTCTTTTAGCATATACCATTGAATTTTTCCTATGATAGAATAAGAATCATTCTTTGAATCAAGTTTCTGTTCTGAATACTTTGATTTATAGCTCTGAAAGTAGTTATTTTCCAACATGCATTTCAAATTAATCTATTGGATAGTCATAAACTTGGAAAATGTGTCCCTCAGAAGAGTGACAAAGCAAGAAGAAAAAAGGGGTGTCAACAAAAGGTAAAACATGTATTTTTTGACTGAATAGTAAAAAAGCACTTCTGAAGACAAGCTACACTGCTGGAGTTGACATAAGATATTAAGCTGGGTTTTGGTTTTTTGTTTGGTTTCTGGGGGAACCCAAGAACCAGTCCAGGTGAGGGTGGTTTTGGGGTAGGTTAGGTTTGTTTTTTGGGTTTTTTTTTTTTGTTTGTTTGGGGGGTCTAGTTTGTTTGTTTGTTTGGGGTTTTTGTTGTTGTTTGTTTGTTCATTGCTTTTTTTTTTTTAATTGTGGACACACACAGGTTTTCATAAAATGGCATGTTTCCATAAAAAAGATGAATTAGAAGATACCAACATATGATGGTACAAGTGTTTTTAAGTGCCAGTTCACCACATCTTAAAAAATACATTAGACTCTTGAATAATTTAGCCACTCTCTAGCAACTTGGTACAGTGGAGTTGCTGACAATCAAGATATTGCCAAGGTGGAGGGGGTGTCTCCATCTTCAATGCAGCTGCAGCCAATATCAAGCCACACCTCTGGGGGACTAGTTCCCTGTTTTGATCACCTCTGGAGATAGAGCTTATGGCAGAGTTTGTTCACAGTATGTTTTTCATTAAAAAAGGAAACAAGTATAGAGAGCTCTCAGCTGCTTCAAGGGATATAGCCTGGCACTTAACTTCTGATCTGCCTGTTGCTATGGTTTTGTCTTGCAAGCTGGACTTTTGGCTGAACCTGTTCACCATCACCAGACATACCCTGCTCACCTTACTCAGGTACTGTGGAACTGTGCCTTAGCTGACAAGACCACTGCCTTGTGCCTGTCATGATGTCACCTGAGCTGCCATTTCCCATTCCTCACTGGATTTTACTGCCTCTCTCCTGGTTGAATGTCACACAGGGTAACAGCAAAGAACTACGGAACTTTGAAAGTATAAAAAAGCCAGGTACTCACACAGTGAAGGAATCGGGGGGAGCTGAGACTCTTCTCAGGTCAGCAGACTGGACTTTATGGATACTATAGACAGCAGGAAATGAGTGGCCAGGAGAAAGACAGCACACAGTGTGGACAGACAAGGAAAAAGACAGGAGAGAGAGGAAAGAGTGGAAGAGAGAAAGACATACAACATTTAAACAGAAACAAAAGGAATGTGTCACATAAAAGTTGAATGAAGAGACATGCAGAGGTCCAAGTTCACACTAGGAAGCCAAGAGCAACAGAAAACATGCAAATGGAGAAAATTCACTGCTACATGGCACACAGGAACTTTCTAAACATGTGAGCGAGGAGGTCCAATGGCAAGCTAGGCACATGGCTATACAAGGAAGACGAGGAGCCCCAGGATTTGTTCCACAGGCACTGACAAATTTCAAGGCAGCAGACTTTGGAAGCAGGTCCAGAAACCCAAAGAAACATCCAAGCCAAGATTTGAATGGATGGAATTGTCTCCAAAGGTTGTCCAACTTTAGTTAATGCAGAAAAAAAAAAATACCCTTGCTGGAGATTTTGTATCCGCAATGACAAATTGCTGTCTCCATTCTTCTTTCATGTACTTTAGGGAAACATGCATTTTATATATAGCAACTCCCAAGACTGACTCTCTTGGTGTTTATACTCAAATGACTCCCTTATTTCTCTCAATTGTATGGAATATATTTTTTCTATGAGCTGTTCCCTCTGCTTTCTCTGCCATTATGCAGGACATTCTTCCTTAACCCAAACTAAAAGCCAGTGAAAGCAAAATACCATCTTTTGAGGTTCAGAAAATGATCATTAACTGAAACTTACTGAGCAGCACACTAAACTGTAGTTTCTAATAAAAAAATAACTCATGGAAAATTGAACCACAGCTTTTCTTCTTGTTCAACATACATTTTGCTTATAGCTCACAAGAACCACATTCTTAGCTTGATCACAGAAAACTAAGTTATATGTAGTCTCTTTCACATGTTACCATGATCAATAACAAAGAAGAATGAGAACTTAGGCAGCAAGTCTTTTTGGTGAAGGAGAATAAGAACATCATTCACTTTTTTGCAGAAAAACAGTTTGCTGACCTGGCCGTAGCAAAATTTTCCTTTGGCTGGTACAAACAGAAAAGACATATGAGAAGAAAATAAACCCACTTCTTTCCCCCCACAACCTCACTATCTGCCTTGTTTCAATCCTAAACAAGTATGAATAGCATCACCTTATACTGTTATTCCTTGTACCTAAAAAGTTGATTCTGGTTTATTGCCAGAAACACTTATTGCATTGTTACTTATCTCCATTGTAGAGTAATGCATTGTAGGATGAGGAAGAGATTATGCCTGCCTTTTTCATTTGGACAGCCTCCAATAAAAATAAATTAGAAGAAGCACTCTAACTGTATTCACCAAGTAATGACTTTCCCCCACTATGCTTCAATCCAAAATTTTAGTGTTATTAGAAGAGTACAAACCATGAACAGGTCATCTTCACCTACTCAGGAGTACTTACATAATCTGTGTGTCATATCAAAGCAGCTTAATTTTCCCAAAGGGAATATTTAAAAAAAAAAAAAGAATGCTCGATGAACAGTAAGAAGACAGATCACTAGTCACAGCAACTAGCCCATTAATAATTTGGGACAATTAGTATACTGAGAAATCTATTTTTAGGCAATTCAGAAAAGATTAAATAACTGAATAAAATATTAATTTCTAGTAATTTGCCCAGCTATGACAAAATGCAGCACATTATATTTACTTGTTACCCAATAGCTTCAATGAAGCTTTTCATGCTGCTGCTATCAAAGGAAAGGGAGGCTTCTTCAGTTCAAGTAATCTCACAGAAACACTAGATTTTTGTTCCTTAACTCGCCACCATTTTTTTAAAGACTAGAAAATATTAAGAACTTTTATACCGTCAAGAGTGCTGCTGAATATTCCCCATACCTTTAAAAAGGCAAATTATTTAATTACAGATAAAACAAGGATCCTCAGCATATTGGAGTCTCTACCTTGAAGTTCTGTATAGAAAAACAAGGCTGTCTCTGTGGAATTAGGAGGTGTTGGAAGCACAATATCAGGAAAACAGAAGGAAAACCAGGTCAAAGGAGGTCAGATCCCCTTTTCTCATATGCAAGTGTCCTCTCAGAGCATCTATAGGTTTTGAAGGAGAACAGTTGCAATCAGGAAGATGGGCAACTCTTGCAGTCAGAAAAGAATCATGTTTCTAAAGCCCTCCTGCACGAAATATCTGTTCTTCTCACTTAGCTACATTACATATGGGCTCTTCAATTTTAAAATAGTATTATTCCCTGGAAACTCAAGCGCATCCACAAAACAAACAACAAACTCACTATCCTCTCTAAACCTCCTCTCCTTAGAACCTCCAGAAGAAAGGAGAACAGAGTAAGAAAACAAACACAGTGTAAGCCTTCCTCAAGTTAAATTTTTTTTCTACTTATGACACTGCACTAGCTAAAACTCCAAAGATTGTTCCTACTGCTCTCCTTATCTAGCAATAATACCAAAGCAGACAAGATAATTTTTTAATCCCTTTCCTGGCAAGGAGCTCAAGAATCACTGTCTAACAATTAATGAGCTAGGTCAAGACTCACTTACTTATCTCACACATCTAGCATTCCAATGACAGTCACAAAAGAATAAGGTAATGTAATCCTATTGCATTCAACCACATATAAGGCTTTCTGGGATATTTCAATGGAACAGGGAGATATATTCCAGATTTGTTTATCTACATTTTTAAACTTGATATTGCCATTTTTCTCTGTTCTGAAATACTGCACATCAGCACCATTTTGAATGAACTTCTTCAAAAACTTCATAAAGTTTAACCTTTACCATGTCATTTACTTTTTATCATGCCCGGAGATTCAACTCCTCTCTCTCATTCTCCTTCAACGCTTAAGACCAAAGTACATACACACAGAGATATCTAGGTATAGATGTAGTTTTAAATGTATACACATACCATTTCTGATACATGAGGCTGAGACTAGAGTCTCAGTTTAATTTCTATTTTCCCAAGACATAGGTCTGCAGGCAAATATCTCAGCCAAATCAAAGTACTGACAGCAATGTAGTCTACTATAGCACATTGAAATCAAGCTAAACCACAAACAACATCATCTTGACAAGTGGCGTATGTTATGAATCTGTATTTCTCTACCACAGTTTAAATTCAGATCTCAAAATCCAAGCCTAACCATGCTAATTATCAGGTTGAAATATCAGGAATTTTTGTGTTACATTCGCGTTAGGCTCCATCAGTGTAGAAACAGATGCCCTAGGATTGGTCTCAGCTTTATTCTAGCTTTCACAAATGATTGAGTTGTGGTTGGATGAAGTTTGGCATTCCTGCTCACAGGCAAGTGTCCGCTAATCTTCACCACTCAAGAAAGAAGAGTCTATCTTATGTATTTTCCGGGCAAATTGGAACTGCACATTACAGATATACGCTTCTGCTGAAACTTAAAGCATTAACTTCAGTAAGAGAACACAGTGCTAAATTGAACAGGAAGATGTTGAAGTAACCATGGAGGCTTTGATTACCTGGAGAGATTGTCAACCAGTGGATTACAAGAAGCTCTAAAGGGCTGGAGTCAAGGTTTGAAGTGAAGCAATATCTTCCGCTAGATAATACAGTTGAAAGACACAGACAATCTTTAAGATACCTGATGAGAAGCGTAGCTGAGACCTTGTCTGTTTTTTCCAGTTATATGAGCTAACCTAATGAAAAATATTACATCTCTTCATAAACCTTCCTTCACCATTACAGCTACAACAGCAAAATCCCCACCTCACTGTGAAATTCACAGTGCATAGATGAGTGAAATGTGCATCTTTGATAACTTTAGCTCAGTACCTTTGTAAAAGGGGCAGACTGTTTTGCTTCCTTTAAGATCACTTGATGAAAAACAGCACAGGCACTTACTACGTCACTCATTTTAGCAGCAATGGAGGCCTTCTATTTGAGAAGCATAATAGTAAGGCTCTACAAAATAACCTAAATAATTTTATTACACACTTTCACAGGTAAAAATTTGAAATTTTTTTTGGTGTTACCATATCTTCACAGCACTCACAAAAAAGGTTTAATTACAGAAAGGAATGTTAGTCCTGTCTTGTCTTCTTCACATGTTTCTATTTTCCAGTTATCCTAGTTTTTCTCTATTTATCTTTAGCCTACTCATTTCTTATTTGGGTTTCCATATTGGAGCAGGATTTCCCACAAAGTGAAAACAGCCCTTTCTGAACCTCAGGTCCTTCTCCATAAACAGTCCCAGGCAGCATGCTCCCACAACAGAGACTACAAGATGTCCTGAGTAATTCTTGATTATGGCAATTTGTTACAGAATCTCCAATGAAGCTTAAAAAGCAGATCAATAAAGAAAATTAATCAAAAGAACTCCAAAGGCAAACTGCACACATATGCAGAACTGTCAGAAGCCACACCGCTGAGCCTGCACAAACTTCTCAAAATAAGTAACCGAAAGATACAACACCTTTCTAAAAGCAAGACAAAAGGTAACCCAGAAGATAAAGAATAAAAGAAAAATCAGGTAAGCATTTACAATACAGTGGAAAGGGAGTTCAGAAGGTGGGAATTTATTTTATTTTTTTTTGTAAATGAGCTGCAAATCCAGTACATGCAAAACCTGTGACTGAATATGCTGTCCCAAACAGGCCTCCTGCCGCTAGGACATGCAACATATCCAACTCACTCATTCAACAAAGGCATGGATGTTCTCCTCTTGCTCTTCTGCACCATGTTGGCTTGATTCCTTAAGGAGATTCGAATGAGTGAAGGAGCCAATCGACATGGTTCACCATCCACTTGCATGGGAATAGACTTGTATGTTAAAAGTGTCACCTCACGGCACTGATGCAACCTTTCTCCATGACCACCAACCTGCAGAGCAGCCTGGAGAGGAGGAAAAAAAAAACACCACCACCACATCTCAGAACAGATAGTTAAGGCAGTTAAATTCAAAATGCAGTATTGCTGACAGTAACCATTACACAGCATGCCATGTGTAAGGCACTCTGAAGAGTCACAGTGAATGTATTTTCAATTCAAAATTGCAAAGCAGGACTTAAAATTTCACAAGGAAAAGTGGTGGTCAACAACCAGATATCTAACCATACGTACTGCACATCTCATTACCTTGGTATATGTCAAGCATATTACACACATATACAAATGTGTATACATACGCATGTGCATGCAGAAATGAATACCTGTGTTTATTCTTTCAATTTTCAATTTGGTTTGGTTTTACACCAGCAGTAATGCTACTGATTATTTGCTTTTAACAAAACTCTAATTGGGTACATCTGCGAGACAGAAAAATTATTTCCACTTCCTGAACAGAATACAGTCCTTAATGTGAAACAGATAAATCCAAAATCCTTATTATGAAAGTTTACACAGCAACTCAACCTTGAGACTAGACAGAATGAAAAGAGCAAGTGGAAGGACCTTGTTAAAAACAATTAAATATCATGTTCAAGAGTTCATTTCAAAGAAATTAAACAAGGAGGGCAATGAGCAAATCCTTCAAGTTCTAATCAGATGTTTTTTGGAGGAAATGTGTTTGTTTTTTTTTTTTTTAATTGTAGTATGACTACTAACCCTTATCTATCAGATGCAGAAAAAAAATCTATACTAATTCACTACTAACAGAAAGCAATGTAAACACAAGTGAAGACCTTAATATCCTGCTGTGTTCACTTAATGTTATGGATCAACAATATTATGGATCAATATTATGGTCAATAATATTCATAATAACCCTTCTTGTAAAGTACTTCTCTTCCTTGCTCTCACAGACCTTCTTGGGTATGACCAAGCACATCTGGGAGACATAGAGCAAGTTAGGATTATATCATATATCTATACAGTCTAGGATTACAATGGTTTCTCAGTATGACAACCAATCCAGACTTGTAGACTCTCAGTTTTGAACTAGGCCTCCTTTAAAGAGAAACAGCAGCTCAGAGGGCCCTACCACTTCAATTCAGTCCCAGCCAAAATTGTTGGTAGCTTTGAGATCACTCTAGCTACTGCGAGTGGCTAGAAACAGACTAGTGGCAAAAGATTCCAGCTGAAAATTGCCAGCTGGTACATGCTAAATAGATTTTTGACAGGGTTTTCAGAAACATACCCTAAAATCTTCAGGGGTGAAGTAACAAATGTTCATTCCACAACATCTACTAGACTGACAAACAGAATTCTGCTTACTTGTACATTATTTCCCCAATCTACTAGATTCATCAGGAGAAAAAAGAAAAGAGAGAGAGAGATCACAAAAGAATCATTAACCCAGACTTCTAAAGAAATGATGGTTGATCAAGGCAACCTTTAGTTTTGCTTACTTTGAAGATTATATTTGTCTGAATTTCTCTTTAAGAAAGCAAACACCGTTATCATGGGTATTCATTGAACGTGATATGCACAGAGGGCAGGTCACACAATAAATAATTGTGTGAGCTGAGTGAAAACAGGCTTATCCATGTTAGCTTTAACCTAGTCCACACAAGACATAGCAGCAGCAAAGGCCTAAGAGTATGGACTTAAGCATGAACTAAACAAACCTGCCTGGAAGTCCTGGTATGTGCCTTCTGTTGGCCCCAGTAAATTCAAGCTGTTGTGCCTTAGGTAGATTAACACTAACATGAGGAATAACTGTCAGCTCTCTGACTGTATTTAATCATCCTTTGAAGAGACTGTCACCATGTTTAACCACTGTGATAGTAGGACACTGTGGTATTTACAGTGAGATTGCTTTTATAGTAGCTCAGCTTTTGTTCACTTTAAGGACAGTACTGACAAAACATACACTGCTAAATTAATGTTGTTGGTTGAATTTTCTTTCCCTAGCAGAGCAAAAAGGAAGATAAAATTTGTGCTGGAAATATTGCACAGCTATTACTAAATTTTCCCAACAGTTTTAGTGGGCATATGGAAATTGTATGGGCATATAATTTCAGATAATATTTGTTTCCAGTAACCTGTTTTTAAAACAAACAAACAAAAACAAACAAACAAACAAACAAACAAGATTTAAATGTATAAAAGCCATAGATCAAAATATATAAAAGCTGAAAAAAACAGCAGTAATTATTTGACCACAGAACATTCCCACAATAAAAACATGCATACATGCTGTTTTTACTGTAGTAATCTTGCCATTTAACTTGGGAGTTCTACACATGCAAATTAACCATATTTTGCAAAGAGTACATTTTTGTTATTAAATAACACTCATTTTATTAGAAAACTACAATTTGTCCCCCTTATTTAAAACCTAATGTTTTGGCCTTGGCTCACTGAATATGTGGAATCATGGTGGTTCTTAAGTAATGAGGACAACTTTATACTCTGTAACGCTGCCCATGGAATTCATCAAGTCTGGTAGCACCTGCGGGAAAGGTCACACCTAGAATATACTCACCAGTGAGGCCATGGTGAACCCAATAACTTCAATGTAGCCATCATCATGGCGTTGAGGCTCAAAGTCTCTGTGGTCTCCGGGGTTTCCCCAGGGCATTGTGCCAGCGCAATACCTGCAGAAAGAGGTTTGGAAAGTAAACTTTGAGACCCTGATGGGTCCCAACTAGTAGCCTGACTATTAGCCTCTTCTGCTGTCCTCCAGAAGTATCCAAATATCCATTCCAGGATTCAGTTCAAGGATAATTAAAAGTTATGCTGGTAAGGAGTGGACAGAAGGGAAAAACCTGTCTCTTGTTTCCAAGCTGGTTCACCATCCAGAAAGGTATCCATCATTACCTTTATCACGTTCCTTTCTGATAGGAAAATGGGGAAACTCCAGGAAACAGGTAACTGAGCAGCAGCACTTTTTTCTCCCTACTTGCTTGGCTTTCTGTAGACAAGCAGTTGAGCCATACAGTTGCTTAGGCCCTCTGCTAGGCAGACATGGGACTGCAGCAGCAACTCCAGCCTTGGAGCTCCATTTCCTCTCTCCCTACTGGCTCAGAAGGTCTAACAGCATAAGGAATGCAAAACATTTCATAGCTTTAGGAGGCAGGGAGAAATAAGAACCAAGAACAAATGCAGCTGTAGCATTTCTCCTACCATTAAAGAATGGATGTAAAAGTGAACTAAGAATGTTAGAAGGGAGTAACTTTGGGGAAGTGACACCAAGTAGAAGCCTGCAGTGAGGGCAGTGCAGGACTCAAAAGATCAAGCACTTGGGACTGCAAGTGGAACAAAGTGGTAGGCTGGCTAGAGCAGTGGTCTCCAAAGTGGGTTGCATGCACCACAGTCAGTATCCATGGAAAATCCACAACTGATAAGACAGGGTATTTGAAGAAAATATTGTTTGTACTTTTAATAAGTAAATTTAAAAAAAACCACATTTAAATAGCTTTTGTTTCATCTTTATTACATCATCTCTTTATTTCTATTTTTCTGTATGCTTTATAATGTATGCATTAGTATACATTAGCATAGTAGCAAATTTATATAATTTATAAATATACATATGTTGGAGTGGTGCTCAAATTTTTTTTTACTGATAAGGATACACAATCAAAAATGTTTGGAGACTACTGCTCTAGAGAGCAGGAGATAGACAATTTTTAAGAATATAGCTATATTTCTACTTGGGATACCTCCTACCATGTGAAAAAACTGCATTTCTTTAAACTGTTTGGGGTTCCTTTACAAGAAAAATATTGATCCTTCCCCCAACCCCCATTTTCCCCCCATTTTTGTGCTCCTTCTTTCACACTCTACTTCTAACTAAGTAAAGACCAGGCATCTGTGTCTTCACTATATTTTTTGCAGGTTAGGTGCACAACTTCTGAAAGCATGTTTGGTAATCATTTCTGCTATCTCTGTATCAGGATATTCAACTTTTTAAAGAATGGTTTCACCGCACCTTGAACTCTCATCCCAGCTCTCAGGAGGCAGCACAGTGGCAACACACTTCCTGCACATTCACCCAGTCTAGGACAACTTGTAGGTATCTTTTTAAAAAGTTATTATTTTTTTTTTTCTTTTATAACTGCAAGCATATGTCTTGAGCTTACCTGGGTATGTTTAAAAACACTATACACTGGAACTTCAGCTCCTGGATCTTTGGAGTCAGGTCTGTACCATCACACTACAAAGCCAAAGTGACAGAGCACAGAGAAATTGCTGAATGGAGCCACAGACAAGAGAAGTGTTGCTGCTTTGTAACAACTTTCCCAAGACTTTCCTTGGAATGTGCTGCAAATGTCATGCTCAAAACTGAAAAGTAACAGATCCATTAAACTCTCACCTCACTCTCTCTCCATTCCCCTCTCCTCCCACAATACTATGACACAATTTCTTATACTTACCACAACCTTAACGTGCTTGGATAAATCTCTTGAGCTTCTTTGCAAAAAGTCTGTAAAGGCTGCCTGCAACAGAAGTAAGTGCAGGAATTGTCATCAGTGCTTCCACTCTTTTCTTTCCTCATTTCTTATCCCACCACACACCTAATTACCAAAATGCCATTCTTTTGTCAAACCTATTCCTTCTTGCTCTCTGGAGACACAATTGTTTTTCTTTTTGTTTTGGGGGTTGGAGTCATCATTCAGAAAGACATTATATGTCATGCATTATCTAATTAGTGTTTCTCTCTTAATAACTGCATTTTACAATAAAGCATTGTCCATGTACCTCCTAATGCAGAAGTGGGTAATTTTATTTGTACATTCACATATGAAAATAAATCACTCCAAATAGCTGATCTCTGCCCTCCACTCCCCATGATCCTACATCCAAGACTACTCCTCAAAGCTACAAAGATACAGGCTAAGACTCAGGGAATTTCTCTAGGAAAGTCAATATCAATGTGCTTCCCAAATTCTGAAGGAAGCAGAACAGTTTGCTGAGAAGCTTATGAGCCAGAAGCAGGAGAACAAGACATGACCAGTACTATGTCTAAAGGAGCAGCATTTCTCTCACCTGCTAAGCACTGTAAAACAACAGCGCTTCAGGCACTTTCCAGACATGTGTGGCATTGCCAGAAAGAGTTCATGTGCACTTTAAATTGCAAGAGTCAAAATGAACTGGCATGAGCTCCTGATGTGAGAAAATGAGGGGGAAAGTACTTAAGAAAACATTAAACCAATTAAGTTAGCATGATTCTGTAACATGAATCGCAACTCACCCCTGCATAAAACATTTTGTTTCTAAACCGGCTGTTGAATTTCTCTGGATTTGCTTCTGTGAAAGGATAAAAAAGGAAAAATATGAACACGCTAAGAAAACATTGTACCTTCGCATTTCCCAATAGCACTATAGTTCTTTTAGCACATATCACTCAGTGAAAATATTAACATAAATATAGTTTTCCTGTGTGAGTCCCCCATCTGTGCCATCATCTGCCATCAGATTTCAAACATTGATACTGAATTCTTCCCCTTCCCTGTAGAGTGAAAATAGATGGAAACATGAGCAAAGAGGTAACAAGAGTACAATCAGTTAATTTAGCACCTCTCAGACTATTCATCTTATGATCCCTCAGTGCCTCTTGTGAGACTTCTACCAACACAGAACAGACCTCTAAGAATTATTAGAAATACATGAAAAACTAACCCATGCTTTAAAGCAGGGTTAAAGCATTAGTAAATTACAAGACGAAACAGACATTTAAATTCCGATGTGTTACAAAGAGATACTGAGAAATAGGCATCTCTACCCAAATATTCCTGCAGAAAAAAAAAAAAAAAAAAAAAAAAAAAGTTGTTACTCTAAAACCTATTTAGAGAGCTGTTTCATTTTGATTATACTCTAAGTGACAGATTTTTAACAGTCTAGTAGTAATGGTTAATTATTCTCACTGTTAAAATAAATGTGTTTCTTTTTTTCTGTCTTGAACTTTTCAGACTTGAACTGCCAATGGCTAAATCTTATTATACTTCTCCATCAGATTAAGGAGCTCCCAAATATCAGATATCTTGTCCTTGAGTAAATACTTGTAGACAGTGATTAAATCACCTTTTAACTTTCATTCTGATAAGCTAAATGGAGCTCCATTTAAGGCATGCTTCCCAGAATACAGGTCATTCTCAACTGCTTTCCTAGCCTGCAGCACCCAGAGATTTCAGAAACAGCCCTTCTGGCACTGTGTGTAGTGGTAGAACCAACCACCTCTCCTTCCTCAGTAATTCTCTAGTGAAAACACCCAAGTATCCAGATAGTTCTTCTAGCTAAAGCATCACACTGGTGCAAACACTACCAAAATTACTTCTTCTCAAATGACTACTTGAAAAAAAAAACATTTCTAGTTCTCTTTGAAGTCACTACATCTCATAATATAAAGCTCTGTCTTTGTAAGAACAAGATACTTTTTGTTTCTTGTTTAACTGTTTGTCCAGCTACTGTTATCATTTACTTGTTGTGTTGCAGGTGAGCCTTGCATACAGTCAGTGCCACCTCTTCTTAAAATAATTAATTTAACTGCATAAGTAATTCTCATCTCACTGAGCTTGCAACTCTTAACAGAAAGTCTCAACATCCCGTGCTAAGAATTGGGAGGTTCCTGAAGGCTCAGTGCCCATGCTGCATGTTCTCTGATGTGATTATCCCTGATGGCTTCAGGCAGCAGACACCAGGGCACTGGTTCTTATGACAAATACTGACTGGAACAAAAGCTCCAGTTTGCAACTGGCTAATCAGAGAGTGTCATCCTGAGATCAGGGACCTTCAACATACTTAACAGCTCCTACCGCCGACACAGCAGATGAGCACAGTTAGAGAGGGAGGACTGCAATGTAGAATAAAGCCTAAAGTTCATTTTTTACTGTAGACGTAAATCACTGACTGCATATCCAAGGCTCACTCCATCCTCACCCTTCTCAAGCCATCAAGGAGGTAGGAAAATTTAAGTGTTATTGTGTATTCGTGCATGTGCACGTATGTGTGCATGAGTGAAGGGGATGTGTCCTGTAAATGAACAGTCCTGGAGAGCTGACGGAGCAAACAGCATGTCAAACATAAGGAAAACAAAGGAGGAAGCTGACGCTGGAAAGAGTCACTAACCAGACCACTTCCTGAAACAGCAGAGCTAAATCTGTTAAGGCTTGGAGCCAACCCTCAAGGCTCAATCTGATTAGTCATAAAAGCAGTGTAGAGGTTTCCATGGAAAAGGCCACATATATGTAGTTTCCTCTGAGATACTGAAATCAAAACAGTTGACCAATCTCTATTGCACACAGTGCCCTGATAGGCTGAGGGTTCGAAACTATCTGATGTATTTTGGTTTGGCAGGGGGATGAGGGTGGACAGTGGATGGGCACAGTATTATTTTGTTTTAATACCATACATAATTATAATAGCTCCACATAAGTAACAGCACAGAACCACTTATCTTAATGGACCAAGTCCAATATTCATGGAAGTGCTTTAAGTTTTGCTAAAGTTCTTCTAAGAGTTTCTCTGGATTGTTATCAATTGTAAATGAGATCGGAATCTGTTTTGCACTGCTTAATTCATAGATTCATAGAATGGTTTGAGTTGGAAGGGACCTTCAAAGGTCGTCTGGTCCAAGCCCCCTGCAATGAGAAGGGTCATCTTCAACTAGATCAGGCTGCTCAGAGCCCAGTCCAGCCCAGCCTTGAATGTCTCCAGGGATGGGGCATCTACCACCTCTCTGGGCAACCAATACCACTGTTTCACCACCTTCACTGTAAAAAATTTCTTCCTTATATCTAGTTTAAATCTACCCTCTTTTAGTTTAAAATTATTACCCCTTACCTTATTATAACAGGCCATGCTAAAAAGTCTGTCCCCATCAATTTTACAAGCTCACTTTAAGTACTGAAAGGCTGCAATAAGGTCTCCCCAGAGCCTTCTCTTCTAAAGGATGAACAACCCCAAATTCACATGAAAAACCATAAAACCCATACACCAGTGACACGTCCAAGGCTATAAGCTTTTCTTTCCTAAAATACAGCGAAATCATTTTGTATATTTTAGCATTTGATATGGTAAGGAAGACATCAGCAGTAATGACTTGTAAGAGCAGACGTGCTGTGAAAAGCTCTCCTGGCCACACAAACACACTCACAGACACACAGCTTGCTCTGCCAAGTATTTTTTTTTACCCATGTAAATTTTTAAAACACTGGCATATCTAGAATAACATCCATTCTTTACAGGGCTCTATAACTTCATTATTAAGTAATGCCTCCATTAAGTGAGAAAGTAGCCATGCATTTCATCTATACAGTATATTCACAGTCATATTAGCATTGCATAATGATATGCATTCATAAAAAAATGCATACAGCTGTCATCATTTCATTCCTATGCCCTTTTGTGGCCTCTCATTATTATTCCTAAAGCTTGAAGCAGTCTTAAACATTATAAAATATGCATTAGCTCATTCCATCATGTGTCCTGCTCTTTATTTAGCATGGCATTAGAGTGCTACCTTTTCATCTTGTAATAACACTCTGATAGTATGAAAGTGAAGATAAGGGAGGCTGCAATTCAGAAAAAATACCTGCATATGAAGCTGAAATGACCAAAAGCTCAACACAGACAACTGAAACAAAGTTTGTTTATGTAACATAAAGAATGCACATAAGTCCGAAGCCCACCTGCTAAGCCACATTTGGAACCATATGGGGTAGAATAACTACCATCACCATGAGGATAAACAAGATGCTACAACAGCTCAAATTCCTGACAGTTTTGTGGACATTAAAACATTTCACTTGCATAGAGACACTCTGGATATGTACCAATTCCAAAGACATTATGCTACACCCATCCACAGGTAACTACTATACAGTTTGACAGCACAATTATCCTCCTGTTATCCTGATACTTGGATAGTCTTGCAGCTTTTCTCCTTCTTCCAACTCCACACTTGCATCTGACTCACACTTGTTTCTCTTTCTGCTCTTATTCTGATGTTTTTGTATCAGCATAAACTTACATTATACCTGTACTTGGTATCTCCCTTAGAAGATCAAAAACTTTGAAAAGCTTCTGCTTCCTTTTTATCCCTTTTCCTTCAGTTAATGCCAGTTTTCTTCATATTTTTCTCATTTTTAAATCATGAAATCCCTTAGGAACTCATGATACCATCACTTCCTACTTGTATGTATCTTGGGATTTTATGTTCTAGCTTTCTTTCTGAATTGTAAGAACAAGATGTTAAATCCAACCCTATCTGTAATTCATAAAATAACTGCCCATTCCCAAGGCTAAGGAGATAAAAAGTTCCTATTACCTCTAGATTCATGGAACTCCAGTGTAACATGTGCATCAAATCCAAGGCTGAAGTAATTATTGAAGACACTGAGAGGAAGCTGTAATTAGATAATAAAAAGACACGTAAAAATAACATGAATGAAACATTCCATGACACATCAGGAATTCACTACTTTAAACCTGGCATCTCATGAAAACTTATGAAGAAGAAAGTGGAACATATCATGGAAATGTATGCAGAAGGTTGCTCTGCAGGTTAGTAATGTCTTGTGGAAGATGATGAGATGCAAAAGGCCAAAGAACACATATGTCCACAGTGCTTTATGATCATATATGTATCTTTGTAGACACATTAAATGGTTTCTTGAGAATTCTTGAGATTTCCCATAAAGCCACTCCACTTAACATGTCAATACAAAGCTTTTCCTAATTGCTGGAACTTCAAGCTCAGTATGGCAAATTAAATTCAAGATGTGCTCTTCCTGCTTCATATATAACCAGGAGCACTGCAAATCCCATGCAAGAAGACCTAATTTTATTGAGGGTGCATGAGGCAGGGAAGCACACATCTGGCCTCTTCATCATTATAGACACCCAGCAGGGCTGTAGAGATGGAACAGTAGCATCCAATAGATAAGCTGGAAATTATAACTGAGAAGGGGAAAATGTTTCACAGAATAATTTTTTGAATTTTTTTTTTTCTTATGATTGTAATGCTTTCAAGGCCTCCAGTCCAAATGACATATTACTATAAACATGATCCCCTCACACAAAAATTTCCCCATTCTTCAACTATCAAGGTACATTAACGGACCTTACATGGAGACCCACACACAAAGAAGTTAAATAGTACAATACACTACACCTTGCTGTAAAGTAGGAAACAGCTGGTATCTATTAGTAAATTCCTGAGGAATTAAATTCTCCATCCTGTTTTTAGCTTTGTCTAATTTAGGAATGGATGGTAATCACAGGATTGCTTCTCCTGCCACCCCAGGTTAACCAGAGGAAAACAAAACAAAACAAACAAACAAGAAAAACAAACAAACAAACAAAACACCTTTCTGATTAAATGCTAAGGATTTTTTTCCAGGATTTAGTTCTTGAGGTAAATGCTAAATGCTCAGTGCCTGGGAGTTACAAACAAGAAATAAATGGCTGGTATGCATTACATTTCACACACCTCTGAAAGCACTGGTACACGAAAAGAGAAAAAGGAAGAGATGCAACTAGACAATTAAAATGTTCTAGAACCCCCCCACCCATGCAGTTTGTTGTGTAACCCAAAAATTCTCTTAAGCATCTTACAGTCTACCTGGGAAAAAGAAGGCTCTAACCTTACGTGCCCCATCCTCCAGCTCATCCTGTGGCAAATCAGGGTTGCGCTCGACCTGGAGATTCCAGCGGTCCAGCTGGACAATGGTCCCATCTTCTACATGGCACAGGATCTTGGACACTGGCTCATCTGTGTAACCCTGGCAGCAGAGTGTTACCAGAGTTTCAGCCATGGATAATGAAAGCAAAGCGAGAAACCAGTCACCTGGCAGACCTCCCTCCTTTCACACAGGCCTAAAACACCAGATCAAATGTTCCTAAGAACACCTCAGAATTGTTAAATTTTGATATATCAAGCATTTTAAGAAGCTATTGCTGAGGTACACAAGTCTTGGGCAGGCAAATTAAGGCCACAAGGAGAGGAACTCAAAGTGTATTAATTGCCTTGCATGGAATAATTCCAGGAGTGTAGGCAAGGACAAATACAGAGAAATCAAAGTTTAATCTATGCTTAAATTAGAAGCCTACATATCCTCTTCATTACCTGACCTGAAATATGAGACAAATAAAACTATATACACTTTTATTACAACTACATTGCTAGTAATTCAAGATTCCAGACTGGAAATTGAACCAAACCATTTTGCCTAACTGAAACAGACCTTGGACACAGCCCTGCCTGCTATTTTAGCCCAAATGAAGTTCCACCCTACACAACTAAACCAGAGCAGCAAAGTTGAGAGCCCGCACATAAGGCTACCCAAGTCAGTGCTTACCCCACCCCAGTTGAGAGTGCGGGCAAGGTCATTCCCAGTGCCAAGCGGAAGGACAGCCACAGGAGGTGGGGGGCTGAGTTGTAGCTCATCAAGGATGGAGAGGATCCAGCCCACCTATAAAATGGGAAATGCAGGGAATCATTAGCTAGAAAGATTAAAAGGGCTGGGGAAAGAAGAAAGACAAGAAAGAAAGACAAGAAAGAAAGACAAGAAAGAAAGACAAGAAAGAAAGACAAGAAAGAAAGACAGAAAGACAGACAGAAAGACAGACAGAAAGAAAGAAAGAAAGAAAGAAAGAAAGAAAGAAAGAAAGAAAGAAAGAAAGAAAGAAAGAAAGCCATATAACCATATATTTTCTATGTATCCCCTTTACAGAAAAGATCAACTAAAGCAAAAGGGAGGAGGTCTGAAATGTAACTCTACAAGTGCCTCATCTGAGGTTTCATCTTTTGGAGAACAGGTACAGCAGTTTCCAGGAAGCTTCTGTGCAAGCAGAAGCAACAGGATGTCAACACTGGCTGTCTTAACGGCACACAGAGTTACTGGGGTCAGGGAGCACATAAGTTGCTGATCTTCAGGCAGGAAATGAAAACAAATAGAATTATACAGCTGCCTAAATATGGGTCTGAAAAATACTGTATGTAAAAATGAGTGAAGAACAATATGGACAATTCAAGAAAAAATTTTTGTAGTCCTCTTGTGTTCAAAGAAATTAAACCTTTGACAAATATCATGAAAGAAGATGTGAGAGACACATAAGAGCAGCATGGTATCTCAGAGCGTATCCCTGAACTGGAATAGAGGGTCCATAACAAGGCAAGCATGGACTTGTTCACAGGTCTCCCATTCCTCAGACCACAGACTTTAGTGTTGAATTATTTCACACAGTGCAAAGCATAATATATGTATTCTAGTCATAGACACACACACATCTGTGTGTGTGCGTATATTTATATAAATGGAAGATTTAAAGACTAGAATAAAAGACAAACTCTAATGCTCTGGGTTGAAGACTTTGTAATACCTACCATTCTGTAAGTGCTTTTAACTGACAGACAAAAACTTCAAATTACTAACTTATAAGTACAACATTGCTATTTAACTTGAAGTTATTTCTAAACCTTGCGCATTAGTTTTACAATCAAGGATGACAAAGACTATCATTTCCCTGTAAACAAAAAGCTCATGACTGCTTTGAAAGCAAAGCTTTCCATTTGTGCCCTGCAAAGGAACAGCAAGCAACAATGATGGAAAAGTTACAATAAGTTCTGGTTCACCTCAATAATGCAAGGTAACATCTGGCCTCATTGAATATTCACCAAGTCCATTTGAGCTAGATTTCTCATTTCTAGACATAATGGCTTTGGGAATAACTAGATATTAATTTGCTTCAAACCGAGGAGCAGCAGCAAATGTAACAGTGGAGTTCTGTTCTTACTGATGAGAAGGTGCTGCCACCTGTCGCTTGTGCTGCTCAGCAAAGGGAAAACAAAGGATGGTCAGCCTCAAAGTGGTTGCATTCATTTCTATTTATAATATTGTCAGGATTATTTTTTTTTCCTATTAAAATATTGACTTCCTCAAATGGAAGAAAAAGACTTTCAGAAACAGATTGAAACACTGTTTTGCAGCTTATGCCTCCTGCTAAAGCAATGCCTTGCGTGTTTCTCTATGAAAGTTCACAACTCAGTAACATTAATATCTTATTTTCACAGGTACCAGCAAGACAGAAGTCTAATCATGTTTTTTTTTTTTTCTTCATTCTTGCAGGGGGGAGCACTTACATTAATAATCCCTACATCTGGGAAGCTGAACAGACAGAAATTAAGGCAGAGGTGGATTAAGGGTGGGGGTGCAGCTCATTACATTACATTAAAAAAAAAATCCTCCCCATGCCCTAAATGCACTTTCCTTACCATACTTACTGTTACAACTATTATTAAATGCATGTTTGGGGAACTGAGCTTCACAGAGACTAAAACTCAGTTGTTCAACTGTATTTAAGCAGTCAGCGGCACAGACTGAGATTTACAATATTCCTAACTACTGGAAAGAGTAATGCAGTTGTAATATCTCCATTACCACTCATGGCCTCCAGACTCTGAACTGCAGAGCTTGTAAAGAAGCTTTGTAAAGAAGCGGGGAAACTCACTTTCTTTAAGCAGAGGAAACCCTATTTGACTGTACTCAAACATCAGGGAGACAAAAACAGGAAGGAGCAGAAATTAAGATGTAATGGCACCCAGACACTGACTTAACCTGCTAGACCTTCAGATTTGTGTACATAGTTAGAGGAGGTCAGCAAGGTTAGTCTTTAATTTTTTTTAAGCTATACCAAATGTTTATGCATAAAGCAGATAGGACCTTGGACATTAGGATCACTACAATGGCAAGAGCACACAGAAAATTCATTAAAAAAGAAACAAAAATGTAGATTTCACAGCAATAAGGTACATTATCTGGCTCTGCAGGCATAGTGGGAAACCCACAGCTGTGAGGAATTTACTCTCTTCACAATGACCACAGGGCTGCCAGGCACAGGCCACCTACCGTCCCATCCCCACCACAGGCCAGGATCCGCAGGTTTGGCACTTTTCTGTACAGTTCCAGCCTGGCCATGAGAGGGAAAAGGAAAAAAGGAGGGAAAAAGTCAGAACAATGATGCAGGTACTTTTTATGCATTCTGCTGTGTGACAGTTTAATCACTGCTCATTACATCCTCAAATATTCAATACTAAGGGCACAGGTTGAGGTAGAAAAATAAATAAAAGTAACCCTCAGTGTCACTGAAAGTCTCAGCAATGAGGAGGCATCAGCCCTGGCAAACGCAGGTGGCACTGGCCTTGATCCAACCTGAACCCTGCGGCTCACCTCACTTCTCACACACACACACACACACACAGAAATCCACTAGGAAGTGAAATGACGCCTTCCTCTATGGTTAGGCAGCACGTCCTGAGGAGTATGTTATCTGCTTAGCATGTTACAACTGCCTGAAAGGAGGTTGTAGCATGGGGGTTGTCAGTCTCTTCTGCCAAGTAGCAAGCAACAGGACAAGAGGAAATGGCCTTAAGTTGCACCAGGGGAGGTTTAGATTGGATATTAGGAAAAACTTCTTCAAGAAAAGGGTTGTCAGGCATTGGAAAAGGCTGCCCAGGAAAGTAGTTGAGTCACTATCCCTGGAGGTATTTAGAAGATGTGTAAATGAGGTTCTTAGGAACATGGTTTTGTGATGGACTTGACAGTATTAGGTTAAAGGTTGGACTTCATAATCTTAACCAAAATGATTCTATGATTCCCATGCTAAATCTGAAACACCAGATTGTCATGCTTCCTCTGGAGACAACAAAATCTTTCATTCTCCTCTTATCCTAAAGCAAACAAACATATATATATATATATATATATATATATATATATATATATATAAAAACATTGACGTTTTTAAACAAAATGTAGTGTTCCTCACCAGGATTTGCTGAGCCATCATTTCTGAGGCATGTAGAACATGACAGCTCCTTCAACTGGTAGCTATATTTTTTGACACCAGAGAAGGCAATAACATCTAACAGTGCTCTTTCTCTGGATATCTGATCTAAGATATCAACAGGAGAGCCAAGAAAAGCACCCGTTAAAGATCTGTTCCTTCAGTTGCGTGAGAGGCATAATGAAGTATTATATCTCTCAATGATGAGGATACATTCACACTACAGACCCTGGTGAACTGAGGCCTTAACCCTCTTTTCACTCCATTACACAGCTCTGAAAACTGTACGTCTTCTTTAAAGCTTCTATACATCATGAGGAGAGTAGCAGTGGAGGTATTTCAGCAGGAAAAAAGGCCTGGATGGTCTAGAAGTATGAATAGCAAATACTTGGACCACTCTTACGCAAGTAAATATCTGGTTTTACATGATTACTATCTTTTTGGGCTGCCTAACTTGTGAAAGTAGTACTGAACAGGAGGTTAAACAAAACAAGTATCAGTATCTCATACCATAGAAGGATGGTCTCATAACCCTTAGCAAGAATCAGCCCTTTAAGGACAGGTCCTCCCTACCTTGGAAGAGGCTCATACTTCAACTGTTGCCCACATAAGCTGAGTTAGTCAGAAAGCAGAGAGAGTTGCATTCTGGAAATCTGGAGGCAGTCTCACCCTACAGCAATACTCAGCTGCTGGGATCAGCAGCGGGTCCATCTTGGAGCCATCTGCAAGTGGTTTTATCTGACATGGGGGCAGCTCTTGAGCTCTTGTAAAAGAAGTCCCCACTGTAGACCCCCACCCTCCTGCTATCAAAACCTGGACATATAAACCCTATACACAGTCTAACAATAAATCCAAGCTAGACCTTCATCTACTTTCCTGATAAGAAAAGAACTATGGTTGAGAAACTTACGCATCTCTTGGCCCTTCCTGAGAGAGATCAAAGACCTGGCGTGGATTTAAATACCACATGAACATTTGGAGAACCTTGGTGCCCTGGGAAAAGAAAAAAAAAAATCCATGTTTATAAAGCAGATGTACCAATAAAAAGAAACTAGAAAGTGGCATAGTAGATGACTGCTCTAGAGAATAGCAACCCACCAATATGAGGAGGGTCACTTTAACAACACAGATCATTAATGGTTCATAAGAACAGGAATTCAGGGTCAGACCAAAGGTTCAACTCTCACAGCAACCTGTTCTCCTACCTCTCACCACCTGCAACAAGAAACTCCATTATCCAGCTCCTCCCCCAGCTATCCATGCCAGAAAGAAGTTGAACAAGTTTGTGGGCAAAGTCACCATCACATTGAACACTGTCTGGCCCAACATTCAAGCAATGACACTTCTTTGACCTTCACCATCACCACTATGAACACATAGAAGTATAGCCCTCTACCCTTTATCTAATGAAGCAGGAACCAAGGATTCTATCAGTTATAGCTGCCCCAATGCTCCCTCACTCAGTGAGTGCCATGTAACATCACCTGAAGATATAATTTCCACCTTCTCAAGCTCTTGGGTTCATATTCCGGATACTCGATTGGGTTCCTTCACATTCTGCCCAGACATAAAGCAGCAAGATTCTTACTAGTAGAAGACGGCTAAGAACCCCATGAGTTGATCTTGTACTTGAAAGTAATTCAAGAATACATTTCAGACATAGCCTGGCCAGTGCAAGTCAGGAATTTTCAATAGTGCAACATATGTGGTTATGGTCACAGAACAGTTAAAGCTGAGTCATGCCCCTTCTACAGAGACGTCTGTCTGTACATCATGTGAAATAGGCTGCAGTCCTTCCAGTTCATCCCAAACTTCTTGCTGAGGTGCTGGTTTCATTTCTTCCCGTACCTGTATATTCACAGGCTCCCCATTCCAGCCCTCACCAAGTTGCAAGATTTCCTTCTGACCTTGGCCAAATTAACTGTTCTCTACATAAGCAGCAGCTTACTGGGGAAAAATGCCAAGAGAATCTACACTACTTTGCCTTGGGATTTCTTGTGGTGGAGTATCTCTAGGCGGTGCCCACTAACTCCTTTGACGTGTTCAGTCATCAGTAGACATTGCTGGAAGTGCTCAGCTCTGCATGCCGTCATTTGTTCAGTTTTTAAACTTAATTAGTCTTTGACCTTCTATTTTGCATTCATTGTTGCAGTAATGATTTCCTTCTCCCTTGTTTCTTTTTCATTAGCTCTCCCTTCTGAAGAACTGCTATTCTGTCTAACATTCTCCCTTAAGTGGAGAACCAAGAATAGCAGTCCAAGTGCCTCATAAAAGGTGTAAGAGCATAAAATAAATGCAATGTTTGCTGTAGGTATTCTCCCAGCCTCAGCAATTTGCAGTTTTTAGAACTTGAGCCAGACAGAGATCTAGGGCTTCAGTAAATTTAAGGATTTTCTCTTTCAAATCTCTCCTTCAGCCCATGTAAATTTTTAGCATTCAAGACATCCTATATCAAAGTTTTACAAATGAACTACCCACTGTAAGAAGGACTTTTTCCTCTGTTTTGAATCCAAGTCTTAGCAGTTTCATTTTATATCCTCCCTAATTTTCCTAACAGTGGAGAAAACGAGCAGTAGCTATACTATTCTCTGTGCTCTACAGGACTTCGTTATATCTTACATAAATCTCTTCAACCAGAAATCCCTGTCTATCAAAAGGCACTTAGATTAGCTCATATTCAAAAAGTGGAAAACATTCAACTTTGATAAGTTTTAATTCCGGGAACCCTAAGACGGAATTCTACTCCATGAACAAGTTAATCATTGAAATTTCATTCTCTATGGTACAGTACAAGACCAGTAATGATTTTTATTTTTTTAAATGCCATAGGAATGCATCATTTTACCTGCTAACTTCACTAGGCTTTCTTAGTAAAATTAAATCGCTTTTTTGTATAAAAGTAAAGTCTAACACTTCATTAGCAATCTAAATTTTCAGTGGAAAGATATCCTTCTATGACAAGGTGACTCACTCACTGGATGAGGGAAAAGCTGTGGATGTTGTCTTCCTGGACTTTATTAAAGCCTTTGGTACTGTCTCCCACAGCATTCTGCTGGAGAAACTGGTTGCTCATGGCTTGGGTGGGCATACTCTTCTCTGGGTAAAGAACTGGCTGGATAGCCAGGCCCAAAGAGATGTGGTAAACAAAGCCAAATTCAGTTGGTAGCTGGTCACGAGTGGTGTTCCCCAGGGCTCAATACTGGGGCCAGTTCTGTTTAATCTCTTTATCAATGACCTGGATGAGGGAATCAAGTGCATCCTCAGTAAGTTTACAGATGACACCAAAATGGGTGGGAGCATTGATCTGCTGGAGGTTAGGAAGGCCTACACAGTGATCTGGACTGGCTGGATGGTTGGGCTGAGGCCAATTGTATGAGGTCCAACTAGGCCAAGTGCCAGGTCCTGCACTTGGGTCACAACAACTCCAGGCAACGCTACAGGCTTGGGTCTGGAAAGCTGCCTGGTGGAAAAGGACCTGGGGGTGTTGATCGACAAGCTGAACATGAGCCAGCAGTGTGCACAGGTGCCCAAGAAGGCCAGCAGCATCCTGGCTTGTGTCAGTAATAGTGCAGCCAGCAGGACTAAGGGAGTGATCGTCCCACTGTACTTGGCAATGGTGAGGCTGGACCTTGATTCCTGTGTTCAGTTTTGGGCCTCTCACTACAGGAAGGACATTGAGGTGCTAGAGTGCATGCAAAGAAGGGCAACGAAGCTGGTGAAGGATCTAGAACACAAGTCTTATTAGAAGAAGTGAGGGAATTTGGGGTTGTTTAGCCTGGAGAAAAGGAGGCTCAGAGGAGACCTTATCACTCTACCTGAAATGAGGCTGTGGCAAGATGGGTGTTGGTCTCTTCTCTCAAGAAAAAAAGCAATAGGACAAGAGGAAATGGCCTCAATTTGCACAGAGGGAGGTTTAGATAGAATATTAGGAAAAACTTCTTCACCAAGAGAGTTGTCAAGCATTGGAACATGCTGCCCAGGGAAGTGGCTGAGTCAACATCCTGGAAGGGTTTCAAAGACAGGTAGATAAGGTTCTTAAGGACATAGTTTAGTGATGGACTTGGCAGTGTTAGGTCAACAGTTGGACTCAATGATCTGAAAGGCCCTTTCTGACCCAAATGATTCTAAAGATGAAGTCTTCTGAAAACCTCCAAACTACCATTTTAGATTCCTTTTAAGGAATCTGAAGATAGGACTACAACTGCTCAAATATTCAAGTATCCATTCCAGCCATCCAATTCCATTGAAGTGGAAAGGGCGTTCAACAGCAAGGACCTCTTCTAAGGACCACAACTCAATTGCATGGAGTTCTTCCTAACTGACCCAGCAAAAACTATTCTCGTTTGCAGAAACACTTTTGTTAAACTAAAACTTTGTGACCTGGATGTTCTTACCTGATTCCCTCCACTTTTTGGATTGACAAAAACCAGCAGTGGCTTCATGAGTGGAGAGGAGATAGGCTTTATCACAAATGGCCGACCTTTGTTATCCTGAGAAACAGAAGCAAAAAAAGGCTTTAGTACAAGCTATCTATGTTTCCCTGGCATAACACATGCAGGAGACCCAACCTAGCTCTGACTTCAGGTACTGGAAATAGTACAGCCATGTTAATGTGATGCTCAGCTGGAACTAATTTATTCAGTTGAGACAACTGAGTAAGAAAATAAGAGGGAGGGGGAAAAAAAATCACTTCAGGCCAGCATGAAGATATTTTAAAATGTTACTCAAAGTTATTTCCCAAAAAAGGCGATTATTCACACAGCACTAGTAATGTACTAGATAAAGTGCTGTTTCTAATATGAACAATTTTCCAATGGAAAATAGAATGGGATACTACTTATTTCAGTAATTCCGTCTAACAGACCAGTTGTATCAGCACTTAGTGGCAGATGATCTGCTCTTGAATTCTTGGCCTTGCCACCTTTGAAAAAATGTCACAGGTCAAATAAGGCATGTCAATGAGGAAGCTATTTATGTCCCTACACCTGCAGGACACCAGAGATCCCAGTAGTGAGGGCACTCTCCTGGGCTGTGGCAGACACAGATTCAAGTTACTGGTCTGCAGTTCTCCCACTAGCCAAGTGAGGACCTCCCTCATCCTCACTCTGTGAAGCTGTTGTTCATCTCTATAACTAATTCACTAGGCAAGGTCTGAAAATGAGATCTTCTCTAAGCTATGTGACAAACCAAACCATCAGATCATTCATCTGTTTTCTCTCTCTGTGGACCCAATGGCAATTTTCACACAAGCAGAATATTTCCAATATGTGACCTTCTGAGGGAGGTACATTTAAATTGGACTAGCCCTTCGCACCAGTGCTCTCACCACGGATTTCACAACTCAGTTTCACACCCATGCTCTGCCTAGTGGAAACCAAGGCTCTGGGCTGAGTCTCTTACATCCCATGGGAACACTGTTACATTAAGCTGCTGGTCTTTCTGGAGTCTGGTATGTTGTTTCTTGAAAAATCAACTCGGCAAATAAGACACTTCTCAGACAAGTTTTATCAAAACTGATCTCTCCCTACAATGAATTCAATAATGTGGAATTTTCAAGAGGGAGTTGGGGGGGACAGTGAGGGGAAGCAAACAAACCTGCAGTTAAAAAAAAAAAAAAAAATCACTTTAAAGTTTGCACTTAAAGATTTAAACAAAAGGAGTCTGACTTCAAATGCACTTGAATACCTACTTCATTGCCTCTTTTGCTAGCTTTTCTTTTAAAAGATGTCCTCTTCTTCCGCCGTGTTGAATTCTTTAATGAGTTCTATATCAAAAGAAAAAAGAATACATGAAAAGCAAAACAAAATTTAGAAGACAGGCCCAGACAGAGCCCCTTTACGAAGCTCTTCCATGCATGTCCACTTGGAGAATGGTAAGAGTATCTGGCACATGCTCAAGATTTAAATTACATGCGCTGCATGCTTTACACTTCCACACCACCGTTTATGGAGAAAGCCACACACGGAGACCAGACTGGTGCTTTGGAACTGGAAACTTTCCCACGCTGTGAAGGGGGGAAAAAGATCCGATGCTCCCATAGACTCACATAACACCACATGTTGTACCTGCCAACCCTCCCAATAGGGGTAGGAGACGCCCGTTTCCCCTTCGGGGCTCCAGTCTCCTGCCCAATCAGGCTCGTCTCCTGGTATGGAGACCACCTGCATAAAGATGTAATAAAAAACATGATAAATGAGATTTTTTCATGTTTTTTTTTTAGGAAAGAAAACAACAAGTTTTAGCTCTGGCAACCATTATGACTCAACATGACATAGGCCGTCATGGCGTAAGATGCTGGCACTGTGGATTCAGTTCCAGTCTATCAAGAAAATTGATTAATCATCTGATAAGGAACAAACTAAATTGTTAATATTTAAGTATTTGGTGAGGGGGGTGTTTGTGGAGTTTTTGTTTGCTTTGTTTTTAAATAAAAATATCCCTCAACTATATGGAAAAAACCCCCACAAAACTGCTTGTATTTTTGCAGCAATTATTAAGGTAGAACTTGCATCAAAGATATTCTCCAGATTGGCAAGAGCCTGCTCAGTGATACTGAACCACAAAGGTTTTCTGATGTGATAAGAACAGTTCATAAAGGGGAATTCTATTTTATTATTATTATTATTATTATTTTAATTAGGTAACTGAAGTCATACTTGCATGAAACCCTAACCTTTTTCATATGATTGGAATTTTGTATTATAGGAAATACTGTAAATATTTTCTCAGTATTTCAATTCTTAATTTAGCTGTCACCAGGAAATAAAGTAACACAAGGAGTTAGAAGAGAGTTCATTGATTTTCTTCTGGCTTCAAGAGGGGAGCAAGATCCAAAAGTTCATTTTTGTCGTGACTTTATTCAAAAGCATATCACTAATTAAAAAAAGTTAATGACCAGAGCCCATCAAATCTGTAAGCAGTGATGTCTGTCCTTAATCCTGCTTGCTAACCAACATTAACAAGAAAAGCTAAGACTCTGTTCAGTCCCTTACAAACACTTCCAGAATTTCAAGACTTCAGTACAACACAGTAGATACGGAAGCTAATGTTTCCACATCTCTGAGAAGTTAAGAAAAACTAACAGCTATTTAACTCAAATACCTAAAGACACTCCTTTTTCATTCAGATCAAGAGAAGCCTGCTGTATGGCATGAGGTCCCAAGCTTTTTGTCACTTCTCAACATTCCTTGCGGACATATAGCACATAGTTATGCCTCGCTGCTTACTGAAAATATTGAAGACGAGACAGCTCTGTGGAGCAGCTACAGCATATTTGTCCTTTTAGCTCATATTTTGAGAAATCATCCAAAATGTTCATAGTCTTCTCTAGTCGGTACTATGTGATCTTGAAAGCTTAATAAACCACAAAGACTGTGCTAACTAAGAAGAACATTAGCAATATCATCTCTATGGTCTTTCATTGCTCAACCTCAAGAGTCAGATTGATTGTAGACAAAAGTATTTACGTCAGTAGAAAGATATGGGACATTACTTTCAAAGGTGCCTTCCTTGGAGGCCTTAGCCTAGTTCCTCAGCCACTCTCTGCTGAAGGATACTCCCTGGAGTGGGGCAAAATACATGAGAGAGTGAGGAGACTGAGTCTGTCCACAGTCTTGCCAGTGGTCTCCTGAAAGGCCAAGGATATATCAAGGCTTTTCCCTGTGCTTCAGTACGTCCAGGTGTAAAATTCATAATAATTATTCAATGGTAAAGTGCAGTGAATTCTGCTGACAAATTGTAGCCTGTAACTCCAGTTAGGTGTTACACTAGACAAGTACTTAACTGTATCTCTGGAAGAACTGTACTTTTTATTCTACCTCCTCAATGGATACACCTAAGCCCAGTAAAATTCTTCTGCAAAGGGCCAAGACAGTTCAGTAAAATCCTGACTAATTGAAAAAAAAAAATAAATCATAAAGAATGTTTAAAAGTAGTTGTCATTAAATCCCATTATAACATCTCTTTTCTTGCCTAAGGGCAGGGTGGAAAGAGACAAACTCTATTAGACAGAAACAGTTTTAGTCTAAGCCTCCATTCATTATTATAACTATGTTGATGTCTGCACTTTACAAAGATAATAAAATACATTACAACACAACTATGTTGTTTCACATTTTTTTGAATGTGCCTACACCTATAGCGTTAAGAGAACATAAAGCTTCACTGTGATGATTGCAACTGCATGTCATAGCAGATGAAAGGCAAAAAGCTGATTAAACATGTGCACGCTGTCTTTGCAAAGTAATAACAGCCAAGCATAATCATCAGTCTTTGCACATTAAACTGAAGAAATGGATGTGTAGTGCCTTGTCCACATAACAAGGTGATGGGTATTTTGTAAGATTATAGTGTTATTCAGTGAAGTACCTGATAGCAAACCGTACCTTTAAATGGGCACCATATGTGAATCCTAACTTGCCTCTGGAAAAGAAATCTCTCCTTTGTGGATATCAGTTTCACCATCTTAAACAGAGATTTTTTTATCATTGCATAGTCATTATAGCTCTAAGCAAGCTTAGCTAGATGAACAGAAGTATTTGAGTCCTTCTTGCATGGTGTTGGGTCATGCGAGTGCCACAGACCCTCTCAAGTAAATCAAATGGAAGTTTCAACCCTTTCCTTTATGTTTCAAGCTTAATTTTAAAAGGCTTTTAGCATGCTGGGCTTCAAATGACCTAAATAATGAACAGCTTCTGGGAAGGTCAATCCTGACCATCTTGTGGTTGTTCACAAACCGCAATCAGACATCCCAGCTGCAGTCAGCAGTTGAGGAAATAAAGAAATAAGACCAGAAGTAGAAATAGTCTCCAGCGGTTTTTCAAGGTCCTCAAAGGAGGAGGAGGAGGAGAAGAAAACACCATATTTACTCACCATGAACAGAAAAAAAAAAAGGAATTTTAAAGTTACTGCCTTTGCTTTCGCAAACAGAAGGCAGACTCTCCTTATTATCTACTTTTCTCCCGCAACATAAGCATGGCAAGTCCATTCCTAGAGCTAACACCACCTGGGCTACTAAACCTCACCTTTACCAATTACCACCAGTCAACAGGGGTGACCTGCATTCACAAACTAGAAGATGGAATTAATTTGTACCCTGGGAAATCAGACCTGGTATCAAAGTGTTGCTAACACAATAAACACTGGAAATCAGTAATGAAGTTGCAAAAATTGGCTCAGATTATGAGTAAATGGAATAGGTACTGGGAGTTTTCCATTTATGTAAATGCATCATTACATACAGGGCTACCACCAATCCCAAAGCCGTTTGAACCATTCTGCGTATTTTTCATGTTGCAACAAATTTCTTGCAAGAAACAAAAGCTCCCCATTTAGAATGTAGGTTATCAGCAGAGATTTGCCTTTAACCAATTACACCATTATACTTCACTACCACAACATTGATGGTAATCAGAAGTGGAGTGTGCTCTTTATTCAAGCCCAATATTTGAAAGGTGGTGACCCACATTGTATAAAATAAGCATGGAAAACTATTTTTGTAGCAATAAAAATTTTAAAACAAGGCAAGGTTTTGCTACAAAAACATATCTTATTTGCTAAAAAGAAACAACCAACAAACAGGATGAAGGCACCACTAAAATCAGTTTCATACGAGTAGGGAATTCAGTTCAGGAGTTGTCTGTGATCAATGCAATTAGTTAATTAGAGCTGAGGAAATATTTTGTAACAGAAAGGCTTCCAGCCAAATTTATTCTGATTATGGAATATGTAAAAAACAGATTGGTGGATACACATTTATTTACTATCTGAATTTACAAAAATTTGTGAATATTGTGTTTGTACTCTGTGGACTGAATGCAATTATTTCATAGTGTTTAGCAAACATGCATATAGGGTAAAGAGGGTCATAATACACAGAAGCAGAGCTGGCCAGAAACAGCAGGAGAAGAGGAAATATTTCCTAATAACAAATAAGAAAACAAGACTCCTGCCAAAAAAATGAAGACATCTGAAAGATGCGTCAATATTTTCTACAGCAATAAGGATGCATTCTCTGGAACTAATACTGCAATGGGTGCTTTTAAGAAGTTTCATGGAAATATGCTCATTATCTCTGCTAAGTATCATTTTGATCTATCTAATGCTCCAATTACCCAATATAAGGTTTTTGAATGCGGCTGACCATGAATTTCAAGGACCTGAGATGTCAGGGAGGGGGAATATTGGCTTGAAGAACTTCCTCTCCACTCATGACTCAGGCACACAAAACTAACAAATATTTAAAAGCATTTTCCCATTAAATATAATTAATTAGATTAGGTTTTTAAATTTATTTGAACTTTTCTGAAAAAATAATGGACAAGTAAGAAAATCTTCCTAAAATATTACAAGGAGGGTACCTTGCTTTGACCAAATGCCAAACCAAAAAGAAAATTACAGATGTCTTTTTTTTTTTTGTCTTTTTTTTTTTTTTTAACTAAAAATTAACAAGATCAAAGAAAGGCTTCTTTTAGTAAGGTCAGCTATGGATGTGTTTATCAAATAACACATAGGTGCTGAAAATTAACCAACAAGATTAAGTGCCCGCAGAGGATTCAAACAGAATCTTCAACAAAAGAGGAAAAAAAGATTTATCTGGAGGAGGCTGGAATAAAAGTAACAGAGAAAGAAGAGTGTGGGTTAAAAATACAAATGCCAAAGAAATCTCTTTTTCTCAGAGTGGAGGTGTCTAGGAACCTGGTCTATTCTCTCTAGAGGTCTCTTTGGTTGACTTTTTGATTATATATATATTCCCTATTTCTCCTCCTTGTCTTTAATATCCACCTTGTTAGAAATGCTGCTTATCCACAAATTTAACAGTCCATTTGCCTAGATTGGAACTAAAAACTGAGCAGCATGAAAACTTAGACATTTTTCCAGATTGACGGAACTAATTTTGTCTCAGTACTTTGCCTGGACCCAACTTCTCATCTTCTTGTTGACAACCAGGACACAAAGCCAGAAAGCCCTGGGTCACTTCCCAAGAATGGACACATAAACATTTAAAAAAGGAAACACACAAAACAAAACAAACAAACAAACAAACAAACACACACAAAAACCAGCCAACCAAACAAAAAAACTTGTATCAGTCCTTCTGAAATAGAACTTCTACCAGCATTTCTGTCTCCCTGATATATTTAGTGTTTGTTTTGTCTGTTTCTTTCAGTTCAATCTGGAGTGAAAACAGACTTTCAAATAAAAAACAAAATTAAACAAAACCTTCTTGCATGATGGGAATCCCCTTTTAATTTTTGGCCAGCTCTCTTTTGGATACCTTTTCTCCCTGTTGTGCTCACCAGTGAATTATCCTCTCTAAGACATATCACATCCATTATAAATGCTTCAAAGTATAATGCTTGTTACCTGCAACTAAATGAGCATGTGGGCTTACTGCTTACACACAGCAAGCCCTGACGTAAATAAGAGATGATTGTTCAATTGTCCATCATTGGCAAATTCAGAGGGATGCCAACTCAGCCACAGCCAAACCCTACTGCAGTTCAAGTGAACATTTGTCAAGAGTTTTTCCCTGTATTTGCTCAGCTCTATTTAATGAAACATGCTGGACTGCAGTATGCTCATTGAACTCACACTTACAGGAGCAAATCTCAGCTGGATTTGCTCAGAACAAAAGTCGTATTTTATATTAATCATCCCAAACAGGAAAATCTACTGAAGGGCTTGATGGAGGGGCAGGAGGATACAGGTTCATAATCACCATGGATATATGCTGGGTTTCAGGGATAGAGGCAGGGTTGAACAAGCATGCCTTAGTGAAGGGGTACCAAGTGGTGAAGCCAGCCATACAGCTTCAGAAACAGACATCAGCATGCAGTTACCTGAGGTTTCTTCACCTTAATGATCCAGGTGGGAGGCACAATGACAGCAGCGTGAGCCCCCAGGGAACATGGTTCTTCAATGTGATGCAGCATGAAACACGTGACTTTATTATGAAACTGGAAGTGAAGAAAAGAGTAGAGTCAATAATGAGGCCAAGAAAGACAAAAGGGAAGCATGGAGAAGAAGGAGGCAGTGATGGTACAAAGACTGGAGCAATGTTCTCAACTGCACTGTCTTCAAGTCCTTCAAACGGTGGAGTTTATAACTAAAGAACACTTTCCCTAGTCATGTCTTCTTACAAAAACAAACCAAAAACCACAACAAGAACAACAACAACAACAAAAAAAAAACAACCAACAAACACACAAAAAAGCCAAACTCCACAACACCAACACCTCTCACTCCTCCAAAAAAAATCCACAAAAACAAACAAAACAAGAAAAAAAAAAAAACCAACACACCAGTCACTCCTACTTAAAGAGAGATCATAGACTGAAGACCACAACCTAGTTTGATGGAACTGTATGTATTAATAGCCCTTTAGCTCGCTGACCTAGCAGCAGCAGGGTGTTGATGGGAGGTAGGCAGTGATTACATTATATAGCAAAACTCTTCTCCTAAAGGACTCATGTCAGCCAGGTGAAGTTAAAATGTCTTTGAATGAAAGGAACAGAAATGGAAAACCTGGGGGTGATTCACAAAGAGGAAACCCCAAGACAGGAAAACCAAAAATTGATGGCAGTGTGGCCAATCAGTGAAGCTGCTACCTGTCTCCCTAAGTATCGTCCACTTACCGCCAGCTTGCACCAGGAACAACTGATGGCCACAATCTCTTTACTATGGAAGGAGAATTTCTGCTGAAAGCCCTAGAAGAAGCAGGAAAAAAAGGATTAAATTCCTCCTGACTGCAAGAAAATTTACACTCTTAACTCTTGCCAGGTAACTGTGCTAGACTAAATCAGCAGTGCAGTCAGATATACTGGTTCAGCCTCAAAGCTCTTAGATGTAAAACAGATTTTGGAAGGTTAAAATAGTGAGAGGATTCATAGTGAAGGTTCTTCAACTAGGGTATTTTCACATACACGGTTTAAATACACTTCTCAAGTTTTATGTGTTTTCTTTAATGTTGTAGGTAACAGGAAAGGGAGAAGAAGGAGAAGTAATGCCTATTTCAATGGATTTCTGCAGACCTAAGATTCAAATTTTCTGTTGAACAGAATATTCTCTCATTGCAGTCTTTTTGCTCTAAATATAAACAAGTAGGTTTGATGGGGGTTTTGTTGTTGTGTTTGTGGGTTTGTTTGTTTTTTCTAATACAAATCAACTACAATCTGTGTGGAAATGTTCTGATTGGGAAATTAAGTTTATTGTTTTATTGAGCTGACTCAGATAAAAATCTTTTTCACTACGTTCCAAACACAAAGATTGTCTGATTTAGATCAAACAGATATAAAACAAAGTATTTCTGTATAGTTTTAAAGAGAAAAGAAAACACCATTAGTAGCAAATATATTTTATTCTCACAGAGAAGAGTTTCATTTTGTAGAATGTAATTTCAGCAAACATACCATTTTGCTCTCAATTCTAAAGCTTGAAAAGACCATGGGGCCATCTACACTCTTCTTGCATTTAACACAGGCAAGAAATGGTAACCAGGGTTAGAACTCAATTAAAGTTCCTTTTAGCCAGAGAAATAATTTATTTAGGTTGATGGCTGCAGAGACAGAAAGTCCAGCATTCCACTGAACTGTTTGTCACAGTCACCTTTGCTGCTTAGATTTATTTCAGATTCCCAGTTGTCTAAATGTTTTATTCATTGACTTCCATCAAGCCCCGCTACTACCTTAAACCACCCCTCACCACACAGAATTTTCTATTTGGAAGTCTCTCTACCAAGTCATGAACTTGTGAGCAGGTTTTCTTTTTGACAATCTTACTTTTAGCTAAATCTACATGCTGAGCAATGCCCAAGATCCAGTACAAAGATACAAAAGTCTGATTTAGTAACACCTAACAGGTCATTGCTTCACTGCTTCTATAATTAAGTTCCTTCTCATCCTAGCTGCTGTGGAAAGGAACAGGAAGATGAACACCTGCAGGAAAAAAGCGCTTATTAGTGCTCAGTACAATGATAATGTCAAGCACACCAAGAAGGAGAATTAGATGAATGACCAAACACCTGGTCTTAAGTAAGGAATTGAGCCACAAACTGTCCATACATGATGACTGAAGAAAACCGTATCCATACTGTTGAAGAGGAGGAGGCTCCACCTGTCTGCCCACCATGCAGAAGTGCACATTGCAGCTACTTCTTGAGGTATCCCAGTACATATTCAAACCAGCTTGCTGGATGGACCACACCACCAGTTAAGCCCTACTCCTAAGGAGGCTTGTGTCACCTCTGCCTAACTTTTTTTTTTTAATAATCTTTTCCCTAATGCCTCGTGGTTTACATTCAGAGAAATCCAGAGAGTAGATTCTTCATAATGATGGCAATTTTGTATATTCAGGTTTATAATGAAACATGGTCAAATGGCTTCACAGAGACAAGGTGGCCAGCTGCTTCTGGATGGGCAGATCTAGTCTGCCATTCAGTGTGGGCACAAGCACAGAGTGACAGTACATATGATATGAGTGCTGAAGTGGAGGTTTGACACTGGACAAAATACTCTAGTCTCATTCACTTAGACTAGTGCTGCTTAATGTTTCTCACATATCTTACTCTTTCTTGTCCCAATGTGTATTAAAAAAAATATTTCAGTCCCTCACAGCCATGAAATGTTTTGGTTTGTTCTGCTTTGTAACAACCAGGGGAGAAATTATTCTCTCCCAAAACCTCCACTAACAAAGCCTAAAATTCAGTACATTAATTGCACAGCCCATCAGTGCTGTATTTTAAACATATGGACTGAGCAGCTTGTCTGGTTCTGGGTGGACCATTTTTCACTTATGCAGTAAGCCATTTGGCTTTTAGGGAGTCATTAGAGCAAATGATACAGCAATAAAAACATATTAATGATAAGTAGCAATAAAACACCACTTTTCTTCCTCAAATTGCTTTACAAATGTGAGCTAATTCTTCCTAAGGATACATGTTTGAGGAATGATAGCAATTATTTGAAAGCTAGATTTACAAATAAAGGAACTGATGAAATAAAATGATGCACTGCAGGTCACAGTCAGATTTGATGAGACTATCAGACTGAAACACTGAAGCCCCCCATATTCCACCAGAAATCAACTCTTCTGCTTTTTCTCAATGAGAAGGAAAACTGAAATTCAGCTATTTCCTGGGCCATACAAAATTTAGAAACTTTGAGGATAGAAAATTTCACCTTTGTGATAATGTCAACCTAACGGTACTTGATTAGCCCTGATCCACTGGCACCCAGTTCCCTTCCCTGACGCCAATTTCTGCATATAGCATTTTTTCAGTACATCAAGTGAAATCACTCCTGGGAGGAAGAAGAGAAGAAAACTGAAGCCTAGATGAGACTATGTAAGTTGTATCTGCGCTAGCAAGTAATGTGTTACAGTGGGCACACAGGCTCTGCTGATCTCTTCTTCCAAGTAACAAGCAACAGGACAAGAGGAGATGGCCTCAGGTTGTGCCAAGGGAGGTTTAAATTGGATGTTAGGAAAAAAATTCTTCACCAAAAGAGCTGTGAAATTGTAGAACAGGCTGCCCAGGGAAGTGGTTTAGTCACCATCCCTGGAACTGTTTAAAAGATGTATAGATGCGGTGCTTAGGGACATGGTTTAGTGGTGGACTTGGCAGTGTTAGGTTAATGGTTTGTACTCTATGATCTTAAAGGTCTTTTCCAACATAAACGATTCGATGATTCTACTGAGGACAGTATAAAGAAGGATTTTCAGAGAATTTTACTTTGAACTAGCTGGAGTCTTGTCCTGTGGACTGAATTCCCATTAGTAGCTGCAGAGTTAACTTTTCAGTTAAGTTTAATGCATGACAAGACAATATAAAAGATGGTTCTCACTCAGAAGTATAAGAAACTTAACAGCAGAGCATGAGACAGACAAGTATTTTGCTATAATAGGCGATTGCTTGGACAATAAATATAATAAGATTTTTTTTGTTATCATTTTCCCTAATCCTTCCTGTTTCTTGACAAAAAATAACTCTACTACAATACAGCTGTGTTACTCTCAACTGAGTGTTTCTTATTTAAGGGTAAAAATGTGATTTCCTCTGGACTTCTTCACACCAGTTGTGACTGACAGGAATTTTAGGATGGACTGGTCATGTTGCCCAAATGAATGTCCACAGCACAGGTTTTAATACAATAGGTAGTAATTATACCCATTGCAAAATCAACTCCTAATGCCAAAAGGACAGAGGAGGAAGGCAGTATCACTGCAGAATCATACCACAAGAATGCTGCATGGAATGTGCCTTGCTGCACTGTTCCCATGCTACTTGCTACAAAAGGGTATCACATTTTTACTGCATGCCTTGTTGCAGCTTGTAGCTGGTGATCTACATCAGTACCCAGATACAAATCTGATTTTCCTCTTAGTGCCTGTGCCACGGAGATGAGACACAGTCTTTCTTACTAGTTGATGTTAAGAAGAAGGCAAAGGTATAATACAGTGTTAGAGAAAGGAAATTAAACTCCTGTATTAACGTAATTTTTAAATATCTCTCAACAGATTTCAGGGGTTCATAATATTTCAGATGGAAAGTCTTCAGTAGCTATGGTACTTCTTACCTCTTTTTATAGCATTTTAGAAATCAACTTTTACAGCCTATGCAGCAGAGGAAATATTAAACAGTCTCACAAATCTTAGAGTTTGCCAGGGCATAATGAAAGCAATAGCCTTTTTTTTTTTCCAGAAGCCTGAAAAAAATAGGCCATCACAATTTTGGCACAGAGGATAGTATTACAAGAACACCATACTGACACGGGATTTGCTTAATGAAGAAGCTCAGGAAGCCACAGCTTTCCTCCTCCTAATTTTCAGCAGGCAGTACAGTACAGTGTCCCAGGACAAGTGGGGTACTCATTCCTATGGATGCAGCTACCTTTTCTCTCTCCACATGGGAATCAAGGCTGTTACCATTCAACATATTAGGCATGTCATTAGCCCTTAAGAGAGGCCAAGTGCTTAGCGTGGAAGAATTTCAGTGACTAGAAGGACCTACTGGCTACCCTGAATTCCTAAGCGCCCAGTGTTGTGCTTGTGCTGCACTGGAAATCTCACCTTTCCACACTGCTTACATTTCCCGTCCTGCCTCCGCCTGTGCACCCAGTGATGTCGGACAAAGTTCTGCAAAAGAAGGACAAAAAGGTATGTTACAGAACATAATGGCAGCTTGCACTAAACAGTACCATCTGTGTGAAGTTGGTTTACAGACACCAAAAGGAAGGTCCCTTCAGCCAATGCAATAATTTCTGGAGCAAAAGGCAGCAGTCCCCACAGGAAACCGCAGACACAACCAAAACTGGAGGAAGAATAAGGACAAGATAGTGTTCTTTATCTGTGTTGAAATGCAGTCACAACTACTCTCACAGTACTCTTCTATGAAAAGACAAAAGTTCATTACATGACACAGAGATAACCATCACCTAAATACAGAGCACAGAAGTACCCAAACACCGCTGTCTTCAGCCACACTGCAGGGCCCTGCTCTAGTCTGCTCAGAAACACAGGCTTATAACATAAAAAATCACAAGTTAATAGAGGAGAAGGGAAGGAGGGCAGGAAGAAGCAGTCATTGAAGCAGTCTGTTCTCCCTCTTTGGACTGCTTACACCCTGGATGGCAGCAAGAGGTGGGAAGGTGAACAGAACTGTTGCCCCTGCTTCTGTGCAGGCAAGGGGGTTACACTGTTATATCAGCCAACATTGGACTGTCAGTGTGGGGGAACTGAGCTAGCTCTGCTAAGAGCAAGGTGGCCACCAAATCAGCTGCAAAAGCTAAGAGGTGTTTTTGAAACGCTGGTTTCTAACTACGCATGACAAATATATAATTACATCAATAATAACAATAAATCGCCATCACCTTCAAAGGAACTGACTTCATAAAGTAGCTGGAGGAAAATCATGAGGTTTTTGAATGTTTGGTTTTGTTTGTTTGGATTTAAAAAAATAAACACCACAAACACAAACCTTAGGGCACTAGAGACACTTCTAAAAAAAAAATAAGAGAGAGGAAAGCATAAGGAGAGGGAAATAGAGGGAAAAATAATTCAAAGATCAAGAAGAAAAAAAGAAATGTTAGTCCTCCCCGAAAAGAAAAAATACAGACTAGCTGAATAAACAGGAAAAGAGACAACAGAAAGATTAAGTTATTTCTGTCATTGTAAGTAATGGGGTGCTTCAGTTAGAATTCATTTTACATTTGTTCTGGAGAGGATAACATGTCCCATGAGGAACCAATACTCTGGCTAAGACTCCTCTGAATCTAAAACCACCGTCGCAGCTCCACACAAGCTCCACACAAATCAAATGAAAAGCAATCATCATCTGTCCATTACTTACTTCTCTTGGAGATCTGGAGCCTCCTTCTCGGAAAGTCGGTTTGCAGCGAAAATTTATCTGGCATTAAAATAAATCTGTTAGAACTGAAAGTGAACTGACAGAGAATTTTTTCCAATATGTTGATCTAGGCCAGAATTCCAAAATATTTATAATCTACTAAAATATTAGCTTTACTAACTGAAGAAAGTAACTTAGGCAGATGCCAGAAAACCTCTTTTCATATGCCATAGTAATTCTCCTTGCTAGATCTCTACACAGACCTTATCTTCACTAATGCTATTGCTGCCTGCTCAGTTCAACTATTTAAACTCTCTCCCTCTCTCTTGCCTAGAAGAAAACTGCTTCATCTGTTTTTTTTTTTTTCCTGAGGATGATCACTTGCAAGCAAAGTAGACTTAAGATGAGGTCCCAGAGTAAATAGGAGCTGGAAACCTAACTTTGTAAGACTTTTTTGCACATCCCAGCTTTACATCTTCATAGACAAAATCTGGAGGTGGAGACATATTCACATGAAGAGCTGTGCAAATTACCCTAAATTTGTATCTTCTGCTTAGATCAAGCTGCCATTATCCACCTCCCAAGCCACAAACCATTTGGGGAGCACTGTACTGCTTCATGCAGTGGAGTTGCCTCCTTCACATGGGAGAGGAAAAACAGAAAGAGGACAACAAGAGCTGCTGTGAATGGAAAACATTTTTAGGGAGATGAAGAGAAAAAGCATTTAACAACAAGGGAGTCATATAAGGAAAAAAAAATCTTTTGAGAAAATAAAACCAACAGAAATAAGAGCAGGAGGGGGAATGCAGAAAGAAAATAAAAAACGTACCAAAGGAGAGAAAAGGCTGAAGGATATGTGAGGAATGATGCACCAAGTGAAACAGATTCAAGCTTAAACTGACTATACTTCAAAGAACAAAACACTTAATGATACTGCACAGCTATGTTTTTGTTATGAAGGTTTGGGTTTCCCCAAACTTAAATAGAATGTTTAGCAATATTAGTCTTTCATTGCTCTTCACCTGGAATTGCAATTTGTTGTTTCACTGCTGCATCATGGCAGGTTGGAAAAAAAGCCTAGCTTATATTATTTTACTTACAACTTACACCTTTGCAGAGAGGGCCAAGCAGAAGACTTATGTACCAGTTTTAAACTGCACAGGGTTTAAGGGGGATGCCAACTTTATAAAGCCCTCTGCCAATAAGTGAATTTCATGGTCTCCAGAAAAGCAGAAACAAGTTCAAGAGGATGTTTTTTATCGAAGTGCTCATTTGCTCTGGCTGGCAATGCCACCAGCTCGCTGGGCTATGGAGAGTCAGCACTGCTGCTGATGAAGAAAGTCATTAAAAATTCACTGGTAACATTTTGTGCTGAAAGCGTGTGCTAATGCTAATTTCACTGCGGGTAAAAGCATCGGGGGTGGAAATGGTACCTCTCCAACATGGTATTGTGGCAATCACTGTGACATTTGTCAACACAAGTCCAAATGCTTGGAAAGGAAAAAGCTCTTTCCAAAGAGTTGCTGCTATAAATTTGTTATGCGTCAACTTATTTTATGAAGAACAACATTGCAAAACATATAGAAGTGAAAATGAAGCTCTAATGAAATCAATGGGGAAATTCCTCTCGTATTTCTTTACACATATCCCATCAAGACAGAAAAGAGTGGGGGGAGATTTCTTTAACACATTACGAGTTAGGCATAATGAAGACAAATCACTGACAGGAAGACTGAAGTTAGTGCTGCATATTCTGTAGATGCTTAGAGGTGATAAGGGCTCCTTGAAGAAACTGAGCAACAGGGCACAAATAATGGTACTATAAAAGAAAAGACTGATATTTTCCAATTTAAAAAGAAGAAATTAATTTCTGAAGTTCTGAGAAGACAACGGTATAGTCTAGTAAATTCAGTGAAAACTGTTCATAGTAACATGCTGCATTGCTTGTAATAAATATAGCTGTCATAAAATTAATTATGCTGAGTTTAGTTGAGGAATTTTGGAAGGTCAATTTTGTACATGACATGACAGTGCATTTTATAGCTTCAGTTTTCAGTCTAGAATTAGAGGGGAATTATTTTTTAAACATAAAAAATGTGAAAGCATTCCATGGCATTTTTTTGTTGATTTTTAAAAATTATTATTGTTCACAGGGTTTGAAGAAATATATTTCTAAAAATAAGCTGGAATTTTAAGTCAACATTTTTAACAAACATATTGTTAAAACATCTATGAAAACCTAATTTGGCATATGGTGGTTTCCAGATTCAAACATTAGTAAAAGGATTAAATGAGTGTTGTCTGCATTAGGCTCCAGAAGATGGCAATGTCTTACCTTCTCTAACTGTTCCATGCACGCATTGTGGACCACAATCTTGCAGGCAGCACACTTCCTCCGCAGAGCAGATTTCTGCAAGAGGAAAGGGAGACGTGTGCATGGAGGTGCGCTATTCCCAGGAGAAAAAAAAATTGCTGTGAAACCAGGAGATGTTTTGCGCCTTATGCAACATGCATTTTTTTTTCCTTTCTTGTTGCTCTCGGCTGTTCTGTATCTTGAAAATAAGGGTCTGAAGCTTTTCCAGTTAAGAATGAGACTTTGGGGAAAAGACAGAGGCACCGTACTCCAGTTTGTGAACTAGAAGCAAAAGGTTCCTTTGAGGTAGCAGATAAGGCTGTTAACAGTGCAAGTTCATCACTCTACAAGGGAGCAGCCTACAAAGATGATGAGCAGATCCAGTGAGAAGAGATGAAAAACCATACATGCAAATCAGAGAACTCAGACCAGTTCAGAAAATTATGTCATTTCATGCTTATCATATAATATTTAATCTGATGGGCCTGACCATCGCCTTATAGAAAAATACTGAAGTACTTGGGTCATTTAGCAGAGAATGATAACCTTCGTGCAGAATGCTGTTAAATGCTTATGAAATGTTTCAGCAGGGACAAAATTCTCAACCTAATTATGCTAGTTAGTTTTGTTAATTTCAGTAGGGCTTTTAAAATAATTTCATTGAATCCCCTGAGCCAAAGCATATAAAAGGCAAGAGAATGTATCCAGGAGAGAAAGAATATATTTACTTTTTTTTTCTCCTCTCCTTGCATATACTCAATTTAATAAACCAGATGGAGTTAATGTTCACAGAAGTTTAATTTATAATCTTGTTCTTGAGGGACAGAAAATTTACAAACACACAGTGAGCTGAGCTTCATTTGCTTCAGATTTTTTCCTTTAAATTTATTCATGTTCATTTAAATCCCTAATAAAATATTTCTTTAGAATTTTCAATACATTGCAAATAAACTCAAGGAGAAATAGGGAACACAGCTCCTGTTCATATTATAGAATAATTATTATAATTGTACTGAGTCTCATAATTATCTGGATATATCCTAGCTCTGCATGCTCACATGTGTGTGGAGTGTTGTTCTAACGTTTCCCTTAAAGAATCATGACACCATACAACAGAGTAAGCTTTCACATGTTTTGTGAGTCGTTAACTTCAAGTACATTTTTAGCCTCTGTGTTTACTAAGAGTGTGACAACATAAAGGAATCGATCCCTAAGACAAGAAACTACAAAAAGCAAACAAAGGTAATACCTTATGAGCAGGTTTTTTTTTAAAATCTTGCTTTTAAGTTGTTCTAATTTTTGAATGCTGGCGGCATTGCAAGTAGTTATCACCAGTTATAGTGAGAGGCTAGTAAAAATTCAGACTTTTTTATTACTTCTAATTCGTTGACTTATCATGAAGTGTCAACTCCAAATTCCAGAGATTAAGACTTAATGTTCTGTATAGACTAACATTTTATGCAAAGTCAGTGCAGCTACAGCTTAATTATTTCTCACTACTTCTTCATTTAAAACATTTGATCTTAAATAGTCTGCATGTAAAAGAGCTGTCAAAGAAAGACACAGTATCTTCAAAAGAAACCAACTGGAAAAGCATTAGCCTTTTGACAGAGCAGGTTAAAGTAACCACAACTCAAGTGGATTTTCATTTCCATCTCTAGTTCTTAATCTAATGAAAGCGCCATACACCGTAACATGTTGTAAACACAGATACCACATTCCCCAAAGGGAATCAATACGTTAATACCTACAAGTGAATGGAATCTCAGTCAGACATCAAGCAAAGGCCAGGCAATCAAGAACGGAGCAACTGCTGCTTCCTAAATACGACTCAACATCTGCAGGTCTATTGGCTGGAACAAGTTGTCACCACATAAGATATCTCCAAACATTCCTGGATAGAAGTCTAAGTCAGTGCACCTAATTCACCAGCTACTGCAAAAAGTGCTTTCAACTCTGAGAGAGATACACCTCCAAAGCTAATACACAGCCTTGCAAATTGTAGGTAATGTATTATTGAATGTTCACACTATTCTCAATGAGCTAAATCGTGAGGAAGTATTTACTCAGTTTTAGAAAGGCAAACTTCTGTTGAGAGCATAATAACAGTCATACTGGGTCAGAGCAAAGGTCCACTCAGCCAAATAAATCCTGTCTCCAGCTTTTGCCAAAACCCAGTGAACCTCAGGAACAATTTAAGGAAAGGGCAAACACACAATGAAGCTTCCTTTGAATATTACCCGACAATCAGCAGTCTGTTACTGTTGGGACTTTGCTTCAGCGCTCTTTGTAAGCTGGCACAGACTTCCCAGGGTTGGTCTTAATATTATATGCCATAAAGTAACTAATTTGCTTGAGAAGTTACACAGGATGGATATTAAATTTGAGCTACAGAAAGTGCTAGTATTTTGGATCAAAGTGCCCCAAACACAGGGGTTAATTAGTAAATCAAAATGCTTTCATTTGGATCAAATGATCTGAGGGGTTTTTTTTAAATAAAAACAAAAAGACGGTATAGCGAAGAGTGACAGGCAGTATTCACAAACATCCCAGAGAAGAGGGACTTTCCTTACATTTTGCAATCTAATGGCCAGGATGCTCCATTGCGCATTGATTCAAAGTAAGGACTTGAACACAGGATCCCCACTCTCTCATCAGATTTTCTAAATACCAAGAAGTTTAGGAGTTTTTGTTTGGTTTTTGTTTGTTTGTTTGCCTGTTTTCTCTTCTGCTGAAGCAGTTTATCTGAAATACTAGGTTAAGAGTTGCTGAAGTCATCTGGAAGAATTACACTGAATAAAGAGATACACAATGGCTTCAAGATCAGTCCAATTAAACTTTTTCATACACAGCAGAAAAGCTTCAATAGGGGAAGGCAAACCTCGAATATTCTCAAAGAGAAAGCAAACACTCAAATATGATTGCACCCATTGCTGGTGAGTGCATTCAAGAGTTTGGAAAATTCAGTTCAAATTCTTGCAGTGATTAAAACCAAAAATTTGATCAGACCCTATTCTCAGAGACCCCAGCAAGTGATATATTTCTGTACATAAATAAAATAGGCTGCTTGCTTTGAATATTTCTGAGACATCCCAATATTTTAACCTTTTTTCCCTTACCGTGTTAATAAAGCTACTTATTACATCCATTCTCACTGTGTAAGTATTCTGGGCCACTCAAAATTGTTTGGGGCTTATTTTCCAAGCAACAAAACATTTAACCAGCGGCCTTTTGCCCCTTTTGCATTCCTTTTGGAACACAAGCTTCAACAACAGCAAACAATTCAAGATCCTAAACATCTGAGCACTGTATCAGTCTGAAGTCAAGCTTGTTACCTCAGAAAGAGAGAAGAAAATCTGAAAACAACTCACTGAGAATTTTACTTGGCAGCTTTCCTCCCCCAGGTAGCAAAGGTCCCCAGAAACATTTGTCTCCAGCCACAGATGCTCTCCATTCACAGCATTTTCCTGAGAAAAGATGATTGTTAGTCTGGTTTGTGAAATTCAGCCATGTGAGTGCAGTGAGTTTAAAAAAAAAAAAAAAAAAAATATTTTTCACCAAAAAAAAAAAATCATTTGTTTTTCTACAACACAAGGCCATAACAGTATTATCCTGGCTGATCACCCCATCACCCCTGCTTAAAGGCTGCTGATGATATAATATATCATAAAATAGTTTGTGTTGGAAGGGACCTCCAAAGTCACCTAGTCCAACCCCCTGCCATGAGCAGGGACATCTTCAACTAGATCAGGTTGCTCAGAGCCCCATCCAGCCCAGCCTGGAATGTCTCCAGGGATGGGGCATCTACCACCTCTGTGGGCAACCTGGGCCAGTGTTTCATCACACTCACTGTAAAAAAATTCTTCCTCATTGCCTGGCCCGAATCTCTCCTCTTTTAGTTTAAAAAATGAGGCATCACCAATCAGAACCAATGTATTTTTGTGTAAAGTTCAGTGAAACTTTGCCCATGTTCTTTCCACATGCTGCCTAGTTTAACTGGGAGTCTAGATTTCATAAGCTTGAGATGCACACACAATTTTTAAGAAACAGAAAATCAAGAGAGACAAAACAAAATCATAACTACTGAAATTTTAATTGGAGGAGCCCAAAAACTTTGAGAACCAGGCCCAGAAGTGCAAAACAACGTATTGACTATAGCTTTAGGATGGCAGGGTGGTTTAAACAAGGAAAAATACTTTCTTTAAAATGGCTGGATCAACACTGTATGCTTATGAAAATATCAACAAAATACTAAGTGGCCAGGAAAGACCATATTTGATTTTTTTACCTGAAAGCATGATACATTCAACTGAGAACATTCTCAAAAAGAAAAGTCTACCTAGCATATTGACATCTGGTTTTTCTTTGACAGCCTCATTTAACCCTATCAGTACCTTCATTCTTTGAAATTCTTGTTCTGAGAAAATTTGATTCTAGAAAGACTACCGTTTTCACTTGATTGTAACCCTGGCTTGACTAAAAAGTTTAAGAAGCCTACTGTTTGAGCAAAGTAAATAAACAGGATTTCTGTTCAGCCAGAATTAGAGCCTGATGGAAAATGCTTTGACAGTCTCTGACATTTGGTTCCCACACTGCAGAAGTCACAAATGATGACGTTTACCAAACAGATGGTGTCCGACAGCAGGATGCTCTGAAATAGCCATCTTGGTTAAAATAATTTCTTTAAAATACCAACTGACAGTTTCAAAGTGATGAAATGAGAAAGTTTATCTTGCCATGTGGATTTCTTAGGCACCACAGAGAGGCATAAGTGGCAAAAACCTTTGCCTCACAGAGTACAAGTGCATCCACAATAGCCAAGATCCATGCAAGCCTGCACATAGTGCTCACTTCAAATAAACCAAAAGAACAACAGGTGTTTTGATTCGGCTTGTTTTTTTCTCCTTTTTTTTTCTTCTGGTGAGAGATCTATGGGTCCATAGGTCTTCTAACTTCACCAGAAGTATTCCCATTGATGTATTATCCCACAGCTGGATGAGAGCGAGACCAGGATTCCAGTCTGCTGCCATTAAACTCTGATTAAACATTATTTAGTGGCACACCATCCTATACCTCCATTTCTTCTCAACATTTTGTCTGTCTGTTCACCTGAACTGCAGCTTTCCTATGACAGAGATTTTCCTAAACTGTACAGTACAGGGCATGATAGTACAGGTGAGGCTTTTCAGCACTTTTATAATGCCAAATACCTTTTAAGGACTTGAACTAGCTTAAGAAAATCTTCAAGCCTTACTTAGATGGTAAATTACACAGATTGTAAATTCTTTTCCTTCAAGTTTATCCTTACATAAAAGTAATTTTCTCTGGAAAGAACTATATCAGTTTTACAGCACTACATGAAAGCCTGGTCACATAATAATAATAATAAAATTATTATACCCACAGTACTGCACAACATATTAACTTCCTGCCTAGTTTATGAGGAGACGGATGAGAGGACTGAAGCAGAGGATATGAGCTCATCAAAGAGAGTTTGACCTGAGCACATTCTCTGCTAACGAAACAATGCACGAAAGGTTATAACTCAGAGCTAAATTTTATAGACTATAGAAGGTGTTTAGAAAGGATCAACTATGAAAGCTAAGTAAGAAAACACATAGCTCCTGGGACATAATGTTTAATGAGGAATCAAAATTTCATTAAAAAAAATAGATTAAACACCCCTTCATTCAGACAATGTCCATATAACTTGCCATCCAGGATTTCTAAAGATAAGTGGCCTATTTCCATAACCTAGTTTAGATTAGTTGTTCCAGACTATAGCATAGATTCATGTCTTATTTTCCATCACAGTGTAAATAAAATCAGTAAGTAGTCTATAGGGATGACCTTTGTAGTTCATGCTATGATAGAGTTCTGACAAGACTAGATAATAAAAATATAAATAACCTGATTTGGCATAAGCAGCACACCTCCAGATACCTACTGCCACAAACAATTTCACAGTACTGTGTGTGAAAACTCACAATTTCAGTTCCAGCACACTGACATTTAAAAAGTCTTCTTTGATCCTGAAAAGCAAAGAGTGGATATTTCCCCAAGCTGAAATGCTCTCCCTCAAAAACCTCTGCCTGTCAATTACTTTGTCTCAATAAGATCAAAGGGAATCATTTGGACTTCAATGTTTCAAATTTTACACAGCACTGTCATTTATATGATAAGACATTCTGTTGCTACTTAAGAAAATCAAGATGAGACAGTCAAACCAAAATGCTTTGGCCTTTTCCAAGCCTAATTTCATTCAATTCTAATATGAAATTTTAACAAAAATAAATACATTTCTATGAAGAATTTTTACTTGAGCAAGTGCTGGACAAATGGGTACTCCATCTACCAAAACAAAAGCACAGTAGAGGCTACACTATCACTTGAATATGTTGCCACAGATATTTTTCCACAAGAGTTTTGGGTTCAGGAACCTTTTCATAAATAATGTGCTAGTTGATTTATTTTGCATTTGATGTCTTTATGCTAGCTTTAGGAATAAATGGTTACTAAAGAAGCAGTCAACCTCTTTCTGTCCCTGACCCCTTAGCCCCCAGTCTCATGATGTTGACATTTTCCTTATGCTATATGTAGTGGTTGTAAAACTACACACAAATCAGTTCAACTGATGGAAAAAAATAGATCACTTTTATCTACCAAATCAGCTGGACAAAATGACTCACCCTGTGACCGCATAACTGGGGAGTTAAAGGTGGGTCCAGTGGGAATGATATGTTAGAGCAGCTTAGTTGATCTGTCAAATCATTGTTTCAAGGCTGACATGCTTTGCTTTGACTTGCTAAAAAAAAGAGAACGGGGAACTCTGTTTCCTCATCCTGTCTTCCCAGGCCTTGTAAGTGTGTGTAGTCAGTGTGCTATAAAGAGCCCCTGCTTGCTGAAGTGGAGGCAACAAGTACTTTCCTGGCAGATGCAGCCAGCCTCACAGGGGACATATGAACTCAATATGCTCTCCCAGATGGAGACCTCCCATTTGATTGCTCCTGATCTATTACCACCTTAATAGCAAACAAAAATAATTTCAGTACAGCAAATATTCCTTGCATATGAAACAAAGCCCACATGCAATCTCCCCTCAAGTGAAAGAGAAACAGAAATTCGAGGACTAGGAGTTTGGAAAATATGTAATTACATGTACCTGATCATAACGTGCTCTGCACATTTCACTAATTAACTAGGTCTCTTCTCTTAAGTGACCCAGCATGGTTAAATAACAGAGCAAGTGTTAACCATTTTTCTAAAGCCCTTAAATATCTCAATACCTCACTGTTCTTCAAGCTGCAGTCAACGTGGTTTCAAAAGCAATGCAGATAAACCTGTCTAATGTAATTTGCCACGTCAAGCAGCCATAGATTTTCAGCCAAACAAATACACCAGTCAGCCCAACTTTCTACTTCAAAGCAGTTGTTAACACCAATTGTAACAAGAGAAATGGAGCTCTCCTCCACTCCTGCCATGACTGGTATTCTGCAAATTACATAAGACAGATTTCTAAAATAAGTCATTAAGAAATTTTTCCCTTCGTTAACACTCCAGTTAGAGAGATTAAATTTTTTACAAATATACATTTGGGTAATAAACTTATGATTGGTGTAAAATTAGTGCTCATCAGCTTAAATTTAATTAAACATATTTGTAAGCAAATATTATTAGCTTTAGCCCTTTTCTTTATGACTGCACTATCTAGCAGAAACAAGTTGGGTTTTTTGTCTTTTTCCTAAATGTCTGTCTCTAACGTCTGTCTGGCTTGTGTTTTACCCTTAACTCTGAAATTCCAGAGTTTGTAATGTTCATGCTGCAAACGATAGTAATGTCCCAAATGTTTTTCTGTTGACATATATTCTCAATTTTAACTTCATCTTAGCATATTTTAATTTGGGAATATTCTTCATGTAAAGCAACCTTTTCTTTAATTATTACGAATGTAATATGTGGACATAAAACAAAACATCATGGAGATATGGTACTGCATCATCACTCAAAAAAACTTGAAGATACATAGGCTCCAACTTTCAGAACTATTTTTAGGTGTTCAATATTCAGGTCTAGGTTCACCATATTCTCTAGCTTTTTCTGCCATTGTCCTTTCCCCACCATGCTTTCCAACATCCCTGCATCAGTTGCTCACTTTTGAGACTGTTGTTACCATCATCTGAAAGATCGTCTGTATGCAGAAGCAGAATAATATCATTGGTCTTCATAGAGGAGCAATATCCAGATGCTACCAAATGAAATGATGATTCCCTATGTTCTCATGAACCATTATTTTGGTTGACAACAACTTCAGTCTTTTTGGTAGCAATGGGAAAAAAATAGCTATTTTCTAGAAGGGCACCTTCTATAATAACACTGCATGCTCTATACTGCTGGAAAAAATCAATGAAGTTGGCCACCATTTTACAATATGACAGACCTCTTTTTTATCTTTATATTTCTCTGGAAAGAACATTAGTTCTCAAACCTTGATGAAAAAGAAACAGCAAAGTAGGAGTATTGATCCTGAACACGTTGCTTCAAGTGTAGCTGAAATTTCAGCAGTTTTTAAGGATGCATGGAGCTTGCACTCATCACTACTTCCATAAGTGGAACTAAAGCTCCCAGCACTGCTACAAGTTTTTATGTCACTAATGGGATATCTGTACCCCAGGGTTCTCCTTTTTCATGGAAGCATCTGATAATGTACATCTCTTTGCAACTGAATGCTCAGTTACTAATTACAAAACAGCCTGGCAGACACTCTAATAAAAGGGAAATATTTGTCAATGTAATAATTAGTATAGCTTTTAGGAAGTTATGATAGAGAAGCCAAACCATCCATATGCAAAAGTAACACATTTATATAGATGGGAAATATTTCATCTCGTATAGAACTTGTATCAGTGTATTAACACAGATGTTAATTACCTAAAGCATAGTATATCACTAGGCACTTACAAACATGTACTGCCCTTGAAAGTAAGTAGGCAGCATTACTGAATAATGTCAAAAAGATACAGAATATAATGCAACAGTTTCATTGTGAAGTCACATTCACTGATTATAAGCACTTCTCATAGGCCACCTCACTGCCTATTTATCTAGCACACTCCATCAGTTTGTCTACAAGGATGTTATAGAAGATAGTGTCAAAAGCCTCACAAAAGTCAACATAGCAGCCATTGCTCTCCCCTCTTCTACTAAGCAAGTCATCTCATCATGAAAGGTTGTCAGGTTGGTCAGACACGTTCTTCCTTCCATAAATCCCTGCTGACCACTCTCAATGACTTTCTTATCCTTAATATTTTAGGAAATGGCTTCCAGAAGGATTTGCTCCATTACCTTCCCAGGAATCAAGATGAGGCCGATCAGTGAGTAGCTTCCTGGATCCTCCGCCTTGCTTTTATTGAAGACAGGATTGACATTTGCTTTGTTGTAGTCCTCAGAAACCTCCTCTGATCATCATGGCCTTTCAAAGATAACAGATTGACCTTGCAATGATATCACCATGTATCTCACCAGGTCCCATGGACTTCTATACATTAGGTCTGTTTAAATGTTCCTTAACCTGATCATCCTTTAACAGAACATAAGTTTTCCTTGCTTCAGCCACTGGTGTCAGGGGGCTAGGATTTCTGAAGGCAGGTCTTAGCAGTGAAAAATTGAAGTGAAAAATGCATTGAGCATGAAGAATTTTTTTTTTTTTTTGTCCTTTGTCACCACATCCCCTGCCCCATTCAGCAGCTGCTTAATGTTTTTTCCTCGTGTTCCTACCACTTCTGATATGCCTACAGAAACCATTCTTGTCACGCTTCATGTTCCTGTCAGATTCAAGTCCACAATGGCTTTGGTTTTCCTTACCCCATCCCTGTGACAATAGGTAGTGCCCTTTCTCCTAGCTGGCCTGACCCTGTCTCCACCTGTTGTGGTTTTGGGGGAGGAGTGGGACATGGGAGGGAGTCTTGTTGGGTGGGGTTTGTTTGTGGGTTGGGGCATTTTTTGTTGGGTTATCTGTGTGGTTGGGGTTTTGCTTGCTTGGTTTTGGTTTGTGTGTTTGTTTTTTAGTATCTGAGTTTTGCCTGGAGTTCTTCATGCATCCATGCAGGCCTCATGACGCTTTTGGTTGACTTACTACATGGGAGGATGGGCTGTTCTCAAGCACCAAGGAGGTGATCTTTGAATATCAATGGGTTTTTGACTCTTCAGAGTCATATCATGTTACTCTTTGAAAGAGTTCCTTGAAGAGGTCAAAGTCCACTCTCTTGAAGTCCAGAGTCATGATCATGCTTTGTTTTCCTTATTCCTTCTTTACAGGATTCTGAACTCCACCATGTCATCATCACTGCAGGCAAGACTTCCCTGACCTTCACATTCCCCACCAGTTCTTCCTTGTTTGTAAATATGGGATCCAGCAGAGCACCTCCTCTCATCAGGTCCTCTATCACTTGTGTCAGGAAGTTCTCATCAATACATTCAAGAAACCTCCTGGATTGCTTGTGGTCTGCGGTTCCTTCAGCAGATGTTGGGATGGCTCATGTTGTCCACATGAATACCAGGGCCTGCCAACATGAGGCTGTTTCCAGTTGTCTGAAGGTGGCCTCTTCTCAAACTCTTCCTGAAAAAGGCATCTGTAGCAGACACCCATAACAATGTTTCCTATGTTGGTTTGCCCTCTAATCTTGACCCATGAGCTCTTCACAGGTTCACTATCCATTCCTCAGCAGACCTTCAAGCATTCCAACTTCTTTCACATATGAAGGACAACTCCTTCTCCCTGCCATCCTGGCCTTTTCCTTCCTAAAAAGTCCATATCTATCCATTGTGCCAATTCAGTCACATGTGCTATTGGATTATGTCTCTGTGACAGTAGAAAGTATGAACAACTTTTTCCTGCATGTTAAAATATCCTATGCAACTGAATAGGCCCTCTCAAGTAACTAATTTTATAGAACCATGTAAAAGCAAAACCTACAAAAATGGTATCACATATTGCCAAATGCCAGTTTTCAACTTCTACTTAAATGCAGTTTTCTATTCTTGTTAAGATCTCTAAGATTTGTGTGTGTGTGTCTCATATTCATATAATTCATGGCAGAAGGTTATAACACTTCTGGTCTGACGAACACTTACCTGGCACCCAAACAAGTCTGTGCATTCACAGAACACAAAGCACACATCACTCTCAAGTTTTTTTCATTGAGCTCCAAGAATAGGAGCTGCATATCTTCAAATGCAGCTTAATGGACATAACTAGAGTTCTAAGACTTGTAGTCATGGGTCATAACTGCCTACTAAGAAGAAGGCAAGAACCTGGCATCAACAGGCAAATGCATGATGAGCAAATAAAGTAATGAGAAAATTTTGGCCAGTGGGAAGCTCAATACATTAATTTCTTAGATGGTTGTCAGGATGTTCGCAGACAACAAAGAAATCAAGAGCTAGAAGGCAATACCTAAAAGTAAATTATGGGATGACTTTGCACAAAAGCTTATGGTTATTTCCCTTGAGAGCATGAAAATATATAAAGACCTAGATCCACAACGGCACAGATATTTACAGTTATGAGGTGGCTCAGTCTGTACTTGAGAATCTGGGCTAGAATTGCTTAATTTATCATTTAATTTGTGGGAGTGATGCCTAAAATGGGGGAGTGATGCCTAAAATGGGGGAGTGATGCCTAAAATGGGGGAGGGTGGGAGGACAGGCAGTGCATAAACATCAGAGGGACGGGCAGTAAAGGTTGTACTTTTTTGGTATTGCATATCCTGCATTGCCTTCTGGCCATAATATCACCTACTCCAGAGAATGTATTCTCTATGGCCCTGCTGTGAAAAGATAGCATTAATTAGACAAAGCTACAAGTTAATTTGAATGAGGTGTAGCAAATGTGATGAAACTGAGCATTTGTAAGTAAGTGAAAGAAAAGAAACCTCAAGAATGGCAGGTAGTAACAACAATAAAGCAATACCATTTCTTATGGAAAGGGTCTTAAGACACATCAGAATCATCAGCTCCATTTTACAGCTAGAGAGGTTAATGTAATGAGTGGCAAAACAATTATTCCGAGCTTGCTCACAAGGTAAGTGGCAGAGAAGGGCATGGAAATCCCACTCCCTGAATCAGTGTCAAGATCATCTGGCAATGGCAAATCACCTGCAAGGAGTTATCAAAATTGGAGGCTATGGCCAGGGGATTCTTTCCAGTTATTACTGTGAAGATAACAAAAAGGAAACATTTTCTACTGCAAAGTCAAGTGACAACTTATGTTCGTGTCACTTAGACTTTAGGAAGATCTCCCATCGTGAGTCCTTGGAGAATCATCCTCAGAAATACTAAAGAGCAGGATGATATAGATAGGGATGCAGCAAGCACTGAGTAATGCTGGCTTCCAGTAATTAAATACAAAGATTTCCTGTTTGGACCCAATACATTGTAATACAAATATCTTTTCGTGCTACCAAATACACCTCTGGAAATAATAAACATGAGTATTTTAAACTTAACTTTTTCTTTTATTGATATCCACTACCTATTACAAACTTTGGTCCATTTCAACTTCTTCACTCCTGCAAATCACTTCCATGTTATCTCTCTTACTCTGCCTCAGATTTGAGAAACGCTTTTCTCCCTCACATTCACCTGTTGCTACAGCTGGCTAGTTCAGGTTCCTCCCAGCCACAGATGTCTTCCCCTCACTATCCTGTGCCTTCCCCTCATGCCATGGGGTTACCTCCCTTCTCCAAAGCATGAAGTAAAGCAACAATATCAATCCGAGAGGCTGGAACAGCTGAAAAATTGAACTGATCAAAAATTTAAACCATAAGCCAGGAAGTGCAAAAACACCTTCCCCCCCACACACACACACACAATTAAAGCCCGCAATATCAGGTCCTGCAGTACTTACATATTGGGATCACATGAGGAATCACCTGGTAAAATGAGTAGCAGACAGTTAACTCTGAAGAAACACAAGTGCTTGTTGAGTTTGGGGTTTAGGTTTTTGGTTTGGGTATTTCTTGCCATTGTTGTTTTCTAAGTACAATTTTTGAAAGGTGTTTAATTTAGCCTGTGCCTACCCCCTCACACAGGTGACTGATTCTTGAGATTTCTACTAAACGGCATTGACAACTCAAAGCAGCCATGTGGTTTAATACATTGCTGAATCAGGATCTGTGTTTTCCTGGAGAGTAAGATCAAGGTGTTCTCCAAAGCTCTTTCAAGAGGATTCTGTGTAAGCTTTCAAACTCATTTTAACACTCTGTCTTAAAGTGCAGAATATCAGAGTGAATCTATTTCAGCCTCCTGCAGCACAGCATGTAAAATTTCATCCCCTTAAACTTTAAATGCAACAGCTGGGGTTGAAGCAGAGCACACCATCTAGAATGCCATTCAGTCTTGGTATAGAATACAGAGATAAACATAAGGCATATTCATCAAAATGTTGAGTTATCTTTACCTAAAAGCCACTTGGGTGGCTGATGCTCTGATACCACAATGTACTAAGTTCTTTAACAATAACCAAGTGTAAGATATACTGTATGTTTCATTTTAAACAGGACATTTGTGCTGGCTTAAGACAACTTCTTAGCATATACCACTGCATTACCACATGGAAGGTGCATGGGAATGATTCAAAGCTGTGTCAGGGGAAGTTCAGGCTTGATATTAGGAAACATTTCTATACAGAGAGGGTGGTCAAACACTGGAACATGCCTACCAGTGTTTACAAGGCATTTGGACAATGTCCTTAATAACATGCTTTAGCTTTTGGTCAGCCCTGAATTGGTCAGGCAGTTGGTCTAGATAATTGTTATAGGTCCCTCCCTACTGAAATAGTCTATTCTAGACAGTCCTAAACTGGCCCCTTCCAAACCAGCCCAGAAACGTAAGAGAAGCAAGATGAAGGGGATGGAAATATAAGTTCTCTGTGTCTGTAATACAGCTTGGGCCCAGAAGAAATCTACCCATACCTGCACAAATCATCATGACCAAAGATTTCTACTACCTACTCTACAGACCCAGCCAACTTGACATGTATCTTCAGCCTTAAATTTTGGCCCACCAGAGGTATAAAACCCTGTGGTGCTAAAAGTAGGTCACCTTTGGATGACAGACCCTGTCAAGAAGGCAGTGAGCAAATGTAGCCAGACAGTTCCCAAGCTGGAAAACCTGAATGGCTCTGTCCTGTGCTGCTGAAGTCTCCACAAGTGTTCGTGTCTCTCCCTTGTGCTTAATTTCATAATAGAAGCACTAATTCTGATTGCAACACAATGTCTTACGTAGAGTTAAGGAAGCAGAGAGCACTAGCTAGAGATACTGCTCAAATTAATTGCCAAAAAACCAAACACCTACAGTCCACTCTAAGGCCGCCCTTGGTTCCTTCACAGGTCCATTGGAGACTGCAATGTTGACAGAATGCACAGGAGCCAAGTGCTGGAGGCCTGACCTTGAGATTGCTTTCCTGCAAATTGAAAAGAAAAAAAAAAAAAAAAACACAAATAAATGGAGTGTATATCCAATATAATTACCCAATTATCCACCCCACCCTTCTCCAGAAATCAGAAGAGGCAGTACAGCATCTAATTTCAGCTTGAGTGAAATGGTGCTTGAATGCCATCTTCTGCTAAAGCAGTTTAGGAAAAGAATAAAGTAATCTGATCATTGAAAATTACTGTTTAATGAAGATCAGTTACTCATCTGGCACTAAGCTGAAATATCAACTCCAGTGAACTACATATGGTTTTGTTTGTCTGTTTCAGTGGACTTCTCATTCATTACACCTATTCCTTACATACCAGCTGAACCTACAGAACCAATTTATACATAGTTCCAAATAGCCTTTATTGGAGGAATGAAATATGAGTTTATACAAAGAGCGTACCATCTGTTGCTTTTACTTGCTTTATAGACTGGGAAAATTCACTCATTCAGCATCAGACTATGTAAAACAAGCATCCCTCAAGGTATTACTGCTACTTTCTGCTCATATTTCAATTCTATCTTTTTGGTCCAAAGTCATTCTTACAGCTCTTGAGGCAAAAGTCACAGATGGCGACCAGAAACACTCTTGGAGCTCCACAAGTGCCGATGGCATAACCACTGCCTCTTTCCCCGGTGGCACCCAATCCTGCCAGATCAGCCTTGAATAGTGAGCCATCAGGTGGAAGAAAGCACAGTACACTGCTGATAGAAAGCTCAGCAGCTCTTGGACAGTAGGTTTCAGAAAGCTTCATAAAATTATTGCATTGTATATTTTAGCACCCAATGGTGGTGGCCAAAATAATCTCACAGATTCAGCTGCTGTGAATCAGATGAGGACAAAAACATCTAAAGGAGAGATCTCTTTTTGTAAAGCAAATATACTCATCCCCCACAAAATGAAATGACAGTCTGTTTGTGTAAAGTGCATTTTTGTGATACCACTTCCACAGTGCAACAGCTATTTATAGCATCTCCTAATCTTACCACTGTCCCAAGGCAATAAAGGTCAATTGAGCCAGTGATGACAATCCAGGTCAGCCATATGCTAAATAAATCTTTTCATTGTCCTGAAAATATACAGTGCAATATATTTCCACAGTAAAGGAGCTTGGAAACTTCACTGTTCACAGTGCATGTCTAGAAAAATTGAGTGGGCTGAATCCAAATCTCTGAAGTTCTCTTTCCTGCGGGTAGCATGAAAAACTCAGCACATTAACATCAGCTTCTGATCATCCAGTGCCCCATTTCTACTTATCAACATAGGCAAGATATTGATAACGCTTTTTTCAAAAATATCTTGGATTTTACAAAAACCCATTAAAGGGAAGGAGCCCAAGGAAAAGACTTTCACTACCTTGCAACGTATCAAAAGACAGCAATTTATTAAGAAAAATTTCATGCCATATATTTCAGTACAACAAAAGCTACGCATCTTCTGAATGACCAGATTAAGCCCTTAAAGAAATTAACCACAAGAAACTACAATTTTTATTTTTTTTTCCAGACAACTGTCCAGCATTTTAGAGTCTCCTTCCCTGTTGTTTTAGGTATCACTTTAGTTATTAGTCCTTCCTAAACACAAGATTACATTCTTGTGCCTATTCATGGTTTATAACATGGTCATTTGTTTTGGTGGAAATGGGGCAGTATCATATTTTCCACTCTGTATCACTGACAGTGAAAAAGCAAACCTACTTAGTCCTGCTCTTATAACAGAGGAAGGTACCCGCCACTTTGTGCAAAGTAGTACTTAAGCAAAGGTGGTTGAATAATAAAGAATTAACGATTAACTATTATTTGATGAAAAATGCCAACATTTTCAGTCAACATGGCTTACAGCCTGTTATTTGTCAAGCAATACAGCCTGTAAAGTTGCATGCATCCAGTAAGCAAATTTACTAAAGCAAAGTCTGTGATGGATATTCCTAGGAACAAATTTATCTGGCCAGTCCAAGGACAAGGCTTCCAGCTGGAAAGCAAATTCAGCGGAGACTTAAAAGGTAAATATATGCCTAATGAATGGCTACATACATGTCAGCATCAAGCCTTGGATACTGTTTCAAGTCAGAATTAGAGATGTGCAAGCCTCCTGCAGTAGAGCCCAAGACTTTGGCCCACATTTCTCTAAAAGTGAGAAGATGTTGATGAGATGTTCAGGGAAGACTTGACACAGTTTTGTGCCAACAGCCTGACCTTCCTCTGCACAACAAGGATTAATGGCTTCGTCTGAAAAGCACACAAAATGCAGGCATGACAATAATGTCTTTTTTCCATGTTTGTTTTAATATAAAAGGCTTAAAATTATCTCAGGGATTCCAAATTTGGATGAACCAGCCAGAAGGGACCCTTACACCAAGGGGCAAGCTAAAAATGCCTACTTTTACACAGCTTATCAGAACTTTGTCTCAGGATGAAGAGGCACACACAGTGTCAAAAGACACTGCATACATCACAGAAGCCTTTCTCAGGCTAAACAGCAAACACATGGCCTTTTGATAACTCTAAGGCAGAACAGAGAGGGGAAAACTGGGGGAAAGGGAAGGTAGCACAAATCTAATAACAGAACAGATTCTGAGTATCCAAGTAATCATATCTCATATTAATTTAACTAGCAGATTATACTACTTGGCACTTTTCCAATAGCAAGGTAACACGAGTGGCTTTTAGTTATCTTTCCCAGCAATTTCATCTCCACTGTGCTGAGTACTTGAGTGAAAACACAGGCTCAACAGGCAGCCTTTCCCATAGAAGCAAAAGTAATCACTGTTGCCCTGATAAGACACAGCCAGAAACAGTGAACCTGCATTTTCATGATATATTCCATTCTCCAGACTATGCAGTCCACAGCTTTGTTAAAACAGGCAGGCACACCAGCCAGCTTGCTGATGTAACAACCAACAGCAAGGTAATGTCACATCATAAATAATGAGCTGTATTTTGATAATTACTTTTTCATATCCATTAATCAGTAGTTTGTAGTAGATGTTATTATCAACTTAGCCAACACACCACCATTGTGAAAAAGTATGGGTGCACATACATGTGTATGCCATTAAACATACAACAAAAAAAAATCTGATATTAATTCCATAGTTGATACTATTAAGGAAATTCTTCAAGTAAGCAATTGACTGTCTTGGAAATAAAAAGCACTCAGATATTCATGCTATTCAAGTAAAATAACCGATTTTAAAAAAATAAAGCATATTTTCTTTTTAATTTTGCTGAAAAGTCAGGCGAGACTCAACCTACTTATTAGATCAAAGGATACATATTTGATTAGGGGGAATTTGAGTTTATACCCAGACTTTGTTTTTACTGAGTCTTTTCCTCTACCTAAGGCATACAAAAACCCTCCAATGAGTTGTTTAGACAGAATAGCTTGCCTACATCCTCGACAACCACAAAAGACAACTAGTGAATAGTATGTAGCTCATTTAAGTGTTAGAAAAATCTATTTGAAAAAGAGTGAATCAGTGCTGCACGTGGTTAATGGATTTGAGTGTCATTTTAGTTGTCACTGGTGTTGAAGTTGCTGCGTTTCCAGGCTGGGGTTATTACCCTCCTTTTCACAGGGGCATAAGTCACCATTGTGGTAGTCTCTCAGCTGCAAGGTTGAGAGATCATAAAAATACAAAGACTGGCTTCCACAGATCCTATGGCTAGGGCAGCTGCCAGAAGAGAGATTTTTGGGAGTCTTTTCCAAAGTTAATCTAGATATTTACCAAGATAAGGACAGTCAGTTGTACAACAATGTTTAGGTAACAATAGATCTGCTCTTCTTTGAATATTCAATGTAGATAAACCCTATGACTGCCAGCTCTCAGGTTTGCCAACCACAGCCTGGAGATACCTATACAAGGTCTAGCAGCAACTGCATGAACAATGAATATGTTCCCAAGTTTGTTTGGAGGTGCTTTTCACACCTGCGATTTGGTGTTTATGAAAGTCATGAACAAGAAGTACTGGGTAAACTCTGCCATTATTTAAGTTTTCACCGTGCATCTCCACCAACTTCACAGCGCTCCTGCAACCTGCTGTTCCCAGCTTGCCTACCAGACATGTAATGTTCTCCTTCCCAGCCGACCAGGGGGCAACTACTATTTCACTGCAGCATCAAGATTCCCAAATTTTTTGCATTCGATAGAAAATAAGTCAGTTTCAGTCAAATCAAAACAATCTGTCTGGTCCAGTATCTTATTTCTGACAACAGCCAGCAGCAGGTGTTTAGAGAAGCACTGGCACAAATTGGGTGATCCTTCCAGTTACAGCTTCCAGTAATCAGTAGTTTAAGGACTTCCTGAGCTGGAGGCTGCTTCCAGACCTTTGTGCTTAATAGGCTGTAATGGCTCTTTACTCTAGGAATGTGTTGGTCCTTCCCAAACTCATTTATACTCTTGGTCTCCACAGCAGCCGATGTAATGAGCTCCCCAATTTAATTATGTGCAGTTTAAAGTACTTCCTTCTGTCTGTTTTTAAAATTTTCCTGGATAATTCAATTGCAATATCATATTGTGAGGAGCAGCAAGTAATCATTTGCCTCTCTACACCTTCTGTGATTTTATGAATCTCTATTCATATACTCCTTCATTCACACACAGCCCTTCACCCCCAAAGCAGGTTTAGGCTTCTGCTGATACTGAAGCTGTTCTGTCAATATTTTCTAGATCCATTATATCTTTTTTTTGAGGTAGGATTGCCAGAACAAATATTCAAGATCTGGTTGCACCAGAGGTTTATCAGTGGGGTCATTATATTTTCTGCATTGTTCTTATTTTCCCCCCCTCCCTTGTTCTGAACCCTTTACTTACCTTTTTATCACTGTGAGCACTGAATTAATCATTTCATAGGAGTACTTGCAATTATCCAAAGTTCTCTTTCTTAAGTGCTAAATGCTAATATAAAGTCCAAACTTTAAAGCTTTCTTTCCCTCTCTATGTGCATTATTTTGCCTTCATCAATTTCACATTTCAACTGCAATTTGCTGCAGAGTCATTCATCATCATAAATCTTTCTGCAAATTGACCACGGTCAGCCTGCGCCCACACCAAGAAATCGTGCAGAGCAGCAGCAAGCTTCACCCTCTCACACTTCATTCCCTGTAAGCAGTGCTGTTCCCATCACAGATCTCCAATGGTCCCCATAAGTAAACTCCTAAGTAAAACTCCAAAAAACAACTCACCAATTGCTAACCACCCCATTACTTGCTACATTTAAACTATTGTTTAACCATGTGAAAATCACCCCTCTTTGCCCTAGTTTCTGTACCAAAAGCTTTCTTCCTACCTCATTGGAAGTTTTCTGGAAGCCCACATGTGCTTCTGCAGCCAGACCACCCCAGTGAATGGGCCTTGTGCCTCTGCCAGCAATTTCTGCAAGACTCACAAGTCCTGGCTTCCTTAGGAAAAGCTGTGCTGGTTCTCCTCCAGCAAATCACATTCAGCTGTTCATTTATTAATCCTACATTTTATCAGCAGCTCTACCAGCTTCTCTGATTAAAATGTACTGCTGGGTTACCCAGTCAACACTCTTGTGAGCCACTATGTGACCACCCCACTCCTTTAGGACTGGAGCTGTTTTAAGGGAGCTATTATAAAGCTCTTCCAGCAATTTCGTATTTGAATTCCAATCAGAACACTTAGCAAAATCAAATCCTAGTGATTAGTTATTGGCCCTTTTGTCAATGTGGTCCTTAGCATCTTACACAGACCTTCCCATTTTCCTCAGGTTCATCTACATAAATAGCAGCTCAGCCTAGTACACTCTCAACCACCATCAGCAGTGAACCCTGATGCAAGAAATTCAATTAGTACTAAAAGAAACAGACCTTTCAAAAGTCATGAAATACTTGTTTATGCATCTGTCATTGTCTGCTGCCCAGGGATTTAGACAAAATCACAGGATATGTAGAATCTGTGTTCTGTAGCTCGAGTGTAGACAAAAACTGATGACAGCAAGTTGGATTAACATGACTACAGTATGGTCACGATTTTTTTTTATCATATGATAAAATAATTTATACTGATTTTCAAAAGGGCTGAAGATAGTCTATGTTATCACTCTGCCAACCAGAGGAAAATAAGAGAAGACTAGGGAGGTTTTTAGGGTACTTCTTGGTGATATCAAATAATCTTCATTTGATCTGGAAGACAGAGGGAAAATAAAACAACACAAGACATGGAGGAAGGAAAACTAAATCCTTAGCAGTTTAGAACAGCAAAAAGCAAGGGTTATTTTTATTTTTGTAATGTTAGTCTTGGAAATGTTTTCTTACCTTTTAGATGCTAGCACATAGCTTTCAAAAATAACCTAATTTAAGGTAATTTCTCTATCAGACTAGGATGCTCCATTGGCATAAGTTGTTTACGCAAGCCGAAATGTCATTATGACTCAAGAAATATATGGCCTCACACAAACTATGAAGAAGTATTCTGATTTTGTTCTTTTCTATGAATCAAATCTGTGTCTTGCATTTTTACACTGTTATCTTCAGAGAGCTGTTTTAAATGTGGATTTTTGGAACCTGTTTCCATGCCCCTGAATTGTTACCTTTCTTTTCTTCATTTGTGCTGTCTATCCTTCTTAAAAATGGAAACAGTCAGAAATTCTCACCATCCATCTGCCATTTTTTTTTCCTGATTATAAGCTTCCATTTAGCAAATAAGGGTCTCACAGGGGTTAAAAACAGAAGTCTTCCATTTTGGAGTATACAAACAAAAATTGAAAAAGAAGATACATACTCACTAGTCAAGTGAAAAATACTTCAAGAGGTTTCTTTAGACACAAATACCTAGGACTTAAGGAAAGACCTAGAACAAAAGCAAGATTTAAAACAATCCAAAATGACTAATTTTTCTAACAAAATATTTCAGAAGCACACAGGACAGAAAAATACTCTCTCTTCTGAAAAAGCAAGTTAGACTTTCAAATTCCAAATACATTTTTTATAGAAAGAAGAGAGTCTAGATAATAGAGAAGGGAAGGGATTTCAGGCTTTGCCTGTGCAGTTCTTGAGCCAAAAAAAACAACAAAACACAGTTTCACAGTTTCACAGTATGTTTGGGATTGGAAGGGACCTCAAAAGATCACCTAGTCCAATCCCCCTGCTGGAGCAGGAACGCCTACGTGAGGTCGCACAGGAACATGTCCAGGCGGGTTTTGAATGTCTCCAGAGAAGGAGACTCCACAACCTCCCTGGGCAGCCTGTTCCAGTGCTCTGTCACCCTTACTGAGAAGAAGTTTTTTCTCAAATTTAAGTGGAACCTCTTGTGTTCCAGCTTGATCCCATTACCCCTTGTCCTATCATTGTTTGCCACTGAGAAGAGCCTGGCTCCATCCTCGTGGCACTCACCCTTTATATATTTATAAACATTAATGAGGTCACCCCTCAGTCTCCTCTTCTCCAAGCTAAAGAGACCCAGCTCCCTCAGCCTTTCTTCATAAGGGAGGTGCTCCACTCCCTTACTCATCTTTGTTGCCCTACACTGGACCCTCTCCAGCAGTTCCCTGTCCTTCTTGAACTGAGGGGCCCAGAACTGGACACAATATTCCAGATGGGGTCTCACCAGGGCGGAGTAGAGGGGAAGGAGAACCTCTCTCGATCTACTAACCACCCCCCTTCTAATACACCCCAGGATGCCATTGGCCTTCCTGGCCACAAGGGCACAGTGCTGGCTCATGGTCATCCTGTTGTCCACCAGGACCCCCAGGTCCCTTTCCCCTACACTGCTCTCTAATACGTAATTTCCCAACCTATACTGGAACCTGGGGTTGTTCCTGCCCAGATGCAGGACTCTACACTTTCCCTTGTTAAATTTCATTAGGTTATTCCCTGCCCAACTCTCCAGCTTGTCCAGGTCAACAAAAACAAAACAACAACACAACAACAAAAAACAACAACAAAACAAAACAAAAACAAAAACAACAACAACAAAATGAAACATGTGCCTGCATTTACTTTGCATTACAGTGATACTTGAGAAAGGCAAATAAAAAGCAAAACTACTATTCTATAACCAAATAAATTATATTTTTTCTCTCAGGAAGGAAGTCCAACAACTGAGATAAGAAAAGGTTTGTCCCTCACCTTCCATTCCCAGGACCGTATGAGATATAAAACAGACAAAACAAGTCAACAAGTGCCTTTTTCTTTTCATTCCTCAACACAAAGACCATATGGTTCAATGGTGTATACTGACGTGCTGAGAAAATCTTGTTTTGAGCATGCACCTGGAACAACAGGCCCATAATTCCTGGCAGGGCTGGTGGCTGTTATGCTGGACAAGTGCTACCAGGCTCCAAACACCTGCATCTTTGTCCCCTCCATACCACTGCTGACTTTCTTCCATTTCTTCTGGCACGGTTTGTATCCACCAGACTAAGGCCCCAGGGAGCAGGCACACATGCACGACTTCCAGTTTCTCTGTTTAAAACAGAGTTCAGCCAAGGAGAAAGAGTATGTGTTGGAGTAGGTGAATAGTAAATGAAGAAAATTGAAAGCAAGTGGTGATTCCTCAGCAAGTCTGTATAGCAACTTGTTCCTGCAGGACCCCATCCAAAGCTCAAATTCAATCAAAAGGTTTTGATTCCTTTATAACAAGTTTTAGGATCAAAGACTGGAGGCCTAGGGTTAAGTTTTCAGATCTTTACACAAGCCCCCCAAAAAAAACTTAAACAAGGATTTAGGGGTCTGGGTAGAAAATATAAATCATAATAAATCATCACCTTCCCTTCTCCCCATCACCAACATCTGTCTGGCAATTGAGAAATGAGGAAAAAAGCACACCTGTTATGAAAATATTGCCTCTTTCTTCAATGAACAGAAAGCAGAAAAGTAAAGAAACAGCTTAAAATAAAGTTACAGAACTCGAGGAGAAAGAGAGCAGGGCTTGAGTCAGAAGTGTTAACCTCAGAGTACTCAGTGTGTTTATAAAACATGAATTCCTACTCATTTACCACTGAATAAACCATGAGTTGTCTACCAAAAATACTTATGTTTGAAGCTTATTCTTGATAATCAACTTTGGAGTTACATGTAACCATTCAAAAAAACAGATCAGTCTCTCTGTACTGAACCCTAGCATTTCTGCTTGGAGGAGTGTTTCATATCAGATTAAGAAGACAACATCGCCTGTGTCAGGCAATGTTACAAATCACACTGAAATTGTGTTGAGGTCCTGCTGCCTTCAGCAGGCAGCTGCCACTAAAATGGTGCTGCAGGGATGGTCCAAGGCACCCTCAGTCAAGAGGGAGATTATTGCACTACTCCTGACCCCAAGGGACAGCTGTCACAGGGTCCTGCTGAGGTCTGAGTTGTGGAAGAGAGAAGCTTTCAGGAGGACAGAGAGGCAGAAAAGTGCAAGCAGTACATCAGCTAGAGCAGTGATCTTTGTGGGTGAGAAGAAAGTGGGGATCTTCCGCACTCATTAGCTGCTCTGCTGGATCTAATCAAAGAGATGCTGTAACTGTAGTCTTTTTTTTTTTTTTTCATTTGAAACTAATTTCAGAAATGCTCATTTTTCTCATGATCTGCTCTTTAAACAGTTTCTTTTTTTTTTTCTCATCTAATTTCTGTTAAATATACATACGGGGTTTTTCTTTCTCTCTGTTGACTAACCGGTTGCATACAAGCAGAATAAAAAAAGCCACAATACAAAACTGCTGTCAAATGCACATAACAAGCAAACAGCAGGAAGGAAGAAGATATATTTTTCCTCTAATTTCTTTTTGGTTACAGTAATACTGGGTGCTGCTTTTGTAGTGCCTGTACACCTTCAGGGAAAGACATAATAAGTTGCTGGTGCTCCTTCAGGGTCAGATAAATGCTCAGACACCATGACCCAATAGAAGCCTTCCCACTTCAACCCACCTAGAGCTGGAAGAGAACTGGACATTAACCTCATGACAGGTCACATCTCACTACTTGGACATTATTCTAATCTGAAAGAGATTTTGAGAGTACAAAAGGGACTTGTAATGCCACACTTGGGACTTAAAATGCCACACTTTTAGCTCTTGTGTTGGTGTACTATTTATTTGCTGGAGTCATTTGGAGAGAAATACTAATTTGAAATGAAATCACTGAGCAAGACCACCATGGGACTGAAACAAAATATTATCAGTTTATGCACTGTTTTTATTATGAAAGAATAAGACCAGCTTCTGAGACTTCTTTCTGTCAGTGAGCATCTAGATGTGAAGATAACTGACAGCATGGGAAATGAAAATCCTTTACCACAAAATTATCAGAGCAAAAGGTATATCAACTGTACCAACATCCTGCCCACTTTTACCCTGGAGCTCCTCACCCTCTGCCCAGAAGTAACTCGTAGCATTGAGAAAGTAGGTCAATCACCAAATTCAATCCAACTTTCACCTTGTCTTTTCTTAGGGTTTTTACCAGGGAGCCAAGTATCTCCTCCTGCACAAAATAAAAATGCATGTCCCCTAAGATTTAACTTGTGCTGGCAATGCTGCCTCATTTTACAGTGATACACAACTAAGTAGTCACTAAATCATGGTGTTTTCAGCTAGAACTAACACTCGCTGGATTAAAATCAGCAAGACAAAGTGGACTGCTCATCACACCTTGAACTGTCGCTCTCCCCAGCTACAGTGTTATTAAAAGAAAAAAAAAAATCCAACTCCAATAAAACTAAGTACCACTGTTCCTGAAAACTCGTTTTAGTCCATCAGCCACACCAAAAGCACAGTAAAGTTCAGAAATAAAGTTACCGTATTTTTCTCTCTGCTTGTTTTAATGTCGCATCACCTATTCAAAAAGACACACACACAGAGAAACCATTTCGTTAGATAATAACCATCGGATGGATGAAATCATGTCTTGACAACTAAATGGCCATTGCTATGACAAACAGGAGCAAAAAGATCCCGAGTGCTTTTTGCTGCACACAGATACAGAAGACGCCAGGCCAGGCTACCCTCTGTGAGCTCATTGCACACATGTAACTCAGGAGAGATAAAACCTGGCCTTTTCTTAGCATGGAAGTCCGAACTACTTTGGAACATCTGATCCAGTGTGATTATAACATGTATGTCAAAAACATCTAAGCGGAAGGCAACTAGGTTATTTGTAGTTACTTCTCATGTCACTTTCCCAGCAGTCAAAAATGCACTGAATCACTAGGTGTTATGCAGATTTTGGTGTTACATCTACTTTAAAAAGATAAAATAGTTCTCCCTCCAAGCTCTATCCTGTACAGCCCTTGTATAAGTAAAGCCTTCACAAAATGCTAATGGACAGCGAAAGACAGGTAGGAGAAGAAATACTTTGAATATGGTGTTACTGAAATAGTATCATTGCCCTCCTTCTAGTGATATTCCTCAGCAGAGGTAGCAGCACAACTCAACCAAGCCAGCCTGCATGCCTGGGGACCTGACCCACAGCATATGAGTCACCAAGGAGGAGGGGGCTGTGAACGAAGCTGTGTGCACACCCCCACATCGAGTTGTTCCAGCTTTGTTCTTGTAACTGCCTTTACCAGAGCAGAAGAACAGAGCGAACACAGTGAAGAAGATAAGAGAACATGAATACATTCCACATAGCAAAAGACAGGTACGTCACGAAATTAAGTGGAGCATGTTCAATTTCTCCTCTAGCTGGGATGAAAGTGTACTTTTTAGTGTTGGGTTTTGCTGCCCTTAAGGTGAAGATAGTCACTGCTGCTGGTAGGGGAAGTACCCACAGAGGAACTGGGACTGCTAGCATGGACTGAGGAATCACAGAATCACAGAATCAACTGGGTTGGAAAAGACCTCAGAGATCATCGAGTCCAACCCTTGGTCCAGCTCTAGTCCATTTATTAGATCATAGCACTAAGTGCCATGTCCAATCTGAGTTTAAAAACCTCCAGGGACAGCGAGTCCACCACCTCCCTGGGCAGGCCATTCCAATGCCTGACCACTCTCTCTGTAAAGAATTTCTTTCTAATATCCAGCCTAAATTTCCCCTGGCAGAGTTTAAGCCCATGCCCCCTTGTCCTATTGCTAGCTGCCTGGGAGAAGAGACCAATCCCCACCTGGCTATAACTTCCCTTCAGGTAGTTACAGAGAGTGATGAGGTCACCTCTAAGCCTCCTCTTCTCTAGACTAAACAACCCCAGCTCCCTCAGCCTTTCCCCATAGGTCTTATGTTCAAGTCCCTTCACTAGTCGTGTTGCTCTTCTCTGGACCCGCTCCAGCACTTCAATGTCTTTCCTGAACTGAGGGGCCCAGAACTGAACACAATACTCCAGGTGTGGCCTCACCAATGCAGAGTACAGGGGAAGGATCACTTCCCTTGTCCTGCTGACCACGCTATTTTTGATACAGGACAGGATACCATTGGCCTTCTTGGCCACCCGGGCACACTGATGGCTCATGTTGAGCTTCCTGTCAATTAGTACCCCCAGGTCCCTTTCTGTCTGACTGCTCTCCAGCCACTCTGCACCCAGCCTGTAGCGCTGCAGGGGGTTGTTGTGACCAAAGTGCAGCACTCAGCACTTGGCCTTATTGAACTTCATCCCATTGGAATCAGTCCATTTTTCCAGTCTATCCAGATCCCTCTGCAGAGCCCTCCTGCCTTCCAGCAGGTCGACACTCCCTCCCAACTTGGTGTCATCAGCAAATTTGCTGATGATGGTCTCAATCCTCTCATCTAAATCGTCAATAAAGATGTTAAACAGGACTGGACCCAACACTGACCCCTGGGGAACACCACTAGTGACTGGCCGCCAGCTAGATGCAGCCCCATTCACCAGCACTCTCTGGGCCCGGCCCTCCAGCCAGTTCTTAACCCAGCGTAGAGTACACTTGTCCAAGCCATGGGCTACCAGCTTTTGCAGGAGTATGTTATGGGAGACAGTGTCAAAGGCCTTGCTGAAGTCCAGATAGACCACATCCACGGCTTTCCCCTCATCCACCAGAACTGCAGACCAGAATCATTAACAGCAGAAGTGTGGTGCTGGGTGTGTGGCTGGCAAAGAGACACATCTATCCCGGCAATGTGGAAAGAGAGAGGTGATACAGTGCTTTGAAATTTTTGAAAAAGTACCTAACTGGCAAAGTTAATACAACCACAAGACCCAGCCTTGCCAGCTGCCCTCACAGCAGGTTGTTACAACATCTCTGCAAGCAATGCTACTTCCCAACAGCCGTATTCAGGCTTTCAAGATGTTAAGTGATACTGAAAGGTTAATAAAAGTTCCTACAGAGAAAAAGTGAGTGCCGGCAGCAAAAAAAAAAAAAAGGGGGTGGGGGGACCAAATCACACACAAAAAACACACGACACCACTCTTACATGGGGAAGCAAAACAATCAGACAGAAATAAAATTAAAATAAAGTGAAATACTCTTGCTATCCTTTCACTCCAGATTTTCTTCAGTACATTCTGTTACCTGAAATGAATCAGGATGCCCACTCCTCCCTAGCACTTGGTGACAAGCAGCAGTCTTGCCAGGAACAAGAGACCAGATCCTCAGCTGGCAAATATGGTGTAATTCTGAACTTCAGTGAAGCGATACCACTTTGTATCACTTGAGGCACTATCCACAAATTAGTTGTTCTTAACTGACAAACAGTAACATACTAAATCAATTATTTAAAAGTAATACCAAGCGAGGACTCAGAAAAACATTTTAAGAACTTTCAGGGAACATTACAAAGAAAAAGAAACCCATTCCCATTGCTGTTGAGAAGCAGAGAAACAGCTAACTTGTATATATGGTGAGAGCTAATAAAACATTACAACCCACACCGGAAAAGAAAAAAAAAAAGGCACAGAACACAAACACTTTTTACCTGAGAAAATTGTGGTACTGCAACTTAAACAAATTTTTAAATTACTTTAGTCTTACTAGTGCAAAATCAGAATGTAGGAATTACTTCCTCTTATTAAGACCTTATTGTGTCAAGTCTGTGTCCCTGGGACTTAAAGTAACCTAAGAAAAACATGTTAGGGCAGTGCCTACAGAAGAAGTTGTAGGTGCTCTGAAGCCATTCAGTTCACACCTATAAATGAATCAAGTGTAAATTTCCCACTGAGTTAAGCTCTAAGAAAATGGTGGCATTAAATTGTGTACAATAATAAAAATTGCACAATCTACCATGCGATGAATACTAAACCAGATTCTGACAAGTCCTCCAGAACCTCCACCTATTTTGCTATTCTGATTGCTTTGGTTTTTAAGGCATTTGGTTGCAAAGGGCAACTGAAACCCCAGTCCATCCATAATGCAGCAACACCTGCCTGAATTTGCAGAGAAACTGATGCAGTAATTTTGGTTATAAAAGGGTCGTGATTCAAATGCCAATGATATTACTTCAACACTGTTGACAACGTACTGCTAATCAAAGCATATAAGAACAATGAAGACTAATATCTACTCAGCCTGTTTGGGTGACTACTCATTTTGAGTATGCTTTCAAAATAACACTGCTGGTAGCAGCAATACTGTAAACTTCATTTTCTTGACATGTCAGGATTCAACTTTCCAAAGTTGAGAAATGCTGCATTAACTGATGAAGACTGTAATTCCATCTGGGGGAACATGATAAACTTGAGCTTTGTTCTTGTGGTCTAGCATGTCACCAGAAACCTTTGCTGGAGTTACAGAGGTACTACACGCAGAAGAGAGTGCATTAGCTTATCAATAAAATGTTTTAAAAGCTTTTCCAGAAGCAGCAGCAGAAAAATAAAAAACAATTGAGCCTTAAGAGAAACTGTTTGTTCTGCCTTATGAGTTAATTTATAATGCCAGAATATATCATTAAGTAAAGTAACACATTGTTTGTAACTTCATTCTAAGCTCATCAGTAACAGAAACGTCTTTACAGCACTATAAATTGAGAAATTTCTTCTTTATAGAGTTGTTCATATTGTAGATTTTAAAATGTGTTATAAAGCAGGGAGTAAGACAGCACTATGCAGATATGAACAAAAAGACATATCTTTGTCAGCCATAAATTGTTCCCATAGAGCTCTGGATTTCAGAATCAGCTTTGGATAGAGAAGGTGATATTTTCGTCAGATGCTGACAATCAGGATTTTTTTTTTTTTTTTTTTTTAATTTCAATACAGAAGTGAAAGGAATTTGCTATGTTATCTCATCCAAATCACTGGATCCTAAATTTAGAGCAGTATCTTAACCTTCTAATCTATTCAAGACCTTGCACTGGGATCATGTTCACTTTAGTGTGTCTGTCTTCACTGACTTGAAATTCAAATGAGAAGGGAAAGCACTAACAATAGTTTCCTGATAAACACTTCTAGGAAATATCTATGAGGAGAAGGGAGGATATTTTTATTCAACACTATCATACATATGATCTGTCTTACTAACATTACCTTCTTCCAAAATCCGCCTTAAAATGAACTTACTACTGAGGTAATCACCCCTAATGTAGAGCTCACCAACAACATCTCTCCCCATAATTTCACCTGACAGAGACACTCAAGAAAATGAGGCCAGAATCTATACAGAGGGAACCAGACTAACTAGAAACTTGCAGAAAAAGTAGGTTGCCCAGAAGTAAGAAGTCTGTCACAGGTGCCCTGAGCCTCTCTCTGCAAATCCCACATTTAGGAATTTCGATGATCAGTTGGCAAGTCTTGTGCTAGTCCCCCAGAGGGAATATTTCCCCCCAGAAACCTACACACCCCCATCTTCTTGTAATTTTTAAGAGCTTTCTCACACTGAAGTAAATGGAAATACCGCTTGCCATCTTTGCTTCAGCTCCATATGTGATGCCCTACATTCAGGGAGCCCAAAGTGAAATTACGTTACCTCCCTTTGCCAGCAAGGTTCAGAGAGGCAAAACATGACTTTGTCAAGGCTGCAGTAGAGGAGGAGGAATCAGATGGAAACAACATTAAAGGCACTGCTGAATCCAAAGCCACCTCTGTGTTCTCATTTTACTATTTATAGGTCATATATCATGCAGGTATCTTATCACATTTTAGATTTAGTTATCTGCACTGCACCTTTGACACTCTGGCAAGGGACATTTATATATGTAGTTCTCATTCTAAATAGGTTTTAATATGCGCAGTTGGAGAGTTTTCTGAAGGTTGGGACAGAAATGACCAAAGTTCAGATGCAGAATAAACAGGAACAGCTTATATTCAAATGGAGAAAGATATGACATTTTTAAAAATCGGGATAGGAATTTTACTTGGATGTGGAAATGATTTTGTGATTTGTAAGGGGAAGCAAGAGGACTCACAATGTTAAAAATCTTCGGTTGAACCAGGTTTTATCTAAGACAACAGGGACATTACCATTTACATGGATTGGATCAGTATTTTATCCCTCAACTTCAGCAACAGTGTTAAAAACTGTGGTTTCTTGTGCCACAAGTTAAGCCTTTTTAATAATTTTCTTTACTTTGCCTTTTCTGCATTCCATCTTTTCATGCACTGTTCGTGGCATCAAGTACATTATAAAGTATTTTATTTTGCAGTAAATATACTTTAATACTTAAAATATAATATATATATATATGTCAAGCCTGAGCATTCACAGTATTAGAATTATATTTAAATATTGATATATAATATCAAGTGTCTCATATTAAATGGCTACCAATATTGACCTAGAGAAAATAAAATGTCTGCAGTTACTGGCTTCCTTTGACACTAAACAATGAAAAAAGAAGTCATTTAGACATAAATAAATCTTGCATAAGGAAATCCATGAGCATAATAATGAATTAGAAAACTGTTTCAAGTGACCCTGTTCATCTAGCAGATGAAGTAGAATTAATACTTTCAATACTGTTCAGGGATTTATCACGTCTAGCTATGACTATGACTGAAGTGATGACAGTGCCATCACTTCCCTTGAGAATCTAACACACAGACTACCAGACCTCTGGGACAGATTCCTGGCTGTTGTAAACTGGTCTAGTTTCAATGACTTCAGGGTAAGTAGGCTAATTCTTCACCAGTTGATATACTGTTACAGGATTACAGAGCACAGAAAGGTTTTATGTCACTTTTGTAACTGTCCACCTCATTTAATACAATATCTCTTACAAGATTTCAGCAGTGTAGGTTTCTTTGTTTTAAATGGTTAAACAGGAGAGAAAATGTTATCCAATAAATAAAAGACATTTCCTCATGTTTCCATGGAAATAGGGACCTTGATCCTTAACCAAAATGACATTAATGATCAGGTGCCTGGAGTCAAACAAAAGAAAGAGGACAGAAATTACCATCTACTCAACAGTCTGTCAGTCTGGAGCACAACCTCTCCAGTTAGGGATAGGATTCGATACCCCTTTGGCAATCGCAAAGCTTCAGCAGAAACAGCTCCAAGAGTGTTAGAACAGAGGAGGGTTGCTGCTCTATTTTTAATCTGGCTTGCTAAGAAAGTTTGCTAACTATAGAAGTAAAACAAATAAAACAATGTCATCATCATCTGAGGGAGGAAGAGGAGGAGAAGGAAGAAAGGGCAGCTTTAATAAAAGCAACATTATAAAAGTGTTGCCACGCTTCAGCCCCCTTGCAATGTGTCTATATCTCAGTTTTATCTAGCCCATGGCTAAATGCCGGGGACTGGAAAAGATGACTCTAGATTGCTGTGTTTGAGATCATCACAATTACAGCACAAGTTGAAAACAAAAATAAAGGCTTTACTGAGCTAGGAAAGTAGACTGTAAATGAAAGACCCTACTGTTAAGAGCTGTTGGTCTAATAGCGAGGGGAAAGGGAGCTGAGGTGGGAAATGACTTGTCCAGGTTCAATCTTTGCCATGCCCAAGACAAGAGAAGCCACATTTGCACAAGACCATCATCTTATCCCTCAGCTGCTGGGTAGCACTGCCTCTGTGCTGTGTTGAGAAGACTCTACCTGCCACATCTGACCACATAAGTCATATCCTTTTCTTCATTCATTTGTGTCAAATTGTCCTGACTCTCCATTTGTTCTGATATCATCATTTTTCACTGAGCAGAGGTAGAACTTTCAAAGGGTTCAAATGAAGAACACACAAAATCAGTTTGCACAGTGCCCATCTAAAGGAGAGGACTTGGGCAAATATACATCACCCACCACACGGGTGCTAAAGTGTCAAGGAAACAATCCCCCATACTTCAACCATATAAATCCTTCAGTGGGCCTTGAGATGAAAGAGAAGAAAAAGGCACTACATAAATGTCACACATAGAAGTGTACATTTGGCAGAAAAAATATCAGCCGAATTAGTACTTTTCAGGACATCAAAAGAGGAAACCAAAGCCCAGTATTTTCTCATTATTCCTTTGTATTTATACTCCGAATCCTCACATTCAGTGATGCTCAGAACACAGATCTTCAAAGGTGTCACTGGGACCAACCTCTTGGCAACTGCTGCTGAACCTTTTGATTTTTAATATCGTATTAATATCAATAAAGTAAAAATAAGATTGCATCTGTAAACAGGCTTGCCAAACAGAAGTCAAACTGTAGAAGCGAAAATTAGAGCAAATTTATTAGTATGCTCTTCTAGACATTCAAAGTCACAGAGAGACTGTATAAAAAATAAATAAATGAATAAATAAATAAATAAATGGAAGTTCTTTTCCTCCTCCTAAATTTAGAACCATCAAAGAGGGTGGTTCCAAGTTAGTCTACATGGCGGACCAGCCTGGGTTCCTTTACACCATGACAACCCGTGAAGTCAAACACAAAGTCTCAGGCAGTACATTTAGAAGTCTTGGAATTTTTGTATCAATTCTGTACAAAAGTGTGGGTCCTGCTTCACATGAGCTCAGGGTACCACAAGGCAGGAAGAATGCCAAAGGTGATTTTTGGCATAGATTAGAATAAAAGACTAGCAAACATTCAAGAGGTTTTAAGTTTGTTTGAACGTGACACTCTCAGGAGATTTCCCTGGGAGCCAGAAACAGAGAAAATACATGCAAAAGCAATATCTTTTATACAGAATATCCCAAATGCCACAGTGATTCTACACATTCCTCTGGAAACAATTATCATTTTTGCAGAATACATATATTTATAGCATTTTGTATAAAAAGCTGGAATTCAGAGCACAAGAATAATTTTCAGAGTACTATGCAATATATATGCATACAGTACTACCTGCAACAAAATATTCTGGCAAAAAAAAGTAAAATTTGGGTGACCCATTTTACAGTTGTGGAGCTTCCCTTCTTTTTATTTGAAACATGTTCAAGTCAAAAACCTTCACAGAGGTCTGACCACCAACCCAATTCTGGATTAACCATCGTGCAAAGTGATCAGCTTGAAGTTTACTCACAATGACAGTAAACTATGACATTGAAATAAGACTCCCAAGACATTTCATGAAATGGAGTACTGAATGCAGATGAAAAGAGCAGTTAATTTGTTTTGGTGTAGACCATATTAATCAAAAGCAGTAGTGCTTTGCCAATTCGGACTCCAAAATGCAGCTTTACATAAAGACAAGGACTAGAAATGACTTAATGTTTTGGGTAAACTCAGTGAAGATAAAGATGTAAACAATAAACACAATCTGTGATATTGATTACAGTAAATGTATGAATCATGGTGCTGTATCTACATGTCAATATATTTTATACTGGGATTGCTTTTGAAGCTAATATACCTGTAAATCAATTAAAATGTAACCAGCTAAGTACAACAACAATCAACTTGTTTGGCTTTTGCCGCATATGCTATTTCAGCATCCTCCGGCATTTATTGATTTTTCTAATAGTGCCACCATGAGAGACAAACAATAATATTTTGACTTTTAGAAATAAAAATGGAAACAAGATTATACTGGTGGCTTGTTCAACTCCTTACAAAGGCCCAAGATCACTGTAGGAAATCAAAGCTAAACTCTCAGACCATCACCTGAAGCCAGAAGACCCACACATTCTTTTCCACATCTATTACTGCTTACGGGTAACAGAGCGCTGTACTAACCTAACAGCTTAAAGAAAGCTGATGGATGGTGTTTGCATCTTCTCAAAGCACTGCTTAAAGAGAACAAATGGATAAACTGAAGCAGGCAAGACCAAGCATAATGTGAAAAGAGATGGAAAGTGGGTGTAAAAACAAATTTGCCGTTCCCATTCTTTAATTTTTCCCTCCCCTGTGGTTCTCTAAGCATTAATTTTAGTAGGCGCTTGGGGCTCTATTCCGGTACAGGGTATCTCCAGAGAGGATTTTAAAACCACATATAGGTAACGAAACAAAAAAATTACCATATCAATTTACTTTAAAAACCAAGTAAAAACAAAATGAGCATTGGTCTAGAATAGTGTACAGTCTTCGGGGTAAAAATTAGAAGGGTGCAGTCCATTATGGCAATCAGAAAGCACAGTTGTGAATATTGAGGGGTAAAGTAATAAAAAAGACCGAGCTGCTAATGATATTCTTGCCAATTGTATTTGGAAGACAGGATTTGAGCTACCAGAGCAAGAGTCTGAATAGCAATGCAGTAAAGACATTTCTCAAAATCAGTTACTCTTCTTTCCATCCAAACTTAATTTAGCTGGTTTTGAAAGCCACTTGGTGCACACCTCTCAAGAATTCAGTTTAAGCCTAAACTACAACCTGCTGCTCCATATTGAGATTCTAGAGCTTGCTCTGGCACTGGAGATCATACAGATGTGTTAGCATGATGCTCTGGCTGGCATAACCCACCCTGCCAGGAAGCTTAGAGCTACTTGTAGTCACACAGGTGTGCTGTAACCTGTACCAGCTGCCCTTGCCTCTGCCTGGCACCGTGCCACACGACATACACACACCACCCTGTTGCAACCAGACGCTGAGTAAACCCAGTGCAGCCAGCATAAATGGGCACTCCATTTACTGCCCTATTCCCCAAAGAGATCAATCCTTGCTGTGAAGGCACCTCTCTTGAAAAGGTGCAGAAAGCACCTCCCTCCCTGCCCAAGCTCTCTCAAGTGCATCTAGTGCAGGGTGGTCATCAGAAACAGAAATAGGATGCTACAGGATGGGGCAGACCCACAACTGACTTCTTCAGGCTGCTGCTGTCTATGCCACCACTATAAAATGGCTGAAAAAAAGAATTTCAAAGCACTTAACTACAATGACACTACTGAAATATAGAAAAGAAAAAAAATCAAATCAGGACCCATCAAACAGCCATATTGAGAAAAACTACAGCATTTACTACATCAAACTCAACTGTTCATAGGCCAGACAAAATTACCCAGTCTAAGGCCCCATTATGAGTTGCATATGGGCTTCACTAACGTTTGAACACACAAGCTGAATTTTTTAATGACAAGTTGCTGCCTAAGCATGATGAGGGTTTTTTTTCAATTTTATCAAAAATACTTTTATCTGTACCCCCAAACAAAACCAGAAGAAAACATATTGTTTATTCAGTGTTCAAAACATTCAGGAACCTTTTATTTGATCTATTTTTTGCAGCAGTAACTTCAGTTTGGCAGAAGACAGGGGACTCTGTGACAAACAAGCACCTTTTTTTGTCCTTATGAAAATCCACTAGAATTTTCCCCAGGGGTAAGCCTTTGAAATTTATTACATCTCTCATGCCTTCTAGATTTTAGCTCTGAATTAAAGAGCTGAGCTGCCCAAAGACCTGCACTGAGGTTGAACAGGCCTTTCCTTACAGTGACCACTTTGGGCTGCTAAATCCAGGTCCAGATAAAATTAAATCAAGGAGCCTGTCTCTGTTCTGCTGCCATAATCCTAGCCACATCCAAAGAGCATGAAAGACAAGGACCTTTTATGAAGACATGATGAGATACCAGCTCACATGGGACGATCAACTTGAACATAGCAAGAACTAAAGCCAAGCACGAGAGGAGGAAAAACCTAGGACTGAGATTTAAAGTGGGACACTGAGAAAGAGGATTAGAGGTAACAGAGGTAAAGAAATCAAAAACACTTGGTAAGGCTGCTTGTCCAAGGCAGACACTCAAGGTTCTTAAGTTCCCAGTTCATGAATGGGGCCAGCACAGCATCCAAAACACTGCAAAGAGTGTTCATAAAACTCTGGCCACTTATGCTGTGGGGGAAGAAGAGCAAGAAAACAAAGCAAAATAATAAGGTCATCAGTAATTCCTCCCTCTCTGTGGAGCCTGAATAATGTCATGAGACACAATAAGGAGAAAACAAAATATTGAATAACTTCTCATTCAAACAGCAGTCGATGTCCTGCGCACAGAGGAAAGCAGGAATTCTGTGGAAAAAACAGTGTGCAACTATGTAATTAAAGACTGAATCATAATCCATATGTGCAAGCGGGTGGGAAAATTAATGTCCTGGCATTTCCTAGCTTCTGCATATTTGATTTTGCAGTCCTGATAGCACTTTTTTTCCACAGGGCATGAATGGGCGTCCAGTATGTAAACAAATAGTTGAGGCTGTAATTGAGCATTGTGCTCCCCAAATCCAACAGCTGCACCCTGCTGAACCACTTCCTCGCAGGTGTAGCCATCAGCTTGTGCACTTGTATCACAGCAAGGACGGTCATCACCTGGAGCACTGCTACTGGGGAGACCGCCCAAAGCCAAACCAGTTTTATCCTCCCTCTATAGAAATACCTTGAAACAGAATTATAAGAACAGGTCCATTTCTGCAGGTGAAGGATTGACTAGGCAGGTAATAAAGTATGTAAATACAGTAGGTATAGCAAAAACAGTCTTTCAAAGAAGATTACAGCTAGTGCACCAAGACTGGCACTCACAAGCAACTTTCAGTAACTCAGAAGGGAACACAGAGGAGAAGTCAGTCACTAAGGCAATAGGTTCTAACGTTAAGCTGTCAAAGGGTTGTTGCAGCATCAGGGAGGGAGTGGAGAAAGAAAAAAGGAAAAAGCTCAACAGCATCTTCTTTAGAGGGACTTAAACTGCCTGCAATCACCTGACCCAGCTCACAGGCCACACTCCGGTTTAGGCAAGTTCTCCACCTTCCTCCCATAACTCCTGCCTGCCAATAAAACATGTGATAATGAATAATTTGATTCCAATAGTCTGCTTTTTCCCACTTGAAGCACTACATGAGCAGTTCAGAGGCTGTTGATGTGCTTTATTTCCTCCTGTGCAGAGATATTCTTTTGGTTTAAATTATTCCACCTCAAAGCCAACGCAGTGACTTGAGGACTCCAGGGGCTGACTGTACTGTGTTCACTTCCAGAAGAAAGAAAGGAGAAAGGTCACATTTATGTTTGGATTACCTATAGAAAAGCTTGCAATTCTTCCAGTCATTTGATATTAAGTGTTATTTAATAAGCAGGGAACAATGAATTTATTATATAGCAACTTTTGTAATTTTCACCTCCTCTGCCTCTGCACTGAGTGCACATGGAGGAGCAGGGGGAATAGAAAATAGATAAAGAAATGTAACACCAACACATCCCAGAAATAGCTGCATTTCTGCTCCCACTCCTGGCTTCTCATTTCTGACTGGTCTTCCTCAGATAGCATGTCTCATCCCCATCTCTCCCAATGACACCCCGTCTTCAAACCAAGTCTGGGGTACAGCACATCACTCAACCACCTGTATCTTGCCAATTCAACTGGTATTAGCTAGCAGTCTCTCCTTTGGGGAAACTGAGCTGTGGACCACATCAAAACAGAGCACCAGTTAAGACCAGTCCCAGGAGCAAGGCAGAGCAGAGCAAAAAATGCTGAGACAGGGGAAAGAAAATTACACACAACACAAAACGTCTTTCTAGCACAATCTTTATACATTGTCATAGGTGGATGTGCTTTAACATCTAGATAATATGGGTGCCTGTCCTCTCTCCTCCCAGTGCTTTAAAGCCTGTGTTATATCCACTCACAATGCTGCCAAAATCACCCTGCAAAATCCAGAAGAAAGTCAAATCAGATCAGAAGAACAGATGCACTTCTACGGTTTAAGGTGTACTTCCTCCTTCCAATGTGCACTTTATGACTATCATCTTACTACCTTAACACATACACACAGCATTATGTGCAGTGGCCCAGCCAAGACTCCATTTTAATAGATCACAGTCTGTTCTAAGTTAATTAATTAAACACATTTTGCTCAGAACATCACCAACTAGTTTTTCCATAACTCATGGTACAGTATGAAGCTAAGAGTTTGCAGCTTTGTTGCTAAAACTAATCAACCCTCCATACTAGAATAATAAATACAATGAGCAACAGACTAAGGAATGACAAAATATGTTCAGCAAGAATGTTTCTGTGCTGTAAGTCAATTTTGTCTGAGATTATCCTAAGAAATATGTCTTGGTCTGTTTGGTTTTTTGTTTGTTTTTTTTTTTTTTTTTTTTCCCCTTTGCTGCAGCAACTATCAATTCACACTGGGACATCAATTCTGATGGAGCAGTTTGGCTGGATCTCCCAAAAAACATGCCTCGTTACTGGTCCATGTAGACAGCTTGACAGGAAACACAAAACAGCAGAAAAAGTGGATCTGATTCTTTGAGACGGCTCTGTTACAGGTAGAAAAAACCCAGCACAATTAGAGAATTCCCATCCTAGTTTCATCCACTAGCCAATGTATGCCTTCATTGCTGAGACTTCCTTTCCTTCAGCGTTAATTCAACCTGTTGCAGTTCACTGCTTTTGGACTAGTGCCCTCAATCATATTTATTTATACAACCACTGCCTACCACTAAGTATTCGTGTTAACAGTTGAACTCAATATACAAGTGAATCTGACATTTAATGTTACAAAATACTTTCCAGCAATACTTAATCTCCTACCAGTTGGTTTCAGTGGGGGAAGTGCAGTTCTACTAGAGTAGAACCTTGGTGAACAATTTGGTTCATTTTCAAATAAAAGGCACTATCTTGAAAGAGGTGTACAGCGCAGTTTTCAAAAATGCCTAATGACATGAAAACCTAAAAATAGGCTTAGGAATTTAGTGCAGTCACCACATTTTGTCAGTCAAGCTTAGAGTTATAACTTCAGAGTGAGGGCAAAGACAAGAGACAAGAGTCAAAGAGGCCACAAGTCAAGACAAATGGAGCCAACAGGAACACACAGGGTGGGCGAGGAGGAGAGGCTATGCCATGGGCTCAAGCCCAGCAGTGACCAGGCAGCAGTCTGACCTCACAACCACTATATGTCCATGTCCTGGAGATACTGCTGTGGGGACAACCCAGGAGAGCTTCTAACAGCTCCCAGCACCTTCATAAACTGCTGCAGAGTGTGCTAGGGAGCTGCCAGTTCCTCATCCATGCCAAGACAGTGCATGGGAAGACCAGGTTTGAACAAAGAAAGTGAGACCTCTCAAGTTACCTAGTGGTTTGGTTTGGGGTTTTTTTGTCATGTGTTGTTGTTGTTGTTTGGGTTTTTTTTAAGCTGTTACCTGTGTCCACCCAGGAAAGTTCCATTCATCTACAAGTCACAGAATGCACCTCTTGTGTGAAGACCTGACTTTGAATTTAAACTGTTTCATTCAAGCCTGATCCTGATGAGCTAAAGCTATACTGATAAAAATAATGTTAGTAGAAATATTGGCATCCAGATTAATACTGTGAGTTTATGTCAGAAGGTGAAGTGCTGCAACCTCCCTCTCAGTATGACCTTACTTTGCCAAACAGTTCATCTCCTTAATCATCTCTAATTCCTCTTTCCTTTGGAGCTTCCAGAAAAAAAAAAAAAAAAAAAAATTAAAACCCCAAGAGCTCTCTAATATAAAGCATCTTCCACTGCATTTGCAAAAGAAGAACAGCAAAGAACACAAGTATTTACAGTGGTAATGTGAATGAGAAAGAAAAAATAAGAGCTATTTTGACATGTAAGATCTGTTGAAGTCCTAGATGATCTCCTTGGGCTGTTTCAGACCAAGGAAGTTAATTCCATACAGATGCAGTAGGAGAAGGGGGAGGATATTCCCACTGAAGAGACTGGGATAAAAAGAAATTCTTGATTTTCCACTTAAGCTCTTTGAGCTCTAATGAATTTTTCACACACAAAAGAGTACCAAATACAGATATCACATAAGAAGTATGAAGTGCCTTTTTCTTTCCCCAAAAAAAGGTTTCTTATCTTTAATAGACGCATATATGGAATATCTGGCCTGCCAAGCTCATTTAAATTGAAATTAAATGCATTATTGACAATAGAGTCTTTCTTGTATGTGATGCATTCTTCCATGTCAAAAGTGCTTTAAGGCGTGATTTAGTTTCCTTATAAGCCTCCTTAACAGTGCTTCTTCCAAAAATACAAGTGACTAGAATATTCCCCTTGTTTTCATTACTTTACTCTCCTTGTTATCTACCACAGATATTAGATTCTGTATCCTCTTAGTTTATTTCCTGTGCTAGTTTAAATCGTTATCCTCTTCCCTTTTAAATCCCCACTGAAGGTTTATTTCTTCTGTGTTACTTATAGAAAAGCAGGTAAGCACAGCTTTTGTTCTCTTTACCTAATTATTATGTGGGCCAAGAGTCAAAGCAGGGAGTTGAAGTATAAACAACATTGGATAAAGGGGAACCAAGCACTTTAACAAAAATAAATCAAACAATGCAACAGGGACTGAAACACATGCCTATCACTTGCAGCCATCGCTAAAAAACCACACTGCTGTACCACTTTTCATCCTTCCCAGACCTTTCAAATGCAAAACAATTATTACATTTCCCACTATTGCTGATATAGAGTCAGCAATAAACTGCTTTTGTGGGAAAATATTTATTTTAAATACCTAACCAAAAAGATTGGAAGTAAGGAAGTATGTTGCTTTTTTAAGAGCAGAACTTTCTGTCAAAGTATCTATTTTCTCTCAGTTTGACGCATTAGCTTATGATACAAAATGTGCCAAGAGGCTGCTTTATGCACTGGGTACACCTCAGAAGGGTTCTGAAAATGAGCAGCCAGAAGGGCAGGTCCTTGTATGAACTTGCAGACTTTAACCAGAAAAGAGGGAACCCCATGTAATCAGTCTTTCATGTGATTTTTCCATGTTGTTCATTCCAGGCAAATCAGAATATCCTTATTACTTGTATTATACTAATGACTAACAACTCCCACTCAACTGGCACCCCAGCTGTGAGGAAAAGAATTAAATTCCCCCAAAACTTTATTTCCCTATATGTTAGGTGAAAGTGATATTTAACAAGACCTATAGGTTTTCTTTTTCTATGTTGAGGTAGCTATGAGGAAAACATCTCTCCAGCCAGTTAAAGCAATCAGCCACTCATTCTCCAAGGCCTTGCAGCCAGAACAGAGAGGTGAGAGGTGCCAAACAGATGTATGAGGTACAGGAGAACAGGCAAAGGACACTAGCTGATCCTTTGGCTGTTCATTGCATCCATGTGTTATACTAAGTGGGTACCACTCACACCATTTCTCAGATGTTCTCAGAACAGGCCAGAAACAGCTCCTGTAGCATCAGCCTGCACCAACCCAATGCCTCTATTTCTATACCACACATTACTTGCACCTCTAAAGGCCCATACTGAACAGTAGTCACTAAGCTAAGGAGAGATGTTCCAACTCTGACAATACTGTTCTGCATGGAAGGTGAGAAACCCCTTGTTCCAGGTTAGAAGGGTCAGCCCTGGACTCCACAGGGAGTGGGATGGCAGGCTTCTCCCAACATGCCAGTGCCAGGAAAGGTAGTTTTCCGTGGCTAAAGATGACCCTCAGGAGACCTGCAGAAGGGCACAGAAAGCCTCCTTGAAAAGAGCAATTATTCAGAAACAATATAATCCAATCCCATGCACCTTAGTTTTGGTACGTTATGCACAGCTAAGAATGGATTCTGTTCTTCAAGTATCATGTTTTCTTCTCCCTCCCACACTTCTTCTTCTAAGGCCCATTTCCCCTACTTTTTTTTTTCCAGTTAGTTTTGGGATGAATTGAGGGGGAGGGATATGTTTATGTTTTCCCCTCCCCACAAATTGCTTTGCATGGGCAAAGCAAAATATTTTTTTCTTTCTAGATTGCAAGACAATGAGATCCTTAAGATAAGAGGTGGGTAGACTAAGGTATCTGAAAAAAATCACTTGACCATCTCAAAACTTCTATTTTCCTCATAGAAGCCATATACATCTTGTCACAGGATGGAGGGAACCACCTCAACTTCTCCTTCAACTCCAGCTAGGACCAGTCAGGGAAGATGCTCAAAAAATGAAAAAAATAAGGAGGAAGGAAAAAGCAAGAGACTTCTGAACTGGAAACTTTAGCCAACAAATGAGGTTTACAACAAGCCAATGTTTTCTTTATTTTAACCACATTGCTCTTCCTTAATGTAACAGCCAAACCTCAGAGGACTGGTGGAGGGCACTGTGTACATATATACAGGAACTGAAAAGTACTTTTAATTGTTTTTCCTGGAAACTATGTGCCATCTTCTGTAGAGAATCTCTTTTTAGCATGGATCTCTAGGATGTCATATGCTGAAGGGCAAGTGGATATAAACTGAGCTCACTGAAGTCAACGATACTGCCTTGAAAAAAACCTTCACTACGACTTTGATCAAAAAGCAACTGCTAAACTCCTCACATATCAGGTTTTCAGCTGTTATAAACTGCAACTGCACAACAGAAAACATCAATGTGCAGTGGCCTGTGTTGTTCTGTTCAGCTCTGAAATGAGGCCTAGAACATCAGGAAAACAGGGAAAAAAAACTAACTTCCATTTCTGTTCTCCTGCTTTGCAAACACAGAAATCTGACAGGTGTAACCATTTCCCTGCCTGGCAGCTCATCAAAATTCCTTCTTTTGGATTGATCTTTATGAAGTTTGAGGAATTTTCTGAGGATAGGCTATATGCCTTCAACAGCAAAACTAGAAGCATGTAGGTAACAAGGATTTTTTCAAGCTTGGTGAACCTTCTCTGCAGTTCCTACCTGGTTTTAGACCATTAAACCACATGTAAGCACAGCAAAAATTTCAGCTTTCAGTAAAAATTGAAACATTGAGACACAGCAGAAACCATCTGTAAAAAAATAGTCTCTGGAACAAAAGCTCAAGGCAGAAGCAGATTCACGTGTTTTGATGCTGAGTTTTGCAATGCATATATGTTTTTAGATAACATTAAGAATTATGGGCTCCCTATGTAATATTTTATGGAGAGGAAAGGAATTAGGTTCTTTCAAGTAACATATCAACTAAGCTGGCTAGCAGGGAGATGCTAGGAGAGCGTGGCAAGGGTGGTCTCCATTTCAGCTCAAAATTCACACACAGTCCTGATACCTCTGCGACAGCAAACACCTTCATGTCTGTGCCACCTCATGTGGATGGAGTCAGCCCACTCAGCACACTGAGCCACTTTGAGCCAGCAGGATCCATAGAACCTGCTAGTAGGGTTTTTTGGATCCGCCTCTGTAAGCTGTTGATGTGGTGAGCTGGTTTTCAGGCTCAAGCTCACAGTCTGTACTAGCTCAGGGCAAAGGGTACAATAAGCTCACTTCTGCCTACTGTAGACAGACCCTGGGAACAATCTTACTGAGACAGACCAAAGGTTTAACTAAGCCAGCAGCTTTTGCCTTCAGCCAGTTGGTAATAGATGCTTATATAGAGAGAAGAATAACACGGCAAGCACAAAGGTATATTGCTTTCTGCATCCCCATCTTGCCTTTAGCAAAGCAAAGCTTCAGTCTCCTTAAGATGAGCTGCGTCAAATCCTCCCACTTTGAGCTCACCAATGGATTTTTACAGTGTTCATTTATTTAGTTTGTTAATACAGGATTGTTCATCTCCATGATATTGTGTGGCAATGAGATCCACCACATAATATTGAATTGTAAGCAAAAATAACTCCTATTCTTCTAAACCTGTTTGACAAGCTTATTTGATGCTTTCTGTTTCTTACATCACAGGAAAGAATAAATTAGCATTCCCTACCTGCCTCTCTGTTTGCTCCTCATGGCATTCAAGCCTGTAAAGCTTTTTCTATTGAGTCTTTTCTCATCCATAAACTGTTTCGTTTCACTGATCAAATTACTATTCCTCTACTTGCCTTCTCTGACTTTTATCTGTTTCTGAGAAGTAAGCAGAAATATTCATAGAATTATCTACAGCGAGTACTAAGTCTCTCTCCAAATGGGTAATACTAATGCACAGTCCATCCTTGCCTGAGTTAACTGCAAAGTAATGCAGAGAAAAGCAGCCTTATCAACCCAGAATTGCAACCTTAATTTTATAGTCCATTCATTCACTACAAGCAATTCTTTTGCAACTTTGCAATTAAATGTCATTTTAAAAAGCCCAGAGACAAGTTTCATCACCCCATAGTTTATTTCCTGTTTCCAATTTCCAAAAGCACATCTAGCAATAACCATTCTAGCTCCAACTGAATCCCTCTAGACCAAAACTTGGTCACTTGCCTATAGTCTTACCATTTAATCAATTATTAGACAAAGAATCTTCACCCATAGACCAATGTAATTTAGTTTCTTCTGGACTAAGAATGCTTTTCAGGAAGAAAAAAAAAAGGAATCGGAAGTAGTGTGACTAAATACTGCCACTTCAGCCCATCTCCAGCCTTGAGCAGTTTTACAGTAAGGCTTAGGGATTTGTCTGCATATCAATATTAAATCCAAATCCCTAGGATTCACAGTTATCTCAAAGCTCACATGTCTTGGAAATAAAGCACTAGCTGCTCACCCCTAAAGCTGCAATACACCACAGCTCTTGCTCACAGTTTACTTATTGGTGGTCCAAAGAAGGTGGCTGTAAAAGGACAGTAGTTTTGATATTTCCTGGAGCATTTCTGGAAGTTGAGGTGTGAAGGAATGAAATGCCCTAGCTACACGGAAAATAAGTATCTCCTTTTCTTATGGATACAAAGAAAATACTGCATAAAAACACAGAAGCAGAAGGCATTGGTCAGGGTCTTTTTCTGTGTATATTTAGAATAAATAGATTTAAATACATTTAGATTAAATGCAATCAAAGTGTGCCTCAATAGCTGCTTCCACCAGACTGCTCAGACACAGAAAGCTCCCTTTCAGCTGCCAGTTAACTTTGTCACAGTTAGTGCCCTGCACCACTTTACCAGTGAGGCCACTGTGTCCCTGGTGTCTGCAGGAAACTGGCAATGGCTGCACAAATGAGAAAAGAAGTGACGGTGCTCATAGCCTCTACAGCACAAAACTGGGTTGCTAAAGAGGATCCACCAAATAGTCTTAAATTATTTTAGCCCTCTAGTAAGGTTTCATGAGGAGCACTCACAAAGAAGAAAAAAATCTGGAAGCTCTTCTGCATATATTTTCTTATTCCTGCAATTCCCCTCAGTTCACTGGGCTGTGCAGATGATCATTTTCTATACAGCCCAATAGTTCCATTTGTTGTCTTTGACTTCTTTCAATTTCAAGCCCTGTAGTCTTAGGTTCTGCATTGCTTTGTTTTAAGAGAAGCATTGTAAATCTATTTAAATTCATACACATCTCTAAATTAAAGTGCACTCCTGAAACCTTTCTCACCATCTGCCGTTAAAAGCATCAGCATCCCTGACCTGAGAGAGAGAGTACAACAACCGTTCTCCTGTGTCAATGATTTTGATCACAGAAAGGACAATACAGACTCAAATTTGTTTTCCATAGAAATATATTTAAACAGCAAGGGAAAATAATTATAAAATCAAAGAAAGAAGTCCCTCTTCTATGGATGAAAGGCAAAAATTATTGCTAGCATTGTTTTTCTAATGCAAGCAGCACAGACATGAAACTTTTCCTGGAAATTGTAAATAGGACATGATTGCAACAAAACAGGCCACCGTGCTAAATAAAACAGCTATAACCTGGGTACTCCTCACAGAACAGCAAGTACCATGGTTAACTGTGTTTGAACCTTACCCTCTTGCAGGGTTGAGGTAAAATTGAAAGAGCTTCAAATGCAAGCCAGATAATTTATAAGGTAACTGAGCCTCAAATTGACCACAAACAAAACCTGCCAGGCTATAAATGAAACCCAGAACATTTGGATTTGTTCTGTGTCTAGGAGCACTGAAGTGAATATCAGCAGAAGCATTTTCAGAAAACTGTCTCCTTCCCACATAGGGCATGGCAAAAGAGGATACAACCCAGAAAAGTGTCAGTATAGACCAGTTCAAGGGTATATTAGTTCTATAATTACAACAGGTTTACATTTTCTCATATAATGTAATCCTGAACTACTCAAGGTTCCTCTTTGTTTGCATAAGACCCTTTCTGCACTACAAAGGAATTAAACACATATTTATAAGTTCACCAAAATATGAACTGATCCCTAATGTCAATGAGCTCTTGAGCAGTAAATAGCAGTGAATCAATTTTGTTCTGCCACTAACTTGAGGCACATCTCTATGAAGATCCAAGGAGAAAAAACAAAAACAAACCAAAACCAAACAAACAAACAAAACACAACAAAAACAACAACAAAAACCCCTATTGAATAATACCATTATATTGACAATTTTACATGTGAATTTCCTCACCTAAAACAACCTGCAGGGTGCATAGCCTGTATTGGGTAAAGCAGCTATGCAGAAAGGTCATCTGTCTGTTTTGAAGCAGATGAGATCGGGAAATGTACACAGGAGTGTCTAGCAAAGTGAACTGAAATATGTCAGGCAGCACATGCGTACTGCACTGAGATGGCCTCCTTGTCTCTCGAGAGAAGAGAAGAGAAACCCAAGGGGCTGCTGTTACAAGCCCAAACAAAAAAGCCTTCCTGAGACAGAAACGTGAATTGCCGATATCGGAAGTGATATTTCAGACCCATTTGTTTGAAGAACAAGAGCTTCCACAGCTTCTGACATTGCTCACCTCCCTGCCCTAACCCACCCCAGCTCACCCAGCCTACTGGAGTTAGTTCCCAGCCTCACCTCTGGGGAGGCGAAATGGAAGCTGCTCCTATGTAGCATTTTGCCTTTTGGGCAGAGATTTTTTGCCATCAGGAACTGTCGAGTGCTTTTAGTACTGACTTGTACTAGTCGCACTCATTTTGCACCACCTGCTGAATGCAACTACATGAGGCATATTCCTGTTGCAAGCAAAATCTTAGACTATACACTCACGGGGAGAAACTAAGTTGTGCATCATCTGCTCTGTATCACAGTCTTTCTAAAATATTCAGATGCCTGGTTATTTCTCTCCATATATCCCAACCTAGAACTCAGTAAAGGGTGAAATATACCAAGCCCGTACTTTCTCCATGCCCCCATACCTCCAGTGCTGTTGTTAAGGAAACATTCTTCAGTTTTAAAAGTCTTTTCAAACCTGATTTAAAATAGCAGTTTCCTCTCAAGCACAAGGCTCTGTTTGAGTTCCTGAGCTGGTCTCAGTTCCTTACAATTGCGTACATATTCACTAGAAAAGAGAAGTGACAAAGCATTTCAGATGCTTTCTTTAAATCAAGATAACAAATAAAGACCTTTTGCCTTATAGCACTGCGCTCCTTGTAGGAGCTCCTCTCCAGCCAAAGGACTCCAGTGATTCATTCACAATTCAGAATGATTAGACCAACATTTTCTACCCTGAAGCTGAGGAAAAACCTTGAGTTAAGGAAATTTCAGTAAATATGGAAACACCTGGTGAGTTTCATTCAAGATCTGTGCAGGCAAGGCAAGAGTAGGAGTTATGCAATGGTTTCCCACCTTGGTGCTGCTTTTGATTAATTACAGTGAAAGCACACTCTTTCATCGACGATTTTAAAGTAGAATAAGATTATTACAGGAGAAATCCTTGAGAAATTACAGAAGACATGGATGAACCCAGATACTCAAATTTCTACTTTACCTGCTCCGTGTTCCTCATAAATCCCCTCATCACTCTGTTTAGATATCATCCCTGAAATATCCATAGTGACCTTTACTCCCTGGAGAACGGCACAGCTTCAGAGCACATCACTATGTGTGAATTTAAACCAGTTTTGCTGTCACGCATTACTTGACATTTAGAGATCATCACCAGGATACATAGTCCCTGGTGCAACAAAATCTACTTGAAAGTTTTTGTTGTCTTTTACAGCCTTTACCAAACACTTTCACCTCTCCCTTTTTTCAAATATGGATTTACTGTAAATGAGGATTTGGTTGCATTCAGGTTTCTTTGAGGCTATTCAAGTGTTAGGAACATTTGATGAAGCAGCCCACTGCACACAGATCTCCCAGCAATCAAAGAACAAGGATACCCTGATGAGCTATGTTCATCTACCTCCAGGATGAGATACAAAACATAGGTACTGCTTCAGACCAAAACAAACAGGAACTGAAGAACCTACTATCTAAAATGAATATTTCATTAGGAGGACAGAGATGAGAACCGGCAGAAGTTATACTCACTTTCTAATTGTTACTGTCACCGTTTCACAATACGCATTCCAAGTCCTGACACGTAATTTAGTCAAAGAAAAAGCCTCCTTAAAAACCTAGTAACTCAAGTCTACTACACTACACAGTCCTTATTCTGTGTTCATGTGTAATCACAAGTCTGTGCAACTTCATTCAAGTCTAACAGGCGTAAGATTTCATCTTTCAAATGAAATGGTAACTTGATCCTAGACTTACACGCAGCCAGCCATCGCACTACACCATCCTGAGATTCTCATTCAGCTGCCACCAGGCAGCTTGCCCATCTCCCCATGTCCAGGACCTTGCTTCTCCCATTTGGAAGTAGATCCCACACTGGTGCTTTGTCAATTGTCAAGAACAGCTGCTGATTTTTCAGGATATATCATATGTCCTCCTCAGTATCTCTGCTATTTCACACTCTGTTCCCTGCAGTAACCCAAGACGAGTATCATCCGGTCTAGGTGATCTCCCACTCCCTGGGTTCTCAAGTTGCTTTACATAAACCAGGCACATGCAGATCAAAACCCAGAGTATTAAGAGTAAGTAATACAGAGTAATGTTTTGTTCTTGATGTAAAAAATCTCAAGTTGCTTGCAACAAATATTTCCATTTGAGGTTAACAACCTGATTTTAAATTTAATCATACTGGAAAACACTGAAGCTTGCCTCAAGATCACAGTAAATGTCCACAAATCAGAGTTTGCCATTCCGAATCTGACTGCAAATTGCTATTGTCTGAAAACTTTGAAATATGGAAATAGAATTAAGCTATACTTTTCATAGATTAAGGATTTGCATCAGACATACAGCTTCCTCACTGGAATTTCTGATCACTTCTTCTCTTCATTAAAAAAAAAAAATCACCACACAACAGTAGCATGAATCTAGGTTTTGGGCACCCAAAGAATTGACACGAGTTTCCAGTGTAGAAGAATTACTACAATCACCTTTAAGGAGCTATGACAAATGGGACCTTCAGCTGTGGACCAAGTAGAAGAATATGCCTTCCAATTGCCTATACATTTGCAGTTAGTAATTTGACCTGTGATATTACCTTGGTTCAGAGGAGACTAAACTTGTTTAAAGTATTCAGCCTAAAAACAATTTGTGAAATGCTGACCATAATTAACATATATATGCATTTTACAGATGAGGAAACAAGCAAACATACACTATATGAACTGTTTCCAAAGTAAGGGGAATGAAAATGTCACTTCCTATTACTTACATTTTAAATGTAATTTGAAATAAAAAAGCCACCAAATAGACTTGAAAAGGAGATTATTTCCAAAAATGACTACGCACCCAGGCTCAGCAAATTAGCTTATTGGTCTCAACACGAGAATTCAACACTATTGCCTTTTGTAATTAAAAAAAAGGCAATATACTAAATTTTAAACTTTATGAACATTCAGAAGCTATATTATTTTCACTAATAAAGTCAACAGCACCAGTGAAGCATTTCCCTCCACAGAGAACAGCACACCTAGCTGTAGTCATCCATACAGATGATACAGGTAACATAGCCAGAATTATTCCAAACTGCCAGACCCAGGAACACCTTCATTATCCTCTGTTGGCCCTTTTCTCCAACAATTACTCCCAATATTGCAAAGGGAGAAGGAATCTTGACTCTCAGTTTTTCAGATTGTTGAGGCTTTTGTTTTTTCTTAGGGTTTCAACTTATCAATATAAGCTTGACTGTAATAAGCTGACTAGAGGCCCTTCTGAAAGCATGCATTCAGACAACACTGCTCTGCTCGCATGCATGAAATATTCCTGGAAACTGAATCCCAGGATGGCTGGATTTTGTTCAAACATCCATGCTTTTCCAGGAGCTTATTTGGAATTTTCCAAGCTTTCGACTGCAAGATCAGTCGGCACCTCCCACGAGGACCAGCTTTCCTCCTGGGCTCCCTCCTGCTTGGCTAGAAGCATGAAGGGAATACTTATGCCCAAGGGGATTCTTCACCCCTCCCTGTGTAGGTCTGTCAAAACCTCAAAGGAAATTTGGCTTATGAGACACAGTTCCCACACTGAGACAGAATGATAGAGACACAGAAGCAGAGAGATAAAACTGGAAAACAAAAAATCACTACACTTCCTAGTACTGAAGGGAGTGTTTTCTAATTCCTTAGAGATGTTTTGGGAGTGAAAGGAATTTTGTTTCTGTCTTAGGTGACCTATATATCAGTATTAATTAGTAGTCATTAGAAGATGTTTTCTACTGGAAAACAAACATACCAGGAAAGGGGAGACTTTCTAAATACTATGAATTTAAAATGAGGCACGATTCTCACACACACAACACTTATTACCATTTTTCTGATGCCTTGTAGATACATATTTCACTGAAAAATGACTGAATGTTCAAGCAAAAAAAAAGTGAATTCAGAAGTCCAATTCCTCCATGTGCACACTACTATTTTCCTGACAAGAACAAGTACAAAATATCAAGGACAACATTCTCTAAATGAAACCACGGCATCACAGAGTTCTGCTAGTTCAACTATTATTTTGTTCTGGAGAACTCATTTTCAGAAATAACACGAAGCTTGTAAGTGTCTTGTTGCAAACAGGATGCGATCCTGCACGGGACCTGAAACTACGGTTGGGAGATAAGTCCTTTAATAGATTGTCTGGAATATTCTATCTTCATCAGATCAATCTTAAATTGCTAGCCAAGAGTGGAGAATTATTCCCCTGCCTCCTTTAGAAGTGACAAATGAAAGCAATTTTCTGCAGAGGGAAAGGAAGAGAAGTTTTCAGGTTTCATCAATACATGTCAATATGTTATTAATATAAACCTCTCTTTTAATACCTCTACAAGTAATCTCAAATAGTAAAAAGTCATTTTTCTGTTACCAAAAGAATAAAACACACTTAGGAGAGATCGCTGATCAATTAAGTTTTTGTATGGAAATCTATCTTGAATTAACATGAAGTTCCTTTGCTTTCCTAATTAGTGAGCATTATTCAGTATGAAGGGGTTTTTTTTATTATTTTAAGTGTGATTGATGAAACCAAGTGCAACTGAACAGCAGGATTCTTCTGGTCCATGCTCAGTATGATGCAGAAATTATTGTTAAGGTCACATGGGCAAATAACTTTATCATATGGAAAATGAGGGAGAGGGTCTACAAAGGCAGATGGAGAGGTGGGTGGGAAATCCAACCACAAAACAAAGCAGAACATCACAGGAACCAGTGAGAGCTATAACTGAGCCTGATCTAAATCCCCCAGCAGACAATGACTGACTTTCCAGATCCATCAGGAAGCTCTGGCTCAAGCCCACTGCATTACATGGCAGAACTCTGCTCATCTTTCAACTGCAACAAGCACACGACCTGAATTCTTGGTCCCTTGTTTGGTAGAGACAGGGAAGTCTTTCCAAAGATTGTGTCGACTTTTGGAGGGAGTCCTATCCCTTCCTCCTCAGCCAGGAAAGATTCCTAATTTTTGCAATAGTGATGCTTTCAAATGGGGAGGAAAGGGTTATCTGTGGGCACCCAGGAGGAAGAAATCGCAACACTCAGGTGTAAGAGCCTCCCAGCAGTAGAGACAGCTACTGTTTTCCAGAAGCTAATTCAAACATTCATTACCATAGCCCAGAAAAAATGGCATAACTGATGACTAGAAGCAAAATGACTGGCATTTCTGAATGCATACTGTACAGTCCCTCCATCATTCCCAAGCTCTCTCTTGGCTCCCCATCCCAATTCTCATGCCATTTTCCACAGCACTATGTGTGCGCAGTACTGAATGCCATGAGAAAACATGATCCAGCAGTCAGTGAACTGTGTTGAATACGGTGCATCTAAAAACATCAGCAGATACAGCATCATGTGTGATAAATGTCACTCTTCATGTATTATTAGAGAAAGGAAATATAGAAAGCTTGAAACTCATTCAGTGCTTGCATACAGCAGTCAAACAAGATGGGCCATTATGTCATTGAAAAGCTTAAAATTCAACAGTTCCTGCAAGAGCCCACTTACCAGCTATCCAAGGAGCCCGGCACAGACAATTTACACCTGCTCTGTTTCCTGCTGCTTTTGCAAAAGAAATCCATGCATCCCACACTCATAACTTCCAGGAAAAGTCAAAAAAATCTGAAAGTCCAGCACCTCAGAGAGGCAGGCTAGGTAGGAAAACAGAGAGGTGTTCAGTTTTTGAGGAAATTCTCTCCAGTTTCAACTCATACACCCCTTCCCCTGCCTCCCACCACAGTATGCTAAACTGAATCAAGGAAATCTAAAGCAGAAGGAAAAAGTATCAAAGGCCAATTCCTGTAAGAGAAATGGCACTTGCGAGCTGGTCGGTACGAGCCTGTTGAAATGATGTATGGGTGAGGTGGGAAGGGTATATGTGCACACACATGCACACAGACGTCACAGCCTTCTTTGGAAGTGGATTAGGTGGCAGATGGTGGCAGAACCTGAGCTGCTGTCAAGAACAGAGTTCACGCTGTCCTGCTCCCCTGCGCTTAGGGAAGAAAGCAGCAGTGACAAGCCATTAAAAAAAAAAAGAAAAAAAAAGGAAAAAAAAAAGCTGATAAATAGATTTTTCATTGGCAATGAGTGGAATGACACCCCTTCGCTTGCTGTCTTTGCCCCCCAAGGTTCTTACAGGCAAAATACTCTCTGAAATAGAGACAAAAGAGGAAGCAAATGTAGACATGCAATCTCCAAGCATGAGAAATACCAGAGGCTCAGTTTTTCATGGGGAAAATAGAACCTGCTATTACCAACCCAAATATCAGTACCCAGGACAGAGATGGGGGAGGAGAACACGCAGCTTAAGGTCTATTAAAAGCAAAGGGATTAAAAAAAAAAAAAAATTAGAAAACCCCATTGCCTTTGATTGCCAACACAATGAAAATAAATGAGGGAAATAACATTTGGGAGGGATGTACCAGCTGAAAGCAGTCACAATGACTTTGTGCAGGCACCCCTGTTATTAATAATTATTACAGATAATAAGGGTTTTCAGGCTGAGCAAAAGGATCTTTTCCAGCTCCTAAAAACCTCATCTCTCCCTGTCCTGTCACCTATCTCCCCTTTTTCTCTCTCCTTTGAGCACCTGCTTGACATAGTTTTCCTTGTATTATCATTAGCTTCATGGATAATTGATAGCTGAGCTCGTCCAGCTGATGCTAAGAAAAGAGCGACAAGGTGGTTAGACACACACCTACTATAAATAGACACACAACATGGCCAGCGTTTGCCAACATCTGATGACGCCTTCCCTCCTGGGTCCTAAAGTTAGCTAGTTTCTGAAAGTCAGAGAAGCAAAGGGGAGCAAGGTAAAATGCTTTCAATTAATTTTGCGGAGATTGAAGGGATAAAAATAAGAGTGGGGCTTTATATTTTTATGACATGCTAAAAATACCCACTTTCTGAAACCTTCAGCATAGTTTGAAAAGCACAGTTTAAAAGCCTATACCATTTGGTTATTTTTTTTTTTTAAAGTAGCAACTCCGAAGTTCAAAATATTTAGCTAGTGCTGAGATCTTTGCTGATAGGGCTGGAAAGGGACACGAGAAGACCTCTTTGCTGAGCACAGCATGTGGGAGCTAGGCAGAGAATAAAGCAAACCTCACGGTTGCACTAAGCCCCAGGGTATCTCTGCAGAGCAGAAGTGCTCATGCTCAGGTGCTCTGAGAGCAAAGGCTGTCAGTCAGTGAGCGCAGAGGGGTCACTGTTGTCTCCGCATGGCTGGCAGGAGGCATAGGCTGCCTCCAGCACCGAGTCAGCAGCAAAACCTCCAGCCTCATCACCAGTTAGTTCTGGACACTTCTGGGGCAACATCCTGATCTGTGCTTGATGGGATATGCCAAAGGCAGGCTTCCAGTTGGAAAATCCTTAGTCTTTCTTGGTCCGTCACCAAAGGCTGGGGGAGGTATGCTACTCTACCATGCTGTTCCATTTTGCCGACACCTTCTTGCTGATGACCCTCCCCACTGCCCCTTCTGGTCCCGCAGTGTAGAAATTACCTTTGCGTGATTCTCCCAGACCCTCCAGCACGGTCACTCCACTGCACAGCTCACCCCACCTCTCAACTCAGTCTGCAGAGCATCAAAAGAACAACCTGCCTTTCAGAGTATCACAGTATCACAGGAGTCAGGTGGTATTTTCTGCCTTTGGTCAGGGAGGAGTGCTGTTAGAACTCTCCCTTGGAGCATTTCTACCTCTGGCTTTGGAAGTCAGGCACAAATACATGTAGCTCTCAGTGCATTTTTTCTTCCTTTTACAAAGAAGTTACCTGAACACTGTGTAGGCTCAAAAATTACTTGCCCCTGGATTGAGGGAAATGTTTATCTCTCTTTGTCTTAGTCATTGTGTTCAGTTGCACTTTGCAGATCATATCGATTTTTTTTTCTGATGTAAATTGCTTATTTCTGGAAATTCTTAGTGCCTTCCCTCTACAAACCCTAATATAGGCTGTTTCTATTTGCCAAGTCTCACTCCCTGATAAGGCAAGCATCATTTTAAAATTCATCCTGCCTAAGGAAAGCAGCTGCAGCTAAATATTTACCCTAGCACAGGCTAAGGTATCAGTGCTGGTTTTGTCCTTACAGTAGCTGCCTCCCTTTTCAGGGCTGATGAACTTGCACCTGCATTCAAGTCTTTCTCATATTTTTTTCTTGGTGGTAGTCTCTGGCTGAAAGCCATTTTAGACTGCAGGAGTACAGCTATGTGAAAACAAACAACCTTTTGCCCTAAATCTCAATCAAATATTGAGATTGAGAAAATCTGGCACTTCCGATCGGAGAAAACATTTGTCTCTCACAATTTACCATGCCAGAGCTGTCGTCACACACAGACAGTGCCCAGTCACGCCACAAGAGCAGTATCTCAGACAGGGAAGGGGAAAAAGAAGAGGACCTAAGCCAAGCCTCCATGCAGTTCTGTGACAGGCAACAGGCACATAGTAAGAACGGTGGTACAAAGCCATGCAAGCTTGAGGAGTGGGAGGAGGACTCTTTCTTAAAAAAAGTTCCAGAGATCTGTAGAAGGTGAAGGTTTCATCTTCAGAAACTTGTAGCTCAAACTACCAAGAAAAGCTGTGTCAGGCACAAAAGAAAAAAATGTCCCTTTTATAAAATTGCTTACCCAGTCAGTGCTGGAGGGCAAGAACACTATGGGAAAAACAAAGAAGAAAAGCATTCAAACAGATACACACCAAAATGGACCCTTTAAATATTTAATATCCAAAACAAACAAGAGAATTTCCCAAAACAAGACTGCTGGTTCAACAAAAAGCGGCAGCGCTCACAATTCAGATGACAGAAGTTTTACATACAGTTGCACTAACACCAGTTGGGAAGAGGTAAAACCCATTTAGAGATTAAAAGATGCAGGTTATAGAAAACCAGGGATCAGCTGGAGAACAACTGACCTTCCCTGTCTTTGTTAAGCTTTCTTGAAGCAGTTAATGCCACCAAAAGAGTGGGAGGCAGTTTAGCAGGGATCAGTGCTAGGAGTCTCAATAGATTATGCTATTATTTTGAGATTCTGTAAGAGAACAAATTAACCTTCTTTATAACTCCTGGCTTACTTTAATAGATTTAATGGATGTCAGAGGCTGGAAATACCTTCTTACATTCCTTTAATTTCCGTACTGATTGTCCTCCTTACAATGAAAATACACTATTTGAGACCTTGGCAGGGGGAGCGCTGGTGCAGTTAACCACACGGTCAAACCCTCAACTGCTTGACTGGTGTCTTGCTCATACACATACGACTGAAGCAATCATCACCCTCAGATCAGGAACGTCTTTCCCACAAGCTCAAACCAGCAGAAGCCATTGGGATCTGTCCACCCTTCCTTAAAGCAGATGGCATTGTGCATTTCCCCAAGATCATATGGGTATTTTCACCTCCAGATTCCCACTCCTGCAGGGCCCAGGAGGATGGCAATGTCTCACATCTCTCTTGATGGCTGCTTGTGGCACAGAAGAGTTTTTCAAACATTGTACTAAAGGGCTTTATCTTGCCACAGGGATAAGAGTTCCTTACAATTTGTGATACAAGAAAATTCAGAAATCTTTTCCCTACAAGTCCAGACTGTGCAACTGTCACATGGCTACCTGCAACCACAGTGACAGGACCCAATGGCCAGCATGGTCCAATTCAAGTCTGTATTTCCCCCCACTATATTTTTGCTTTTAAATCTCTATTGTCTTCCCTACCATCCTTTCACAAATTTTTAAAAAGGAGGGGTCTTTTTTTGTTTTGTTTGTGGGGGTTTTGGGGGTTTTTTTGTTGGTTTGTTTCTTTTGGGGGTTTCTTGGTTTTGTTTGTTTGTATGTTTTTGTGTTGTTTTTGTTGTTTTTTGTTTTGTTTTGTTTTGTTTTTTACAGGCATACAAGCCTGCACACCTCACACAAACAGAAAGGGTTTTTTTTCTGTAGATTAGCCAAAGGTGTAATGTATTTCCACTCCTGTTCAGCCCATTACTGAAATTCTGCATTTCAGATGCAGCTCTAATGTAACACCTTATTTTACCTCAAATAGGGCTGAATACCCAGAAGTTACTACCAATACAGAATCTCAGTGCAGAGTGCACACAGAAAACAGGAGTGGGAGGTTTGCAGAAGAAGGGAAAAAGTTGTTTACCAATGAAAGGGTAAGTTGAAGTGATGCACTAAAACCTGATCCTGATAGTGACAACTGCAGAAGGAACTCTTCTGACTGGAGATCAAAAGGGGCAAGGTGAGAAGATCAGGTAGGCTGGAACTAAGCCTGGGAAAGGGAAGCCTTGCTTAGACATATAGTCCCACTAGTATTAGACTCCACACAAACAGCTCAGTCTGCCAGACTCTCTGTCTGGCTGAAGACCTCCGAGGCCCTCACCCCACCCACCATGTACTCTGTTGACTCAGTCTTTGACTATAAACAGGAAACTTATGAAAGGCATGGTAGGTAGAAGGGCTGAATGGCTGCAACTCCCTCTAGATTCATTCGTTCACAGTGCTTACAAATCAGAGTATATATTTGGCACATCCTTCTCTCTGAGTTTAGCCACAGGTGAGTGCCTGGGGTAGGTATCACAGCTCTCCTTAATAGCTGTTTTGCAGGCAAACCAGGACACGGGAGAAATAACACACCTCAGGCTACCCTCATGAGCTCATTCAGAGCACAAGATGCAGTGAGGTCTGGCGTAAAGGGTGGCATTTCTAAGCACATCACTGTTGCCGCAAGAACAGATCTTGCAGATTTGCAGGAGAATCCTATACATCCTCTGTTTTTTGCCATTACTGGTTGGGCAGCTCGAGCTAATGGGCATTTTCCTGTAGTTCTGCCTGCCACAACTTGTCGTGGCTGCCCTGGGACAGCCAAGACAAGCAAAAGAGGATGATGCTAGGCTCCCACTCCAGATAGTTTTGGCATTGGTCACAGGACAAATTTTTAGCATTACAGGGCCGTAAACTGTATGGTTCAGCGTGTCAGCCACTCAAGATACAGAGACCATATCTGTTTCTTGAGGACGGCATTAGCTCCTACAGCCAAAGTAAAGTCTTAAAGGCAGGACTTTCTATGAATTACTCAAAAACATGTGTGCTACCAAGTCCTATGTACACTAAGGGCAGCAGGAACAGCAGGAATGCATTAGAATCTGAAATTAAAGTGTGCCCTGACCCTAAATTTATGTGGCAAACATGTGGGCAGAGGCAGCATGGAGGGTATTTTTCTTAGCTTGCCAAGACTGGCATACCCTGTAGCTGTGGAGATTCATTTCATTTGGGAAAGGCATTTGTGCCCTGGCTGCAAACTTCTGTGGAGATGGGGCTTTTTACAGGTTCAGGGAATACAAAGATGAGCTGCTATGGGAGCTCACAGGAACATGTCTATCTGAGGAGTTCCTGATGGCACAGTGTCTGCGAAGTACCACACTGTCACTCTTTAAGTTTGTTTCTTTTTTTCCTTTCTCCTTTTATTTTCCCACTTTTTTTTTTTTCTTTTACAGCTCTTTTCTTTTTTCTCTGCAGTTTTTGATGTCCACAGCTCTCTCTAATTAACCTTGGCTACCCCACACACACTTGAAAATGAATGCAATGTATTCCTAAAAACCTTCACTTTCCCTAAGTTAATAGGACATATTTTTCCTCCTCCTTTCCCTGCTCCCACCTTTTGATATTCTCCCCCCATACCTCTCTAATTCAGTATTCTTATTACACTTATTTTCTTTGCCTGCCTTCCTTCTTCCATCTTCTCCATTAAACTTCCTCCCTCCCATTGCCTTACAAATCTCTGCCTTTCTTACCCAGCTCATTTTCTCCACTTATCCCAATAAGTTCCTACTCCCCCATTTAATTCCTGCCCACACAGTATGTATTGTGCCTTTCTCCCCCTGCCCCAGTTTCAAACCTCCTCATTATATTTCATTTTCCTGAATTCTATTCAAGTTCTTGTATCAGCCTTCTCTAGGCTCAAATGTTCCTTTCATCATGTTACTGCATATTTCCCATTTCCTACCCTTTTCCCTTACCCGTTCATTCCCCATCCACCCTCTCCACTTTTAACTATGCTAGGATAGGTCTTCTTATTAAGAGCTATGAGCTATAAAAATTTTGGACGTAAGTTTTGCTGATCAAGAATAAACCCCGTGCATCTCTCTGTGCTATTTACATGTCTATGAGCTCCACGCATACCTCAGTCCTGCTACATGAAGTCTTCTCTTGTCACTTGTTGTCCATGTGCTTTCCTGGCCTGGGATGAACCATATTGTTTAACCCTGGACAGCCCATGCTTATGAAGCCGGGCACGCGTTATATCTTGCAAAGCAAACACAACAGCTCTTTCTGGTAGGACAAGCTCACAACTTGCTATTTATTCCATGAATACCAAAATCAGCCCCATTTCAGATTTCACTAGAACATTGATTGACAGACTCTCACACTCTTGCTGGCACAAGCTGGTGTGTGTACATACCCCAGGATGAGCAAGGAATGCTGCCCTGTGTCCACTGTTCAGCAGTAATGTGAGCTCTGATAGAAGCTATGCCAACCACCAGATGCCAAAGGACAAATACAATTCTTTCTCAGCATGAGGTGTTCTTTTCCAGTAGGCAGAAGGGCATGATTATAATGAGTTATTAAAAAAAAAAAAAAAAAATCAAGAAAGTGAGATCAACAAACAAAATCCAATTAAGGAAATCACTCAATCAGCCTCCCAGGGCTGGGGCTGATCAAGGAGCCATTCAGTAGGACCTCCAATACATAGCCTTGAGGCTGTACAAAGATGGTTATTTTCCATGCTGTGCTGATCTAAACAAAAGCTATACTTAACCTCCTTCAGCCTCCTCTCATTCCCAGAGTCAAATGACTACATGCTTTGGCATTTTATCTCCAAATGGAAAAGCCACAATACCTGGTGAGAGATGTTGTTTGCAGCAGGAGGGCTGGTGTTGAGCAGAGAACAAACACAAGCACCAGGCACCCAAGGTCTTGGAGCTACTACAGCACTGTAGCCAAAAAAAGAAAAAACAACCACTAACCAAACAAAACTGATGTTTTAAGTTTTCTACTGAAAGAACAAGCTTGGATCTAAACTTATCCCCTCTGATTTTGAGATGGGATGGGCTGAAGGCCAGTGAAGAAAGCTGCTCTTTAGGCTTTATAAGATCTGGGAGAAGAAGACATGGTTCCTAAGACCTCCCGGAGTCAGGGTGACAACTAGATATATCCACAAACCTTAACTAGTGCCACTTTTGCACCTGCCAATCAGCTTCTAAGGTCTCTTTATCTCCCCCCTCACCATCTGCCATCTCCCACTCCTCTCCATCATACCACACAGAGAGTGAACACAACTCAGGACCATGTCTAAAATACCTCATGACTTTAAAGCCTAGCTAAACTAGCCTAGCTAAACTAATACGGAGAATTCATCCTCTGCCTTTGGTGCTGGTTAAACAGAAATGTCATTCTTCAGCAAAGGAGCTGATGCTGCTGCTGCAGCTAGGAAGAGGTCTTTATAATCAAAAATGTTGTGCCCTTGTGCTAAATCATTTTGTCATCCCCCCCACTCCTCCCCAAATCCTTGAGGTGCTTCTACTGGTAGCCAGTTGCCATAGGAACCCTAATCTTTATCTGTTTTGCTTGTTAAATAAGCTGGCATCAGTACTCTTCTTTATGGGCTGCTCAGCCCCTCTCTTTCCTTTAACCCTCCCTCCCTCCAAAAGAGATTTAATAAGAGGATAACATATTTGACAACCCTCCTTTCCTCCTTTCTCTCCTTCTTCACAGCTCCTATGAGCTTTTCAAGTCCAAAACCCAGAATTTGGCAGAAGTGTCTGCCATGATGTAGAGGGGTGCATTAGACCTGTGTGGAAGAGGAGAGTTTACAGATCATGGAAGGAGGGGATGGCCACTTGGGAAGAATATAAGACTGTTGTCAAAGGATGTAGGGAGACAACTAGGAAAGCTAAGGCCTCCTTAGAAGTAAACCTTGTGAGAGGGGTCAAGGACAACAGAAAGAGCTTCTTCAAATACACGGCAGATAAAACTAACACAAGAGGCAATGTAGGCCCACTGGTGAATGAGGTGGGTGCCCTGGCGACAGAAGATACAGAGAATGCAGAGTTACTGAATGCCTTCTTTGTCTCTGTCTACACTGCCAGAGGCTGTTCTGAGGAGCCCCATACCCCCTGAGGCCCCAGAGGAAGTCAGGACAATGGAGGAGTTTGTCTTGGTTGATGAGGAGTGGGTTAGGGACTGATTAAGCAATCTGGACATCCATAAATCCATGGGTCCAGATGGGATGCACCCATGGGTGCTGAGGGAGCTGGCTGAGGTCATTGCTAGGCCACTCTCCATCATCTTTGCTAAGTCATGGGAAACAGGAGAGGTGCCTGAGGACTGGAGAAAAGCAAATGTCCCTCCAGTCTTCAAAAAGTGCAAGAAGGAGGACCAGGGTAATTATAGATCAGTCAGCCTCACCTCCATCCCTGGGAAGGTGTTGGAACAACTTACCCTTTTCACCATCTCAAGGCATATCAAGGATAAGAAGGTCATTAGGGGTAGTCAACATGGCTTCACCAAGGGGAAGTCATGCTTAACCAACCTCATAGTCTTTTATGAGAACATAACTAGGTGGATAGATGATGGCAAAGCAGTGGATGTGGTCTATCTTGATTTCAGTAAAGCATCTGACAGTCTCCCACAGCATCCTCACAGCTAAACTGAGGGAGTGTGGACTGGATGATTGGGTAGTGAGGTGAACTGCGAACTGGATGAAGGAAAGAAGCCAGAGAGTTGTGGTCAACGGGGCAGAGTCTAGTTGGAGGCCTGTATCTAGTGGAGTCCCTCAAGGGTTGGTACTGGGACCAGTACTATTCAATATATTCATCACCGACTTGGATGAGGGAATAAAGTGCACTGTCAGCACGTTTGCTGATGACACCAAGCTGGGAGGAGTGGCTGACAAGCCAGAAGGCTGTGCTGCCATCCAGCAAGACCTGGATGGGCTAGAAATGAAATATAACAAGGGCAAGTGTAGAGTCCTGCATCTGGGTAGGAACAACCCCAGGTTCCAGTATAAGTTAGAAAGCAGCATAGGGGAAAGGGACCTGAGGGTCCTGGTGGGCGGCAGGATGACCATGAGCCAGCACTGTGCCCTTGTGGCCAAGAAGGCCAATGGCACCCTGGGGTGTACTAGAAGGGGTGTGGTTAGTAGGTCAATAGAGGTTCTCCTCCACCTCTACTCTGCCCTGGTGAGACCGCATCTGGAATATTGTGTCCAGTGCTAGGCACCTGAGTTCAAGAAGGACAGGGAACTGCTGGATAGAGTCCAGCACAGGGCAACAAAGATGATTAAGGCAGAGGAGCTGGAAAGGCTGAGGGAGCTGGGTCTCTTTAGCTTGGAGGAAACTGAGGGGTGACCTCATTGATGTTTATAAATATGTAAAGGGTGAGTGTCACAAGGATGGAGCCAGGCTCGTTTTGGTGACAACCAATGATAGGACAAGGGGCAATGGGTACAAACCAGAACACAGGAGGTTCCACTTAAATGTGAGAAGAAACTTTTCACAGTGAGGGTGCAAGAGCCCTGGAACAGGCTGCCCACGGAGGTTGTGGAGTCTCCTTCTCTGGAGACATTCAAACCCACCTGGACACATTCCCATGTAGCCTCATCTAGGTGTTCCTGCTCCAGCGAAGGGGATTGGACTAGATGATCTTCCAAGGTCCCTTCCAATCCCCAACATTCTGTGATTCTGTGATTCTCTGGATTCAGCAGATAGGAAAAGAAACAGAACCAAGACAGAGCGCAACAGGTAGGACAACACAACTTGAAAGCCAAACACTACAATGACAGAGACACCTAATCCCAATTATTTCAGATGAAAGCTTTCCAGCACTTCCCATGACACCTCCTACAGTCCCTAACATCAACCCTGCCATACCTCACTACTCTTAAGCAACACAATTTTAACAGCATTAGTCAGAGGATAGCCCTGAGAAGATGTTTCAGAGCTGTAAGCTGAAAAACTGAAAGCAAAGAAAGCTATACATACAAGAAATACCAAAAAGACAGGGTGTCTGCAGTGGCCTAGAGCTTTTTAAAACAAAGCAGGTTTTTCCTCTTCTATGGACCAGAGATCTAGGCCAGAATTATGTAGGTCACAAGCAAACCTTGTTTCAGCTGGTCTTAAGCCAGCCCTTAGAAGGTGATAACTCCCACTCAGAGACACCTTTTTTTTCTTTTTTGCCATGTATTTGCTTGAAAGAGAGACAAAGAACTGAAGTGGCAAGGGATGCTGGGTGAAGGAGCAAAGCCATCTGGCTTTGCGTGCACGTGCAATAGTTTAACCATACTTTCCATCTCAGCAGGCCTATACATATGCTAAATGCAGAGATTCTGAAGCTGTTCTTCCCCTCATAACACTTTCTGGTGCAACAAATATCATTCAGAGAAAGAGTGATCCTATCTTGTTCATTCTCGTGGAAGAAAAGATCCAGCAGAAAATTCATAGTGTTGGCATGTGAAAGAACAGGAAGAGGAAAAACCTGAAGATGCTGAATTCCAGCTGTATGCAACACTGAAGCAGGCTAGCAAACCAGGATCCTATTTACCTGAAACTGAAATAACGGGGTAATCCTTCATTCACACCACAGCAAAAACACACACCATAGAAGAGGCATTGGTTTCACAATCACTTTGGCATATCCAGGGATCTTCAGCAGCTGTTCACTGGCATATGAATCACAGTCCTCATGGAAGACTTTGCAATACTCAGCCTGGCTCCGATGGATAAGGGCACAACTCTGAAAGCAGCTGGACTGCTGATTTCTAGCTAAATTGGGACTTGGGCTGGCCTACATTTAGCTGAAAGATCCAGCAGCTCATGTAAGTCAGCATCAGAGAAGCAGCTGCTGTTACAGTGAGTTTTACAATTTTTTGCCTTATTGTTGTGCTTTGCACATAGGTCCCCTGTTTGTCCAGCATGCATGGATGCTCTTACATCTCTGTTTAGCAGGACTGTAGCCAGGCTTTCTCCTGCTCTTTTAGAAATATACCTTCTTGAATTGGCAGCCCTTTAATTGAAGTTCAGAGTTCTGGCATAATTCAGGTGAAGACTCAAATATTCGACTCTGCTAATGCAAACTTTACCCACAATAGTCCATACTCTGCCAAACTGCAATCTCTTAGGATCTGGACCCTCTTTACATTCCTGCTATCTCTCACTCCAAGGAGGGTTGGAAACAGCACTCAAGCAGCCCTCTCTGGGGATACTTATGCATGTGTGGTCAGACTCACAAATAGAAAGAAGAGACAAGTGAATAAAATAATCTTTACTTAAAGTTCAGCTAAGGTTCGTTTATATTCTGGATAAAGACATTGCAAATTTCTACTTTAAATGAATCTATCCTCTGTCAGAAGTCCCTTGTCCTTGATAAAATGGTCCTTGTTCTTCAGGAAAGCAATTTTTAAATTCAACCTAAGTTTCCTCTGCCATTCTACTTTGTTTTTTTTCCATTTCTCCATAAGGACTGCTTTTTTGAAGAGGTTCACACAGGAATCCCAAGTGGCTTTGCTAGCCCCTTTTTATAATGTATATTCCAGGCTGACAGAGTGCACAAATCAGCAGTAAAACATTGTGGGAGTTACTTCTTCTACTTCAATCCCCATGAGCCACCCACCTCCAGTTTTGCTCAGAGATTCATGGTTGAACAACCTTAGAAAGCAACCAAGTTAAAACAATCAAGCTTCCTCTGAGTTTGTAGCTGAACTAGAAAGCCGTGGCCAGGGGCAGATGGGAAAATTGTGCATGATTTATCCAGTAAGCATTAATTATTTGCTGTTTATTTGAAAATAGACTTCCAGTCGCTCAGATGGCTTGCCCGCTTTATTTTCACAAACTTTGTGAGGCAAGCACCATGATGAAATAAGTGGGCATTGCAAAGAGCTTGTTGGCTTCTTTGCGAGAGCTTGGCACAGCAGTTTTCATTGCTTTGCCCTCCCAGCCCAGCCCATGCAAAATTTTCACAGGGTCCTCCGCAGTTTATGAAACCCTGCTGCACTAAAGACTTTTCTGCCACCACCCCCACTCCCTCAGTGACTCAGACTTATTAAGATAACTTCTCTTTTTCTAGTTCTTCACCTCCAACACACTCAATGCATTAAGCCACACACTCCTGCACATATGTAAACTCCTCCCCCAACCACCCTCTCTCATCCAACTTTCCTCCTACAGTTCTTGCACTCCCCCACCCTGGGATGACAGAGACAGTCAAAACCCACCCAAACGAGCTAAACCTTTATTCATACTCCTGGGTTCTCTCAGGCAGCTCATTGTGTGTTGGTGCTTGTAGACACCAGGACAAACAGGTCTGGGGTAGGAGTATAGATCTCTTCTTTCCCCAGCAACAGCTTTTGGCAAAGTCAAGGCTTGTCACATACAGAAGACCAGCCATGACCAGGCACATGGTGGGGAGAGGTCACAGCCCTGCACTGCAGATAATGTATGTGCTATATAGGTCTGGGTCTGACCTGCAGGCTGTGTGCAAGGCCCAGTCATGGTATGCTACAGACTGGGTTTGGAACCTACTGGTTCCTTAGCAGGGTAAAGCTTTGTCCCATGCAAGGAAAGTGATTTGTATATCACTATTTACGTGTGCTTCAAGAGGTTTCAGGCAACAAAAGCTCCTTATCAAGTTTTAGGACCAGCAGGTATTCTGATTTCCTACCAGACTATGGATGCTGTGTAGGCAGTGGCGCTTGAGTGGTCACTATAGGTGACCTATGGTGGTCACCATAGGTATTGGGAGGCTGAGGCAAGACAAGAAAAGAGTCCTTCCAGCCCCCATGGGTCCCATTGCCTGCGCTAGCAATAGAAAGACCATTAGCTGCAAAGAAACACTGGCACTGAAGGGGAAAAATAGGCTTTTGCCGAAGCCAGGGATTTACTCAGATTAGCATCTCTGCTGCTGTAAAGGGCTCTGCATGCATGCTTGTGCTTGCTTTTGTTCCTGTTTCTCCATGACCAGCAACAGGTGGGGAGGAGTGGGATGTGTGTGTGGAAGGAGGATGGGGTGGGAGCAGAGAACATGTTCCTGACATTCAGGGGGAGTTGTCTGCCTGGATCAGAAAGAGCCTGGGGACTGAGGATGCAGAGGGCTTGCTGAGCTGTGGGTCGCCTAGGTAGGAATGGGGACAGACTTCTAATTCTGGCAACATTGGGTGGGAGTAGGGAAAACGGCTGAGGAGAAGGCTGAAGCAGGAGGAGTGCACAAATAGAAGGAATCTACATCCTTTGTACCAAATGTAGTTGCTCTCAAAATCACCTGTCACACTTTTGTACTGATTAAGAGACAGTGTTCACTCCTGAAGCAAATTTCTGTGCGTCTTCATAACCACTGGCAAACTGCTGGAAACACCTGGAGTAAGGCAAGCAGCTTCACTTCGTGTGAGAGTGGTTTTGGTTTTGCTGTTTCACTGATCTGTACAGCTGTTTGATATGCAGCACTTCTACTACAGCACGAGAGCCTTTCGTGAGCAAAGACTTCCAGGTGTAACTGAGCTGTGATGTGCAAAAGTGAGTGACCCTGCTGGAAACCTCAGAGAAAATTCAAACTGTGGCCATCTCAGGTGAAAGATCCATCATTAATCGCACTGCAATGCTTTCAGCCACCTTCTCCCATTGAAAGGGTTTCTGATTTGCCCTGCACTGTTCTGCTTTTTGGAAAACAGGAGTCAGATTCCCTTTGTTCTTCACTCAGAGGCAGACAGACAGCATATATCATCTTATCAGTGTCAAAATGTGCAGCATAAGCCTCACACAGAAAACACCGTCAGAGGGAAACAGAGCCAGGGAAAAGAGATGTAGAGAGAAAGGTTGCCCTCTTCACTTCTTTTTTTTTTTTTTGTTGGGTTGCATATTTCACCCTCTGGAAAGTTGCTGGATTACTTTGCTCAAAATAATGTTCAATCACTATAGCTACAGGTCCTGGTAACTGGATAGAAAAATGGCACGTTCACCATTCAGAGTGCAGTTAAGACATCAGCAGTAACAGAAAGGCAGCAGCTAAGCCAAGACACTTCATCTTTGAGCCTGAAGGTACTATTCCTGCCAGAAAAGGAGATACCAACCACTGGACACACACTAACCTAGGAGTCTGTCTGTGATGAGTTGCCAATAAGTGTTTCAGCTCTCGTTAATTATGGTGGCGTTTCTACAATGATGAGATGACTTCTCTGTGGAGAAGCACTCTCATCAAGAAATTGGTTCTATTGCAATTAACATCTTTGAATATCCAAATTTAACATCCTCCTTGAGCCTTCTCCTTTATTTCAGGAAGTTTGTGATCAATCAACTCCTGAAATAGAGCTGGAGATATGGGACTCAGAGAAAGGGGGAGGAGCTGCATGTTTGGGGGCAGGAGGGTTAAGTACATCACAGCTTCAAAATCAGCTAGTTGATGTCTCTAGCAGCATTTCAGCCTCCCATCTTCATATGCATTATTTCCAAGAAAGCTACTATCATCATCACTATTTAAAGTCAGAACAGGTGGCACATCCATTCCCTTGCCTCAGTCCTGTCTTCAAGTTCAGCTATAAAGCAGGATTTGAGACACAGCCAGCCAAAACCACAGAAAATATTCTTGTCCTCAGGAGGTTTGAACATCACCTCCCAGAACAATTAATGAACGTGTCATACAATATACCTTTCCTCTCCCCCCCAAAAAAGCCATAAACTCCATTTTCACTTTCTAGGGCTCTCTGTAACACTACTGCAGCTCCTCACATAGCCAAGGGGAGAATGAACAGATGCCAAAGGAGAAAACAAAACCAGCAACACCTCTTGCTGGTCTTGCTCTGGACAATATTGCATCTGAAACACTCTAGTAGTTCCAGCAGCAGCCCTGCCATAACTCAGCTCACAGGAAGAGAGTAAATATTTCCAATATATGTACTTCCTGGGATGAAAGAAAATAGGTTTTCTGTCCCCGGCATACTTGAAGAAAAGCATTAAGCCTAGCCAACAAATTTTTCTCATCTTGTACCACAACAAGAATCCTGAACAACAAATGCACTTTATGTCACTGCCAACAACTGGGGGGAAAGGAGTGATACACAGAAAGAATCTAGCAAAAAGCTTCACTGCTAGCTAGCTATTAAGTGTTAAAAATAAAATTTGCAGCCAATGCCATCAGAAGGCTAAATTTTATGGCTCTCAGGTCATAACCATGAAATGGGATTTTTTTAATAGTATGAGAAAGACCCAAAACAACTTTTGCTGTAGTATATTCAGTTACATAAAATTAGATTTCCTGCTAGATGTTATTATACCTTCCCCAATTTTAAAAACCCACAAATAGTGAGTGCTAGGCAAATCACTTTAACTTGGAGAAATGCTACATTCGGTGAAATGAAACAAAACATAATACCACTTCAGGTTCTACACTGCCATCTCTTGTCATAAATGTCAAAAAAAAAAAAAAAAAAGCAAAAACACTCTCAGTGAAACTTGAAAGTAAGTATGAGAGGCACATGAATAATGTGCAGAGTCTTGGACCACATCTAAATCTTCATTTACAGCCATTTAAACCTATTCAAAAAACAACAAAATATGCTTCAAAAAAATCACAGTTGGGCAGCAGAGCCCAGTGCAGTGACAGGAGGAAACCCTGGGAGTCTGTCTGTTCTAATGGATACCAAATCAGACATGATATGAGCACAAAACTGAATAAATTAGTCCTATTGGATTTAATATCAAGTCAATCTTTGTTCTCAGCAGGGGATGCTGCTGAGACAGAGACAGGAAAAATACTTGAATAAAGGTCTGCTCAAAAAAAATCTAAAAGGCAGAATAAGAAAAGTGGGAACTAGTGAGTTGATGGGTTAAAAAAACACTGCACAGCATGAAGGCTTAATAGCTGAGAACACAGGGCAGAGAAGGCTTGTGATGTGTCCACGGCTGCCTATGAATGAGCCCTTAGGCAACAAAAGAGCATCAAACCTTCTGCAGGGCTGCATCTTCCAACTGAGCAGGTGAGAGAAGACAATGAAGTTAACAACTAAGTAACATTTATGAAGAGCTACACCCAATATTATGACTCATTAGTGAAAATTAGGAACTAAAAATTGGGGTTCTCTCGTCCCATTCTGAAGCTACTAATTTGGGTGCTCTCAAAACCAGGTTCATTTCACCAAAAGAAGGAGGATAACAGGAAAGCCAGCTCGAGGGAATCCCATAACAATTCCACTCACTGGTGGTAGCCAAGTGAGAAATATAAACATCCGACATGAGCACTCCATCTATCCACTCAGGTAACCAAAGAGGCAGGCACAAAGAAAAGGTTGTTTCAGTGCACCAGCAGTCCTAAGGCAGCCCAGATTTCCATGGCTCCTGCCAATGGGTTGGCAGCCAAGATCACCTGCCACATTCAGAACATCACACCCTAACTGCAGGGGGAAGGAGAACTGCAGAGACCACAAGCATTAAGCAAACTTCATTCTCAGGGCAGGTCAAATTTGGATCCTCTCACCCTTGACAAAAACCCCTCTAAAATTTTTGCACTTGAAGGCATAAATTCACAAGAGGTTATTAAAAGTGTAACATTATTCAGAGTCTGCTAAGTCCACCGTCACACCCCAGCACTTCTAGTGTTCCACACCATCCATCTAAAGCCACTCAGCCCTCAGTGACATTTAATGAGAAAACTCCCTTTTAGCTCCTCACTCAAATTGCCATGACAGAAACCTACAGGGTGAAACTTTTAACCTTAAACACCATATTTTTTTCCCTACTACATAAGATCTGTTATTGTACACATATGGACAATACGCTGACACACACATTACAACAACTTGGACCACATAGATGGTCCACATAGATCTATTTACACATGACAACTTGGACCACATACATATGTATACACACAAGTGTATATAAAAGTTCCCAACCTCCGTGTATTCCAAGGATGCTTGTCCTTCCACCGGTCCCACATCGCTGAGAATGTCTGCTGCTTCCTGCCTCTCCTGCCCACAGGACGTGGTGCTTGTCGTTCTTGCCAACTGCAGGAGCTACCCGACACAATGGCAGGAAAGCAGTAGACCTAGGGAGGCTTGAGGAGTACCTTGCAACTGCCTTAGGGTACTTGAGTGGGAAAAAGATGGAGGGGGGGAACAAGAGGTGGTTCCTGAGATGTCACTGGAACCACTGTCATATCAGTAGGCTCCACTTCCCTTCCTTTTTAATATATTTAGGTGAAACACATGAGTAGTTACTTATAAAGACAACCTCCTTGGCTTATTTTTTCCATGGAGGAGCTGACAATGTATGAACATCAGGACAGCAAGTAAAAACAGAGGACGCAAGACCCATACAATTTCCAAATCCTCCTGAAATCTTACTTTAAATACAGGGATCTTGATCATCAAGAGTTAAGAGTAGGAAATAAAGAATCCCTTGCCTCTGCCTCAAACAGATAACAACCACTGTGGTTTTGCTAAAAGCTCTCAGCATTGTAGCCTTTACTAATGAGTAACAGTGTCAGGTAAAGCACATAATAACACTCACCTTTGTTATACAGTACAATAATAATAATACACTACCACAGTTTGCTGGTACATCCTTACGTGAGTAGGAAGAAGCTACTATATTCATCTTAGACACATTAGGAGATTTGCTTACAGCTACACAAAAAGTCAGAGTGGATTCAGGAATAAATTTACTTAATTTACAGTGCAGCACAATAATAGTTCATCCTATTCTAATTGCAACTCTTCTGCTTTTTGTCAATATGTTCTTTCTGATGGGAATTTGGATGGCTGTTTAGGTGGTTCATTTGCTATTTCGTGTCGCACATCATCAGCTCTTCTCTGCCGGTGTTTTCCAGCTTTACAACTGAGGATTATCCCTTTGGGCTGATCATCCTTTTTCCAAAAATGTAATGCCATGAAATACAGGAAGCAGGTGTAACAAATCTGGAGACCAAAAGCCCTTCATATGTGTCTGCCGACTCTTTAATCTTTCCATTCTCTAAACGCACACTTGCCCTCAACAACTACTGACCTCCTACCAACACGGCTGAGCTTCAGTGCACACAAAAAGAAGTCTCCTCCCCACAAGGTGATCACAGCATCCCACCTTCTGCAGCCCACCCAGGCTTTGCCGCCCAAGGGGCAGTAACAAGCCCCCACGGTCTCAACTCTCAAGCCCAGCTCCAAAGGCCACTAAGCCAGACTAAACTGCTACCTGTCTGAGCTTTCTCCGTCCTAGGACATTCAGCGACACTTTTCTGACACCTCAGCCTAGTAAATCAACGGACTCCCTGACCTGGGTTTGCATCACCAACCTTCACCTTGAATAACTGCTGTTTCTGCCCTAAGTGACCAGCCCAGAACACTGGACATGATAGTCCCAAAGAAGTACCTTCAATTTAGAGTGATATCATCATTACTACTACTTTAACGCTTGCTATCATTTCTGCATGGAGATAAATAAATCTCTGTCTTCTCTCAAAGACAGAGAGACTCTTCTGAAATATTTCCATTCAGCATTTTTTCCAAACAGCTTCTTTAAAATGTCTTTTTTTAAACCAAAGCTGACTCACCCTCTAATGCAAGATAGTCTGAATCACATTTAACACTTCGATCTCCATAGCTCATTTGGTTCAGCAACCAACTTAGCCATATCCTCATACTACATGTAAGAGGAAAGAAGGGAGGAAGCAAAATGTACTTTAAATATCCATTCCCTTCCAGACCATTAAGAAATGCTCAAGATAATTCTGCAGAGAAAGTAAAATCGTAATAGGTCTCTGGGTGCTGAAACAAATTAGAACAAAAATGAAACTTTTCAGCAAGAGACAGATTTGTACTTTCATGTTCCCAGATTCAGATGAAAAAGATGCTCCTTACAAAATGTATTTTGCTAGTGGGGTTTCTTTTTCTCATTTAGCTTCATCAAAATCCTCATGGTAAAACTGAATGGCACCATTTCAGAAATGAAATAACAATTCAGAAATAATTTCCAATTTACACATTAAAGTATCTTAAAGTATCTAAAAAGGTGAGCCCTAAAAAGTGAGGTTCAAATTTAGATCTGATATAAATTGCTACTGCTTCACCCATGGGAAGTCCCAATTTCAAACAGCAAGGGCAGCGTCAACGTCAGTGTTAGAGCCACACAGCCCTGACCCAGGGAAGTCTCCTGTGAGATGGACCCAGTTAAACCATCTGCAGCAATTTTCCAGAGGAATCCAAGAAGCTGGGTAGCAGATCTTATTGACATTAATGGTATCTGGGAGATTGCTTGTTGTCAGCTTTCTCTGAAAGGTCTCCAGGTTAGCCTCAGAGCCTGGTTTTCACCTTACTGTGGAGACTACCAGAAAAACCAAGAAAAGGTCTTTGCTCACATGGGAGCAAATTAGTATCTCCTACACACAGGCTTCTGGGTAACTTACAAGTAGTAGTAGTCTTCAGTCCCAAGTAAAGTGAAACAAATATAAACTCACAATCTAGAATTTAAGCTGTTTACTAGGTTTGGACAGGTTCTTTTAATCATCTTCTGATTAAATAGGATGAAAAGGAGATAAAAGACTACGGGAGAAGACATAGCAACATAGCGACTTGAAATAGATTTTAAGTGACAGAAGGCAAAATAGGCTTGGAATAGGCATGTTTTGGAAAGCAGGGTGTGGGGCCCTTGAGACACCCATATAAACACATATAATGAAGCATTCTTGCTCATGATTCTTACCTAGACATCAACAGACAAAAAAATTCCCCTTGCTTCACATACTTCCTCTCTGCTCTGGCAGACGTTAGCACCCAGACCCACTGCACCCACACGTTTTTGAGTTCAGTCTGTGTTTAATGTCTTGTGAGAGCACAAAGACCAGCACTTTCAGAGGACACTTTGGCAGGCCAAGCGGGTAGGACTGGTCTCTAGAAGACCCTCTGCCTGGAGGCAGAAAGCACTGCTGGTGCCCATCCCTGCAGCATCTGAGCTCCACGCAGGCAGGGTGACTTTGAGAGATGTTTTGCTAACCTGCAAGTGTATTTCACACCCTGTTGGGAAGGGGCAACAACCTTATCCTGTTCCTCACCCACAGTGGGAGTACGTCATTGTCAGCCCCAGCAGCACAGCAAGAGCTCGGTGGAGAGCCAGGTTCAGCTTTCTTCCCGTATAAAGTAGACAAAGGTTCAATTTATCATATGCCTCCACAGTTTGTCATCTGTGCATGATCACTTGTGAATAATGTTCTCCTGCCCAGCTCAGAGGCACGTTCCTGTGCCCTCTCGCTGACCACATGTCACATGCAGACAGGCACACGTCTCCAAGCAGCAACTCAGATATGCTTATCCAGTGCTTTACGTGCACAGCAGTTACACTTAATGTATACAAAGCAATATGTATCAGACTAGTCAACCCTCTTTTTATCTCAGGAATACTAACACGCTGTCTCCTCAAACCACAACATTAGGAAGAGCCTGTGTAATACATCTGCCAGGCAACAAAGGAGCAAACCCAGGTGAGAGTTCTGCCACCATGAAAACATACTGCCCATCCCCTCCTGCTCTCACCAGCACACTTTTCCTTCCAGCTACACATTTCACCTATGCTGTAACCAAAAATGGAGGAATGTGGTGTAACCTGATGAAAGCAAAGAAACAAACCCCCTGATTTCAGAAGGGCAAGGTCTCTAAACCCCATAGGAAAAACTACATCTGAGAAGAAGCCAGGGCAGAGCTTGCTCCCAAGCGGACCTCCTGATCTCCCAGCAGGTCCTTACAAGGAGACATCACTGCACAGGCAGGGCCAGCTCCCTGACACAAACCTTGGGGGAGCCCAGCCCTGAGCCGAGGTGTTCCTGGGGCAGCCACAGCCCCACACCTCCATATGGGTAGGGAGGATCTTGCAAAATACTGAATAAGTATAGATTGAAAAAATTATGCAGTTCCTCAGGCACCACAATCTCCAATTAACTGGAGTTGCATACCTAATGGTGGGCACACCTCCTCAATCTGCAGGAGCTGATAAAATTGTTACTGCCCTCCTAGGTATTCCCCAGGGAATTACTGTTGAGAAACTCAACTAGATCACCTGTTTCTAAAGAGAACGACCCCTAGGTCTAAGCAGCAGATTGTCTTAGCTCCCTGCTGAAGCCCAGGTTGTAGCAGCTTGTGCTGGCACCAGCCATCCACTTTGCCCTCCACCTACAGCTCCAGGATTTGGGAGCACAAAGCTCCCCAACCTGCCTGCACAGCTCAGAGCAAGTGTTCTGACTTTGTAAAATACCTGCCTTAGTGGATGGGACTAGCCAGAGCATTGCTCATGGAATTTATAAGCTGCTCTTCCCAAAGCACTGCACAACAGCAGGGTAGAATCCTTGGCAAACAGACTCTTAGCTTGGGGGCATGAGGGCAGATTGAGGCAAAACGCTGTATATTGGGCTGCATAAACGAGGAGAAATGAAGGTCAAGGACTTTGGGAGAGAAAAAGCTGACCTAGAAGGCAGCAGTCAGTGAAAGTCCATTCAAATCTACCTGCTCTACATGCACTGAAATCCTTGATAATACTGGAAATATCCTCAACCTGGCCAAAAACCAACAGAGGAAATCTCTTAGGTCCCCCAAGCTCATCTGTGCCCCCAAACAGGTACCCAAAAGAGCTATTTATACCTCTAGCAAACGTTTGTACAATTCATGGTTCAGCCTTTATTCCCGAATTTCATCTCCTCTGGTAAGAGAAGAAGGGCTTGCCCTCTGCCATCCCAGCAGTGCTGCAGGGATTATTATTTCTGTACACGGTTTTGAAAAACACTTTAGAAGTCCCCAGAATTTGTCATTCTTCCCAGAAAACACTTCAGAGGAAGACCTGTGCTCAGCACACACCAGCCGAGAGCAGGGCTGGAGCCGCAGCTTCAGCTGCCACCAGCGCCCTGAGGCAAAGGGTCACCCCAGCACAGTATCACAGGGGTACCTGGTGTACAGGTCACCGTCTGCAAGCCCAGCACGCTCTGGTACCCATCCCCACACACTGTGACAGTGGGTACAAGAGCAGCTATGCTCGAACACTCAGCAGCAGTAACCAGATGGTGCTATTCTCGCTCCTCTTCAGAAGTCACAGCAAGGACCAACATTGCAGAGATGAGCAAGACAGTTGAATCCCCCCAGAAAACATCTGGAGCCCCGTGTTTTTGCTCCCACATGGGCAGAAACACACGTTCCTCTCTGGCTTGTGAAAGAGGCACCCAGAAGAGTGAGGAGGGAGACAAAAAGAGTTAAGCAAATGTCACAAAAACAAGAGACAAAACAAAAGCATTGACACCCACACAAGTTCACAGGCAGTGTCTTGCCAGCAAGTCCATCCCCAGCACCACCCACAGCTATTCATGCTACTTTCTGTCTCCTGTTATGTATTAATTATTCTTGTTGATGGCTCTTCTGCTAACACATCACTGCCAGAGTGATTTGGGTGAGAGCAGTAAAGAGCAGCAAGAAGAGTCATGTGGAGCAGAGCCCACCTAGCTCTGAGGGAACATGCAAGAGAGCCTGAGAGGTCAAAGCAGCCAGCACAGGTATTAACACTGCAGAAGTCATTCAGCATTTTTTCCAAAATCTTTGCTTTACAAACTGCATACAGTCCACAGCATAGAAAAGTTGTATGAACTGACCATTTAATAGAGTTGTTCAGATGCCATGAGCTTGGGTATGAGAACCCTGTCTAACTGCTTTAGTTCACTCCCTGTCAAGTAGCCCCTCTAGCCTTCATAGCACACACAAAAACTAAAGCATCAGATTATCTATCCTGCAGTATTGCAGCTCCAGGAATCTGGATTTTCGTGACACAACCAATTCCAAACAGACAAACCACTAAAATTTGCAGCACTATTATGAAGGAATCAGTTAAGTTGCTCTAAAATTAATTTATATTCTATATATCACTGCCACGATGTTTCCCATATTTATTTTATAAATCAGCTACAGTGGAACATTAACCCTAATTGCACATAGTTTTCCATGCTTAAAAGCACAACCAAAAAGATTTATGGAAGAAAAAAAAGTGTGGCTTCACACCTGGAGAAGTCCACTTGAAACAGGAGATCTGTTGCTCATTGTAGCATCTCTCTACATAAATCATATTTCCTTTACACCACAGCATCCTGATAGACTCCAGAAGCTTAGACCAATATCCTTTTGGAGGCAAAAGTGTTCTTTCCAGCCCATCATTCCTTATTTGGAGCTATATTTTTATGCACAAAATGGTAGTTTTCAGAGGAGGCAAGAGTTATTAAAAAGTTCATCTGTTCCAGCTGCTTATTCCTCACTTAAACTCATCATTAATCTTCTTTTTATGACACCATAATTGTCCCTATGGCAACCAATTATGATGTCACAAACAAGATTAGAATTTTAGATAGGGGAACAGAATTAGCTTCTTCGTTATTTGTTTAGGCCCCTCACGGCTGTCACGCCTGATCAAATCACTGCCCGTGAGTTCAAGAACTCTCTTTTCAATATCCCACCAACATCTGGTATTTTAATGGAAGGCAGCCAGAAACACAAGTAGCGGTCTGTGCCCAGCGATGCAGGGAAGGTTGTGTTGCACAGAGAGAATCCCTTTCCAGCCCCTGCAGGTCATTCTCTCACCCCCTGAAGCAAGAAAACATTGGCAGCTCTGGTGACATTGTGTGTGCTCAGTAGTCACACTTGCTATGAATACGATTTCTTTTCCTGTAGAAGCCTAATCCTTTTTCGAATCCTACTAAATATTTCCCTTCAACGATTTGCTGAAGCAGTGAACACCCTATTAAGTACACAGAAAACAATCATGTATGGCAAGTAAAGGAAAACCCTCTGAGCTCACTTATTTCATCATATTTTCTTCTACTCATAAACTAAACTGCAGTCTATCATCTATCTTCCTGCAGAATAATCACAAATACACTTGAATGCCTGAAGTTATTTATATTACCCTTCTCTAGTCTTTTTTTCATTTCATCTGTACTTTTTCAAGCACCAAACAAACCAAAGACAAAATACATGAAAAAGAACAAAGAAGTCAAATATCAGCCACCCAGGTACCATTCAGTACATCACCAAAAACTGGAGGTGTCTTGTGTTCAACACAAGGATGATTTGTTGCATTCCTCTATCTGCAAGTTTGGATTGTGCCATTCTGGCGAGGTGAGAGTTAAGCTAAGAGCAAAGCTCATCAAAAAAGGGGGCTGTCCCGTGGAATAACACCGGGACCTGCACAGAGGCACACCCCTCCTCTGCCTCTAATGCATGCTCCTTTAACCAGCCAGCTCTGGCTTTGAACCATTAAGGAACAATCCTTGGAGACCAAAGTAGTCATGGACAACCCATGCATATTTCTTTCCAGGTAATTTATTGTAGTTCATGGAAAATGTAATAAATGTGCCCAGTTTCTACAGAAAAGGAGATGAAGAGGGCAAGAGATTTACTTTCATGTCCTGCATTGGGACCAAATCACAAAACAACTCCTTCACAGCTGCCCCTGCCAAAGGAGCTCCTTTTTAAAGATGCAGTTCACAGCAGACAAATGGCAACATCTCTATTTGGCTGTGGAGCTACTGCAGCACTTTTGAAAACTGACATACTCACAAGTATCCACTAAAAGAAGTCACCACTTCCACTTCAAACCAGGTGTATCTCTTGCCACAAAAACAAACAAACATGCTTTTTGCAGGAAAAAAAAAAAAAAGTAAAAAGTTCATGCTAACAAGAAAATACATGTATTCATTCTATTTGTTGGAGGGGGTCCACCTTAAAAACTAATTTTAGCTTTGTAAGACTGATCTCCACAGATTGTTTGCAGTCAATAGAGATGGGCTCTTCCAGAGGACAATTTGGAGCCAGAGCCTGAATTAGCCTGGCAAAATGGTCCCCTGGAGAAGACGCTGTCACTTGCTAATGACTGTTGAGGACATCAAGGGAAAGTAGCTTCCCCAGCCTGAAATTATCTTTCAAGAATAACTCCTCCCCTCCTCATATTGACTTCTTCACACATATCAGTACTTGCAGTTTTTCCAGAGCCGCTAAGGAGTGACACCCACCATCAAGGCATGCACATGGGGACTGATCCATCACAACAGAGCCATTAGAAGGAAATACATTAGTCTTAATGGCAAGAACTGTGCACTCACATGGTCTCCCCAAGAAAGTTCTTAAATCCTGTGGGAGTCAGATGTCAGGAACAGCAAAATCAGTACAAGCAGACACTGTTCTTTGACTGACACCATCTCACTATTTTGCCTATTATTTATATTCCTTTTTGGGCTGCAGTTACCAGCAGTCTTCAGCCTTGAACACAAGGTGGTCATCAACCCTTCACATGTAGCCATTAAAAATGTTGGCTTCCTCTTTCTCCACTGCTCAGATTAATTGAATGGGAGCTCCTTAGTCCCAAGAGCCAAATCTCATGGAAATTTGACTTCTACAAAACTCTTGCCCTGTTGACTCGAGCAGACCCAGGGACCAGAGCATGATGGGAGACACCACCATCCAGCCAAGATCCACCACTTTGGTACCCCTCCCTGAGAGAGGATAAATACTGATCTGGCTGCTCCATGGTCAGAAAGGAGCAGCAGAAATGGCTAAAGAGCACATCAACACTTCCTGAGAGCAGAAACCTTTTCAGCACTAACATCAGAGATTGCTTTCATCCTCTGTATAAGACAGGAATTGGTGCCCAATAAGTGACTACTTGGGATTTTATTAACCATATGTATTCTGACACTAACTGCAGAGGCAGCCTCCCAGGCACCAAATATTCTCAGAAAGTGAAGGAAAAAAAAAAACAAACAAACACCACCACTGTTAACCATACACCTGATGTACATTCAGCTTACATACATCACTAGAGAATGTTCTCCCTGTTTAGCTATAAAAATGTGGGTGGCCATCCATTACCCAATATTACCCCGATAGTATACTTTAATCATGAAATTAAATGGCTCTTGCTAGCAGCCAGAGAACTATTCATCTTCCATGTTCATTCAGTCTCTGGTCCTTCAGAAGAGGTTAAGTATCATAGGGGTGATTAACACTAAACATGGTTATTACAACACATTTCTGTCATGGAAAAATAACAATGACCAAGGTAGTTTCACAGATGCTACCAAATAATAACTTTGTCTTGCCAGAACTCAGCACTTCCATTCTTTGGGAAATTCTCATATTTCAAATCAAAACAACATAACTTTTCTCTTCTGAATCAGAGTGAAAAAAAGAGTGGGGAAAAAAAAAATAGTAACTCAGCATGAAGAAATTCCAAGGAACTATGTATCAGCTATACTATATTTCAGTTATTAGGATGAATATATAAATGTGTTGCTCATCTATTTTTTTTGAAAACAATATCAGCACCTTCCCTTGAAGATTTCAGTTGGAAAATATTACATCACAATTCTAAAAAATAAAATAATAATAAAAAATTTCCACCAGAAAATTTTCAGCCAACTTGCTCCATTATAGAAGACTGGAATTACAAGGAAACATGTATGTTGTGGTACCTTCACAAGTAGTGCCCCATGCCCAATTTTCTCTTAATTTAGAATGACTGAGAGGTCACCTGATTTTAAGGAACAATCCTGTGTTTTCTCATTGCTGTTCTCTTTGAGCAGATCCTTTGCAAAACATCGTTGAAATCTTCCTGGTGTTTTTGCATGCACTCACAGCTCAGCCTCATCAGGCAGGAGCCCTGCAGGCAAACCTGCTCCTTTCCACCACCACCTTCTTTGCACACCTCCATCATTCCAGTCAGACGCTGACGCGCACTGTTGTGCCTGCGACCGCCTAATGCTAAGACGTTCTCGCTATTTTGCATTTATCCTCCTATTATTTACGTTTTCACACATAATAGAAGCTGCTTTGTCTGCCTGCGTAGTAAATTCACCTCATTGTCTTACAACCTTACTGCGAGAAGCTGTTAGGATTGATTCACAATAGGGCCAACATTTCCATCAAGCAAATATCACTCTCGGCACCTGACAAATTATGACAACATTTGCAGAGCGACTGAATCAGAAACAAAAAGCTCACACTGGATGTTGGGAGCTGGGGGTGGCTGGGGAAGGGGCTACCACACAGGAAGTGGGGGCCACTGCCCAGGCACGGCTCAGCTGCAGCAAGACCGGGAGAGCCCCATGTTTTCTGGCCATGATCCTCATGCTGTCAGCAGGAGTGGGTGGAAGAGCTGACTTGCCAGGGAACAGCCTTTTGAAACAGCAGGCTGCTTCTCCTATGGGAGAGGAATTCACATCTTTCTCTTTTTCAGCCTTCGGATTAAAATCAGGGTAAGCTGGGCTATGGTTTTTCCATCCCAGCTTACTTCCTCCTCCTTTTCTTTCTCTTTCTTTCACATCCCTAGTGGTCTCTTTCAAGATGGGAAACATACTGCTATAAACCATTACCTGTTGCACCCTAAGCACAACTTCTCACCCTCCCTTCTTGTTCTCATCTCATAACTGCTTGTGATCCACTGGAAATGCCTATTTTTGGACAGCTGAAGGGTCCAAAAGTCTGACTGCAGCTGAAATGATCCAGATTTCTTTTTATGACCTACAGCTCCAAACACAAGCAGATGGGAGGAGCAGGTACATGCCAGAGCTCCCAGCTGTGGGCCCATATCCACATCCTCTGGGAGACAGTCAGCTGCAGCTTTCAGTTTGTAACATGCACAGTTGCAAATGATAGTAAAATAAGGTCATTGGCAGCAGAAAGGCAAGGCCATTTGGTATCTTGGCACTTCACGTGTGAAAGAGGATGACATTCATTTTTTCAGGAAGCAAAAGACATGAGTAATCTCAGGATAAAGGCCAAAGACTGAAAAGAAAGTGAATTACCTTCTTTTTCAGCTAAGTCAGGAGAGAAGGATAATTAGCCTGTGATGAAAGCTTTCCCTGCTGCTGCCTGTGCTCTGCGCTCACCTCTCCCTGAACAAACAGCAGCTCTTAGGAATTAGGAAGTGAGGAGGAACAAACCCACCACTTCCACAACCACAGGTCAGCTCCTTTCTTCCTTCCATCTCCCTCCCAAAAAATCAGTCATCATATCTTCTGTTCCCACAGAGAAATGGCATGAGCTGTGAAAAGAGAGGACCCTCCACACTGGGCTTCAGCAGCTGTGGCTTAGTCTTCTTCTGTATTCACTTCATACGCTTATTTCACTTGAATTCAGTACAAGACCAGGTACTAATATAAACAACAAATTCAAAGTATTACTTTGAAAAAAGGAAATTGGAAATGTAAGCAGCTATTACATGGACAGGTCAAGGATATTATCACACTCACATCAGAGCTGATGGCAGAGTTATGTTTGGTTGCTTTCCTTTCAGCACTAAGGAGGTGGGGGTAAGGAGAGAAGAGTGTATTTTACAGTCCAGGGATTAGGGAGAAAAGACCATATTGCCCAACCAAGGGATTAGATGAGGCTTTTATTTTAAATTCAGTGTTATCTGATTTCTCACATTTTCACCAGACATGAAGTGAAAACAGGGAAAAATGCATTACTTGATCTTGAATATGTGACTACATATGAGGAAATAAAAATATTTGTGTATCATACTAAAGATCTCTTCCAGTTGACTGTTAGAGCCAGAGGTAGCTTATTTTTGTCTCTTTCATTAAAATAAAACAAACAAACAGTAAGCAGAATTTACTCCATTTAAAAAAAAAAAAAAAAAAAAAAAAGAGAGATCATAACATATGACATTTTTCTGAAACAAATCCATTAAGGGGAGAGCACACACACAAGCTCTCTGGGTTCATCCTGCCCTCGAGAGTATTTCTCAGAGTACTTCTGGCTTGAGACTGCCCACAGGCTTGAATGAAGATCCATAGTGCTTGGCTGATACTGTTGATGGTCATCACATCCCCAAGATCAGTCCAGACAGAAGGATCCTATGGGCTGGTAGACCACAAGCTATTCCAAGAGGGAAAGACATGCAGTATCCTCCCTGGAAAGCAGAGAAGCTGTTCTCCAGCCAGCCCTTCCTTTGGACAGCACCAAAGTCTTCCAGGCCAGACTGTCAACAGACATCCCTGAAAAAGGTTGTGGTTTTTCTCCCTCTCAAATGGATTAAGGTTCAACAGGCAAGGGTTTTTTTGGGGAAAGAACTGCTATTCCTACTTCACTTGTCTGAAGGCCATGAGGCTAAACACCATATATACATTTTGCAAGGGAGTATCTTAACTGCTATGTTGGTCTCAGTCCAGCTGGTAACTGCCCCAGCATCACAGCCAACATTAGTCATCCCTCCCACTATCTGCTGAAAAAAAAGAAACAAAGAGCTGACAAGACAGAGACCAAATAACCCAGCACTCAGTAATTTTGCTGTTCGCTCTGGATCATAGAAAGCACAGCATTGCCAGCCAGGCGAGGGAGGTGATTGTCCCACTCTACTATGTACTGGTGCAGCCTCACCTGGAGCACTGTGTGCAGTTCTGGGCACCACAGGATAAAAAGGGTATGAAGCTACTGGACAATGTCCAGTGGAGGGTCATGAAGCTGGTGAAGGTTTTGGAGAGGAAGTCATATGAGGAGCAGCTAAAGTCACTGCGTTTGTTGAGCCTGGAGTAGACTAAGGGGAGACCTCATGGCAGCTACAGCTTCCTTACAAGGGGAGGAGGAGGAACAGGCGCTGATCTCTTCTCTCTGGTGACCAGTGATAGGACCCAAGGGAATGTCAAGAAGATGTGCCGGGGAGGTTTAGGTTGAACATTAGGAAAAGGTTCTTCCCCCAGAGGGTGGTGGAGCACTGGAACAGGCTCCCCAGGGAGGCGTCACGGCCCCAAGCCTGACAGTGTTCAAGAAGCAATTGGACAATGCCCTCAAACACATGGTGTGAACTGTGGGGTTGTCATATGCAGGGACAGGAGCTGGACTCAATGATACTTGTGGGCCCCTTACAATCCGAGTCATTCTATGATTCTACAGTGTATTATTTATCGAATGATTATATGGCCCACATCAGATTCAAGGAATTGAAAAGCACTGTTTTGCTGTTTGCCATCTGGGCCAAATCAAGATTCACAAGGCCAAAAGAGAGTCCACACAAGCATCCCAACACTACCCTGTATCCATCCAAGGCACTCTACGTCTGCTCCAGCACTGTTTGTTATGCATCAGCAGGGTTTGTCAAGTACCTTTCGCCATTCCTGCAACACCTGGAAAAGCTAGGAAAAAAAAAAAAGCTGAAAAGCTGGAGAAGGCAACTGATGTCTCCTCCTTTTTGCCATGGGTTTGCATTACATTGACAGGGAGAAGTCCAAACCCAGTCTCTATATTCAGTTGCACATAAAATATGCATGTAGCCACTTTTCAGCCTCTGCAACATATTCTAACACTGTAGGGCTTGAAAACTTCCACTACTGAAAATCTAAAGGGGAAAGGAAGCAGTTTAACTTGAGCATCTTGATAGTAAAGAATCAGAGATGCAGTGCTAGACTGTAAAGCTCACACTAGCCTCGGAGGCAGGAAAAACGGTTGTAGAGAGCTTGGCAACTTAAATCTGACCTTGTAGAATGTGAAGCCCAGTGTTTATGTACTTGTGTGTTCTTTGTTCATTGTACTGTGCATCGCACAGCCCCAGGTATGTAAACCCACACAGAGCATCGGTGTCTTGGCAGGAAGATAGGGAGACAAAGGCAAATTAAAGAACGAAAATGGAGAGACAGCAAATGAGAAATAAAGAAATCCAGAAATTATATCACAGTAAAAACTGGCCAGGGACAAAACAAAAAATCTACTTGTTCCAAAGCCAAATATGCTGCTCTGCAAAAGAAGTGACCATTGCAACTGTTGGCTACCTGCAGAGACAAAAATGAAATATAAAGAATAGCTTGAAGTTCTTCTCACTAATAGAAGGCCACTCACAAGCAGTCAGCTGCATCAGTACTGCTTCTATTTCCTTCTCCAATGTCATTTTAAATTAGGCTAAAACCTGGAGGTGACTGTAGTGCCAGCAGCAAAGGATCCTATGAACACAAGCAGCTGGCAAAGACACTGGTACTGGATATCCCTTAAGGCAATAGCATCAAAGGCACTTTTCTTTTGTTTCCTATCTACACGGGGTTTTAACGTGAATTCTCTCAGTGTCTCAACTTACAACTAACCTCAAAACTCATAATGAAACTTTACTCACATCTTCGGCATTTCACTTACTTTCACAGGAGAGTCCATTGCCCTCTAGGGCATAGTGTCGAAACCATAGATCAAGCTAACATCAGCAATTAATAACCAAGGACCCAGCCTAGCATGCACCTACATGTGGCATTTCATTGCCTTCAGAGGACCTACAGGATGCAGTGCTCCATTTGGAATAAAACTCAATGTGTTTTCACAAAAAAATTATATACTCCTGGGATAATTCACTAATTGGATAAAAGCATAAGAACTACCCCATTACCTTCCCTAGAGGAAACTCATTAGCAACCTAATGAAATAAAGTGATGACAGGAAGGTATTTTCTCATCATCTTTTAATGTTAACAGGTTTCAAAGCCATTTAGCTTCCTCATCCTCTCCTATGGTGCCCAGAAGTCCCTTGGCACCTCTCGGAGCATCAGAGGCAGTCCCCTCTCCTGCATATTACACAGCATCAGGGAGCAGTTTCAGAGCACAGAGGGATTATAAGATGTTCAACTCATCATCTGTGATGAATCTGTGCAATTGAAGCTTAATCCCTGCCCCACTTGGAAAATGTTCCCCGGTGGGTCAAGCTTCATGATGAGTCATGCAATTCAGAAGAAATATGATCTGGCTATTAGGGGCTTTGTTGTTTGTTTTTATGAAAAGCTGAAGTTGAGAACATTTGAAAGAAATTAGAAATACTGAAACTAATTTTACAATTCTGAAGTGTTTTGAAGTTAGTGAAAATACAAATATTGAAAGGATTACTACATAATCATAGTGCTTCTTATGTCTATATTATTCTTATGTCTATATTAAATATGTGAATCTCTTTTTCTCCACATGTAAGAAGTTTCAGGTCATACCCCCAAACATTCACTTATCATATAGCCCTAATCAGACAAACTTTAGATGTACATATTAAGCACACATTCCTTAGGAACAGTGAGGGAGGAATGGATAATTTTGAATTCATCTGAAGAGGATAATACAGAGCAAGATGAGATATTCACCCACCACTTTCCCACTATCTGCACCTACACGTGTCACCACTGAACACCTTCTTCCAAGTCCCTGAACTTTCAAAAAGAGCCCACATCTCTCCACCAAGAGCTCTTATAAACAGTCAGACAACCAAAGACATTAATACTATTTACCTCTGCAATGCATCTATAGCCTAGCTCAAGCTCCAAGGCAGTCACCAGCACCATTCTCCAATGCCAGTAAGTAAACTCATTGCTAATGACATATACCTTATCAGCAGCCTGAGAGAATAGTATCCTACATCTTCTCATATCTCATGTTAAGCCACAAAGGTACACAGGAGGAGCAATGGTGCTTTAAGTTAGTATTGGCTCCAACCTGAGTAGAATTAGAAACCTCCATTTTCTCTGACTGCATGGCCATTTGTCTACAGCAACAGGGACAACACAGATAGTCTGTAGGGCCAGTGAGCTGGAAAACTTTCTAGGTAGAATTTGAAGCCATAACCCCTCAAAAAAGGGTGGCAATACCAGATGATAAAGTAGAAATTTCCCATTATGAACTGTAAATGTTGAAGCTCATTAAGCTTTCAAACAGCTGTGAAATGGAAGGGGATTCTGGCAATGCCATTCAGAGCTGCTTTTGAAGAGAAATCCAGGACTGAAAGGTTCAGAACATCACTACCAAGCCTTTTTCTAGCATAAGTGTTTTCAAACCATCAAGCTTCCTCAAAAATGCAGTATATGTCAGGGAAATACCAGGCTCAGTCCTAGAATACAGACAGACTCACTCACTTTGCCAAGAGCGCAGTAGTTAGTGACCATTCGTTCCTCAGAACAAGCTAATAAACCTTTCCCTTCCCCATCAACCCCTTACCTACCTTTATGCCGAGGCATTTCAGGAAGTGAGCAGGAGGTGCTGAGACATTCAGAAGAACCACTTAGTGCCCTGTGGCAGTCTCAGGATAGTGAAACTCCTTAAAAATGAACCATCCTGTTTGCTTAATGCACAAATAATTCAGAGGCAAAACTTTGGTAAATTGTACTTTAAACAAGATCAAATTCTAACATCCATGCACGGATGTTCTCTACCTCTCCCCCAGCTTTCAGGTTTTCTCTGAAAGTTGTCCTTTCAGTTCTTTTCTGTTCCACTCTCCTTTTAGCCTGGACAAGAGACCTTGCTGTTAAAACTAGAGTTGAGGATCTGTTCCCACTTTGTCACACAGATTCCATCTGCCCTCTTAAGTAAGTCAGTTTATTTTCTTTTGTCTCTGTTTGTCAAAGCGAACTTACAAAGAATCAGGTCCTACACCGCCTGCATTAGGCAGGTATTATCACTTACAGATTACAGCCTTACAGGTGGAAAAAAAATGAGTCAAAAGTATAATGAACAAGTATTAGACTTCTTTGTCTAAGGTAAGGCTCTGACCAGCACACCAGATTTTTCGGTGTTAAAAACCAAACAGCAACTTTCTTGACAAAATACAGTGTCTCCTACTTCATTTGTGGGTCTCTTCTTGAGATCAAGATAGAAAGCTGAGGCCTTTTGTAACTGAGAAAGAATTCTAGTGAATTTTAAGGTGGAAAAAAAGCACCTTCCTTCCTAAGCACAGTCACCCTCTGTCCACCGTTATCTTCAGAGAAGGATTCAGGCACAGTCCGGACAGGGAAGGCAGTGCAGGAACATGGCCAACCTGTGGCACATGGCAGCCAGCAAACATTAGACAAGGTGGTGCTGGTGTGAAGGCCACACACATCTTAATCTTCACCAGTTAAATCCTCCCTGAATTAATTTGTAGGCACAATGCAAAAGACAAGCTTCCAGAGAGGCAGGAAAAAAAGCCTTTATAAGCTGGCTGAGATGCTATCGGCTTTTCTGCTGGCAGCATAGAGTGGGTTGCACATGCATCAGCAATGGCCTTACCAGAAGCTCAGCACCCTGAGAGACAGGGTTAAGGGAGAATTCAGGGGTTGACAGTATGTGGGCACAAGGGAAGCAGTTATACCCTCAGGCAGGCACATCCGCACTCAGAAAAGCAAGAAAAGAGAAATAAAAAGAAATGCAGGACAGACAGAAATGAAAAATGAAACCAGAGAGCATTGGTGGCCTCAGATGGAGCTACAAACCTTGGACTCAGCTCTTGGTACAGCACTTTCTGTCAGACCTAAGGCCTTCACCCTGAGCAAACACATTAACATTTTATATCCATAAATATGTATAACCTCAGAATAAAGGACAGTTAAATAAAGGAGGAAAACCCACACAACATACAGTAGAATTAGCAACATAATGACATCCCTTCATCTTACATTCCTCGCATTTATACAGAGTATGCACCAAGGCTCCTGAACACACAGCCCACCCTGGTACACTTTCCTCAGCCCTCACAAGGACCAGCAATTATTTAGTAGAAAGTACAAATGATTTTCCCACATAGCAGCAACCTGCAAAACACACAGCCGAGTCCATCATGCCCATGGCCTGTCATACACCTTCCTTCACCCTGCAGTTACTCACCATGATGTCACCTTACCCATACACAGCCAAATACACAGCACTAGCCCCCATGGAGGCTCCTATAGACTCTGTACACATACATATACAGTCTTATTGTAAAGTACTATTACACTTTTTTTTTTCATATATACCTAGTCTCACACAGCTTTTATTTGTTAAGAATGGCAAATGGTCAGATTATTAGAAAACCATAGATGAGGGAAAAAAAAGCATCAGGACAAGCAGGGTGAATAGTATAACTATAATGCATCATTCCCACATGCAGAGTTTAAATAAAATGCAACACTTTGTACAGAGCAAGACAGAAAAAGGAGGCCAAACTTTTCACATTTCATATCTGTTTTATTCCAAGGCAAAGTTGCTCATCATCATTTCTATAATTAGAAGAGGTTGCCACAGAGCCATGAGCCTGCTATGCCTGATTATTTTTTTATTCTTCTTTCCTCTCCCTCTTTTTCTTAATATCTGGGAAACCCTTTGGCTGACTATTGGTATCTCATGCCCAGGTAGTGCTGGATTTATCAATAAAGACACAGGAAGAGCACGGAAAACTGTTGCACATACACATCACATTCCCAACATTTCAGCCAAGTTGCCAAATAAATAAAGAAAATATTTTTAAAATAAAATAATTAAAATAAAATAATTAAAATAAAATAATTAAAATAAAATAATTAAAATAAAATAATTAAAATAAAATAATTAAAATAAAATAATTAAAATAAAATAATTAAAATAAAATAAAATAAAATAAAATAAAATAAAATAAAATAAAATAAAATAAAATAAAATAAAATAAAATAAAATAAAATAAAATAAAATAAAATAAAATAAACACAAAACTTTCAAAAGCCTGGTGAGGCTTCCAGTAAATCATTTCATTAGCCCCATGACTGACCCAGGCAAGAAGAACTGACTACCTGCTCATTTATTCCAGAGGACTAGCCAGAACAAAGGTGATTTTCCACCCCAGCAACATTACGTGGCATCTAATTCGGCATTTTTTTATGTGATGAAATTTTCCACCTGCAACAGTCCCAGGGCAATCTGAGGCTACAGGTCTGTGTCTGTGCCACACAACAACTTTACTATGTGCTCGTAGAGACTCCCACTTTCAAATCACTGACGCATTTAACTTCTTGTGAGTATGCACATAATTCCACTACAGCTCACACATAGCTTTAACAAGAGTTATAATTCACAACATGTCTTTTTAAAAGCGCTGTTAACCTCAGATACAGAAGGGAGAATGTAAGACATGCTCTCAATTAAAGACAGTCCTTTTAATTTCTATGACTTAGAGACATCGATGAGATGGGGCTGCAAGTCTGGCCAAAGTTAGGAGAGAACTTTAAATGCCAACTTAATTAGTATTATTCTTGTTTCTAAACCATTCTGGCTTTCTTCTGCATTATGTCCCAACACAGAACTTCCACCTCAAAGCTTTAGAAAAGAAAGAGCTTCCTGAAGGCCCCTTCATGTACCTAAAAATGTCCAGTGATGTGCTTTGGGAGAAAATTATAAAACAGTGATGGATGTTTTGGGCGACAAAGTAAACTGAGTCACTGTTATGTGAGTGGGTGGTACCAACTCTGTACAGTACATACCCGAAACTCTTAACAAAGACAGTTGTAAGCAGATCTTACCAGATATAGGCTAGAGAGAGAGAGAATTATTTTTCTTGACATTTGGTAAAAAATAAAAATCCATCCATCATTTTCATGCTGAACAGCCTCACTCGTTTATGGAAACAGGATATATTAAGATTCAAGGAAACTTAAGTAGAAGGAATCAACACAATCAAAAGATCAAAGGCTTGTGTTGGATGTTTTCATTTTTACAAATGTCATTCAGCTTTAATTATTTATAATGCTTCACAGTACACTAGTAAATGCTGTCATATTTCCTAAAATAATTAAGTCTTAGTAATGGGAGACACCTCTATCATCCTGTCTCTATTTAATATTTACTGAGCAGTGATGTGCTCTTTATGATCATTATCATGTCTGTAAATAAATGAAGCAAAAAATGAGGATGTTTCCTTTCCTTAAATTTCTATTTTGGTCTGAGGCCCCATCTGCACTCCCAGGTACTTACATGCTCATCAGCAATGACAAGGCTTGTGTAACCAGGGATTTCCCAGGATTTCTCTGCGATAGCTTTCCCCCCCACACTTCAAATGCAGCAACAAAACCCACTGCAATTATAACTCCAGCTACTTTTTGCCACAACAGACAAGTGGTCATTGCTGATGGTGCAGGAGGAGAGAGGCCAGCTTGATTCTTGGCTTCTTCTTGCAGAAGAAGAGTCGGGAAAGCACACAAGGCACATCCTGAACAGATTCATTTGGAAAGTCAGAGAAAAAATCAGCCATAGAAACTCAAACCACCTATTTTAGATAGCGACATTTCTGAGTGGAACCGGATGACCAATGGACACAATGAGTTAAGAAAACCACCACCTCCAGCTGCTACCATCACTAAAAGTAAAACGCATGGTGCCCTGCTCAGGCAAGCGACCTCAGCCAGAGACAAAGCATGGCAACCAAGCCACCAACCCACAGCCTGTTAACAGCACAGGACCCTGCGACAATTCATTATGGTCCCAATCTTGGAAATCCCTAAGCCATTTGCAAGCAAGAATCATAAAGCCGGTCACATGCTTCATCAGGTAGGATTTCTCCACTTGGTCAAAATGAAATTACATTTCTCTAGATAAACTATTCCCTAGTGACAAGTGTTTGCCAACTGCCACTTGAGATCTCACAAGAGGACCATTAAAACTTACAATTTAATTTTGATTTTCAGTTCCACTAATCCAGATTCCCTGAATTTCTAAATAATAATTAATAAGAAATTAAAGCCATTTGCAATATTGATGGTTTCAGTCGGCGTGCTTTTTGGGTTGTGTTGGTTGCTTCTTTATTTTTTTGTTTGGTTGGTTTTGTGGAGGTTTTGTTGCTGTGTTGGTTCTTTTGTTTGTTTTTCCTTTTACCTTTTATTATTTCTCTAAACTTAAACAACTAAATGACAAGACTGCATTTCAGGTAAGTTTTTAGAGCTGCAAACACCTGCAGGAAACCTGCCAGACAGAGCATTATTTCCAAAGATTTCTCTACCCATATCTTTTTTATTGTGGAAATATTCTTATTGAGCATCTCTTTAGTGTAATCTGAAACTCACTATTTCAAAAATTACTTCGGGGAAAGCTACTTTAATCTCTAGCTAAAAAAGACCATGAAGTTCCTCACAGAACTTTGCAATGACAAAGTAATAAAAATTAAAAGGAAAGAACCATTTACCCACTACCTTTGTGTCCCAATATCTTGTAATTATTCTGCTGGGTCTAGAAATGTAGGGAAGTATACACTTCTTCAAGAACCAGTTAATCTGTAGAGAGCATTTCTCTGGCAGGGGTGTATCTTTGAGTCAGGGTGGGTTTTGTTGTTTTGTCTTTCGTCTGCCAATTTCTTCACAGCAGGGTGGGAAATTGAACTTTCGGTTCTATCACCTTATGAGAAAAACTCTTCTCATTTTGCGAGCCTGCAGTTCGCATTTCTAAACAGAAAAGCCCATCTCTAGGGTAAAAAAAAAAAAAAAAAAAAAAGCCCTAAAAATGACTGCTTAGCTGTTGGCATTCTGATGTTAGCCTCCAACCATTAAGTTGTTTGGCTGCATTTAAGTGCTTGAAGCTGAAAAGGGAGACCATTTATCTGGGCTTTCATTCAGTACCCTTCATCAAGGGACTGACACTTCTGATTGCAGACTCCCCCCATTCCCTCCCTCACCAGCCCGCATCCTCAATGGGACCAGCGGTACCCACCACCTCAACACCCCATCTTACATCAGGCACGGCAGGCGCCCCATCTGCAAATTGAGACCCACTTAAGGGACGTATGTTGGCAGCACATGCACACACAGAGAAACAGACACACTTTAAAGCCATTAACTCATGCACAAGCACAGATAAGTGGCATATCCCCACTGTGTATGTATACATAATTACAGCATATTACTAGAAAGAAAACAGCAAGCAAACATCTACCCTTAACAGAATGATGAGCTTTGGCCCAGACAAGGAGCTTTGTGAACATCAGGGGCAAGGTGGGTATGGATGGGAACACAGCAAGGTCAAGGGGGTCGTGGAGCTCCCTATGAGGCACACCTGTGTTATTTAAAGCAAGTTTTTTCCTCCTGATGGATTGATATGTGGGACAAACATGCCTACATTAGTATTTACTACCCAAATTCATTGCATATATAAAACAGCAGTTTCTGCATTGTAAGTCTCTGACTGCATCAGTACAAAACATTGTTTTCTGAACTATGTTGCTTGTGGTTTTGGTACAATTTTAGAGAAACTAACAAGTTATTTGTATGCAACAACTATGTCATTAGCTAAACAGATCTGCATTACAATGAAAGCAGTTCATCAACAGGAAAAAAAGTGGGGGCAGGGGGGGGAGAAAAAGGTAATGCTTTAAGTGTGACTTGTGTAAACCATACTTCCATAACAGGGTGTGACAAACCTAAAATGGGTACAGGTAATATTTTTCTTCTTCCTTTTTTCCCCTTGTGACAATACCTTGATGTCTCTTTCAGCCACTCATTTCATTCCCTCAGTTGCCACAAATAGATTTTTTTACAAGCATTTTCATGTTTCTTTATTATTTTCAGCAAGTTCCAACTGTTGGTGGTTTGTTGTTTTTTTTCATGCATATGTAAATACAGATATATGGGTGTATGTCAGCGTTATGCACCTGCATAGAGAATCCTGAATGAGCTGTTTGAAAGTCTGTATGATGCCTTGAAGAACTTCTATTGTACTAGTGGATAAGGGAGTCCAGGTGCCAACATAAATAGATTTTCCTGTATATAATATAGTCATTTACATTTACAAATGTATTTCAGCACCATAATTTACTGAGAGAAATGGTAGCAATTTAAGGAGCCTGGGGGGTGCAGGGTGTGGAGAGCTCGGTGGAGGTCCTTTGTGGAAGTTTTCTACTCTTTATCTACTCAGATTGTTCTCACTATGGGGGAGTGTGCATAATCTGTAGGAAACCAGCTCCAGAAGAAGAAAAGGTGGGGAAATCCAAGGATGCAAAGAAAATGTACTTTCTTGCACACATCCTAGGTCAAGTACAATGAGTAATATGCATCAAGAGATGCTTAGGAAAAAGCTTTTATATCTAATGGTTCAGGACTCGCTGTATACTTGCCTAGCTGGAGGAGAGGGAAGAGAAAGAACAGAAATAAAACCAACTTTTCCTCCTACAAGCAGTTATTATGAAACCCGTACGAACACACACCATGCAGAAAGCTCCAAGGATACTCGTGTCTTTAACACACTTCTAGATGATTTAGAAAACAGGACATTACAAGCATATTTTAATATCCAGGCCCCAAAAGGAGATGCCAAAATGAATACAATAAAAATGAAAATGTATAGCCTAAGTAGAAGCACCTCCAGGATTTATTGTGAGCCTCATGCCTTCTGTTCAAAGAGCAGACACAATAGCAAACCTGCCTCATTAGCAGTTACTTCAACAGCTCACCTGCAAAATCTGCCTTTACTCACAACAGACAATTTGCCCTTACATGACGTGCACTAAGAAAACTACCAGGGTAGAGATGCAAGAGTACTGAGAGATGACCAATGAAATGCTCTTTAGGTGTTCAGTAAGTTTTCCTTTTCCCGTCACTTACCTTGTTGGAGTCCAGTACAAAACATCCCAAACTTCACACTCACCAGTGAGACCATCAACCCTTATGGGAAAGTCTCTCATATAAAATTTCAACCACGAAGAGTGTTTAATTATGTCAGTTTCAAGCCCTACCACATGCAGAGACCCAAACCATTGCTAAGCTGTATCTCACACATAAATTGACAACACGGTAAAAAGAAGCATCTCCGTGCCAGGTAAGATTCTTCAGCTAATTTACCTAGAGCTAGAGATGCTCTTTCCTTGTAGAGACAACATAAATAGCAGGTCTGGTTTTCCATCCTCCCAGTTAAGAGGGCTCATCCCTAAGCATGCTAGAATACTAATTACTGATGGTGTGCTGCCACCCCTGGGGCTTTGCAGCCAGAATTAGGTAAGACTCCAGAACTTTTGGTGTGAAGGTTGTCAGACAGCAACTGCTTCCAGCAGCTGCTGACCATTAACAGTTCCTAGGTGGTAACAGAAAAACAGACAAACCCCACCAACAATCCCTTCATACAGGTGTATTTACAGGAGGAAGAAACCTCTTTATTTGACATCAGAGATATGGGACAATGCGCAATCCTAAAAATACAAGAGTCTGGTTATGAAAGTAATGCCCTGCTTTGGCTACAGCATGTCCTATGGCACCCCAGTGGCTGCCCTCGGCGCACAGGCACACCTGGGGTGTTGGACACAGCAGCCACCTACCTTGTCACCGCTGGGGCTTATACAACGGCTGCCGGCACGGGCTGGGGGCGTGACCTGCACTCCGTGAGACTTCCCACGGAGAAGCCCCTCTCGGGAGCAGCGATGCCACCTGAAAGGTTGGTTGTTCCCCCCCCCCCATCCCTTTTGCGAGCGTTTGGAGGCGCCGGGAACACGGGCAGCCGTGTTTTTAAAGAAGAGGGCAGAGCGTAAAGACCGACCTATTCCCCTGACAGACGGGCAAGACACCCGACTCCGAGTTAACTCCGAAGTTCAGCCACACACACTGTCCCCCTCCCCATGCCCCTGACGCTGCCGCGCCGGAGGAGCACCGCAAACCTGACGGTAGCAGGGAGGCTGGGAGCGGGTCACTTCCTCAACGGAATGCCCATGTGGCGGGGTCTCTTTTAGGCTCCGGAATGAAGAAAAAGCCCCTCAGGCTGCAAGGTGCTGCCCTCATGCCGCTGCCCGGCCGCACCGCCACCGCACTCTGCCTGCCGCCTCCCCAGCCGCCGGCGCCCCGCTCCCGAGAGATGCCCCCGAGAGGGGCACCGAGGGCGCCCGGAGCCGGCCCCGCCCGGCACCCACCTGTAGGACACCTGCTTCCTGAAGGTGAGGCTCCGCAGCTTCTCCTCCAGCGACTCCTCCGCTGCAGACAGCCCCGGATCCTCCGGGACCCCGGCGGCACCCGCCGGCTCCCCACCACCCTCAGCCCCCCGGCAGCCGCTGCCACCCGCCGCCCCCGTCTCCTCCCCACCGGCTGCAGCAGGGGGATTCATTGCGGTGGGGCACAAGGGCCAAGAAAGAGGAGGGGTTGGAGGGGGCAGACGGGGGGTGGCCAGCGGCTGCAGGCGCTGGGGGGCGGCGGTGGCCGGGAGGCCGCTGCTCCCGGGGCCGCGGGGCGCGCTGCGAGCCGCGGTGGCTGCAAATGGCAGCGCGACCGCGCAGCATCCATCGGCGGCCGCACTGCAGCGGGGCATTGTGGGAAACTCCCGGCCGCGCCCGCCCCCCGCCACGCCCAGCCGCCTGCCCGCCAATGCCGCGCCGCATCCCCCGCCACGCCCCCCCCAGCCGCTGCCACGCCCTGCCACGCCCCGCCCCCGCAGCGGGACCGTCGGGTCGCCCGGGGAGGGGGGAGGCGGGAGGCGGTGGCGGGGCGCAGGGACCGGGGGCTGCCGAGTCAGGTTTTGGCCTTAACCGTGCCCGGTTCCCTCCCAGCATCACCTCCAAAACACCTTTGAGAGGGACATCAAGTGCCCCAGAGCATCCAGCAATGCCCTGAGCTTCTTTTACCCCATGCTTGTTTACATACTAATCACGCCTAATTGTTTTTCCCAGGCAATCTCCATATAGTGTGCTCAGAATGAAAGCACCCAAGTCCAAAGAAATGCCTTTTGACACAAGCATCACGGTGTTCCTTAGTAAAATAAATTATCCTCCCACCTTGTTCCCTGTTTCTCCCTTTTGTTCATTGGGAAACACTAAGGAAAACTTTCCAGGGAGGCTTCAGCGCGGGGCTAGTTAAGCATGTGAGCTGACAGTGACAATAAGGTTTAAAAGTACAGAAGACATCAAGGTCTGGGACTATTCAGAAATTGCAGCAGGAATTATCACATCCAGAACTTTATTTTCTGCATCCAAAACTTCTCCAAGGCAATGTGATCCAAAATAGAAAGCTGTAAGAAAAAAAAAAAAAGGAGCAGCGTGAACAATGATACTCTACTAAGAAGGCAAACCCTACAGGGACAGATTTCAGAACCAGCCCTTCCCCATGGATGACTTCCCTGAGTGGCTTTGTCCCTTCTTTGTGATCCTTGTGCCACCACACAACCAGTGACATGGTTAAAAGTCAAAAAGGTCGCAGCATTTACCCGCTGCCCATATGCAGCAGCATGCAAATGTTGCAAAAGCTTGGATATCAGTGAGACTGGCGACAGTCAGTAGGTTCTTTACACCTGATTCTTGTGCCTTCTCCAGCCCTATTGAAAGATTCCGCTTCTTCATACTTGGCACACATATTGTGTATACATCTTTCATCTCAACTTCAGCAATGACAAGCTCTCCAAGCCAGTCAATCAACATTCTCCTGTCCCTTGTTGGCAATAGAGAAGGGTCACGAAAAGTGATTCTTTTTACTACAGTTTAAACATTTAAAAGTTTAACCAGCTTTCAAAATTGTATTCATAAATGATGCATGTATTATCTACATGCACACGTGCTTCCCCCAATAGATATATAAATTTTCTCCCTCAAACCTCAGACTACTTTTAGTTACTAATGAAGCACATAGAAAAAAGCATAATGAAACCATGTAATACATGGCTTACAGGAAGAAAACTAAAGCTCTTAAGCAGAACTGCAAAAAAAGAAGATCCGGATCCTGCTCTGCGCTGCGTGTGAACATATCTGCAAACCACTGTGGAGCTCTGCTGAAACCATCCATGCCTTGTCCATGCAGAACTAGAACCTCAGTCAGAAGGTCTCCAGATGAACTTCCACGGGAATTAGCAGTCAATATTGCTAATGGAAGCGTCTGATTTAAAAGTATGTGACAACTCCTTTCGCAGAAAGAAACTGAAATATTTTGAGATGTAACTGTCAAAAACCAGTTCAGATCTAGCCCAACAACCACCTTCAAGGATGAAGAGCAGGACCATAAGCACCCCTCTCATCATCAAGTTATCTTTGAGGTTTTGTCATTGGTGAAAACCATCTGTTCTGTTGCTATGAAAAGATGCCAATGGCATATGCAAAAATACATTTTAATGGCAAATTAATCTTGCACTTGGAGAGCAGAACAGCATGCATCATCTCACAGCTTTCTTCTTTTTGCCTTTGGTCCCTATGAGAACAGCTCCGTGGCCTGTGCCCTGCAGATCGCTCTACCTCCCTCAGAACATCTGGGGCAAAGCCTAACAACAAATCAGAATCTGCTAACCCCCTATCCAGTGCACATCCACGCCACTGAACCACGTCTGCCTTCTCCAGCATAAACCCTCTTGTAGCTCCTGCTTGTCAATAACCACTTTGCCCACATGACCACATTTACAGCGTGCACCGGGATTACCTGTTTTTCCTCTGACTGCTGCAATTTGCATGACTCATTTGCAACATGAAGTGCTAAATTGACTTCCTATGCCTTTTTCTGAATATGAGCAATTGTGAGAGACTCTGAGGCTCGTGAAGGAAAGCCCTGCTTGCACAATTACACCTGTGGCATAGCTGTCAATTCCTGTGGCTTGAGAAAGGCAACACCAGCAATAACTTTGTCAGAGCATCTCGTTTGCTCCAAGACGTGGCTGCAGACATACCACTCGATCAGGATGGAAAGGATGAGCCCCAAAATAGCTTTTTAGCAGATTTTGCAAGTATCTGGGATCATTGTGCTAGCAAGAGCCTGAATTTGCATGACTGGGGATCTCGTTTCTTCCTGCCAAGGGCTGGATTGTCGGTTTCAGAGGAGAACCCCACACCACAGTGACTCCCCTGCTCATGCGGGAGAGCTGACAAGCTCCAGCAGGTGGGGATGCTCTTTTTCCTGGGTGGAAACTTCACACCACACTGCATGCCTTGGATAGCAGGGTGGATGGTGGGAATGAAAGAGGAAATGTGGAGAAAGGAGGGAATTCAGCCTTTTGGAGGAAAGCCAAGGGAAGAAGGTTTATTCCATTACTCACATGCCTGCTAAATCCCATTCTGAACACTCCAGCGTGCACAGGCTGTGTGCACTGCGGTAAGTTTTATTTAGAGTGGGAGGGACTGAAAATCCTATTCCTAATGGAAAAGAAGTGGATATCTACAAAAAAGAGGAGTGGGGAAGAAAGGGGTGAGGCAGCCTTACTTACCTGGTGAGCCAGGCTAGCCAGGGAGAAGTCAGTCTGCTCTAAATGTTCCATATTCCTTAAGATCACACAAAATTCACCCTCAGGATTACCCTCAACATTCACTATCCAGGAAAATATAGAAAAATGCATATATTTATACACATACACCTGTGGGGTTTGTTTGTTTGTTTGTGGGGGTTTTTCTGGTTTGGGGTGGGGTGGTTTTGTCTGGGTGTTCGGGGTTTTGTTTGGTTGGTTTTGGTGGTGGTGGTGGCTTTGGTTTTCATTTGGTTTCTTTGGTGTTTTTTTAACACAACTGAACAAGCATCCAGCTTCCCTTTCCAGAGCCAATGCTGACAGATATGCCCACAAACACATTTATTTTTGGTCAGCATTTGAAGTTCAAGCAGAGCATCGCTTATCCATCAGATAACTGAGGGATGCTGAGCCTTAACATGGAGTCACCTGCCCTCCCCTCAGCAGATCACCCTGTCGGGCAGACACTTCACCCTGCAGCTCTGCCAGCACTGGCTCCAATCGGGTCCCCGGCAAGTTACTGCTTTCTGCTACATTCTATTTTGCTTTTTACCATTTTTCAGCTATTTCACAGCACTACTCCCCTTTCCGTGCGTAGGCTGCCATACCTAGAAATAGGCCCTGATTCCTGTTGCCAAGGTGTTCAGTGGAGGTGACAAGAAGGGCCTGATCCTGGCTTGGAAGTGCTTGAGTGCTGCCCCTTCACAAATGCCAGGGATCAAAACAAGGGGTTTACCAAAGAGGTTTAAAAAAGAGGGTTAACCAGAAGCTAAGCATTTCTTTAAAGAGTGGAAGTGAGACAACCCAATATACATGGACAGTGGTTATCTTTCCTCAGTTGCATTATAGCAAAGATAAGGGCCAGAACTTGTAATTTCCTCCTTACTGGAGACACACACACACAAAAATTTATAGCTACATATAGGCCTCATGCAAATACAGCTTAAGATTAATTCAGTAATTTAAAAGTTAAGTCATTCCTGGCTTCCGTTTGTAGCCCACAAGAGACAGCACCAAGAAAACGAGAAACCAAATCAATCACTTTAATTTTCTGAAGTACAAACTGGAGGGAGACAAGACACACAAGTGTCACTCATTCAACATGAAGTAAAATGCTTTGATTTCTAATTCCTATGTTCTCTGGATCACCTTGCTTTGCTTAATCTCAGAGTGCTTTATAGAGAGGAGGAAACCACCACTGGCCCCATTTCACAGAGCAGGAGTCTGAAGCTTGGAGAGCGGTCAGCCAAATTCACCAGCACACCATGAGCAGGACGAGACCTCTACTGGACAAGCTCCTACAGAAATATTTTATTTATAGCAAGGGTGCAAGCTTTTGCTCACTGCTTCTAAACTCCAAGCTAATGAGGTCCAGATTTCTGAAAAAACCCAACGCAAACAAAACAGGAAAGGGAGCACCAATAATGAATCTACCATGAAATACCTGCGGGGTGGAGAAGTCTGTGCTGTTGTAAAATAGGCACAAGTTGCGGCTATCAGCAAAGGGTGAAGACTTACTACCCAAATTGTGCCATGAGAGGCATTGCAAGCTGCATTCAGACCCCCTTCCTCCTGCCCTGCAATGGGAATCAGCCTGAGAAACGAGTATCAAAATTCAGCCTTGAATTCAAACAGCTTTGCAAAGAACAGCATGTACCGGAGGGTGATAGGTAGTGAGGCTGACAGCTCATCACCCAGGATTTCTGCATTGTATGTGGGTTTCTTTTTTAATCACAGACTTGTTGCAGCATTGCCTGCTGGGTGATGCTTTAAGGGTAATACTGAGACCCCAGTTGATTCTTAACCAGCCGTTAATCACCAGTTGGTGTTTTGTATGCTCCGAGGAACTGAGCTCAGCTAAAACTAAGCCGAGGGTAACTTCCCCAATCAGTCACGGCCTAATGATTTTCCTCTAAAAATGTTATGTTTGGCTTGATGCTGTTAACAAGTGCCCTGGATCAATAGTTCTGGCAAGTGAAATTGCCCATTCTGAAAGCAAAGGGCACCCAGCAGCATCAGGAGGAAATGCAGTGGCTGCAATAACCTCCAAAACAATGACAGCAAAAGACCGGGATGCAGAACTTCCAAGACTAAGTAAAGACCTTCTCCCCCCACCTTTCAAGAGAAAGCACCACAGACCTTCTTCATCCAGGTACAGAAAGCGAATTTTGTGAGAAAGAGCTACTTCATCATCTGCTGTGACCAAAGCAGGGTTAGATAGTTGTGGTGCTGGAACTGGGCTCCGTCTGGGAGAGACAGACACTGCACAGAGAGACAGACCAAAAAAAATGGATAGGCAAAATATAAACCTGTCATTCCTATTTCCTTTTCTTGTGATAGTGAACGGTGGTGAGCAGCAAAGGCCATTTGGGGGTTAAAAGCACCATGGTAAAGCTTAGGAGAGAAGAGCTGCTTTTTTTTCCTTCACTGCCAATTTCTTTTGCTACTTCAACCTCTTTAGCTCAACACCAAGGCACTCCTGAAAATGCCTTCTATCAGCTACAGATTTAGTGCTGGCCAGCGTGTTTCGATTTTCATGGTATGTTTGCTTCCACAGTCTCTAAAGCAGCCTTCTTTAAGAGGCCTTGAAAAGGAGGCACCAAAGTCATCAGTCATGCTCCCATTTTCAGTTCAGTAAAGCTGGAACTATTACTTCCATCACTAGTATTTCCCTGTGGAGGATAAGCTCTTAGTTGCTACTATAGGGATGCATGGTACTCATTTATGAGGTCCCTTTCCTGGTAGAAAAGTGGTGTAATATACATGACTATACCATTTGTGAAGTCGGCTCTGCACAGTGTAATTTTCACATCTGCATTAGGCCATCCATCGCCAAGTTCCCTGGATGGCCAGCAAAGCCACCGAGTCCCCAAACTGGAAGAAATGAAGTATTTGATTCTCTATGTCTACTCAAAGTAGCAAAAGGTCACCTCTGTCCCCTGGCTGGCAGCTGCTTCTGGGCTGCAGGGCACAATCTCGATGGCTGACACAGGTAGAACAGCAGCTTCTGAACTGCTGGAGAAAGCTCCTGAGCTACCTTGGGTGAGTTGGGGCAAGGGATGGAGCTGAGGCCAGCGAAGGATCCAACCCCAAAAAGCCAAAGCAGAAAGAGATCTTTTAAGACTTTGGTTTAAGTAATTAGTTGCCCAGTATAAATGCAGCACAGGGAAAGGTCTTGCCTTCCAGAGGGCTATTTGGCCCACACGAATTAAGCTCCAGAACACTCCGACACGTTGATATCACCAGGCTGAAGCTAGTGCCCCCTTCAGCATCAGTCTTCCTGGATCCTGTTTTTATAGACAGAAAATTTAATATTAATGGGGCTATACTGCCCAGGTGCACTCAAGTGCCATTATCATTATTAAATGCCAACAGGTTTTGCCTAATTTCCACCCATTATTGGCAGATACAATTCTCTGCTACTCTCACAAAAGGGAAGGGGCAGCCAGCTCCAGTAAAAACCTACACCACAGCATGCAGAGCTGCACTTGGAAAAGCCCAGGGACCGGATCTTTTCCAACTATCAGGAAAGTAAACAAACTACACTTGCTTTTTCTACAGAAAATATTTATTTGCAAGAAATGAAAAGCATAACATACTTAGCTACATACATGTTTAGGCTACAAAAGCAGGTAGTCTGTTCTCTCATAGAATCAAGCAGACAATCTAAAAACGAAAAACAGCAATTTTTTTCCACCCAATGGACATGTTTGCAGTGTGAACAATCAGGTGGGACCGTATCCAGATGACAGCGCTTATACAAAAATAGAGAGGCCACTGAACACACATACACAGAGTTAAACAAACTTATGGCAAAAGAACAGAGATATCTGCAGTCAGAAGAGGCTCCAATGCAATTTACCAAAGAGCATAGAGGTGTGTGCTTTTTCACTAGTAACCCTGTCCTTTTCATCTCAGACAGTTTTAAATGTTTGCACAAACCCATATTTTTTCCACATGAACAGAGGGAAAGGACAAGATCAGCTGAAATGCCTCCGGGGAGTCACACGCAGAGTGACTCAGAGTCACAAGTTATTGTTTTGCACGGCCCAAGGCTTTGGCCCTGGATATGTATTTGTCTTCAAGATGGTAACACCAGGTAATTTACCCTCAGAGGGCCAAGGGAATCTCCGGGAAACTGCGATGTACTTAACATCACGGTGTGGAGCAGCTAAGGGCAGTAGCGCTCCCGGGGAAGGGAGGACCTTTAGATGCTCTCCCAGAAGACCAGCTCAACAAATCATGTTCCTTGAGCTGTCAGCTCCCAGGGGCCACTTTTTAAGGTTAACTTTCCCCATTTAAAAACAAAACAAAATTCAAAGCCATAATTCTGCATAACAAAAATGACACCCAAAAATACAATAAAACCTAAAGCTGTTTTTTTTTCTTTTTGTATCAAGCCAGAGCTGTCCTACAGAAAGGCCAGACGATTTATGCTTACACACAAAATGACACAGTGCAACAACTTTCAGTCGAAAATTGCTAATAGGACAGACTTCAGACAGCAATTCTCACTACAGTTTTACAAGTGCTCAGTGATGTGGAATGTGAACAGGTTTCAGAGAGAAACACCTGGACTTTCTGTTGCACCAAGTGGAATGTGCCCTGTGTGTTCAGGTAGGTGCCTCTATTTAGGGATGCTTACTACATTAAATAAACAACTCTGCATTTGTTTTCTTTTTTGTCATTGCTCACCACGCACTCGTGCACAGGTACACACACACTCACACTTGTTCTTGCTAACTGTACAAATGAAGAAAGCAAGACACTGTTACATCAGCACCATTGAATTAAAATCTGATATGGCAAAGTCAGATATGAGCAGAGTTCTGTTAAAGGAAACTGATTACTTGCCTCCCCTTCCCTGTCTCTCCCTTCCACTTGATTAATTATAGGCTGCTAAAGTTCAAAAAGGTTTTTGCTTGCTGTTTGGAAGGAAAAATGGCATACATCATAAAGGTCAGATATGCATAAACAGGACTGCATAGTATTAAAGAGCAAGGGGAAGAGTAAAAATTAAACAAGGGGGTAACTAATGAAATCGGCTACCATTGCTGATTTATGGAATCAAGAACTAGCAAGTTTCCCTGTGACATCAGGAGTCCCCTCATCAGCCACTTCTTTCATCTTTTGTGTAAGGCAGGTCTACACATCCATCTTTCCCATGTTTTTTTCTCTCCTATTCAGTTCCAGCTCTTAGAGGAAGAGCACAGAGATGGGTTCTAGGGCAGAGGAGATAATGAAGAATATCGACACTCTATTTTAGCATCACAAATGAGAGTCTCCTGCGAGGTGCAGTCTTTTCTGTGTAGGAAGTCAACTCAGTTGTATACTATTGTAAGGAAGAAAAAGGCCTGATATGAAAAGCACCAAAACCAATGGCAATTCTCCTCTCGATCCTGCAGTCTCCAGTGGACGCCGATCACCTAAGCAATGCAGCAGTAACTGAGAACACACCCTCAACAGATCCCTGAATGCCCACCATCATTTTACTGGCCATGAGAAAGCTACAATATCCTGGCCCACGGACTGAATCCTTACATCTTACTTGTAAAGCTCCGAACATGTAAGCCAGTTCATTCATCTTTGCAACCCCCAAAGTTGTTTATCCCCAACGCTACAGGGCAAAGCAGCAGCACACCATAGTACTACACTACTTATATAGGCGATTATAACTTTTGTAACTATAAAGTACTGACCTACCATTTCACCTTCAGAATACAAAATGTTCCCTTTCTAATTAATGACTTGAGAAAAATATTTTCGTCATTAGGAGTATAAAAATATTTCTTATTCTTCTGTTCTTAGCTGCGTGGGTTTTGTACAATGGCCTCTTGGCATTAGCTGGAATCTAGAGCCCAAATACTCAGTGGAAATCCCTCCCAATGTAGCAATTAGTATCATTCATTTACTTGACCTATATTCTAAATGCGTCTAGACAGAATTCAGTGCTGATAGTTTGGGGGATGGGAGTGGAGAGGTGGGTTGGTTTCTTTAGCAGGGAAAAAAAGTTTTTTATTTCAGCTCTACATTAGAAAAAACAAGAACACATTGAGGCACATTGTTACACAGAGAGATATGGAAGAGGTTCCTTGCCCTTATAAATCAGACCTGCAGCCTCCAAACCGGTGAGAAGTGTGCGGTGTTCTATCAGCTGGGATCTGGCCTAAGAACCTCAGCCTAATCCATTATTAGTCTGTGCTGCTGAAGAATATTGAATAGTATAGATGAAGTAGGAGAAATGCAAAGAACTAGAAATAGCCTGGGGAAAAAAACAAGCAAACAAAAAACCAAAAACCATAAACACACAAAAAAACACCACCAAAAAAACCCACATGCTATCTACACATTGGTAACAAAGTTAGAACTGTCACATGCCCTCTGCTTTATACTTTTCAAATATATATATATATATATATATATATAAAATAATGCCCTACATACCTTCATAGCTTATCTCCCTAGAAGCAAAAATCCGACAGATTTAGACATGCTTTAAAGCTATGGGCCAAAAGGTAAGTTTACTAGTGTGTATGAAATAATGCAGACAAGCAGCATGTTATAGCTGAGGACTCCAAGGATCTCTTAAGTCCTCTAGTGGAAATGGAAATTAAGTAGCACATAAGGCCTTTGCCTACCCTGTCCACACACACACACACTATTCTACAGCACCAGGTCACTGATGACTGGAAAAAGTATACTGGCAGAAGACTTAAGACCTTAAGTAATATAGCTGAATTAATTAAAAGCACTTAGACTGGCATCCTCCCTGAATACACCTCACTGCCCTTTCCCTGTGCCCTTAATACTGAGCACATTCAGCTGCCACTCCACACCGTCTGCGGTGCCTCAGCCTTCACATTTGGGTCACCCCTGCACTGCTGGGGTTGGAAGTGCAATCGCACGTGTCCTGCCTCCTCTGTCCCCTTGCCAGGTATGTGCATAGGCACAAACCACCTCTGGAGACAGCGACAGCCTGTGGGTAGGTGACAACAGGTGATTTTTTGGCCCCTAGTATCTAGCAGAGAAACTCGTTCTACTAAGGACCCTGAAGAAAAATCATTGCAAACGTACCAAAGCAAAGCAAAGTTTTTCCTTATTATAAAGAAGTAATATTTAACATAATAAATCCCTAAGCAATGTGTGTACTAGGTCAAGAGATTCCCCAAAAGATTATCTTAAAATAACTTCAAGGATTACACAGATTAAGATTATAGAAATAGATTATCAAACAGTTACGAGAAAATTGGTATTGCCATTCTGGCTTGGATGAATTAGTTCAGAGGCTTGACCCAGACTGTGGCCAGTTTAAAATGCTCCAGATGAAAACATGACTATCTCCCAATCAGATTTGAAACATCATGTCCAAATTAAGCCAACAAAATGGCAAAGCTTTAATGGTGACTAGTACAGTAGGTTTCAGAGTGGGGGGGTGGTGTTTGGGTTTTGCAAAATTATCCGTCTTTTAAGTACAGAGATATAATTCAATTTTGGTATTAATACAGTGAAGTCAGCTGTGTCTGCAATGGCAGGTGATCCATTTAACTGATCAAGGGCATGAGCTCAAGCAGAGCGGCCGCCTACTTAGGCACAGTGCAAAACGCAGGACTGACGAGCGGTGTTGTGCTCCACAGCCTGGGCCCTCTTTGGCAGAAGACTTAACCATTCAGTTGCTCTCAGAGTTGACAAACCATGGGTGCTTGGAAAAAAAAAAAAAAAGGACCATTTAAGGAACTTTCTAAGCTGTGACCTTGCCCACTTACACTTACCAACGAGTGTAAGGTTGGGAAGGGTCAGTCCCAGCCTTTTCCTGTCACTTTGTGGACCTCAAGTGGCAAAGCAATGCAGCCATCCCTTGTGGCACCCACTGGTGTTCGTTATTTATGTGAAGCCTTAAACCATTGCTCAAAAAAGCCCATACAAAAGCCGCTGGTGGATACTGGAATGGTGCAGAGGACCCAGCAGGATCACTGTAAAGGGAAAAAGGCTTTGAGGAGGAGACTGACCCACGCCAAGAAGGGAACACTTGCAAAATAGACTACAATGACATTTCTCCTCTCATTGCTACCACAGGTAAAGTAATAAAAAGGCACTTGCACAGAAGAAAAGGGCATTACCTAGGAAGCACGTCTGTATGCCAAAACTCATTACAACTTCACGGAGTCAGGCACATGTTTCACTGTCACTAATGTGAAACACCTTAAAATGGCACAGTTCTGACTGATCCACAGCCTGCTGTAACCCACCTAATTATTTCCATTAATTCCATTGGGTTTTGAGTCAGGCCTGAGGGTGGCAAAATAGGCTACTGAAGGAAGAAAGTCTAAGGAGAATGAAGATCAAGAAAGGAGTTGATGTGGCAGCTGCTGTAATAAAATAGAAATGCAGTATTACAAAATAGAATATTTGCAGGAAATATCTACTGTACATGGTAAAAAATTACTTCTAAGGCTACATTACTTTTTCCCTTATTTATCATTAGGAAAAAAAAAAAGAAAAAGAGTTTCAAAATTTTTAATTATTTTTAAAAATTGACTACTTCTGGTAAACTATAGAATAGCTATGTGCTAGCCTGCTGAATTAGGATTTTCACATCAAATCCATCCTCAATGGTCCATGCAGAGACACGACCACAGTACCAAGAGAGGGAAAACCCTTAAAGGCACCAGCTACATGGGACAAGGAGGAAACAAAGCAGGGAGAAAAGTACTGGACCAGGATCAGACCTGAACACTGCTCTTGGCTTTTCCATTGAACTCCCTATGTGCCCAGCTCATCCCTCTCTTGCCTTGTCTGCTGCCTACATACTTAATTCCTCAAGTCAGGGGCTGTCTTGCCATACAGCTAATATGGTGTCTACCACCTCCAGTTGGGGTTTTGGCTAATCAGTTGGTCTAAGATCACATCTCTAGAAAAGGAGGTAAGAGGAAGATAAGACCCATGGCTGTATTTTAGGGCAATTCAAGTTCAGAGAGGAAGGAATGGGTGTTTAATGATATTTGTGTGTCTGATTTCAGAGTTTGCCCAGACCACTTGCAGGGTTAGGGAAGCTCAATTCTCTTCATTACGACCACTTGGACATGATTTTGCAAAGCTAATAAATACTATTTACAACAGTAACAGGAAGATGGCAAGGAAAGGAAAGGAAAACAAGAAAATCTGGGACCAGGTCTACATAAGAAATTCCATCAACGCATCTCAAAAGCCAATAAATTAAATCCACATGGGCCTCTCAGGAGGCACTTCTGGTTTAAGCCTTACATTGATTTCGTTTGTTGGGAAAGAACTGATTTAAGCTAAACAGATTAGTCTTAAGCAGACTAAAGGACATCCATCTAAAACATTGCATCAATTTAACAAAACCTGCTTTCCAAACAGGTTTAGTTAAACTAGTGTAATTCTCTTACATGGACAAAGTGTGAGAAGACAGCAACTGATCTTTGCTTGAATTCCACAAGGGTGGAAGCAGTAGGGAAGCCTACCAGGACTGCTTTCAACCCAGAGAGAAACCTACCCCACTAAATGATAAAGGGGCTGGAGGGGAGAAAAGAGAAAGAGGTCGGGATTCAGCAGCATCGCTGCCCACCGCTCTCCCACCTCTGTTGTTAACTGTATCAGAGCCCGTTCCTGTCCCTTCAGAAGCAGACTACACAATATGCTCCTCAACTGCCCAAAAGGCTCAAGTGCTGTAGACCAGTAGGCATGGAGCTGTGGCTGGATTCTGAGCAGCAGTATGCTGCATCTCCTCTTTCTCTCAGTTCCCTCTCCCACAAAACCTATCACCCACACACTCCCATCAGTTTGGCATATTCCACTCTGCTACAGAATGTCTTTGTGCTCAGATTAGGATGTGTGCGTGCACGTACAAACACCCACCAGTCACCGGCACACTGCTGGCATCATCTGCCATCATAATTCAATCCCGCCCTTGCAAGTATCAGGCAGGAAAGGAATAAAAACAAAGACAGGAACTGTGTGTGAAGTGAGGAGTTACAAAGACAAGAGATCCCTTCTGCAGTTACAGCCTCACCAGTCAATGCAGAAGTTGAACTCCCTCTCTTTTGTGCTTTGGTTCACTGAGGATGACAAGTCAGGGGGACTTTGGTTGAAAATATGTGGGAAAGAGGGAAATTAAAAAAAAGGCCTTTTTATTTTTAAGAGGTGGCATTGACTCTTCTATCTATTTCAATTATCTTCAGTGTTTCATTTCCTTCTAGTTCCGAGTTGACTCTGCAGGGAACAAAAAAACAAAACAACAAAGGTTAACACTAATAGTTAGTAATTTTTAAAAGTGCATATCCTGCTTGAAGTGGCTAGTGCTAAAAAGGCACTCAGTATTTACC